>NC_138101.1:30897500-31527500 GCF_964146895.1 Miniopterus schreibersii
AAGCTTTGAAGCCTCAGCTGAGTATGGTTCATGGTGCAGAGAGGACAGTGTCTGAGCTCTGGCCCTGGCAACGGGAAGAAGAGTGAGATCTCTGCCTTAGACTGAGCCTGGAGGTGTGAAGCGCTTTGGGCTCCCGGGGGAGAGATCCTAGAGCAGTTCCAAGTGGTATTATCATGCATAACTAATTGTCTTTCCACCACCAAAGGGAAAATAAAAGTCAGCGTCTAGGCAGGGTTACGAAATAAATAAATTTTAAAAGTCGGTGGGAGGGGCCAACACTGCACCTGGAGGTTAATAAGCACGGATAGTGTTTCACTCTCTACCCTAAACAATTTTCAGGATAATATAGGAGGTTTTAAAAACAAACAAATAAATAAATGCATGTAAGGGGACATCTGCTTCCACTCCCTCTAGCTGTAATGTCAGGTGTCTACCTTCTTGAAAAACTCAAAAAAAAAAAAAAAAAAAAAAGCCTAAACCTTAGAGCAGGCGGATTTTTCAATATCCGAACCAAACCTCCCCGGCTCTACGCAATTTTCGCTCTGCAGCTAAGGGGGAGCTGGCGTGCGACGGGGTGGGAAAGCGTGCTCCAGGGCCCGTCCGGCCTGGCAATTCCCTTCCCCCGGGCCTCAGTTTCCTCGTTTGCAAACCTGAGGGCTGAGCCTATAGCTGATCTCCAGAGTCCCCTCCAGCCCGGAGGTTCCCGCGGAGAATCGGCGAGGGCGCCGGGCTCGGAGCGCACGCGGCCCCTCGGGAGTCGCTCCGCGCCCAGGGGAGGAACTGAGCCGGGAAAGCGGGGCGAGCGCGGGTCAGCGACGCTGCCCCCGGGGGGACAGAGCGCGCACCGGGCTGCGGAGGGAGGAACGTGAGGCCTCTAAGCAGCTCGGGGGGCGGGGGGGCGCGGGCGGGGGTGGAGGGGCGGACGGGGAGCCCCGGGAGCCGGGCAGCTGGGGGGCGGCGGCGGGAGCGATGTAGGATCTGCGCTCCCGGGCTGGGCTCGGGGTGCGGCAGAAGCGACGAACGATCGGAGCAGGGCGGCGAGGAGGGGCGAGGGCGAGGGCGAGGGGCGCCCTCACATTCGGGAGGGGGGCCCGGGCAGGGTCGGGGGGCGCGGGCGCGTGGGGCCTCACCTGGGTCTCCTCCTCGGAAAGGCCGGCCTCGGCCGCGATGAGCAGCAGCGTGGTGGGGTCCGGGTGCTTGTTGACCTTGCTGAAGTTGTACTCCAGGATCTCCACCTGGTCCTGGGTGGGGCCGCTCGCCGTCTCCGCCGACATGGTCCGCGCGCGGCTGCTGCAAGACAGGCGGCTGCGGTGAGAGCGGCGGCGGCGGGGCGCGCGCGGGGGGGCGCGGGGGCGCGGCGGGGCGCCCTGGCCCGCGGGCTGTCCCTCCCGCGGGGCTGTCGCCTCCCGCGGTCCCCGGCGGCGCCGGCTGCGGCGGGACCTGCGCGGGGCCCGGGTCTGGGCTGGGGGGAGGAGGCTGCGGCGGCGATTTCAGGCTTCAGCGGGGAGAGCGAGCTGCCCGCGACCCGCCTGCCACAGGGCGTGGGTGGTACCCCCGAGTCCGCGGCGGGGCGGCCTCTAGAGGGGCCCTCGGCAGGCAGGGTGTGCACCCCACACCGCCTCCTAAGGAGCGACCCGCAGGACAGAGGCGACTTCTCCCGGTGGGGCGGCGCTTTTCATCTCTGCCTTCCCCCGAGGTGGAGGTAGGGCCACAGAGATGAGCATCCCGAGAATTTCCACCTGAGCGCTGGTCTGAGTCGCTCTGCCATCTGCACCCTCCTCCGTCCCTCCGCCCCGATTTTTAGGCATAAGTCTGGGGCCTCCCGCCCACCTGGGTGTTCACTGCCCGGCGTGGCCCGGCCATAGCTCCCCAGGGCAGGGGGAGGCCCCTTCACTATGCGCCCCCTCTAGCTAAGGACTAGACAGACAAAGCCCAACTGAGGAGAATCTGCAGCAGCTGTCCTTTAAAATCTCAGACTGTCCCTGTGACTGTGTTAAAACACACTGTGAAGTCAGGAGAATGGGTCCATCACACGCTTCAAGGTTGCCGGGGGGGGGGGGGGGGGGGGGGGATCCCCAGCAGGGGGCATGCAGGAGGCAGCCGGTCGGTGACTCTCATTATTGATGTTTCCATCTCCCTCTCCCTCTCCCTTCCTCTCTCTGAAACCAGTGGAGATATATACATATCTGTATCGAGGTGTAAGTTAGAGCCTTCAAGACCTTGGCTATGGATTTGGTAGGAACAGGTCAGGACTTGACCTTGCTGACAGTAAAAGACTAGTGCAGGTGTGGGAATCGCATTGGTTTGTTGTCCTAACAGACAATTGCAACATCGTCGGCTACAATCCTGAGCATGTTCTGATGTGGTTTGTGCCCGGGAAGAGCCACCCTCCACTGAACTGCCTGAATAATGTTACCTGTACCTTTTCTACCGGGACCTGCATCCCAGGCTCCCTAAATAAATGCTTTTACCTCTCCTCTAAGTCATTTGAAGAGGCTTTCAGGTAAGAGAGAATCTTGGGCTCAAGCCACTTGTCAGGTCACTGTAAAACCTCTCTGTATTTTTAGGGAGCTCTGTGTTCCCCCCACTAAAAATCTGTAGCGGTGATGGCTGTCACAGTGCTGAGTCAGGACAGGGCCCAGCCAGGTCAGAAATGCTTCCTCTCCTGTTGGCACCGATCTCCCCCTTTCTTTGACACGGAACTTCAGTGCTGGAGAGAACCTTGGAGATTAACTCCAGTTTTCTCCTGTGACAGCCCAGGAAAATGAGGCCCAGGAAGACTTACTTTTCCAATGTTGCCCAGTTAGTGACCAGCACCCTAGAATGGAAAGCCTTGGCTTCCGTTTCAGTCCTACGCTCTGCTAGACCCTTTTCAACAGGCCATTCTGTCTCTAGTTTGGCAGAAGAGATCATGAGGGCAACAGTCTAAATGCAGGAAGGTGATTGTTGCCATTTTGAATGGGCACTGGTTGCCCCGTTAGGATATCAATTCAAGCCACAGCCGCCCACCAGAACCACCCACCACTGCTCATTTTGCCTAAAAGAACACAGGAGAGGGGAAACCGCTGCCTCTGGTTTTATTACCTGAGCTAGAAAGGTTCCATCTAAATCCATTGACACAGCTATGCTGCTCTTCCTTGAAAATGTTTACTACTTCTTTGTGGAGTCCTCAGTCCTTCAAAAATATTAATCAAATGCACAGATTTCTAACCTGGACTCAGATGCAAAGACTGCTATGCATGTACTTTCCCTCTTTTTTAAAATTTAATTGCTATTATGTATTTCAAGGGCAGGCTAACGTTCTTCTACTTAATCAGATGCATTTTCTCTTATTATATTTTTGTGGCTTCCTGTTACGGGACTTTGTATGAGGTTTCATGGGTAGGCCTCCATTGAGTTTAAAGTATTCCCTGGGTTGGTTGGCTGCGGGCCATTGGACTTGGCCAGCTGCTAAGGAGATTGGTGGGAGGACCACCTGAAAGCACCTACTTCTTCAAGGTACACCAAACAAACGAACGTGATTTCTAGAAATGAAGATGAAAGACCTAAGCTCTACAGTCAGATCTACTTTACTTCTCCACAAAACTGTCATTTCAGCCCCGTCTGGTTAACAAGTGCTTGCTGCTGCTTTGTTTCTCTTTCTTTTAAAGGAAGCTTAAAAACCAAATCGTTCTAGTGACCTTGGCCTTATAAAGCTTCTCAACTCTCTCCAGTAAGGAAACTGTTGGAAAGTTTCTCTGAAGGTAGTCTAAACAATTTCACATGAAAAGAACTAAAAATGTTTTAAAGCTTCTTAAACTTTGATTTTAGCCCAGGTTCTATTGTTGCTGTGGTTATTAATGTCTCATGAAAATTTCAAAGAGTGATTTATCTTGGGGCTGTGTTTCCTTTTGTGCCTGGCGGAAGATAGCGCACAAACATTTCCAAAGTGGTTAAATGAAAATTGCTGGCTTTTTTCTAAATTAATTCCAATGCCTGGTAGACAGCTTTACCTTTGTCCTCTAATCCTATTTGTTTATTTTAAATGTACTTATTTTAAAGGTGTTTACATCTATGAACTAGCTCACAGGAAGTGCTACAACTGGTAACCTGTGGAGGATGCTCTGGACTCACATTTATCATCTTCTCCTTCCTCTCCCAGCCTTCTAACCTCTTTGTAAAGCCACTAATACCAAACCAAGAGAAAAAGATTATCAGTGGCAGATAGTCCTCATAAACAGAGTCCCATGGTGACCTGGCCAAAAGCAAAAAAGCAGATGAATCATTCTTTAGGGCCATCTTCCAATTTTCTTAAGCTTGAATTTCCTTTATGTTCATTGCAAACTTCCTGAAAGCAATGGGCTGTTGAAGCATTTTGCATTTTTTTAAGTGAAAAAAAATGATGTGCTGCCATTTCCCCAAGAAAGGTGGTGAGTCTTTGGAAGGGGGTCAAGTGTTCCCACTCATCACTTACTAAACAACTCTGCATGGGGTGGGAGGGGAATCACCCAAGCTGTGTCTCTCAGAAACTCACAAATAGGAGTGGAACATTGATCTGCCTCCCCAGGCTAACACCCATTTAGTTAAAGAAGAGAGAGTTGGTTTGTTTTTTGATTGGTTAATGTCCTTAAGCTTAGGGCAGTAGTTCCCATGCCTGGCTGGGCCTCTGAACCACCCTTAGAAATGTCCAGGCCCTCCCAGATCTCTTGAATCAGGACCACATTTTAAGAATCCAGTGTTGGAGAGATACAAACGGTTTTCCACCTCTTACAAGATTTTGTGGTTTAATCCTTAAAATCAACTATAAATGTTCAGAACTTCTTATACTTTGTAACTATGAAGATGCATTAAAATATCTTCTAACTCTAACACTGTGCATCATTGCAACAGTTGGTTAGAAGGTAGGTTGAAATTATTTTAAAGGACTATAAGGTTTTAAAAGTACACATTGGGGGCAAATGTAAACAGCGTGCTATTAATTTTTTGTATATATGGTCAGGAATAGCGAAATTGCCTTTAAAATTATGAATGATCAAAAGACAGTTTTCCATGATTTTAAAAATTAGAAATAATGTAAAACCCCTTTTAAAATCTTTCAGCAAAATGTATTCTTGTGCTGAGATAAGAGTTTAAGAAATCAGGTCATCAAAAGAAAAATTTCTTCCACCCCATCACACCGATTTCCACAATTGATTTAGAAGCTAAAAATCACAGTGAAAAAGATTTGGCAACCTTGAGTTTGATTGTCCTCTGGTTCCTTAACTTTTCCAGCCAGGGAATTGCTAAAAGTTAAGTTGTCATTTAAAGCTTCTTACACTTTAATTTTAGCACTTATGTAATAGAACTTAAAACTGAACATTAGACTATGAATATACTTTGTACACACAGCATCATTGCTGTCTCCAGGGAAACAAGATTCCAAACCTTTATGGGAAATACATTTTTAAATGCTATATTGATTCCAATTTTACATAGCAAAAAAAGAAAACTGGCAGAAAATATAACAAAACATTGTGGTTATATCTAGATTGTGAGACTGCAGATGACCTAAAAGTTTTTCTTCTTGATATTTTTCTGGTTTTTCACAGTTATTACTTTGAAATTAGAAAATTTCTTATTTTTTTCTTAGAAAAAGGCACCCTTGATCAGACCAATGGTCTGCCTTCCGTTTCATCGGTTATTGGTACCAAATTCCATTTTCAGGATAAGATGGGAGCTGTTTTCCATCAAGTCTACCTTGATGATTAGGGAAGTAAATATTTTTATTTTCCACTCAAAGATTATTAGGTATCTAAGAATATCTGTAAAGTACATGTAAGTTATGAGGCATAGATTAAATAAATGCTCGTGAATCCCGCCCAATTTAAAAATTAAATTATTACCAGGCCTGTGGAAGCTACTTGTACTTCCTTCCCAATTCCACCCTCTGGCTTAACGGCCTCCAGAGGAAACCAAGGTTCTGATTTTTGTATTAATCATTCCTTTGCTTTTAAAATCAGTTCTATCACATATGTATGATTCCCTAAAAGAACACATTTTTTTAGTTTTGTATATTTTTGAGATGTATAAAAATGGTAACACTACATATAATTCTTCTGTGAATTGCTTTTCTCATTAATGCGCTTCCAAGATTCATCATATTTCTGCATTTAGAGAAGTTCATTCATATTCAGCGCTGTTTTAATTTTGTGAATATTTGAGTGTTTTGGGTTTTTTTTTGCTATGATGAACACTGCCTTTCTGAACATTTTCATATATGCTGTCTGAAGCACATCCAGGAGGGTTAGACTGGGCTATATACAGGGAGTGCAACTGGTCATAAGACACATGGCTATAAACTTTACAACATAATAGTAAGTTGTTTTCCAAAGTTGTTGAGCAAAACTACATTTCTACCAGCAGTGTGTAGTATTTCCTTTACTCTGTATCCTTGCCAACATTTGCACTGCCAAACTTTTAATTTTTTTGCTATTATTTTTATGTGTTCTTTTTAACCATGAATAATATCTAAACCTTCTTGGAGCTATTTATATTTTCAGCCCGCTTAACTTCTTGGGGCTAATAGGTTCCAAATGTTTACTGTTTACTTGGAAAAGTATTTCCTGTTCCAGCCCAGAAGGAGATTTGAGGTATTCTTTTGAGAATTTAGACTCTGTCCCCAGGCTGCTCGTTATTTCCATGAGTGACCGAGAACGATACAGAAGGTGTATGGAAAGCTAATCACAGCAGCCCGCCTGGTCTGCACCCCGTTGAAGATGTTACCATCTCCCCTTCCGCGGGGCTCCCGACTTGATTCTGCACCTCAGAGCTGTGCCAACCGCATCAGTCAAGCAGTGAATAGCAAAGTCTCCCCATAAAAACCACAGCGATGGATTTTACATGGCTGAACAAAGAAGGAGAAAAGTGTAGGGGCAGACAGGAGGGATGAAAGAGAGAGACTTAGGCTATGAGTTTAAAACAGGACATAAACTTGTAAAATCGCATAAGACACTCACGTGCTACAACTGCAGCACCAGGTCATGGGTGCTGGGCTACGCTTCAAAAGCAGGTTGGTATTAGTGCTTTTCGTTTCTCTCACAGCCCTTTCTTAGGAATCAGAATGGAATAAGTCCTGTTTTGCAATTAGGAAAAAGTAACTAACTTGTCTACAGAGTCAGAGGAAGGCTCAGAATTCTACCTTCTCTTCTGGCTACAGCATTAAAGGCAGTCTGTGAGGTCGTCAGCATCAAGACTGATTTAGACCTATAAAATACTGTATACTCTCCTCATGTTCTATTGATGTCGGAAATTCTAAGATATCTCTGAATCACCTATTTGGATCGCCGAGCTCTAATTTTAGTCATTGCCTGCCACTTTTAGTGAAGAATTGGGGCTGGGGAGCCGCTCTTGCTTGTGCAGGCCAGCCCATTGCTGACCTACTGTGGTTCCTCCAGCCTCATTCCCTTGGCTGCGGCTGCAGACTTCTCGCAGACCCCCCCCCCCCCGAAAGCCTTAGTGTCTGCTTGACACCAAGACAACCGAGATGACGGAATCGGCCCTTTCAAGTTTCGTTCTAGCTCCATTTTTTGAGGTGCAGATAAATTGGGGAGATCGGTTCAAGTCTGTGCTGTAAGATCTGAGCTCTTAACTTCCGTCCCAGGGGAACAGCTCCAGGCACATGCAGAGCCACCTGCCAGCTCACTGACAAGCACGATGTTCGCCCAGAACACGCTGCACTTGACCCAGTGAGGCAGGGAGGCCAAGATGCCAGCTCACACCTGAATTCATGCCGTTCCAGCTGGTCGCCAGGGACCATCCCATCCTAAGCACCTCTTATGCCCCCAAGTTTTGTCAGACAAAGATGTCATGAGGTTTGGTTTCCGATGCCTCAGCCCTGTTCTGGGTTTGCATTGCTCGGTAGTTAATCCGAGGCTTAAAACTATGAAGTGCTGCCTTCTTTTCAGCGAAGTTCTGCCGATCTGATGTGCCGCCTGCATGTGCTCTGTGTCGTTGCTGATTCAGCTTACTGCTTCCCACGCCCTCCTCTTGAGATTCGCTTCCCTCTTGCCTAGAAGCCCCCCTGTTTCAGGAAACCGAGCAGAATTAAGAGCAAAATGAAATTTAAGTTAATGGAGTAAAAGGGTCAAATAATTAGAAGTCCTGAGGACTAATCATTCAAAATGTCACTTTGCTGAGCATCTGTTTTCTCTTATGTGAAAAAGGAACATCGTAATAGGTGCCTTAGCGGAGCTCACAGATTTGTTATGTTCCTATGTTATTGTAGGGACAGCGTTTCTAAGCTGTGAAGTGCTTGCTTACAGAAGATACCGTTGTTCTTAAAGTGAGCATGAGCTAGATGTTCAATGGGGCATCTCCTGGGTAGCCAGCTGGTCAGAACAGCTTATAAGTTCACTCTTGCTGGGTTACAGGCCCTTTCTGTAAGCTTTCTGGACTGGTGAAGCACAGTGGTTGAAATCAGAACCCTTCTTTTAAAAATCAAATGCTGTATATATATTGCATCATCAGAAGATGTGTCCCTGGGTGGGACCTCTCAAGACTAACAAGGGGAGGGGGGGTCATGTCTTAAGCATGTTTTCTCCTTAGCACTTCTCCATGGCGCATTGATTTCAGCTGAGCTGTTGGCATTTTCACTAAAATAGTGGTTTCCTGCTCAGCCCTCCACTCCACTCCCCAGTTTATCCTTCTCTCTTACGAGGAAGCATGAATAAGAAAGAAGATGAGTAGTGAGAAAGTTAAAAATAAGCAGAAACAAATATACGACGAATTGGTGAGTAGATTTTTCTAGGCATCTTGGCCTATGAGAACAATGACCATATTGAAATTCTCTTGAAATAGTTTGTTCATGGGCCTGTCTTCCCACCAAATTATATGCTCTCCTATGAGGGCTATGTCATCCCTTATACGTTTACATCTCTCAGCATTCATTAGAAGTATCTGGCACTTAATAGGTACTCATTAAATGTCTGTTAAACTGAACTTAACCAATGCCATCTGGCATGACTTGATTTAGGACATAAGTTAGGAAGACACTGCTCTGTGTTTCCAACAATCAGGACTGGCCATGTTCAAAACCAAAACATAACATTGGAAGAAATAACTTTCCAGCCTTCTAATATCTTTTGATCCTCACTGCCCCAAACAGCACAGAGCTGATTCATATTTCTGAATTGCATACAGAAACCTCACCCCTGTTATTAACAACAAAATATGTATTGAATGATTACTATGTACCAGGCACAGTCCTATAAATATCTTAAATGCATTAACTCATTTAATCATCAGAGGAATAGGCACTTTTAATGTCTTCATTTTACACATATGGAAACTGATGCAGGTGAAAACTTATATAACCTTCCCAAGGAGATGTATACAACTTCCCCCAAATACAAATCTAGTGAGTAGCAGAACCAGTTTCAGACCCAGCAAGTCCAGCTCATGCACCCGTGTTATTAACCACTACACTATATTTCCTCCTTGTACTGTGTAGCTATGCAGACAGAAGAGCCTTGATGAGTGGTTGTGGAAAGAAAGGCAGTAAAGCAATGTGGTGCCACCTGGACAGGAGTCACATGGTGTCCTGTGTCTGCTCTGGCTCCCCTGTGGGGTGGGGCTCGTCTGGGAGCAGCATCTCCCTCCCTGTGGCATGTTTCTCATCCTCGGTGACCAGACAGCTCTGACCCAGCTACGCAGACAGGCCAGTGATTCCAGTTAATGTCACCAGCACCGCTAGCCTGACTGGCTTTCTTTCCCCCACATGCTCTCCTTTAATTGGTATAGACGTAATTGGAAGATGACATTATGTTAATAATATAGTATACAAAGGTCTATCTTTATGATGATTGTTTGGAATTCAGAAAGAGTTTTCTCTGGAAAGAACATTATAAATTGTAGGTAGAATCCCAGGCTAACCCACAAAAGGGAGTGTAACTAAAATTCTACATATTTGTTACTAAAAAAAAAAAAAAGTAAAAAATAATCCTGTTCATATCCTGGTGAAATTTAATAAGAAATCATTTTGTTTTGATAGCAAATACTGAAGAAAAAGCAATTGTAATTAAAATTTGGCTTAGAGAAATGAGTGGTTTTTAAAAAATATATGTTTTTATTGATTTCAGAGAGAGGAAGGGAGAGGGAGAGAGAGAGACAGAAACATCAATGATGAGAGAGAGTCATTGATCGGCTGCCTCCTGCCAGCTCCCTACTGGGGATCAAGCTCGAAACTAGGGTATGTGCCCTGACTGGGAATCGAAACATGACCTCCTGGTTCATAGGTCAAACCTCAATCACTGAGCCACTCCAGCCAGGAGAGAAATGAGGTCTTAGTGCAGCTATTGACAAGGTTTTCTGGGAACTTTTTATGATCTTAGTTGGATCACAGCACAACTCCAATGTATTTCAATTATCCGGAATAGCCTCTGACACATTGTCGGGTGTCCAGAGAAAGCTTATTGAATTCACATAGATTGAACTTCATTTTCACTGCAAAAAGTATGACTTTGCTTTATCTTATAAAGGCATAATAATTAGAGCTGCTTTTATGTCATAGATGAAATAAAGAGGGGAAAGAGGAACAAAGGGAATGTTGAAAAGTATTGATGTGACAGGTAGGTTGTTTGAGACATAATTAATGACAATAAAGAGAAAGCCAGAGATTACTGTGCGCGGTCCTCTCCTCACCCTTCTTACCAAGGAACAAGGAGGGAGAAAGATTTTAGGCCTCGCACATCCTGAGCCGGCCACCAAGCAGCGCTGCCAGACAGGAACAGTTTAGGTGCTGGCCAGGGCTCTTTGTAGGTGGGAAGAGAAAGGGAGAAGCAGAAATAAAGGTGTTTTTTTTAATATACAGTATTAGTTACAGAGGGAGTGTTTGTATACCTTTAATGCATAAATTGTATATAGGGGATACATTTTTAAATCCTATTACTAAATGAAAATATTAAACTGGCATGCAGCAGTAGAAAGAGCACTAGGCAAGGAGTCAGGCCTGGTTTCAATGTTAACTCCTCTACCTAATAGTCGCATGACTGTGGCTGAGTTTTTAAGCCTACTTGAAAGGTAGCTCTCTTCTCTCTAAAATGTGGCCGAGAACTTCCTTCCTTGCCTAGTTACTGCAGTTGTGGTCCAGTGAGATTATGCTCATGAAACAACTTAGAAAACTAAACTGATAGACACGTTTCCAGAAGTGTTCTATTATTTCTTCATTCAGAACAGTGAAGAAATTTGGCCAGATGACCTCTGAGATCTTTTTTTTTTTTTTTTTTTTTTTTTTATCTTTATTGATTTCAGAGAGAGGAAGGGAGAGGGAGAGAGAGAGAGAGAGAGAGAGATAGAAACATCAATGATGAGAGAGTCATTGATTGTCTGCAACCCGCAACCCGGGCATGTGTCCTGACCGGGAATCGAACCCCGATCTCCTGGATCCTAGGTCAATGCTCAACCGCTGAGCCACGCCCGGCTGGGCTGAGATCATTTCTCCTCTAGAATTCTGATGATCAGAATGGCCCAGGTTTTCATTTATCGTGTTATTTCTCACCAACAGTTTACTGATGTCATTGACCTGAGAAAGGGGCGTAGTACAGTGGTCCATTCTAGGCCATGTGCCTGATTTGCCAAACACTCTGTGCCTAGTTTCTACTTCAGAGGACAACTAAAGAGCCCATGAAACATTTTGAGCCAATGTGCTTTTTAGTAGTCAGCCTATCTGTTAAATTAACATGAACATACAATTTGTCATCCAACCTGGAACACCTAAGTTTACAAGGGGTGCTATGAATAATCACACCAAGATACCAGGCACACATCACAAGTGTCCCAGGCAAACCTGGACATCTGGTCCCCTTATTATCTGTAAACTGTTAAATTTCCCACTTAGGTATAGAATGGTAAAAATGTTCCTGTTGAATTTAGGCACCTGTAATGCTGTTACAGATGAGCAAGATGCGGGTCTGTTAGGATCTTAGATGACAGAACCACAGTAACAGACAGGAGGTTGTTTTTTACTCTTGCGAAAGCATATTGTTGCAACACTGCCACAGTTAAAAGTAAGGAGGCTACGGGATGGTTTCAGATTTCCTGACCTTTCATTTTTATCGCAGTTTGAATACGTAGGGTAGAAATTTGTCTGGTAGGATGAATAATGCTTGGGCCTCTGCCTGCTTTGGGTATTGTATGGTTGTGCTAATGCTTAGTAAGTGTGAATATCAATTACATCCCAAACACTGTTCAGTCCTATGATCAAATATAAACAAAGGGGAAGAAAAAACAGCTTGTACTAGAGATTTCCATGGAGCACAGCCATGTGCGCAGGGCTTTTCAAACTAGATAATGCAGGAGAGGTGAGACTTGTGAAGTAAATGAACGATCAGATCTCCTCTTTGAAAATGTCTGATGCCCTAGGACACCAACAAATTTGACTAATAGATTTCTGCTATGGAGGGGGCAGCGATCTCAGCATTTTCTAAAGAAAACCATTAAACATCCAAAGAAATTTGCACTACTAAGCTTAGAAGAGATAACAAAAAGATCAACTTTCTAAACAGTTTGTGGAGAGAAAAAAATGGCACAAGTAAGTCAAAATGACAAGTAATAAATATTCTTTTTATGTTTTAGCATATGTTATTAATTTTTGGTCACCCTTTTAGCTTCCTAATTATATTTTATTTAGGAACGCATTAATTAGATTAATTAGACCAATAGACTGTAGGGTAGGGAAGAGGAGGGGTTCTCACAAACTTAAGTATTGATGACAGAAATCAGTATGGTATTTTAAAAATCTAATAAAGACAAGCCACACATAGATCATTGGAAATCAAGTAGTTAGAACTGTCATCATGCTCTGCAGCCATTCAGTCACTTTAGAATGTTAAAAAATAGAGTTTCTTTCTGAAAATGTTCTCATTCCCAGGGCCTGACTGTGAAATGGGCTGTTCATTTGTAAGTCTGGGGACATGTCATCATGATTTTTTTTTAAGTGTATGCTGGGTTCCATGACACTTTTGCCAAAGCCCTAATTGCTTAGTGAGGAACCGCAGTTAGACCTTCACGGTACTGCATGTCATGATCAGTAGATGTTTAGGCTGCCCTTTCATAGGCCTGCCTAATGCAAGCAGGCCTGATTTCCTCCGGTTGTTTGCACATTGTGAAATGTACAAAAAAGACTCTTCGTAAAAATATACTTGAATCAATTATTTTTTTTATGGTCCAACGACCATTCTTATTTTATGACTGTAATTAGGTAATGGATAAAATGATACACACCTGGTACTTTGTAGAACCGAAGATTATGCCAAAGTCCAACCATGCATGATGCTTGTTGCCATGTGACTCAGTTACATGGGCCTTATTGAGTTGTTTTTATGAACAGGTGTTCAATTAATGAGACAAACAGAGGCTCTGCAGCTCTAAACTACTCATTAATATCACAAAATCATTGAAAAGGACAGATACACCAGAAAGTCCAGCTCAGGGGACAACTCTGAACCTGCAGTAGATTGTTTCTCTGAGCATCAGACATAGTGTTGCCAAAGGCAGCTGGCTGGAGCCCTTAGAAGACCCGCACTTTCCTTTCAGCAACATCACTGCAGTCTCCAAGTGACTTTGGACAACTCACTTAATTGCGTTGAACCTTCATTTCTTCACCTACACTTGAAGCTATAATCCTACACCCACCTATCTCACAGGGTTGCTGTAGGGTTCAATGAGATGGATTATGTTTATAAATAGCACTTTAAATTATACAAAGCACAATTATTAAGGTTCTAATCCGGCTTCCCCAGTGACTCAGGATGTAACGTTGGGCAACCAAATGACAGCAGGTTTTGTAATCATTAAAAGAGGGAAACATTTTAGAAACCTCAATCTTATAACTAATAAGATTTCTTAGAACATTTTGTTTGCTTTGCCACAGTAATGAATGACCAATATGGAGAAATTAAATGCTTCTAAAACTGACTAGTTCAAGTTTAAGAAAGTAGCACTGAGAGGGGGATATCACTCTCTTTAAGTTCCAGAAAATTATTTCAGGCACTATTAAAGTCCTAGTAAAGCACTAAAGAATTCAGAGAAACTTCTAAATGTTTGAAATACTAGACTAGAACTTGTGATATCGTGTGTCTCCATTTCTCATGGACAATTCAATATTCCCTATTCCTTAAAGAAAGTATAGGCCATCTAGCTCACCCCTTTCCCTACCTGTCTCCTACCAACTAGATCTAAAGGGCAGTTGAGTGTATGTATAAAGATATTCATTACAGAATTATTTATGGGAACTGGAGGCAGCAGAAACGTCCAACACTAGAGGATTAGGTAAGCAGAGAGTGTATATAAATAGCAGGTTATTAAAAGCAGTTAGAAACAATGCATTAGAAATATTAGAAATATAATCAGCCACATGGGTAGCTTAAAAATATGGTGTTGCCCGGCCGGGCGTGGCTCAGTGGTTAAGCATCGACCTAGGATCCAGGCGATTAGGGTTCTACTCCCGGGCAGGGCACATGCCCGGGTTGTGGGCTGCAGCGGATCAATGACTCTCTCATCATTGATGTTTCTATCTCTCTTTCTCTCCTTTCCTCTCTCTGAAATCAATAAAGATATATTTAAAAAAAAAAAAAAGAAAGAAATAGATTGAGATGTAAAACTTAAGAAGGGTCTTGTGTATTATAAATTAAGAAATATGTTACCTCAACATGAGCCTAAATTGAAAAAAAAGGAAAGACTTCAAAAATTAAAAGATTGTTGGACTGCCCCATCTTCCAGAGCTTGCCTGTATAATTCTTTCCAATGTATTTTTTTCATGATGGGGGACTACTCCATGGCTCACTTAATACCCTTCATGCTGCAGCTTACACCAATCACTGGGCTCCCCCCCCCAAAGGGCAGGGTGAATAACTGGCCGTTGACCTCCATGACCACCCTCCATGCTTTTCCACACCACCCATCAAATGACTTTCTAGCCCCTTCTTCTCCAAGTGAAATAACTTCAGGCCCTCTTGCTGTTCCTTACAGATTTGGCTTTCTTATTAATTAGCCGTCGAGGAGCCCTGTTAACCTATTCCAAGGAGTCCCCTCCCTTTTAAATTATGGAACCTGAATCGGGCACGGTGCTCCTGCTCTCTGCACTCCTGCTTCATAAACCCGCTTCTCGCCACCTCCAGGCAGCGCTGTGCCGCTCCCCAGGCAGCGTGTGAGGGAGGCGTAATAAAGCGTAAACACTCCCAGGCCTCGGTTACTGAATTAAAGTTTTTCCTAAAACACATTTCACTCCTGGGCACCAGTAGACCAGAACTTTGGAAAGGAGTGGGGAGTTATAAGAGCTAGAGAAGATTGTTTATGTAAACCTCCATAGGGAGAAACCGCACAGGAAGGACATGAAAATACATCAACAAAGGCTGACTATCTAAGCAGATCTGGCAGGTCCTTAAGAATTCTAGGAAACTTCAATCATAATCCGTCTAGATCTAATAGCTAGAATGAGTGGCGTTAGTTTCCTGCCCAATATGCACTAAGAGATTAGAACTGATAGATGTCTGCCTTAGGTTGTTTTGGGCTGTGTTTTTATTTTTTATTTATTAATTTTTAAAATTTTATTACTGTTATGATTCTTGATTTTTAGAGAGGGAAGAAGGGAAAAGGAGGGAGAAAGGAAGAGCGGGGGAGAGAGAGAGAAAGATCTATTGCCTCTCACACGTGCCCCAATCAGGGATTGAACCCAAAACCTAGGTATGGTTTTGGGTTCCTGACCAGGAATCGAACCCATGACCTTCCAGTGCATGGGACAAGGCTCCAACCACCTGGGCCACACCAGCCAGGGCGCCTTTCTTTTTATTTTTAACATAAAAGGACAAAGCGGTTCTGAAAGATCTAGAAGGGTTTTCATGTTTGGTCAACATTTTATCAAAACTACCGGAAGCAAATTACAAGAAATTATTTGAGGATGGTGAAAATTAACTTCTCTACTTTTAAAAGAGCTTCCATCGCTATCCACCATGGCCATAAGCTAACATTAGAACCTGAAGCAAACAGAGTAACTTGCCTTTGTGATGAATAGTTTCCCCAGCTTTCATACTGAACTTTTTTTTGGCAGGACAATATAAATACACCAGCATTCTGTCTGCGCAATACAGATACAATGCTTCCCATAAGGAAACTGAGTCATGGCAGGAGCGAGCGACTTGGCAGAGAGGCCAGAATGGGGCATGGGCAGGCCTGGGTTCCAGAGTCAGCTCAGCTACTAACTAATCCTAAAATGTAGAGCAACTCACTTTACTCTCTTGTGAATTGTGTTCATAGGAGACACATAGTTCATTGCTCAGGCCAGGCAGTTTTGAGAATGAAAGGGGGTGTTATTAATAATCCACTGGACAACTGATCTTTCAGGCTCCCTCCTGCTTTAAAATTCCATTACAGCTGAGTTAGAGCTGCAAATAAAACCCGGGTTCCTGATCCCCAGCCCCGTACTTTGCTCCCCAAGCCAGGCCATCTTCTGCCAGGACTTGTCTACACTGGGGTTCTGTGGAAGGATCCAACATAAAGATCCACGAAGGCAGTTTCCCAGCAAATAAAAAGGACAACCTGACCTGTTCCTGCTTGCCTGTGTTCTCACACACCCCAAACCCACGTGTGTTCAGAATCAATAAGGCTGGAATGACAAATCCACATCAGGGTCATTGAAAGGCAGAGGTGGCTAAGGGCCCGGCAGAGAGCATATGCCGCCATCCCCGCACCCCCAACCCCCACTTGGTGTATCAGGAGAATCCCTTTTATTTGCACCCTCAAGCCGGTTCTGCACCAGCCCACCCAAGGCCAGCAGACAGCATGGGTGCCTCAGATCCAGGGGCTGCCTCAGGCTCCTCGGGTGTGGTTTTTTTGTTTTTGTTTGTGTGTTTTTTTAATATTTTTTACTGATTTCAGAGAGAGGAAGGGAGAGGGAGAGAGAGAGAAACATCAATGATGAGAGAGTCATTGATTGGCCGCCTCCCGCACACCCCCTACTGGGGATGGAGCCTGCAACCCAAGCATGTGCCCTGACTGGGAATTGAACCACGATCCCCTGGATCCTAGGTCGATGCTGAACCGCTGGCCCATGCTGGCCTGGCAGGTGTTGGTTTTTAAATGGGCAGGTTAGTGCTTTATAAATCACTCCAGCCCACAGCTCACCCTTCTGCCAACAGTTTCATCTTTGCACAGCCCTGTCCACCATCCCCATTCACGTGGAACTTTACAAATGTGAAGAGGCAATCAACATTTCCTAAAAATTTATCTGGGTTAAGTTATGACAAAGCCTTAAAAAATGTCTCTGTGAACTAAGCCATTCCACAAAGAAATAATTTGGAGACAAAGGTGAGGGGAAATGTTCAAAGAAAAGTCATCCAAAGAAGGCAGAAATTTTGCCAGTTATTCAAACCTATTTTATCAGCTGTGGAAACCTGTCACTCACATTTTAAAGAAAATTATTATCATTATTATTATTAACATCATTATTATTATAATTTTGGTGAAACTTTGAATGGCAAGAAGAGGAAACATTTGGCTTCCAAACAGCAGCATGAAACCAGAGTTGGCCACCAACCTGACACCAGCAGCCTAACCCTTTCCCCCAGAGCTTGAGTGCCCTGTCCCTCGTCCCCCCAGCTTACCTTCCCCTGCCCTCCTTGCTGTGGCTCTCACCAGTATGGACTGTGCCCTCTGGCTGCCCGGCCGCCTGCGACTCTGCTTCAGCCCAGAGGGAGGTTAATGACACACCTGGCCACGCCCCTCTCCAGAGGCGGGAGGTGCCACAAGCAGCCGCCACTTGCCAACAGGAGCTGTGGCATTCTCAGCTCGCCAATGGAAGAAAGGGCTGTCAAGGGCCCAGAGTGGCAGGAACTGAGGGGACCCCTTGCCCCAGGCTGCAGGAACGGGTTCCTTGTCACCATGGCAGGGAAAACTGCTCTGCCAGGGGCAGCCTTCTGCTCTAGAGAAGGAACCAGGTAATATTTATAAAGCCCTGTGAGAAGAATTTCTTGACATTTTAGTAACCTTAAGGTGGCTTTCCTTTTTTTTTTTCCCCCCCCAGAAAGATAAGCTAAATGCAGGCATCTCCTATGAGGATGAATGCATTCAACAAAAAATAAACCAATTCAGAAAAAGAAACCTCTCAAGGGCCCACATCCTGTAAGGAATTCCCTATGGGATTGATTTGAGGAATTCTACTGAAAACCCCCAATCTTGGTATATTTTCCCCCAGCAAGTTGCTTGGAATCTGACCAGGAGGGATTCTAAATTTTGACTGAAACTTTGATTTTCCCGATTGTACCAAACGGTAATTATATTTATATAACATTTTGAAGAACTCTCAGATGCCTTATCTTGCTGGAACCTATTTAATATTCCAGGGAGAGACATAACTCATTAAACAATTATTGTCTATTAACATCATAACTTTAATTAGTTTTCCAGAAATGGGTAAGCAAAACTTTGAGGAGCTGAGACTCCAGAAATCAGGCACGTTTGGGTTGGAGGAGAGATGGGAAACTACGTACAACATGGGCACCCCTGTGCCCACATAGGTGCCAAGGTGAGGGACAGACAGGAAGAGCAGAGGCCACCCACTCACGCTTCTGCCTGGTGTTGAGATCTGGAAATCACTTTGAAAAGACCCTGTAGTGCCAAATAGACTCATCCCAATGCTGAGAACTCAGGCTAGTTCCTGAAAGAACAGCTTGGCTGTCCTCCAGAGCGGAGTGCCTGGTGCGTCAGCCACGATTCCTTTTAGTAATTATAATCCTCTGGCTTATACCAGATATTATGTAGGGAACAAAAGGAAGCTTTAGTTTTGAAACATCCTTTCTTACCACCCCTTCTCATGCGTTAGCACAATCCTTAAATAATGCACCTTTGAGGCTCTGAGTAATTCCTCCGCTTGGCCGCCCCAGAGCATGTCTGGGTTCCAAGAATGTGCCTGAAACACACTACATACCCTATCCTAGCTAGAGCTGGAAGTGTGGTTTTGAGGACCCAGAAGCCATGGCTTCAGGGGTCTCTCTTTTTTTGAGGTCCTGTTGCTCCCCTTCCTAGACCTTGAGGCACGTGGTCCAGTGGCGAGGAGCAGACCCCCCCTCTGGGCCTCACGGTCCTCACCTGTGAAGTGAGGGGTTTGGGTTTCACATCAGAATCACTCGGAGAGTTTCAAAAAACAATGTCAGGCTACACACCCAGGGGTTCTGATTTAATTGGTTGGGGTGGGGCCCAGTCCCAGGTCCAAAATTGAGTTAGATGGTCTCTGGGACCCTCCCAGTTCTACAAAAGTCCACAATTCTGATGGTCTGCTTCTCTACTTTATTTATTGAATTAATGTTTTCCCAGACATACTCACTTTTTATTTTCAGTATGTTGCATAGGCTGATTGTTAGAGATGATTTTAATGATTAAAAAAAGAGATATATTGTGCCCTAGCCAGTTTGCTTCAGTGGTTAGGGCTTCGGCCCTTGGACTGAAGGGTCCGGAGTTTGATTCCAGCCGAAGGCGTGTACCCCCGTTAGGGTGCATGCAGGAGGCAACCAATCGACGTGTCTCTCTCACATCTCACATCTCTCTCTCTCTCTCTCTCTTTCCCCTTCTACTCTGTCTGAAAAAGCAATGGAAAAAATACCCTCAGGTGAGGATTAAAAAAATACATGTATATTGTTAAACTATTGTTTGTTGGGGTTTAATTGGCATACAATGCTGCAGTGTCTACAGTGTACAATCTGATGTTTTCACTTATAAGAAATGGTTATCACAGTCACAATAGTGAACATATCCACCATCCCCAACCTTGATAACCCTCCCAACCCTCCTCCCCCCGCCCTCCTTCCCCAGGTAACCACTGACCTGTTTTCTGTTAGTATCGATTAGTTGGCGTTTTCTATCATTGCATACCAATGGAATCACACAGTATGTACTGTGTTTTTGCCTGGCCTCTGATCATTTTGTTTTTGTACTTTAGATATCAAGCTCTTTGAGAACAGGAGCCACCTTTCACTGTTCCCTCTTCCTCCTGGCCCCCAACTTCTCTTTGCTCAGAGCAGCCACTTAATAATTTGCCTGACTGAAATCAGACCTTTATGACTTTACGACGGAGCTTCGGTTTGGTGGCTAAAAGTAGCCACCGTGTTAAGGGTCTCAACTTCCCATGACATCTCTGCAGGTTCCTAGTGAGCAGCTTCAGCTCAGTGAAAAAAAATAAAGCCTTGGTTTCAACCAGAGGTCCTGATTTAGGGTTTGGACTTCTGGTGGTCCAGGAAACCAACATCATTGTGTGTGCTGGGGACAAGGGGGTTGTGGGACGACCTGCGAAAGGCTCTTGGCTTTCACCAGGTTCTTAATCTTAGTCACAGGTTTTTGACCCAAGGGAGGAACCATGGAATTAATGTCATGCTTTATTCCTTATTGTGTTCCTATATGCATTTGGGGACGGTGGTGTCTAATTATAAATCCTCTATCTGCTCCCCTTCTCTCCCTTCCCTCCTGCCGGGTGCCTTTATTTTGTCTCTGCCTGGTCTGGTTAAACTAACCCTTCTTAGCTAAATACACCGCAGACCCTGTCGAGCGGAGTGCTCCCTCATGGGCACTCTCTGCATTCCTCTTCTAAGGCCGCCTCACCTAAGCTGTGTGGTGTGTGGTCCATTTTTAGTCAATAATTCTTATTCCACTTTACTTAACAGTTTACCTGGACACCACTGTGCTCGAATATCACAACCCCACATTTCCTCAAACCCCCAGAGCACAGATTCCTTTTCATCTCACACAAGATCGATATTTTCATTTTCATAACTGATAAGTATTATGAGAACCAGAAGTAACAATAAATAGCACTACAGGCTTACAGTCAAGCCACCTCTACTTGGTCCAGAGATTCCTCCCCTTCCCCACTACATTGAACACACACACACAAAATTTTTAAATGCTATTAGGTCTGATTTTAGACTGAGATGGAGAATAGCGTTATCAACTTCAAATGATAAATTCACATGCAGTCCGACACAGTCATACAGGCGCTGGTTTCAAAGTGACTCTCAGAGATAGGCGAGAGTGAGAAAAATATCTCACCTACTGGCCAAAAGGCCAACAGAGACAGCCCCTTGCTCCGTCCAAGCCCACCTCTGCTCCGTGCACGTTTTACAAGGGCCTGGCATCCCCCACACCGCAGCCTTCTGCGGGACCAGCTCTAACCCGCCCTCTCCCGCATACCCCCTCCGCCTGTCCCAGCAGAACAGCAGATACGGGACCTACAGCACTGCAGTCGCTTCTGCACAGAGTTCATCCCTCTGCATTAAACGCAACCCCCTGAAAGTGACTTACGTGGAAGGTGGCAAAGCTGGCTGGGGAAGCTGGGCGCTCCGATGCCAGCCTGCTTAAATAGCTGGGCTGCCTGACAGGGCTGTTGACGGCACGTTATCTACGCCGTGAGTTCCCTCTCAAGCAAGGACCTGAAGAGCCTGCAGCGTGGGCAGGAAGAAAGCAACTGAAAGTGTGCCGAGGTTACGTCTCTTCTGGTTATTCAGGTTTCATATTCAGGCGGTGACTTCTGAGAGCCAGGGAACTTTCTGGGCACTGCCTTCTTGTTCCTGATCTATTTCTCAGCCCAATGAGACTCTACACCGAGATGGGACGAGAGGGTGCAGCCGAGAGGAGACACACAGGACCCTGGAGCCATGTGCCAAGTTCCTTCTTTTGAATGGGCTTCCAGTTAGATGTTTTCTCATTTCAAAGCATAGGCTTGGTGAGGCTGATTTCACAGCTCTGGGGGCTGGGTGCCAAGCTAAGAGCCTGGACAATTGCCCAATCAATGAGAAGTTATTTTGTTTTCAGGCACAGAATGTACAAATAAAGAGCAGTTTTAAGGGAGGTTCAGGCTAGGATTGATACAATTTTAGGTCCCTTTCAAAACTATTGTCATTTCTTTCCCCCTGCATCTATACTTTCCTCCTGATTTCCCCTCCCCTTCTTTTGTTAATGAAATTCCCATCTAAGAGTTGAGAGCGCAGATAAAAAGCCAGTGTGTAAGCAAGCCTGTGGGAAGATGCTCTCCAAGGGTGAGAGAGTGTTCAGTGGCTCGTGTGACCATCGGTGGAAATGTTTCTAAGGGTGAGGGTATGTGTGTGGGTGTGGGGACCTAATTAGTCAACGTTTATCTGTAGTTTATAGCTAAATATGGCAGTTAATAGTCAATTAAAGAATACTAAACGTATTAAGGGGGTATGATTTTGAGAGGGTGAAGGAAGAGAGACAGGGCTTGGTGAGGTCACTTATGGGAAGATCTGTGTGTGTTTGCACAGACTCAGACTGGTAAGTGCCACCCAGACATACGTGTCCTATACTTTTCACTTCACTGGAGAAAGAAAAAGCCCACTTGATTCTCTTGGGAACAGTGGCTGTCTGTAAAAGAAGAGCAGCAATCATTCAGAATATTTCTTCCCTTCTTGGAAAAGGGGATAATGGTTATAAAACATGTGTGGGAGAAAAGGGGAGACAAGGGGCCTAGCCTACCCCATCCCTGGTTACCAGAGGAATTCTTTTGTTTCTTGCCTAATTCATTGCCTAACTTTTGACTGATCTATAGCCAAATCTGAATTCTTGCCTCCCACGTTTCTTGAATGCAGGGTCTATGTCTTGTTCATCTTTTGACATTCTCAGTGCCTGGCACAAATTATTATGACAATGAGAATGAGGATGAGGGTGACCATCATCACCCCCATCGTCATGATCTAGAATCTAGAGAAACTGACTGTATGCCAGGCTCCATGTAAAGCACTTTACAGTGAGTTTCTTTGCTTATTTAATCCTCACAACCCTAGGAGGTAGTTTTTTATTATCTTTATTTTACAGTTGAGGGAGATTTAGAAAGATTAAATCACTTTCCCAAGGTCATAGCAAGTGGTAGAGGTGGAATTTGAATTCAGATTTATCTGATTCCAGAGCCTAGGTGTACACTCAGGACTGGTTTGAAGAATGTTTTCATCTCCCCTTATTTCTTTACTTGTTTATCATCTGTCTTCCAGAATGTGACCTTGCCTCACTTGTCCACTCCTGTGGCCCCAGCACCCAGCACAGTGTATGACACATAGTAGGTGCTCCATAAATATGTGCTATTTGCTTAGTTTCTAAATTCCTTCGAAGGCTCTGTAACCCAGCAGACTGAGGGCCTGGTATTATCAGAGTCTTATCTTGGTTCAGACACATTTCTTTTGCTCCTGTGTAATGTGTTGGCTTCAAGCGATTCTCCCTATCCAGTGCATCATAGGTGAAACTCAGAGTGGTAAAAACCACAGGGCAGTTTTACACCACTGAAGAATTCTGAGACTTCCAGATAAGATGGTGGCGCAGGTAAACACGGCACTCGCCTCCTCCCACAACCACAGCAAAATTACAATTAAACTACAAAACAACCATCGTTCAGAAACAGTGGATATCTAGCTGAAGGAAATCCCTACAACTAAGGAATTAAAGAAGAAGCCACATCAAGACTGGTAGGAGGGACAGAGGGGCAGAGACACAGAGCGGGCTGGTCCCACACCCATGTGTGGCAGATAAAAATCAGGAGGGATAGCTTGGCTGCAGAGGTCTCCCCCGAGGAGTGAGGGGTCCCAGCCCAACACCAGGCCCCCAAGCCCAAGGTTCCAGTGCCAGGAAGAGAAGTCCCCATAGCTTTTGGCTCTAAATCCAGCAGGGATTGAGGCTGAAGGAAACAGAGGCTGTTGGGGTCCTAGGCAGTTCCTCCTAAAGGGCCCACACACAGACGTACTTGGACTCACACTCTGAGCTCTAGCACTGGGGAAGCAGCTTGAAAGGCACCAGAGACAATATGGGGAGGAACCAAATTATCCGGCATCAAGGAGAGAGCTGGGGGCAGCTTTCTCTCAGACAGATTGCTGGCAGAGGACATTGTTACTTTGATGAGCCCTCCCCTAAAGAGTCGGCAGGCAGGTGCCATATCTGAGACTCCTTCAACCTGGCTCACACCATTCACCCCATCCTGGTGATTCCCTCAGGCCCTGTCCCACCCAACTTTTAGGCCCAGCCAAACTGTTTCCAGTGGTTTCTCCATATGAGTGGCCTCTCTTGGCTCATGCTTCAGATTTTCTTAAAATCTCGCACACAAGCAGCATCTGGCCTCAGTGAGCCCCATACCCCTTGCTAAGTGGCCCCAACCCCAGCACTAGCAGTAGCCAGCCTTGGTTTGCAGCTTGGCTTCACCGGGACACCTCTAAGCCCAGCACAAGTAGCAGCCATCTGCAGATCGCTTTGTAGCTCATGCTGGGTAGCCCCAGGCCCAACACAGGAAGTGACTGATCTTGACCTGCACCTCCTGAGAGGTGCCAGAGCCAGCACACACAATGGACAGCTTCAGACCACATCGAAGCATCACCACCCAACCACCTCCACAGGTAACACATTCAAGTGGCAGACTCAGCTGGCACCAGAACCCCGCTGAAGTAAGTCCTACTCTGTGGGGTAGGCCCCTGCACAGCTGATTCTCCATGGAGATCAATGTTCAGTGCTTGCAACTGGTTCTTGTAGCTGATCAGCCTGGGGGTAAAGTCCCAAACAAGATGAATCTAAACAGGCCCATACCAGGACACATCATAATTAAAACACAAAAGTTTAAAGACAAAGAGAGACTCTAAAAAGCAGCAAGAGAGAAGCAGTTAGTTACCTACAAGGGAGCACCCATAAGACTGTCAGCTGATTCCTCAACAGAAACTTTGCAGGCCAGAAGGGAGTGGCAAGAAATATTCAAAGTGAAGAAAAGCAAGGACCTACAACCAAGGTTACTCTATCCAGAAAAGCTATCATTTAAATCAAATGACAAATAAAGAGCTTCCAAGACAAGAAAAATCAAAAAAAGTTCATCAGTATTACATGAAATGTTAGTCTTCTTTAAGAACAAGAAGACAAAAAGATAAAAAATATGAACAATAAAATGGCAATAAATGCATATCTATCAACAATTGAATCTAAAAAACAAAATAAACAACCAAGCAGAACAGAAACAGACTCAGATATTTTGACAGTTGCCAGATGGGAGAGGGCTTGGGGCATGGGTGAAAATGGTGAAGGGATTAAGAAGTACAAATTGGCTGTTACAGAACAGTCATGAGGATGTAAAGTACAGCATAGGGAATATAGTCAATAATAGTCTAATAACTGTGTATGGTTGCAGATGGGTTCCAGATTTATTGGGATGATCACTTAGTAAGTTAGGTAATGTCTAATCACTGGAGTGTATACCTGAAAGTAATATAATAATGTATGTCAACTGTATTTGAAAAATAAAAATGATTTTAAAATGGAGGGGGAAATCTTCAGGTATGTAGTTTCAGGTTGTTCAGTGATACAATGAAGTCACCAAGAACCCACGCTTTTTCTCTTTTTCCATTCTGTAGCCCTCACTACGACAGCATTGACTCCTCTCATTGTGGCAAGATTGCTACTGTAGCTCCGTATATCACATCCTTAAGCAGAAATATCCAGAGTCAGGTAGGCAGGGACTTGGGCTTTCTCCTTAGTATTTCTTCTTGTTTGTTAGAGAGACAAATCTTTCCAGAAGCTACTAAAAGAATTCCAGTTATGTCTCCTTGCTAAATCCATCATTTGCAAAGAGGAAATGAATCAGGTTGATCATGGTTCATTTCATAGGTCCAAGGAAAGGATCCACCTTCCCCAGACAAATTTCTGTGATATCTGAACCAAAACAGGATTCAGTTAAGAGGGAAGAAGTAGAAAAGTGCTATCAACAGCCAATCCAAGAAGTTCTTTAAAGTATGATAACCTAACTGCTTTATTGCCTGGCCACCAGTCTTAGCCATGGCTATTGGATTTCACTACATCAATTCTCTATTTCTGTGAGCTTTGTGGGGGGTTTTTAATCCTCACGCAACGATATTTTTTCCATTGCTTTTCAGAGAGAGTAAAAGGGGGGGAGAGAGAGAAAGAGAAACATTAATGTGAGAGAGACAGATCAATCAATTGATTGCCTCCTGCACACCCAACCAATGCTGGGATCGTGCCTGCAACCGAGGTATGTGCCCTTGGCCGGAATCAAGCCTGGGACCCTTCAGTCCAAGGGCCGACGCTCTAACCACTGAGTCAAACTGGCTAGGGCTCCGTGCGCTTTGTTTTTAATAAGAAAATTTGCTTTGGCTCTCAGCAAAATTAAAGCCATTTCAACAGCCCACCATTAAGGGACACAGTGATTTTATTTTTTTTCTGCAGGTTTAGATTCTAGGTCTTTGTACTGCTATTGATTTTCTGCATGTCCAGGGAGTAACACACAATCTACCAGCCTCTTGTCTTCTCTTATGTCAGATGGGATTGATGATGCTGTTGATTTCTTAGAAACATCAACTCCAATACTGCAAGTAATTATAAAAAGGTTGCAAAACCGTCTCTAAGCTTGAAGACTCATTTTCCTGTTCCTCCTCTTGTCTATTACATTTCAGTGGAATTCCATAGTCCCACATGTTTGCATCTGTCTCTGCCTGGGAGCTCCAGCTACTGCCTGGGATGTGTAAACGAGAAACATATGGCTGCTACAGTAATTCTCGAATACTTCTTTTTCTCCTGGTAGCTAGCAAATTTCACATTAACACCTGCAGTTAGATAATTCTTTTCCTTCTCTTTGCTGTTCTGGACCTCAGTGTGCTTCAGAAACCCTCTTCTCTATTGTCACAGATCAAGATAATTAGGATGAAGGTTGAGGTGAGCTAGATGTATGCTCCCCAAAGAAAGAACAATATCTGGGAGATGGTAGGTGATCAATAAACATCTGTTGAGTGACCATAAGAATGGCGGAAAGGAAAAGAGTACAAGCTTCTGAATCATGCAGGCTTGGGTTCAAGTCCCACCTCTGCCACTTACAGTCTCTGTGATCCAGGGCAAGTTATGTAACTTCTCTCAGATTCAGTATCCTCATCTATAAAATGGGAATCATGATGCTAATCTTACAGGTTTGCTGTAAGGACTAGAGATAACATATGTTAATCACTTAGCATAATGCCTAGGACATAGTATATGCTCAGTAAGTGGTAGCTACTGCTAACAGTTACAAGAAGCAGCCAGATTTTCGCACGTCATCTTTGTGCAATGCACACATGGTAGGCATGAAATAGTTAAACCTAAAACCCTGAAGTGCTACAGCAGGCAGAGGTGTTTGGTAGAGCCACACAGAAGGCAGCAATATCTGAACAGTGGGGGAAGCTGTTTTCTGGAGATCACTGAAGTACAGGGAGGCACTTTATGAATGGGGAGCACGTGGAGCCAAGCAATGGTGCAGAGAGAGAAAAGCCATTCCTCGGCGAAGAGAAAACCACCAAAGGCATTTAAGAAAATTCCCTGTGGAGGACATAAACCCCCCGAGGGAGTCTGACTTGTCAAGAAGTAACTTCGGAAGCAGGGTTGCTGGAATGTAGGAGCATACTTGCTGAAAATTCTGCCCCAGAAAGACAGAATTGTCTGCAGATGGCGTGGAAATTCTGACTCCCTGCGTCCTTCCTGGCACAGCCTGCCGGGATAAGGAATGGTGTGGGAAACGGAAGGGGATCAGCAGATGTCAGAGACCTGGGACACCAAAGAGGATGCCAGCTGGCCTAGGTTGGAGGTTTCCCTTGGCTCTTCCTAGGGGAGGATTTCACAAGTTCTCTGGTGGAGGGCGACTGGAAGTTTTAACATCACCTCTCTCTGTGTTCTTTGTAGCTTCCTGTATACCAAATAATGATTAGGTCATCCTTTCGGTGGACTGTAGGTATTTCATTCTAAGCATGGATTCCATCATCTTACCTAATCCATTTGTCCTGAGTCAGCTGAGGACTGGGAGTTAGGATACTCTCACCCACAGCAACGCCCACTACAGGAGCCTGGGGAAGGCTGCTCCATGCGGTGTGACCCATGTTGCCTTTGCTCTTTGATGTAAGAACCACAGTCCTTTCCTGTTCCATTTGGTTTCGTCCAGAGCCTAATGAACAGGGAGGTCACAAGCCTTGTTTTCCTTTGAAAATCCTCTTATGCTATTGGTTGGAAGAGGGGAAGGCCTTTGCTAACAGGGAGCGTCACCGTCTGTGGAAGGAGGAAGGGGGGCACCTTTCTTCACCATGAATGCCTCAGCTCTGTCTCTCAGCATTAGGACTTGCTGTTGCTGTCACCAGAAGCAGCATGGTGACATTCTCAAGAGGGGTGGGGGTGGAACCTCACCTAGGAGGCTGCCTCTTCCATGAGTGATGGGAAGATATTGCAGTTGGGCCACCTCAGCCTGACTGTAATCCCCTAACACACAAGGCAAGGACAGAGTGTCCCCACACCCACTACTGAACTTTCGGGGATGGGCCCTGTGCTTTTAGAAAGTAGGGGGTGGGGAGCTCTCTGGTAGAAAGCTCGCCTGACTGGGCGGCAAACCCAGGCACGGCTCATGCTCCTAACTACTGAGGAGCTCAACCTCTGCAGCCAAGACTCGAGGAGCCCCAGGAAGGAGAAGAGCAGGATCCACCCTGCCCCACGGGGTACCCCCAACCTGGAGCTCTGAGCATCACTTATTTAAGACACTTGATTTCTGTAAATGGTTTTACTTGGGAACAGAGAGGAATAAGAAAGGAAAATGGAGCTAACAAAAATATAAAGTTTGAAGACAAAACAAAACATATACACACACACACACACACATTGCATGTTTGACACAGTGGAGAAAGGGTTGAAAGTAATTTGGGGTAAAATCGTGCATCAGCTGAAGGAAAAGAAGGAGTTTTATTTAAAACACCCTTTTCTTCCTCTCTCCTGCTCCCCACCTCAGGGGCACCAAAGTAGAGTGTCTGTGTGACTGGAGGCTCACATCTGCTCTCCATGCCTTAGCCCCTGTTACCGGGGAACCCGTGGGGCTCGGGCTGCCTGTCGCTGTATCCAATTCAACAGAGGCAGGGGTGAATCATACAAGGCATTTATTGACGGAGCAAGACGACAGGGAGCATACGAGCATCCAAAACCTGTCTTAAGGAGTGGCCTGAGGGATCGGGTTATATGGGGCAAACTGAGGCTGGGATGGAATGCAGCTACGTGCAGTCCTGGAAGTCATCTGATCTTGGTCACCTGGCGATGTCTCGATAAGGTGATACCTTGACTCATTGTTAGGTCAGCCCGGCCATGCCTCTTAGTCTCGATAAGGTGATATCTTAACCCATTCACAGCCGGACCACCTCCTTAATTGCTTCACTCAGGGATCAAGGGGAGTGCAGGGTGCAAAGGCCTAGGAGAAAGAAGCCTAAGGAAAAAACCTTAAATCCCTGCTTACATAAGGATATGTGTTCTACAACTTTATAAGTAGTATAACTATATTTCAGATTAATTCAGGTGCTCAGTCTTTAGAAATTATAAGCGCCCCTATCACCTCTGCATAAGGAGAGAGGGTTACAAACCTTTTTACCCATTCAGAAACAACGATCTTTAGAGCAACTTAATTTCAATTATGCATCTTTATATTTTATACCTTTTATTATTAAACCATACAGGTTCTTTCAACTTAATTTGAATTTTTTTAACATGTAGAAACCTTATTTTTTTTTTAGTGACACCTAAAAATAGCAATTAGTATTATTTTGATTGGCAAATATATTTTACAATTTTTAGAAATTTATACCTTTAAGAGAGAGATCTAATAAAATATAAGATATTCATTAACAGCCCCAAATTTATTTTTTAGCTTTTGTAGTAATAAAAGCCCAAAAGTAGGTGAATTTAAGACTTGTCTAGCCATCAGTCTTTAATAACTGAAATAGGTTAATTTGATCTGCTTAGATGGCTATGGTTCTTTCCTTTGAATAGGGTTACCTTTTAGAAACTTGCATTTCAAAAGCTGGTCCAGATGAGATTCGATGGGCTTTGAATTGTTTCTGGATCCATACCTCTGGCCCTGTAAAGACTTCATTTGTAAATAAGGACAGTGGTTTTTAATATCTCAAGATGTAGTTTAAAGGCTGTACATCGCTTAGGGTCATCCCTGAGAGTCATGAAGACGTGGGTGTATGGGACCTTGATCCATTTTCCTGGGACCAGAAAAACAGGTCTATGCAAGTCTTACAAAGGTCTGGGTTGTCCCTTAAGGCCACAAAGGCTTGGACATATGCGACTTCAGTCCATTGCCCTGATTACGGCAGAAAAGATCTAGCTGGAAAATGGTGCTCAAATTAAGACTTCCGTTCTCCGGCCAGGCCTCCTGGTTCCCCAGTTGGTATTGGGGCCATGCTGTATTGCAAAAGAAGACTAATCTCTTTTTCTTTAGGGTTTGGGGTCAAATGCTGACCTGTTCTTGAGGATGTGTTCTAGGGGAGAGTTCAGAGGTAGGGCGGGTTGGTTTCCCATCTGGAAGAGAACAGAGGACAGTGTGGGAGAAACAGGCCGCCCGTTTTCCCCTGCTGCCTGTAGTGGGCTCCAAGGAGAGCGTCCCCTGCCTTGTGCCTGGTTTTCCGGACTCTGCTCGCCTTACCGCGTACCCCGCCCCTAAACCAGGACCCTAAACTCACTGATGGGACCTCCCTCCTCTCTGACCCCTTGTTGCTAGGGTTCAGGTGCACACCTTAGGCTTGAGCAACTGAGCTTGACAGTGCGTCTCTCGACTTTCCCATTCCCATTTCCCAAGATGCATAAGAAGGCCTAGCAGGACAGCACCTGGTGTCAGTGACAAGGATCTGACTCCTTGTTGTCCTTTTATAAATTTCTCAGATTCCCAGAAAAAGTGGTGGCCACAGTGGAGATGACTAATGGTGTGCAGAAAGATTTGCCACCCTCTCTTTTGTCCCATTCCCATTTCAGTTTTCTATTACCCTTCTCAAGATGACCTGCTCTCCACAATAAAAGCACGCACAGGAGGTTCCCAGCAGGCCCTACTTAATAATTCTGTTGTTTTGCTCCCAGAAACCAGTAGATACATTAATTGGAATAGGTCAGAAAGGCCAGGACAATATCCTCTTTAACAGTTAAATTAAATTCTTTTGCAAGCCCACCAGTGCCCCCGAGGAAGTCAGGGAAATTTCTAGGCAGATTCCTTAATTCTGTTCTAGTATAAGGAATGTATACAATTCCTGTTTCCCTTCTCACCTGAAACTGGCCTTTCTGGTTCTTCTATCCTGGTTGCAATTTACCTGTACCTCTCCTAGAAGCCTCTAATTTCCAGTCAATATAAGGTTCCCATTCATTCAGTTTTCGTTTTAGAGCTGGATTTTTCTGATTTGCATGAAAAAAATTAATTTAGGCATCAAAATACCTGCATTTGACCATCTTAAGTTGAGATCACTTTCAATTTTTCCCATTTCTGTAAGTACTTGCTAAAGACTTTCTGTTAATTGTAAGAAGTATTAATGGGGGCTGGAGACTGGGAGTTTCCAGCCTTGAAAGCACAATTTCCCATGTTGCTTTTAGTTTTATTTTGAGATCTGTAGGGTCTGCACAAATTTCTAGGGATACTGTGTAGTGAGTCGAAAGTGTGCTACGTGCCTCAGTTTCTCTCCCCGGCTGTCTAATACAGCCATGAGGACTTGGAGCACTAGGTAACCAAACTTTATGGGCACTCCCCGGATAAGTCAAATAATTAATTAAGTTGAGCTGGGATTCCCTATGGGCTCCTGTGCGTCATGAGGTATGCCCTCTGACACCTCCACAGAGATTCTTAGTCCCCTGAGAATACCCTAGACTCGGGCTGGAGGGACCACGTGCCCCTCGTCTTCAGAGCGAGCAAGCTCAGCTCTCATTTATGGTAAAAGATTTTGTTCAGACCCCAACTGAAAAGCCAAAGTAAAACCCAGCCATTCATTTTTCTCCCTGTCCATAGTTACCATGACCCTTATCTATAGCCTAGGTTCTTCTCAACCCTTCAGCTTTAGCTCTACCCCAAGGATTTCAAAAAAAGCTCAAAGAAAGTCAGCCTGAATTTAACTTCAGCCACTAAGGAAGGAAGAGAAAGGGAAGAAAATAACATCTTTCCAGTCAAAGGGCAAGGATCTCTCTCTCTCCACGGGAACTAGTAACCTGACAGGGAAAAGCCACAGGGAAGGGCCTTGTGTGGTTCTTCCGTGTTCCTGGGCACATGGACGTTGTCTGCCAGCCCGCGGGGTGCCTAGTGCACACTTCCCCGGTCCATGATTGACTCACCCTGTCACAGGAGTCTTCTAGCCATGAGCGCCCTAACAGCTTTTAAATGCTTGTCCCGTGCCCGCACAGTGCAGCAATCTGGAGAGAGAGAGAGAGAAAGGAGAGAGAGAGAGAGAGGGAGGAGAGAGAGAGAGAAAGGAGGGGGGGAGGAGAGAGAGAGAAAGGAGAGAGAGAGAGAGAGAGCAGAGAGAGAAAGAGAGAGAGGAGAGAGAGAAAGAGAGAGAGGAGAGAGACTTGCCAGTGATGAAACAATCCGAGACACAGTAAGAACAATCCAGGTCATGGCACCAAACATGTTATCGGTAAGATGACAAGATCTTGGTTGTTGTCTTCTTGAAGGAAAGATTTCAATCAAGGGACAAAGTGTAGCAAAGTAACTAAGAATTTATTGGTCACAGCGAAAGTTTACTTAGGACAGTGAAACAAGAAAGGGCATAGAGGAAGCAACGGGAGAGCCTGGGCTGGGCTGCTCTGGCTCACTGGGAAGTTGGAGAGAAGGGGGCCTTGGAGACCAGTTCAGGGGATTAGCTCCTGATGAGCTGCCGCTGCCCATTGCTCCCCTGGTTGCAAGTCTCCTGGGGTCCCTTAGAGGGAAGAAGAGGAAAGGGAATGGCACTGCTGAGCTCACCTGGGGGAGAGTGCATGCTGGGTCCTTCATCCTGAGAGTATTTATTTCTCTCTTGCAGGTGGAAATCTAGGGGAGGCCTCAGGGGACGGTCTCAATAGAACACTGGTCACCTTTCCAGGTGTGCTTTTTCAGGATTGTGGTTTCCATTGATTGGCCGGCACCAGGGCATGGATCATTAGTCACTGCTGCTGGTCCTGAGGCAGTCACAATGTCACTTGTCTAATTTTGCTATTTATCTGGGCCTGGAGCTGAACTATAACTGGGGCCTAGATGTGACCTTTAGGGAGGAAAAGACCAGGGGTCCAAACCACATGACCAGCAATATGCTAGGGAAGGATAGGTTACCCTGGGGGCGAGATTCTTGTTTTCCCAGTTTTACCCCTTGTTAGGCATCTGGGGCTTTCTGCCCTGGTGAGTTTCTGTACCTGGCCCACTGTCCTTGTTCTGTTCATGTCTGTCTAACTGCCTATAAGACTAGTCTTTCCAGTGGGTTCTGAGTAACCTACAAGAGGCCCTGGTGTCCTGGTTAATCTCCCAGAGCTGATGCCCTTGACTTTCTTCTCTGACTCAGAGGAAAATGAACTCTTCATGGCATTGCCAGTAGCTTCCTGATCTGTCCCAGGGCCAGATCTCAGGCTAAGGACAAGTCAGGATGGTGTCAGGGATCAGAGGAAAGGCTTTGGAGACAGTGCAGACCTGGTTCAAGCCTAGCTTGACCAACCTTCCTGGCTTCCTCAGAACTGTCCTGGTTTTAGCACTGAAAGTCCTACGCTCCCCCCAAACTCCCCCATCCCAGGTGGTTGGTCACCCTGTCCTAGGTCTGTCACTTCACAGCCAGTAATTGAACCTCTTTGAACCTTAATTTCCTCACATGTGAAATGAGGATAATGATAACCTCATAGGTTATTTTGAGGAGTAGGGTTGATATCTATCCAAAGATTGTTTAGAAAGAAAGAGAGAATCGGGTGACAAAAATAATGTCTTTCTGCCTCTGCTCCAAAAAGGAGTAGCTGTCTCCTCTTCCCAATGTGTTTTGACTTTTCCAGGTGTAGGTGTGAAGACAGCACTTGGGGATTCTGGAACAGTCTTCAGAAAACCTAGCAGGTCCTGGCTCACGCAGAAGGGTGGAGTAAGGACTCTCCTGGCCCTATGATTATGTGATTAAGGGTAAATGGCAGAAGCAGCTGCCTGCTGGCCAAAGTCACTTTTAGCAGCTACTTCTTGGGAGTCACAAATAAGGGATTATGGAGCCTTTTCTTTTCCAGTCTTTGCTGCCCCTCGGCTATTGTCTGCAGAGATGCTTAACTAATAGCCGTGTTCTGAATGACTATTTGCCAGTAACTACTGTTCCAGGGCTAAAAAAGGGAAAGAAGTCAATGTTTTCAAAGGACTCCATTGCAAGGCATTTGCAGAGCAAGAGTGGATTTCATAGGCAACTTAATCCCTGCCTGAGGGCTGTCTTGGAGACCAAAAGCAGCAAGCAAGAACTCCGATAACAAAAAGGGAGGGGTTTATTCAAATGCCCTGTTAGAAGGAGGCCTAAGTGAAAGACACCATGGAAAACAAGCTGCAGGCTGCTAAGGAGTATTTGGAACATGAAGGTGTCAAAGGGACCCAGGCTTTTTCTGAATGGAATGAAATGACTGGGGGAAATGGTCCTTCATAACTGAGCAGAGCCATGTCAGCACTAACAACAGGAGGGGTTCTCAGTAGGAAGATGCCAAGAGCTGGGGATTATTCAAAGTGCAAATATCTTCGTCATTCTTGCCTTCCCGCCCCCATCACAAAGAAAGTAAGAATCATTAGAATTAGTGCCATAACCTGATTGAAATTAGAAGTCTTCAAAAGTTGGAAAATTCAACATGCAAGACTCTGGTATCAGTGATAACTCATTAATTCATGTCCAAGGCAATTGATGGGCAATTTTGCATAATTAGGACACATTTGGGGGTAGAGAGCAAAAAGGACTCTCCAATCCTGAATTCACTGATTTACATAAACATTAGTGTGATCAGTGGTTTCCAATTCTATGGTGTCTCCTTCACATTTACATTCTAAATTAACCATGGGGCAGAATGCCAAGGAGAGCAACACTGCTGGGTTTTGATGGCACACAAAACTGCCCGCCAGACTCTGGGGGAATTTGCAAAGTAGATGTTTCTAGGTTACTAAATCATCTTTTTTCCTGTGTTTCCCACCCTTTTGAAAAGAAAATTAAATTCTAGAACAGTTCATTTAAAAGTCAAGAAATTTGATTATCAGAGTAATGCATTAAGGCATGCCCATTAGCCATTGCCACATAATAAATCACCCCTAAGCATCGTGACTTAAATCAACCACAATCACTTTATTGTCTCTCCCCATTTCTGTGGACAGGAACTTAGGAAGCCTCGGTGGGGAGATTCTGGTCTGGGGTCCAATATGTGGGAGCTAGAACAGCAGAGGGGCTGGAGCAGATGCAGTCTTGCTGGGTGTCTCTCTCCATAAAAGCTGGTTTGAGCTTCTTCACAACATGGCAACCACAAGTAGTTAGGTGCTTCGGTGCAAGCATTTCAGCTCCCAATGCAGCAGTTGCATCAACTCTTAGGACATGGCCTCAGAAGTCATGTGGCATCACTTCTACTGCACTGTGTTGATTACAAGTGAGTCACAAGCCCACCTAAATTCAAGGGGAATTAATCTTACTACTTAATGGAGAAATGGTGAGGTTCTAGAAGAGCAGTGTAGACTGGAAGATCTTGTAGTCACCTTTGGAAAGTACAATATGCCGTAAGGTATAAATAACAGATGATCATAACCTTTAAAGGAAATTTTTGTATTTTAAGAAATGCATATATTAAGCTAAATAAAACTCTAAATTAGTGGAATAAGTACTGAAGAACATTGTATTAACTACCTTTAATCTCTTCTTTTCCATGTTACCTCTGATTCTTCAAGGTATGATGTGCTGGACTAGTTTGCTAGGGCTGCCATAACAAAGGACCACAAGTTGAGTGGCCTAAACAACAGAAATTTATTGTCTCACAGTTCTGGGAGCTAGAAATCTGAGATGAAGGTGTCAGCAGGGTTGATTCTTCCCAAGGGCTGTGAGAGAAAACTGTTCCATGCCTCTCCTCTGGCTTCTGGTGGTTTGCTGGCCATCTTTGCTGTTCCTCGTCTTGTAGAAGCATCACTCCAACCTCTGCCTTCATCTTCACATAGTGTTCTGCCTGAGTGCCTGTGTCTGTATCAGATTTCCTTTTTATATGAACACGGTCATTGAATTAGGGCACGCTCCCTACTCTAGTATGACCTTATTTTAACTAATTACATCTGCAATGGCCCTGTTTCCAAATAAGGTCACATTCTGAAGTACCGAGGGTTAGGACTTCAACACAGGAATCTTGGGGGGACACAATCCAACCCGTAACATGTCTCTTATTTTCTGAAGGAAGGAGCTTCTTTTGATATGGTTTCTGAGAGTATGAGTGGAGGAGCAGGGCCCAATCACAGGTAAAATTTTCAAAATTATGTCTGTCTTCTCCTTTCCATGGTCCTTTCCAAGCTCTCTTACCTACTAAACACTTTATTTAAGATTTAGTACAGATTTTCATAAAGGAAATTAATGCCATCAGAGTAGTTTAGGATTAAATGTCTTTCTTATTAAAATGTGATTATCAAATGTTGCTTATGGAGTCTCATTCCTTCCCAAAGTTTCTATAGTCCTAATGCCCCTAGTTATATAACTTCAAGCTGCATAGGATTTTCCAAGACTTTGCCCCTTAACCTGGGGCTCACCTACCCAGCAACCTAGTTCATTAAGGAGGCTCAATGAGCACTTTATTATATCTAAGGATTCAAGATTGTTCTCTCTCCATATTATACAGATCTTTAAATTTTTATTTCCCTTGGAGGTTTAAAGGGAACAGAAAAAAAAGACAGGCACATCCTGCTGCCTCATTAAGGAAGCCACAAGTTTTGGCTTTCTTGCCCTAGCACTTATCTTGCACTTGATATTTTCCAAAATGCTGATCAATCATTAAAGCACCAAGGTGACCTGTGCAAGGTGACATAACAAATCAGGAGCAGGCCCAGGTGTCAGCCGTCTCATGAACAAACACTTTGCCCTTTCTCCTCCTTCCAGAAGCCAAACGTCTGCTTTTCCCTTTGTTCTGCAACGGGAGCAGCAGGAAAGGCAGGAGTTAGCAGGTGCTCAGCAAACAAGGATGGTGCTTAGCAGGTACCCATTGGGAGCAGGCCTGCTACTCGCATCTGTAAGACACTCCCTGGAGACTCCCAGAAGTCGTAAGGGGAACCTTTGGAATCTGAAGCCCTGAGTCAGCAGCTGGGCTTACGATCTCTTTTGTACCCACTGGGTGGTGAGATCTGGGACTTAGGCCACATGAACAATAGTGGAAAAGGTGTTCCTTCTACTCCTGGAAAACTAATCTGCCTGATCATAGGATCTATTAGAAAGAATCCCCCTGAAATTGGGTGTAGTCTTTGGTATAGTCTTAAGCCAATATACAATAATTGCAACATTTAAGGACTTTCCTTAATTCTAGGAAGGTGCTAAAGGAAAGAGTCCCAGACATCGTATGTGGCTGCCTCCCAGAAAGGTTGGGAGACACCATAATGCCCTCTATTATTTGCAAAGTTCTCTCTGCTGAGAGAAAATTGCATGTAATTGGCTGGTCCTGTACTTGAGTGGAGGGAAATCAATGGCATGCAAATTATTTTATTTACTATACTTTAAGATGCCATCGTGAATAGCATTTTACTCTTAGGCAAGGCATTGAAGCAAAAAGCACACCCAACTCACGTTCTCCTCTCCTGAGATACCAAGCATATCCTTTGCCCTGCTTTTTTATTTAGGCATTCGCTTTAAAGCTGTGGTTGGCTGTCTAATCAGCGTAAAGATAGCTAGTAAGGCATGTTTCACTTCGATTATATAATACTCAGGTGGAGTAGCACATGAGCAAGAATACAAGTTGAAGCCTCTCTTTTCTTATCAAAATGCCATCTTGGTCCAGCCCGTCTAAATTCTAAGCACAAGGATCTGAGCATTTAGGTCCATTTTCATAATCAGTTCCAAGAAACATTCAGTTTTTCATTTCATCTTGGTTTCTAGGAACCTCAGAGCCAAATTTAGTGTTTGGTTTTACTTTATATTCTCATTTTAGATTTTCAGGTATAACGTTTACAATCACAATGTTTATTATTTACCCATATATGAATGATTTTATTTTTTAAAGAGTTGTTTTACTACAAGGCACCTCAAATCTTTTTAAAAAAATAATTTAAGTATGGCATTAATAATAAATTAATACATTTTATTTATTAAAAAACAATATAATATTCAACACTGAGAATGTCCTTAAAAATCATAGTTTGTTTTGTCCACAAGTTGATTAGAGAACACTGGTAAGACATAACTAGTTCTGGTGTTTTTCTGGGACACACCTATATTGCCATACTGGAAGTTAACATATTGAAATCTCTATATGAGTTGTTTAAAGCCACTGCCTGAGCTTCCTGAGGACCTGCCATGGTCTCTTAGCTCCACCCCTTTCAGTGCCCTTTCTCCACCATCCAGCAACCAAAGGGGCCCTACAGGACCAGCTCCAAGCTATGACCAGTAGCCATTCTCTCAGGTTAGTGACCCAACCATTCCATGTACTTTGATACATAATGTTTTTGCTACTCTTGCTTCCTCTTAGTGCAAACAATAGCTTGGATTATTAATAAAAGAGCAGGGTAGTGGTGAGGAATCCAGACTCTGAAGCCGGACACCATGGGTGCCAGCCCTGGTTCAGCCTCACATTGCTCCTGTGACCTTGGTGAGTTCTGTGTCTTCCCTATGCCTCCCTCCTTCATCTGTGAGTGGGAGGTAATGTTGGTGTCTCCCTTACAGGATCGTTTTGAGGAATGAACGAGGGAATGTAGGTAAAGCAGGGAGAGCAGTGCGGGGGGTAAGCGCAACGTGTTAGGCATTATTATTGAGCAACTACTATGTGCCAGGCACAGCGCTAATGCTCTGTGTTGGTTACCAGGTCCCCAAACACCCCATCAGGTGGTATTATAATCCCTATCTCAAAGAGAACTGGATCTCAGAGAAATGAAGAAACGTGCCCCAGGTTACTGTGCTGATGACAGAGCAGATTTAAATTCCTCTCTCTCTGACCCAAAGTCCATGTTTTCCCCACCATCCAAGAGTCTTCTCTCGTGGAAGCAGCACTTTGCAGCGAAGAAGAAAGAGAAGGTGCCCGGCCGGCGATGCCCTCGGGGAGCGGGGAGCATGGGGAGGAGCCCAGTGGCTGCAGAGACCCAGCGGAGGGCGAGTCAGAGGCGGTTGGTAGCAGCGCAGCGGCACCGGGCTTCGAACTCGGTCTTCCGAACGGATTGTGCTTGAACCCCGAGGCGCCCCTGTATTGCCCGGTCACCCGGCTTTGGCAGTCACCCCCGACCCCTCCCGCTCCCTCGCTCCCAGATCCTGTCCCCAAGCCCTCAGCTCTGCTCTAGTGGCGCCTCCCACATCCCTCCCATTCCGTTCGTGCCTTAGGCTAACACTTGGTTTTTAAGTTCTCATTACCTCATGTCTAGATCATTTCCAAAGCCTCTTAACTTGTCTCTCAGCCTCCACGTCGCTAAGTCACCCCTCCCGTCACCGCCACATTACTCCTAAAGAAACCGCTTCCATTGCAGGATTTCACTGTTCGAAACCACCCAGTGTCTACCGAGGCCAGCTCGGCTTTTTCCAATGACATTCAGATTCCTTCGTAATCGAATTCCAATTCATTGACACCCTGCCCCTCAGGACTCCTCTGGGAGGATCCCAAGACTGAGCGAGGACTTCTCCTTGGCGCTCCTTAACCATGCTGTTTCCCTTCCCACCCCCGGGCCTGGGCCTGCGCCACTCCCATGCCCGGCGCCCCCTCCTCCAGGCTCCAGCATCCTGTGTGTCCATCAGAGCCCAACTTGGTCACCGTCCCTGCGTCCTCACTTCCGGGGAAGTGACGTTTCTCCCTTACCTGAATTATACCATTCATTTGACACATAATCCCCACTGCCTTATATTATACATTTGCTTTTTTTGGTATATGCTCTGCTTTCCCTGTTACATTGCAACTGTTCTACAGCCAAAGGAGTGGAGGAGACAGGTGATGGGAGGGCTCTGGCATGGGAGGTGGTGGAACTGCCTGGTGGTTAGGTTTTGGGGCTCAGGAATCAGAGAGGCTGGGTTTGAATCACATCTCTGCACTAACTAACTGGGCAATGTTTACCAAGATGCCATATTTCTCAGTGTACCCATCTGTAAAATGGGAATAATGACTGTCCCTTCCTCATAGAGCGGTTAGGAGGATTCAGTGAATTAATATATAGAGAGCCCTTACCCAGGGCCTGGAACATAAATAAAGCTCAATTAATATTAGTTCTCATTACCTTCATTATCAAATAAGAAGAGTTTATGATGTCTAAACATCATATATGTTACCTTATTTAATTTGTGTGACAACCTTGTAAGGTAATAGGATGCCCTAGCTGTGGAATTCTGACCAGCCCTGAACTGCTAATTGAGGACTTTTACATCAGAAAGAAATGCACCCCAGTCACAGTTAGGCCATGTTTAATGTTCCTGTTGCAGCTGAACTTAATTCTAACAGGCACAATTCCTGTCCTTCTGGTGCTGGAAATAGTAGCACTTCTCTCTAGTGGCCATTAGGAACTTCATTTCCAGTATTTTACACAAATTCTATTAATAGGGAATGACTCAATTTAAATCTCTCTCTTTAGAGTGAGAAGGAGGATATGAGATTGGAGAATATATATATATAGAGAGAGATTCTTTCTAAATAGGTGGGGAGGAAGTAGGAGAGGACTGAACCTGGGGACCCTACGCTGCCACCACCCATAATACTTGGGGATGCCGGGGCAGGTGGAGTTTCACTGTTTGCACAGTCTCTTCAGAATCATGTAACAGGCATCAGAAATAGATGTTTTGAGCTATGTAGATTTTAAGTCCAACCTCAGATCAGAAATATATCTGGAGCTGGGTATGGGGATTTTTTTGGTCATGAATAGGCAATTTGCATTCAGTCATAACCTTATTCTGTCCTTTGTGTATTTAGACATAAAGAAAAGTAAAAATAAAAACACTAAATAGGTGGTGAATCAGTGGCAAACACCCCTCATCCCAGCCCCTCCTTGCCAGAGGAGCTTGTCCTTCCAGTAGAGCTGTGAATTCTAGCTACTCATGTACTCAGATTCCCTTGCAGCTAGGGCACAGATATGAGACCCAATTTAATCCAACTGACCTGTAAAGTCTGCTGAGGGTCTTATGGGAAATTCCTTCTTCAGAAGGTTTAATCTGTTTGACACATGGTGCCTGGAACTTCTGTAGCTGTCTTCTTAGTAGGAGGGGGACATGGCTGATACACTGAGGAAGGCAGAGCCAAGAAATGGACAAAATCTGATTCCTTGATGACATCATGGATCCAATTCAGTTGAACTGAATTTAGCTTATTGCCATGTGCAATTAAGTCCTTACTTGTTTAATTAATTTTGGTTAGATATTCTGTTACTTGTAGCCAAGAGCATGCTTACTGATACAGTGGCCAAAAGCATTTTAACATTCTAAGCTGTAATGCTATATTTTTACTGGCCACCCTAGTCAACACAAACAATTCTTGCCCTCACTAGCATGTTATTTCCCCATTTTCTAATTGGAGATAGGTTAGGGAAATACGCCATATCCACTTAATGGAAGATTACGCAGCTAGGTAATCCGAGTTTGAAACCTGGCTTTACCTGTGTGACCTTGGGCAAATTACTTAACTCCTCTCTACCTCAGTTTCCTTACCCATTAAATGGGGGAATAACCATTCTGCCTTATAGGATTGTACTGAGGATCAAATGAGCTAATGCATATAAAATACTTCGAACAGGGCCTGGCCTATAGCAAGTCGTCAATCGGTTTACATCAGCTTTATCTTCATCCTGTCCAGCAGTGCGCCCTTCTGCATGTTTCCAAGCATTTTGTCATCACACTTTCCACCCCATTCTCCTTTGCCAAGCACTTCTAGGAATAACTGAAATGCGGCACAAGCATGGCCAGCTCAGTTCTCTTCCTAGCATGCGTACCACAAGATCACCAGAAAAGAATTTTAACAACTATTTTGTCTGAAAGCACCATATAGAAGCCAAAATTCCCTACACTCCCCAAATCCCACACTCTGGGTGTCCTTCACCCCATGCACTGAGATCGAGGTGGCAAGGACTCCTCAGGGTTGGTTTTCCCACAGGTCTTTGGGGTGTGCCCTTAGCACTCAGTGTATCCCTCAGACATCTATACCGCAAGTGAATAGAAATGGGAAAACCCCACAGATCCTCTTACATCATTATCGCTTTTCACTTTGCTGCCTGCCATTTCTCTCTTTCTTTAGCATTTTGTTGGGCCAATAATTTCTTCTTGTTTTCTTCTCTTGGGAGATTCCTCTTCCCATTGATGATGATTGGTCATCCCTGTCTGGCTACCATGCCCAGGGACTGCAGAGGCTGTTTCAGCTTCTTACATCTACATTATGTTTGTCCATCTAGGTTGGCTTTCAGCCAATCCTTCTCTAAATCGTATCTTTGGAGCCCTTGGCAGCTCTTAAAATACTTTTAAGTTATTTAATCTTCACAAAAATCTTGTGTGGCGCATGTTTCTATTCCGAACCTGACTCCTTGGGGACCTTTTCCCTTTCCTGTAGAGATCAAGGGCAGAGGGACAAAAACACTTCACTTTCTTTACAGTATGGACCTGAGGCAATAAGGACCTTGTCTAATTTGACCTCAGCAGTGACTAAGTATTTCAGGTGGAAGGAGAGCAAAGGCCCCACAGAAATCACTCAAAGTCTACCTGAAATTTGAGGACTTGGCTTTTGAAGGAAAAACAAACACTGGGTACTTCTCTGAGTAGAAGGATCTGGTTCTGCCTTCTAACTGGTGGTCCAACTAGAATAGAAGGACAGGAAGGAAGAGAGCTGTGGAAAGTAGCTGGCTGAACAAAGTACTTCCTGGTATGAAATCTTTCACCATTTGTATGTGTTAACCTCAAGCAAGAATATATCTGCCAAGAAGGACTTCTTGTGATTATCTGGGCCCATATTCATAACCAGAAGCTTGTAGCCATTGCTGATAGAGGCCTCTCATGTACACTGCTTTTTTTTTTTAATCTTTACCCAAGGATATTTTTTCCATTGATTTTTTTTTAGAGGGGGTAGAAGGGAGGGAGGAGAGAGTGGGAGGGGGGAGAGGGGGAGAGAGAGAGAAACATTGACCTGAGAGACACATCGATTGGTTCTACTGGTTGCCTCCCGCAGGGCCCTGATCAGGGCGGGGGATCAAACCACAACCGAGGTACATGCCCTTGACTGGAATCGAGCCTACGACCCTTTGGTCCGCAGGCCAATTCTCTAACCACTGAGCCAAACTGGGCAGGGCTCATGCACACTGCATTTTAAGGAAAAGCCAGATTGAGCATTCAACCTCCTGCGCTGTACTCCTGCATTCTGAGTTGACCTTTATAATGAAGCTCCTGGTATTGTCTTTCCACCAGTGGACTGAGACCTACCCTGTCCAACTGGAACTGTGCAGCTATATCTTCATTTGCATCTACACTGACAAATCAAAGCCTCTCAATAACAATGAATCAGAACACAGGAAGCCAACCAATGAGGACCATGCAATTTAGATCAATCAGAGCTGTGTGATTTGGGCTTGTCATTTGCATAAAAACTGACCAATCAGGAACCAGAGTAGGAACTTTCTCTATAAAAGCAGCCTCCCCTTTGTCTAGGTGGAGCTCACTTTTGGTTTCCATCAGAAGCTGAGTTTCCTAGGTTTGCAAACTGTTCACCTGAATAAAGTTCCTCCTTTTGCAGTACCTCAGACTGGGAACTTTGATTGAGATATGAGACCAAAGATGCACAATACTTGGAGCCCTTCAGATTAAAGATGCCCTATTGATTGATTTATCCAAGAGCCACTGAAACACATATTAGAAATGACTAGGCTAGAATTGAAGAGCCCACCCTGTCCCCTTCAGGGGTGGAGGTTTGAGATTCTGTGTGTGGAGCTGATGTGCAGTTGAGGTTTCCCTGAACAGGACTGCAGGTTTGTGGAGCTCTGCTTGCTAGGTTCTGGAAGGTACAAGGACATGCAGGCCTCCACATGTGGGCTGGTACCACACGGCTCTGTCACCTCAGCATCTGTCTTAGCTTCCAGACTTGTGGAAAAGTTCCTTTCCTTTCTCTGGTTTTTATTCAGTGCCAGGTTGGGAGGCCCAGAGAGGGGTCAGGGGCCCAACCATTGTGTGAACCAGAGCAGTACAACTGACAAATGCTGTTCTTTCCTTTTTTCTTTTCTGCTTCCAGGAGGATTTTTTAGAAACAAAACAGAAAAACAACAACAAAAGAACCACCTCACTTGCTACTTTCAAGCACACCCTGTTCCTTCACAAGGAAAAAAGTCCACAGAGCAACATTTGTTCATAAAGTCTCTATTCAGCTGTCCTTGCTTGTTTTTGGCAGCGTTCAGCTAACTGGTTCCCAGAGTGCTGACCAACAGGGGAGGTGGGGTCGCAACAGAGAACAGTAGCAAGCTCTGCTTTTCCAGAATGCAGTGGAAAACCACAATAGTTGTGGATGAGCAGCCTGGGGCACAGCGGGGACTTCACTCCTTGTTTCCCCCTTGGATTGGAGCCTGCCTGCCTCAGGCCGCCAGGCCAGCCCACCCGACCCTGCCTGTCCCGTCTTCCCTCTGGAAGGGGCTTCTTTGGGAGTAAATGGGGCACCTTCACTCACTGTCGCGTGAATGGGCTCTTTCGGGTGGCTTCCACAGTAGAGCGATTCCGCCTTAGAGGGAGACCGTGAAGCCTCCTTCCAGCTGCGCGGGGTGAAAACCTGGGAGTCATCCTTGACTCGCTCTTCCTCACGCCCCACTTCCAGTCCACCAGCACATCCTGTCGGCTCTGTGTTCCAAATTTATTCCCCATCTATATCAGTCAGTGTCTAGAACAATCTAAATCACAAGCTTTAGTCGGGAGATCTAGATAGGGTTCAACAAGAGAAGCGGAACCAGTAGGATATACATATTAAGAGGCTTCTTGCAAGGATTTGGCTTATGTACTTGTGGGGCCTGGTCAGGCAAGTCTGAAATCCGTAGGCTGGGCCCTCAGGAGAGGCAGGTGGGAACTCTCAGCACAAGCTGAAGCTGCTTTCAGTACACGGATTTTCTTCATTAAAAGCCCTCAGCTCTGCTTGCAAGGCCTTTCGACTGATTGGATCAGGCCCACCCTGAACGGAGGATAATTTCCTTCACTTAGTCAACTAATTCGAGACTTCAGTCACATCTACAAAACATCAGAGCAACACCCAGATTAGTGTTTAATTGAGTAACTGGGAACTGTAGCCTGGCAGCGCTGACCCATAAAATGCACCATGGCGTTACCTAACCTCATCTCTCTCCTTCACAGCCCCTCCCCGGTCCAAGCCAGCGTTGTTTCTCCCCCTAGATTCAGCACCCACCAGTCTCCGTTTCCTCTTGTCCCCCCACCCCCTCTGTACCCCTACTCCCCACTATTTTCAGCAGAGTAGCTAGAGTGACCACTGCTCCATCACTCAAAGCCCTCTTGGTGGGCAGAAAAGTGGTTTCCCGAAGATGTCCACATCTTAATCCCCAGAACCTGTGAATAGTTAGCTCACAAGCAAAAGGGGCTTCACAGATACGCCTCCAGTGTGGATCACCCGAGTGGACGTAATCGAGTCACATGAGTCCTTACAAGTGGAAGAGGGAGGCAGAAGAGTGGCTCAGAGAAACGTGCTGTGAGGACTCGGCCCTCTGCTGCTGGCTGTGAAAATGGAGCAAGGGCCACAGGCCAACAGCAAGGAAAAGGGGACCTCAGTCCTACAACTGCTTGGACTGAATTCTGCTGACAAACCGGTGAGCAAGAAAACAGATTCTGCCCTAGCTTCCAGTAAGGAAGGCAGCCCTGCCAACTGGGCTAAAATTTCTATGCTTTGTATTTCTAGCATGGTGAGACTTGTGTTGGACTGTGATCTATATAGAACTGCAAGACACAAACTTAAGTTGTTTAAGCCACTAAACTTGTGGTAATTTGTTACGGCGGCAATAGAAAATAAACACAGCCCTCCAGCCACTTTCATCCTACTCAGAGAATACACCACGCTCCTCAGGATAGCTTTCTCTCTGACATCACTTCCTGCTACGCTCTCCTACTCACCCCTCCACTCCCTACATCAGCTCTAGGGCCTGGACTAGACTAAAGCTCATGAGGCATTAGCCTTGAGAGACCAAAAAACTTAGTAACCAAGATAAATAACACTTTAATATAATACCAAAACCGACGCAAAAAAATCATGATACACAAAATATAAAAATTTGGAAGAAAGATAGGCTCCAACCCTGCATCTGCAAAACTCACCTCCCCCTAATCCCAACCCTGATCCTAGCTGCCCTCAAACTTCCAGGCACACTCCACCAGCAGCACTTTTCCACTTGCTTTTGCCCCTAGATTATCTGCAAGGCTTCCTGCCTCACCTGCTTCAGTCTTTGCCCAAATACCTCCTTCACAATGAGCCTTCCCTGACACTTTATTTAAAATTGCAGTGCCCCTCATCAGCGCTGCCTGACCCCCTACCCCTCCAGCTTGCCTTGTATTTCCCCAAAGCACATCTAACATTCTATTTTATTTATTTATTACTATAGGGGCAGTAAAATGTCTCCTCTACTTTCTTAAGGTTTCTGCCTGAAACTGTCCTAACAAGTTAAAAGGAGAAAAACATACACATTTCAATAAAAATTTACATGGACATCCTCAGAGGAAAATGAAGACTCGAAGAAAATGTCTAGGCCCAAGCGCTTGTATACTAGGTTGAACAAAGAGTGGCAGTTATGGAAAAGTAACTAAAATATGTGGGGGATTGAAGGAAGGTAAGAGTTATTTTAACAGGGCCTGTTTGTACAAATTTCTCTGGGCCTCAGCTCCTCATCTCGGGTGATAAGCGTGTTCTTTCATCTGGGACAGGGAGGGCATCTTTCACATGGGAGTTTCATCTCGTTATCAGAAGGAAGACGGCAGGTCAGAGTGCCCTTGCACTTATTATTTTCAAGTGATTTAGCTCAAAATAATCAATGTGCCAAAGCAGCATATTTTGGAGTGATGTGTTCTGAGCCCCTTTACTACTTGCTGTTAACTGCTCTTTCACCAAGACCTAAAAGTTTGCGGCATGTAGTAGGTGTTCAATAAGTATTTATGGTGGGAATGAAGGAAGGAGGAGAGGAAGGGTGGAAAGCGTCAGTGGGGTAGAGGATGTGTATGTGTGTTCAAGGAAGAACTTGCCCTTGGTTAGTTAAAGCCCGATATCCCTGAAGAACTGTAGGGAATTTCAGTCTGTCTGTTTAAAGAAACATGCATTTACAAGCAGGGTTATTTTTTCCTGTCCCAAAGGGAAAAAAGCCATGAAGAGCCAGTGTGTCCTATTAATTAGCAGAACTGGATTAGCTGTTTACTTTCTTTTTTTAGGACATTAGCTAAATTCTGCTTCCGCTGAAATTCTGGGAAATGTTTGAGTCTTATACAGTTTGCCCCCAATCCTTTGAGAGAGTCTCTGCAACCCTGTGTTTATTGATGCCTAGAGATTGTATTCTCATCAAGTTCCCTCAACAATTACAAATTCAATTCTGATGATCTCCTTCCTCCAGTTTTTTATGAGTGTGTTCTGATAACGATATTGTCAAAAATCGGTGACAACTTACATCAAGATAAATTGATTTTTCTGCCACAATAACAAAAGAAATTGTAGTAGGTATATTTCAAGGTTGATTGGGAAGGAAAATAGACCCCAAGTTTTACCCCCATCCGTTGACTGACTAGCACCCATGTGACTAGGGGTTGGCTGAAATACAGGAGCTGGGCTTTAAGCAGAGTGAAGCTGCAGATGGTGCCACATGCTATGGATTGTGGACCAAGGTGCCCAGTGTGGGCACGTGTAGGGAATTAAGTAGAGAAACTAGGGCAGGAGAGAGAAGAAAAAAGAGAAGTAGAACGGAGGGTAAAGCATACAGTGGGGTGAAGATAGTCTATTCGTTAAATGATGTTGGGACAACTGGACAGATACATGAAAAAAAATGAAACTAGACCAGCTTCTTACACCATACACAAGAATAAAATTAAAATGAATTAAATATTTAAATGTTAGACTCGAAACCATAAAAATCCTGGAAGAAAACATAGAGAGTAAAATCTCAGACATTGCTTGTAGCACTATTTTTTCTGATATGTTGCTTCGGCAAGGGAAACAAAAGAAAAAATAAACAAATGAGACTACATCAAACTAAAGATTTTGTACAGCAAGGAAACCATCAACAAAATTAAAAAACAACCCCTGAATGAGAGAACATATTTGCCAGTGATACATCTGATGAGGATAAATATCCAAAATTTATAAAGAACTTATAGAACTCAACATCAAAACCCCCCACAAACAACCCAATTAAGAAATGGGCAAAGGCCCTGAATAGGCCCTTCTCCAAAGAGGACATACAGACAGCAATAGATATATGAAAAGATGCTCAACGTCACTAATCATCAGAGATGCAAATTAAAACCACAATGAGCTATCTCTTCACACCTGTCAGAATGGCTCCATCAACAAATCAATAAACAACAAATGCTGGCGAGGGTGTGGGGAAAGGGGAACCCGGGTACACTGCTGATGGGAATGCAGACTGGGGCAGCCCCTGTGGAAAGCAGTATGGAGGTTCCTCAAAAAATTAGAAATGGAGCTGCCTTATGACCCAGTGATTCCACTTCTGGGAATATATCTGAAGAAACTGGAAACACTAATTTGAAAGAATATACACACCCCTATGTTCATTGCAGCACTATTTACAGTAGCCAAGATCTGGAAGCAGCCAAGTGTCCATCAGATGAGTGGATAAGAAAGCTTTGCTACATTTACACAATGGAGTACTACTTGGCCATAAAACAAAGAAGGAAATCTTATCCTTTGTGACAACAGGATGGACCGGGAGAGCAATATGCTAAGTGAAATAAGCTAGTTGGAGAAAAACAAGTACCATAAAATTTCACTCATGTGGAATCTAATGAACGAAATGAACTAAGAAGCAAAATAGAAACAGACTCAGAGATAGAGCAGGCTGACAACTGTGTGTGTGTGTGTGTGTGTGGAGGGGGGGTTGGGGGGCTGAGGGGATTGAGCAAAAAAGAGAAAAAACCTCATGGACATGGACAACAGTGTGGTGATTGCGGGGGGAGTGAGAGGTGGGGAAAGGTGGAGGAGGGTATGGGGGATAAATCATGATGGAAGGAGGCTTGACTTGGGGTGGTGAACACACAATACCGTGTACAAATGAGGTGTTGTGGAATTGTGCACCTGAAATCGGTATAATTTTGTTAACCAGTGTCACTCCAATAAATTCAGTAAAAAGGAAAAAAAGAAAAACCGAAAATGAATAAAATAAAATGCCTAATCCCTTCAGGATTTCAGAACTTTCTTTGATATTCTAAAATGTTTACTCTTACAAATTAATCTTAAAATGATGTCAAGTTACAAAAAGTCTTATTGTGATGTTGATTAGAATTGCATTAAACATATAAATCCATTTTAAAAGAATTAACATTTTTACTCTATTTAATACTCCTCTCTAGGAACAGATTTTGTTTTACCACTTACACAAGTCCTTCACGGTTCTCAAAGTTTTATAATTTGTTTTTTGCATACACTTTGTAATGGAACAGAAGGTTTCCTTCTGTCATGGAGCTCAGACACCAAGAAGAAACAAGATGACACTATATCTAGGAGAAGGGCGGCTGCAAGAGCCCAGGGGAGTAACTGTGCCCTCCGATCACATTCTCAAAAAGGGACAGCTTTCAAATAGCAATTAATCAATATTTTAAGACTATAAGAAAATGTGTTCAAAAAAGCAATATAATGACAAGGCTGTGAACATGAAATGAAATGAAGTACTGATACATGCTACAACGTTGATGCACCTTGAAAATGTTATACCAAGTGAAAAGAGCCAGACAAGGCCCCATCTTGTATGACTCCATTTATATGAAATGTCCAGAACAGGCACATCCGCAGGGAGAATGCAGGGGCTCCAGGGGCGGGGGGCAGAGGGGAATGGACAGTGACTTCTTAATGGGTATGAGGCGTCCTTTGGGGATGATAAAAATGTTCTGGGTTAGTGGTGATGGTTGCACAACATTGTGAATGTACCAAATGCCACTGAATTATACGCTTTAAGGTGGTTAAAATGTGAATCTTGTGTCTCATATATTGTACTGCTGATTTGCACATATACACTTGCACACACAAGATTTAAGGCTGTAAAAAAAAAGCTGGGAAAACGGTCACAGGTGTTCTTTTATTACACAATTGCTCTCCATCACCATCGCCTGCCCAGGACAGAGGCACGGCCCCACACCCTGGCCTGGCTCCTTCCCCTGGTCCTTGGCCTGGCTGCACCCCTGCAGGAGGGACTCAGGTGTCCAGGCCGCAGGTGTGGACTAGGTTGCCTCCAAGGTGCCTTAGAGATTCCAAGTCTGAGATTCTCTGAATTTTTATTCATTTGTGGGACATTCCTTCCCCTTCTCCTTCCCACAGGCTCTCCTACTTAGAGATACACCAGGATGACCTACAGAGGAAGGAGCAAGACGTCTGGAACCGACTGGATCTGCATTGAAATATCTCCTTTTCCAATGTGCTTGCTGTGTGTCCGTGGGCACACGATGTCACCAAGGCTCCCTGGGCTCCTCTTCCTTGGCTGTAAAAGGAAGAGTGGCTAACACCTTGCCAGGGCACCGCAGAGATTAGCAATGTGAGTGGTGCCGGCACTGAGCAGTAATTTATTCTTCATTGCTGTGAAACATTCTGTTGGATAGGCTATTGTCCCTTCTATTGATGGACATTTGAATTGTTTCCTAGCTTGGACTATTACGAATAAAGCTAGTCGGAACATGCTTGTGCATGTCTCCTGGTAGGCATAGTGCTCATTTGTTTTGGGTGTATGTCCAAGAACGGGATTGCTGGCTTAAAGGATACATAGATAGTTAGCTTTCATGGGTATTGCCAAGCGGCTTTCACTCCCGCCAGCAGTGTGTGAGAGTTGCGGTTGCTGTACAGTCTTACCAGCACTGGGTTTTGTCAGTCCTTCTGATGACTTGCTTTCTCCTTCTACGAAGAGATACAGTTATGTGCTAGTGGACTGCACAACTCCCAGCCACAGGAAAGGTCCCAAAGACCAACAGTTAAAGGGTGAACTGAAATGCTTGGCCCTGACCCTAAGGGCAACAGGAATTCAGAAATGGGAGAGATCAGCATGGACATGGAGCGACAAGAACCTTCGGAGAGGCTGAAGTGTGCGGGGCTTTGACCTGTCTGTGGGATCTGAGTAAAGGAAGGGGAGCGAGGAAGGCATCCTGTCAGAGTGCACAGTTTGAGCAACGGTGGGAAAGAGCTTGGAGCAGAAATCAGGGAGAAGGCTGACCTCTCTTGAACAAAGACTACCTCTTGAGAGGAGCAGGGCATGTAGTTGGGTTGGTAAGGAGGGGCCAGGCTTGGGCAGGGGGCTTTGAAGTAAAAAAGTGGGCTTGAGATTTGGGTGACTGGAGTAAGGGAGGTTGGTGGGTGTTAATGAGTATGTATAGCCCTGAGTGGGAGTGAAATGTATTAGCTGAGCCCGGCTGGTGTGGCTCATTGGTTCCATTCCCGGTCAGGGCTCATGCCTGGGTTTCGGGCTTGATCCCTAATAGGGAGCATGCAGGAGGCAGCCAGTCGATGACGCTTCTCGCTCATCGATGTTTCTACCTCTCTATCCCTCTCCAAATCAATACAAACCTATTTTTAAATATATATATTTAAATATATATATATTAGATAAGAGTCAGCCGGTCTCTTTTTCTGTCTCAGTTTCCTCCTATTTCTCAGTGAGGAGCATCTCGCCATGATGACTGTGAGAATCATTTTTCTTTCAGCTGCAAGCCAACTACTTCATTTGGTTCTCAACTGAAAAAATAGGTCTTTTCCTATACCGGAGAGATGTACTGGATTGAGAAATGGTATATCCGCATACTGTACTTTAGAAGCATTACAAGGGATTCTCAAGGGGCTCATTTTGACTTTATGTGAGTTATACCTTATGGTCTGACTTCACTAAATTAGGAGGCTTGTGGCAGGTGCATTTGTATAAAGTGATAAACACAGGCTGCCCGCCCTGAGAGCGGAAAGGAATCGCTCCACTTCCCCTGCTCTCCTCCTAGCACTCCCCATGCTGGGCCCGTTTATCTCCCCACCTGCAGACCCAGCCCTGCACCGACCAGCTGATTCATTTGTTCACTCCATCAGTTATTCATTCAGCAAACTTTCACTGGATGCTCAGTGAAGGCCAAGTAGTGGAATTGAAGACAAAAGCACAGGGTCCAAAGGAGCTCAAGGCAGGCAGGGAACACTGACACAGGACAATTAAATGCAAAAAAAGCAGCAAAGAGCTACAATAAAGGTAATGCAGAGGACAGTAGAGGACATCAATTCTACCTTTGGGAAGTCCAACAAATGTTTGAAACTGAGTCTTGAAGGATGACTTGGCATTCACCTGACTGACAAGATTGGGGAAGGGCCTTACAAAGAAAAGAAAGCAAGCCATAGCCTGGCAGGAAGACTGCAGATTATGTGCTTAGAGCATAGAGATCGTGTGCAGAAGTAGCTGGAGATGAGGCTGAGAAGTAGCCAGAGTCAGATCATGAAGGGCTGCAAACACCACGCTAATGAATAATGTCCGTACCTTGTGGACAGTGGGGAGCCACTGTAGGCTTTGAGTCAGAACTATGCACCCCAGCAATTAGAAAAATCGCACTGTCCCAGCGGGAAAGATGGAGCAGAGGGAGTGAGCATGGAGACGGGAAATTCAATATAACGGTTATTACATCAGACTTGGGGGAAAAAAGGTACAAGCTTAAAATAGGCCCATGACAGAGATGGCCGAAAACAGGAAGCGGGTATTTAGGAGATACAATCTATAAGACTTAGTGGGATGGGAAGAGGAAGGGCGGGGGCCAGGAGGAAAGAATTTGGATGAGTCTCATAATCTGCCCAGGTGGACGATGGCACTGTTCGTTAGGACAGGAAATGCTGGAGAAAAAGATTTGGGCAGGAGAGGAGAGAGGTAGAGAAAATGAGTTTTAGTCATTTTGAGTTTGAAGTGTCTGTGGGATATAAGTAGCCTGTACCTTTGGCTGTACAGTCTGGCATTCAGACAGAGTTCCGAACTAGAGAGGTAGATGTAGGATCATCAGGACTATGAGAAAAAACATAAAGAGAGCCACTTAAAAATAGAGTTGTAGCTGCCATACCAGAGGGACTGCCTTGCAGGTCTTTCTCCACAAACCTCTGAAATGTTTAAGCTGGGCAAAATAGCCTTTGGACTGGGCCAAAGCAACATTGTATTCCAAGTAACTGTTTGCAAAGCTAACAGGAAAGCAGACATTCTGAGTACTGGGCTAAAAATTAAAGACATTCTTTAGAATTAGCACCACCATGTATAGCAAAAGAATAACTTAGCTTATTTGTACCTATAGAAATTCCTTCCTTCTATTTATGTAATTAATTATTCCCCTTCCCTTTCTCATAAAAACCCCTTGCCTTCACCCCCTACTTGGAACAGCATTTGGGTTTCTGCCTGAATCAGTGGTTCTCAAACAGCTTGTTCTTTTGGATCTCAAATAAACGCTTGTTGCCTCCCATTTCAGCCCTCTAGGTTGACAGTACACAGGTGATACATAAAGCCTAGAAGCATTCAGAGGGACATGAGAGAGAAAAAAAAGAGGGACAGGAACAATGCTATGGAGAACAGCAGCCGTTAAGGGGTATGTGAACAAAAGTCACCCCAGTGAAGGAGACAGAGGAACAGTTTAAAAAGCTGGGAAGAAGGCCAGAAGAAATAAAGTGCGAGGGCCATTTCTTCTTGTTCATGATGTATTCATACCACACAGAAGTGTCCAGCTCATAGTTGTTGCATGAACGAATAAATAAACAAATGGAGTGGTCATAAAGATAAGGAGGTATTTCCAGAGACGTACGTACACACTCAGATGCTGCACAGAGGTCAGTGATGCAAGATGAGAACTCAGTGTTCCCAGGCTGATCCGCACATGCGACAGCGGCCACCAGACCTGCAGCGCTCAGCTTGAGCCGCACTGTTCCTCATGCGGAAAGGTTGGTCCGGCGCTGACCACAGGATGCTCCTTCCCTCAGGGCTCTCATCCTCAAGCCCTCCCCAATTTCTACCCTAATATCCTAGAGCTGGATCACTGCCCTTCGTTCAGTTCCCAAGTTCCTACGTTGGTACATTGCTGTGATGATTATCTATTGCTATGTAACAAATTACTCTAAAACTTAATGTGTTAAAACAACACACAACTTATTATCCAACAGCTTCTAGAGTTAGGAATCCAGACGTGGCTGACGGAGCTGGATTTCTGCTTCAGGGTCTCTCAAAAGGCTGCAATCAGCTTTCAGCTGAGGCAGGACTCGTTTCCCACTCACTCAGTGGTTGCTGGCAGTTCCTCACGGCTGTTGGATTGAGGGCCTCAGTTCTTCACTGGCTGTTGGCCACAGGCTTCCCTTAGTTCCTTGACATATGGGCCTGCCAAAAAGGCGGTTTTCATCATCAAAGCCAGCGAGAGAGAGAGAGAGAGTCTGCGAGCAAGAACAAAGTCACAGCCTTTTGTAACCTAATCAAAAAAGTGACATTTCGCCATGGTTGCCACATTTTATGAGTTACAGGCAAGTCACCAGCTCCAGTCCACACTCAAGCGTTGTGGATCACACAGGGTGTGAATACCCAGAGGTGGGAATCGTTGGGGTTCATTTAAGAAATCTGCCTGTCACAACTAGGACCTCCATTCTCTCCCCAAACGTAAGATCTGTTCTGCTGAGAATAGTTCTCTGACAGCTGTCTTCACCATCTTGGTTGAACCAAGGCAAAAAAATCTCATGACCTTAAATTTTCCTGTGCTAATAATGCTTAATGCTTATATGGTGCTAAGTACATGCCAGGCTTTACATGAGCTTCATATGAGGTTTACAAATATTAACTGATTAAATCCTCACAACAGCTCTCTAAAGTGGATACTGTTGTGAATTCATTTTACAGACAAAGCAACTGAGTTACAGAGAAGTAAGTATCTTGCCAAAGGTCACACAGCTATTAAGTGGTAGAAATGGGATTTGAGATCCAAGAGTTTGGTTCCACAGTCCCTGCTGTTAACTATTATCCTATTATAAAATATATCTTATGTCCAAATATAAGCTGGAATACAATGTTGTCCGGTGTTGGTATGACATTAAAACAAAATATTCAAAACATAAAACATTGAGCAACCAAAAGAGTATTTCCAACATTTTATTGCATTAAAAGAGATTCAATCCACACCCTACACCAACATATTTTGCATCTCAGAGCCTTTTATTTGCCAACTCTCCACTTCAAATGTTCCCTGAAACCCAGCCCAGACTATTTTTTATTTTTTGTTTTCCCTGCTTCTCTCTTAGCTCCTCATTATATAGGTTGACTTGGTCTTCCGGTTTCATTCTTTCGTATCTTATCTATTTGATCCATGACCTAAATTTTACAGATCAAAGGGTAATCCTGGAATTAACCCAGCCATCAAGAATTTTACCCCTTTTCTTCCAAACTGTCCAGTTTGGTTTCTCGCCCCCTATTTGTATATCTTAAAAAAACACATACACAAAAAACCATAGACCCAGTAGACAGAATATGCCTTAGAGAGAAGGGGAGAGAGAGAAGCTGAGCAATAAAGAGAAAATTCTCTTTAGCTAGCGGGGGCGTGGAGGAGAGAAAGGAGAGGAGGTTAGGAACACAGAAGCCAATAATCCTGGTCTTTGTCACATTCCAAGAGATGCATGACTATTGTGCCATGTCCTTATTTTCACAGATGAGGTCACCCACGGAACTGAGGCCCTGGGGTGTGGCGGGGGAGCTTCCTTCTCAGATCTCGCTCATCTCACTTTTTTCTCTGAAGCCGTGAGTTGGGGCAGAGCACATGAGGGACCAGGGGTAGTGAGTCCTCCAAGCCCTCCTGCAATCAACAGACCTGGGGCCACATTTTGCATCCAAGCCTGGGGTCTGTTTACTGGACAGAAGTGAGAGCTGCTGATTCAAGGGAGATGAAGGACCCACACTTCATTTCCTCTCAAGTAAAGCCAGGGAACTGACTTAAACCCTGTAGGAGCGACCTCAGCAGAGCCCCTGCAGGGAGCCCCTCGTTCCCGTTTCTGCCCTGACCCGCTCCCACTGTCCCTCGTTCCCGTTTCTGCCCTGACCCGCTCCCACTGTCCCTCGTTCCCCACCTCCTGACCTCCACCTCCGTTTCCCCAGGACCAGTCTGACCACACCATGTCCCTGCTCAAAATCTCTATTTTCCTCTAAATCCCTTTTCCCTATAAATCCTCACCTAAACCTTCAGGACCCTCAAAACTCTCTTTCTAGACAGACTCTTGTATGTGGATGGCACGACCCATCTAAAACAGGTGACACTGGTTGCCAAGCACGCCACACCTTCCTACTCCACGCCTCCTACTGCATCAGCCTCCTGCCTCTAAAATCTTCCATTTCCTGCCCTCTGCCCCCCTGCCTGCCATGGTACCAATTCAAAGACCATCTGAAAAGCCACCTCCCCTGAGAAACACATTCAAATCATTGTAACTGAGAGTGATTTCTCCCTTCGTTCATTTCCTGTAGCAGTCATGCTCTCTTCTCCAAGACATTTTTCTTGTACTACAGTACCCATGGGCCACCCATTCATTAGAAAGCACATGCTTTGAAAGAAGAGGTGTTTTCTTGCTGAACTTCAAATATCCAGCCGTGCCCAGCAAGGAGCCTTAAACATATGCATTTTAAGCATTCAATAAGTAGTAGTTGAGTTAAAATAAAGTTTGCAAGGCTCATATCTCCCTTGTCTTAATTTATTATCCAATTTTTCATTTTACTTCTTTTATTGGAATAGGTGAGACACATTCCTTTGAAGGAGGAGGGCTTGCGGGAAAGCACAGCAGAGGCCCTTGACCTGGGCGTCATGGTCATGTGCATTCCAAAGCTTGGATTTCATCAAAGCCCAACAGCATTTAGTCTCTGGGTGTTGCCCAGTGCGCAACACCTTGAAGCAGCCTGACCTCATGCTTTTCGACCTTGTCACCTACCGCTGTCAGAGGGACTGTGGCACAGAGCACGTCAAATAGGAAAGACAGTTACATCAGTTTGAGTCTACAAATACCCCTTCAACATCTACCAGGGGCCAGGCACTCTGCTGAGTGCTGAGGACAGCGGAATAAACAGACATGACAAGGACTCCTCCAAAATATAACTCCAGTAAGAGCAGCTGCCGTGTACCGAGGCTTCGGGCACCGGGCCCCGGACTCAGCGTTTGACACGCATTGTCTCACGTAATCCTCAGAGCAGTCCCTGTCATCGCTCTCCTTTTACAGGTGGGAAAATGAAGCCTTAAAGAAGTAGAGTATTTTGCCCTGGATTAGCAGGCAGTGAAGCTAGAATTTAGACCCAGGGCTTATGCCTTGAGTCCATTCTTTGGAGCACTAACTTTGCTTCCTCAACAAGCTTTTGTTCTGCTCAGAACAGATTCCTGCTCCCTTTATTTTTTGAGTCGTGCAGCGTGGCTTTGGGTGAAGGTATGTACAACATAAACAACTGCGCCTTCCTTTGTCTCCCGAGTCTCCGCGTGTCCGTGGCGCAGCCTCCCCGGATTTCTCCCGCACCCCTGCAGCCACAGCACTCCGACTAACGCGGCACGTGGCAGAGGTGGCACCTGCTCATGTATCTTAAGGTCTCCCCTACACGTTTCTCTGCCCTGAGACTCCCCTCTCAAAATCACAGGACAGAAAGGGGAACGGTGAGTGTCAGGGGCCGGCGCAGAGGGAGTGAGAAGTTTCTGTTTAATGGGTATAAAATTTTAATTTGCAAAGATTAAAAAGTTCTAGAGATGGATGGTGACCACGGTTGCACAGCAGTGTAAATGTATTTAATGCAGCTGAACTGCACACGTAAGTATGGCTTAAATGGTACATTTTATATTATGTTTACATTAGCACTCTTTTTTTTACTTCAATTTCTCATTTAATAGAAGAGGAACCTGAGTTTCAAGGTGCAGTGGCTTGTCCAAGGTCTCTCAGCAAAGTGAGTAGCGGAGTTGGGCATGGGGAACCCAGGGCTCTTGGCCATCAAGCCATGACTGTCCCTGCTGCCACATCCTCCCCGCTCCCTGAGCGGGCGGGTCCAGAGGAGGCCCCAGGGAGACTCGGAGTTCACTACCCCCGTCAGGATGCGTTTCCACAGCTGCCCTCCCCTGTCCGAGGCCTCGCTACCTTCGTCACACTTGTGTCTTCTTTTTCTCCCTGGACCAAATGCTCTTTATGATCAAAGCAGGAAAATCCTCAGGGCGAGGCCCTGGAAAATCAAGCGCAGATGGAATGAGCTCCAGCGGAAAATGTATATGTAGATGGGAGGTTTTCTGTTTTTTCCAACTCTCTTGGCTCTTAACTGTTGGGATTTCATTCCAAGTGGAATTTCCAGCCCTAGTCGGGCTCCTAATGCAAGAGCTTTGTTTTTCCACGTGCATCTCTCCTGAACTCGCTGGTCGTCTCCCATGGATGCTGCTGGGTGCCGCGCTCCCCGGGCTCTGCCTGTTGGGCTCGAACAGCGCCTCCATTATTGGAGAAGCGTGTCCTGGCAGCTCTGAGGGCACCTCCCGTCCAACCTGAGAGAGGACACGCCCTTGGGAAACAGGTTGTTTCACCCACTGTGAAAACAGCTGCTCCCTGAGCATGCTCAGTGCACCAGGGCAAAGGCCTCAGAGGGATCCACACTGAGCTTTAATTTGGTCTTCGGATCCTGCTGGACCGAAAGCTTAGCCTAGGGTAGGAAGGCAAAGAAAGACGTTGAGGGTTTAAAACCACTCTGTGAGCTAAGATGAGCCTCCCACAAACAGATCAGCCAATGTTCTGAAGGGAAAACGTTTTTTCAATCTTTAGTCAACAAATATGTACTGAGCACCTACTATGGACTAGATACTATGTTAGGAGCTGGGGATTTGCTGGTGAATGAGAGAAATAAGTCCTCTGCCCTCGTGGAGCTTATAGGCTATTCAAGGAAGCAGATGGTAAGCAAGAAAACAACTAAATAAACAAGAACGTCACAGACTGTGAGGTACTCGGGAGGAAACAGTGAGGTGACAGAGGTAAGCGTGGCGGGAGAAAGCAGTACCGGTGCCTCTTTAGGTAAGGTGCTTAGAGAAGGCCGCGCTGAGAAAGCGACCTAAGCCAAGATGTGAAAAGTAAGTCAGATACCTGAAAAGCAAGGGGAACAACGTACGCAAAGGCTACAAGACAGAGAGGGTGGCACATGTGAGGACCAGAAGGGCCACCCGTGTGGCTGGAGAACGGGAATACGAGATAAGGGTCCTGGTAGGCTACAGTAGGGAGTTTGGCTTTTATTCTAAGGGCAGCAAGGAAGCCTTTGAAGGTTTAAAGAGAGATGTAAATGATTCTGCACAGACCTCACCCCTTGGCTGAGACCTCCCTACTCCCATTCTCTCCAAAATACTAGGCCCCGGTTCTAAAAATGCCCTTCTCTGCCCTCATGTTAAAGGGTAGCAATTAGGCTGTCAAAAATTCAGAGACCCACAAGATTCCGGAATGGACTGGGGCATGTTAAATCAACTTTCATAAGTTTCCATCTCTTTGTCTGCTTTTAAGGTGTTGGAATGAAAAGCCTTTTCCTGTCTGAGGCCTGACAAAGCAGAAAAGAAGCTCAAGAGCACATCACCAACTTCACTACATCTGGAATAAAGACCAGGTCAGCTGATCTTTAAATTAAAAGTACAGATCTCCTTTCCTGCCTCCTCTCACTTAACAACTAAAGTTAAGCAACAGGCATTGAACTGGTGAATGACACAGTCATCAGAAACCTATGAGGCATATTTTCATTATTTACCAAAGCTACAATTAACCCTAATTGAGGCTCACCCATTTGCTCCCCACTACCTCCCACCCACCTACAGGGAAAAACCCAACCTACTCCCCACCTGTAACCCAGAAAAACAGAAATTGTTTTATAGGAACATATGGACACACAGCCCTTTTGCAGAAAGATCATCTATGTTCTGTTCCTCATAACACAGGACTGTGCCAAGGGTCATCGACAACAGGTTGACATCTGGAAGAGATGTAGGGAAAGTATCTGTCCAAGCTGGAAAGATGGGATTCCTACTGAAGGATTGTCTTTCTCAGGTCACCTAAATGATACCTGACTCCTGCTTTCCTTCTTTCTTTTCTTTCCTTTGTTCCACAAGTATTTATTGAGCAGTTAATATATACATCATGCAACAACATCTTTTGATATATATGAATCTTTTCTGGTGTGATCTAGTGGAAAGAGCATGAATTCTGAAGTCAGAAATCTGCATTGAGTCCAGGATGTTTTGCTTGCCTGGAGCAAATAATTATATTTCCCCAAACTTTGGTATTTCTTTGGCAACCTAACGGCTGCTCTGAGGATTAAATATAGTCATGAGCATGAAAGCTCTGTAAATTATTAAGTGCTTCAAATGATAGTTGGTTTTCGAAGCTATGTATTTGTTTTAAAATAAATCTCCTTTGGGTCACTCACAGCCTCTAGTCAAGAGAAGCTAATAGAGGGTAAGCCTTACTTGTACATGCCCTGTCCAAGGTCCATTGAGAAGTCCTAACAATGTATTCTGATAGTCATATGTTTTTATAAAGCTTGGAAAATAAAGACATTTTAATAGCAAGTGGTTAAGACCACTACATTTTTTAGCTCCAACTTTCTCACCGTCAATCTTTTCTTATTGAATAGTGATGAGTAGCTTTAGGCATTTTTGGCATCTGGCTAAAGAGAAGTTGAGTTGAGGATACATGAAGTTTGGTTGAGTGGTATATATTTCTGTGGTTTGCAGTCATTTCCATGTTTAATTAGGTTATTACTAGACCTCCTGGTGTAGCAATGACTTTCAGGAATACTCCTTTCCCTACCATGCCAACTCACCTGGCACCATAACATACAAGTGCAGGGCTAAAGGCAAAATTATGATTATAAAAGTGTCCCACTGTACCCAGCACGAGAAGTAGATAGAAGTAATGGAGGAGAAATAAGGTTTGAAATCTATAGAGTCAAAAGCTAGTCTTCGGAAAGTTCTTCTAGTCATCAGATTTGTACAATTGTAAGTGGAAGATTCAGTTCTCATTAATTCCTAATTTAAAATAAAAGTTTGCTACTATCAAAAACATACTTGATCATACATAAGTATTAACACATCAAATATTTTCTTCTTTTTGACAGGAATCTTGCAAAATAGAATCACAATTCCTGGGTTTATAGGGCATAAACCAAGGGCAAGCGCACCTCTGTGTGAAGTCCCATGTTTATGCATCAGATCAGATCAAATCACCTCCTAACATATCTGATGATTCTTGTGCTGACAAAGTCAGTTTCAATGAAAATGAAACCACATTGCCGTAGACACAGCAAGATGGCCCAAAGAAACAAGTGTTCCTGTGTCAGAACTCCCACACGTATTCATTAATAAATTAGTGTTAATATAAAAGTAATTTGATTACATGATTATATAGACCAATATAAGAAGCAATTTAAAATTGCTCCTCTGTGTGCCTTAATTTCAGATTAATTTTGTATATTTTTTAGAATTAATGATCACATAAAAATTCCCAAAACTTTATGGAACCATGTTGGACAGTTAATGAATAAAAACAATGTGTTGTGTTTTTTAAATTTGGTGATATTTGTAATATTTGCCAGATTTTTTTTTACATTTTAAAATTACTATGATTTCTTTCCTCATTAAATAAGTATTTATTTTGTGCTCTTTATACATACTTGGTTTTGTATTCTTTTTCTTAAAGAGTACCCCCAATTGTATAAGCTTCAGGTCTATCAAAGCCTGGATCCGCCCTGCCTGTTTCAATGCAAAATACAGTTGCCCCACCCCGCTGAAAACAGGAGTCCAGTATCCTTGCTCCAGTCACTGCTCCACCCTTCCCAAGAGCTCTGAGCCCAAGAGTGCACATTGCAGGTCCCAGGGCCTGCCACCCAGCACAAGAAGAGGAGCACCCCAAAGTCTGCCAGTGAAAGTGTTCTCATTAACAGTTTCCTGGAAGTTAGGGTTAGGATAGGGAGCTGTGAGAGGATGCGGAAGGAAAGAAACTACAGAGGTTACTAAGGCAAATGCCTTTTATATAAAGCTGTACAGAGCCAGCCCACAGTGAAGATATTAAAAGTTGGTTTATACATCACACCCCACACGACTATTTGAAGCAACAATAACTAACCACAGGGAAATATCTGCAGTGGAGAACGCTGGTTGTCTGCCCAAATCCATCTCCCCCCCTCCCATGGTGCAGATTTTAAGCCAAGCTATGGAATCTCGTCGAGATATTCCACTTCCCAGCCTCCTTTGCAGCTGGCCATGGCCACGTGACTAAGTTCCCCAATGAGCTGTGAGCAGGAGAGACTTGTGCCTGGCTTGCTTTGAAAAAAGAAATTGCTTCTCTAGACTTTTCCTTTTCCCCTCCCTGCCAGCTGGAAAGTGACAGGTCTCACCTTGAGGCATGCAGATGAAAACAATTCACACAGGCCGGGTTTTTCAGTGTAGAGCACACTTAGTGTCTCAGTAATTTTATCATTTGGTGCCCCTAGACCAAAAGAACTAACTAATAGTTCTGTTTATTAAGTAGTTTTGTACATACAACCTAGGAAGTACTTATATCCTAACAACTTAGTGTCAAGACTGTGAAGGGTCTGAGATTTTATCTTATTTGTAAGCTAATGAATTAGCCTGCCACAGTTTCATGGGTGTTGGCAGAGGACATGAGACTCCTGGGTCGGAGGTGAAGGAATGCTTTGCTCATGGCAGTAGCAGTAGTCAGAGCGTCAGCGTTGCTCTGGTTTCCTCCAATTCCCATGGGTCTACATGAAGAGGGCTGTGTGACACCTGCACACGCACTGGGTCGTGTTATAGGATAGGTAACCTGAATCACAGGTTACCAAGCTTTGGCAACCTGAACCTTTTATAATGGGCAGCAAACCCGCCTGCTCCTTGCCCTAGAGAGAGACATTATTTCTGTCATGCTAGGCAGTAAGCAGACCTGCTCTTTGTTCCAGAGAGAGTCACTATCTCTGTCTTCCAAGGCTATTACTATACAAACATCCTTGAAAAGACAGTCTGGATCAAAGGCAGTCAGTAGTAGCCATCTGCAAAAATTATTATTCGTAAACTGAAAGAAAAATATTTTATTTTACTTTTAAATAACTGGTAATGGGATGTGTGTATCTGTGGGCAATGCACAACTCCAACCTTGGAATCCGTTTGGATACCACCAGCTCTTTCTGTGTTCCACATTTATTTTCTCACAGTACTTGTTTTCTGTCATAGCAACCACCAAAACACTAGCTTCACAAGGTTATGATGTCATCAAAAAGAAAATAGTGCTATCTAATGTTGAAACTGGGAACTACCTCAAGCTATTAGTTTTTGTAGTGTCTGTCAGATGTTGAGAATCACTGTTTTCCTCAGAAATTTGACGTATCCCGTGGGCCTCTTGTGAGCTCACTGAGGCTCCCTGGGACAAGCTGGTGCACGGCTTGGGAACTGCAGCGCTACGTAACCGTAGAAGCGGCGCTTGGTTTTGAATGGCCTTGGGTAGCAGTGCTGCCTTGACAGCCTAGACTAAGTGGATTATTACAGCAGAGAGAAATAAGCTTCAATCCTCTTAAGGCAAATTTGGGGTGGGGGTTTTGCAGTAGCATAGCCTTTATCCTCACTAGTACAATCTCCTACATAATTTTGGTGATGTCTCACAATGTAGTATTTGACAGCATATGTTCTTCCATTGTGAAAAAAAGTTATATATCGTATGTGTTTCCTTTGTCTTTCTAACCTTAGTCATGGCCTCAATCAACGTGTATTGAGTCCTTACTATGCCCTGGCACCTTTCAAAATTCAAGTCCACTTCTCTGTTCCTTAGTCCCCTCAGCCGCAGGCTCAGTTCCCGACCCTTGAGCCAAGTCTAAGCAAACCCCTTCGGCATTTAGCAAGGAGGGTCTGGAAGCGGCATTGCTGCCTCACCCCCGGAGTAGCTGATGTGCCCAGCAGCCGGCGGGCCTTTGTTTCTGGCTGCGCTTGGGCCTGGAACTCAATAAGAAGAACTTGGTGAGCGGAACTGAACCACATGGATCAGTCCTGGGGTTAGGACTCAGAAACTTCACACCGAAAGCCAACCTGACATATCCAGTAAGACACAGAGAATGTGCTGAGGGGCGGGCATGCAAACAGCTAGACAGAGAATACTTGTCTTCACTGCCGAGTGCCGAGCTGGCTTGGATTGCTGTGGGGTGGGGAGCCTGTGTGCGTCTGAAGAAATGGAGCAGCTCTGACCCATTAGTGATTGCAGGGAGGAAAGAGAAGAGGGCAGGCTGGGTCGGCCTTGGGTGGTGTCAAGAGAAGCAGGTCCTGTGTCCACGTCTACTTACTATTCCTGCAATGAGAGAAAGACACACACACACACAGATGGGGCTGGCCCTGACACTTCTCACTTCTGCAGCATGGAGAAAGAAAAGAATCCTGAAAGAACGCCAATCTTTCCACACCCATATGAGTGACATTTTAATGCACATTGATCGCTAGTAAACTTGGCCCAATAAATGTCCTAGAATTTGAAAAATCCATGCCATCTTTTCTTCTTGAGAGAACAGGAGAAAGATGAATGATAGGGGAGTGTTGCCTCTCCTGAAGCCTGCGCCATGTGATGCTCATAGTTTTATTATAGGAGGAAGAATTTGTTCACCTAAGGATCTCGGAGAGGGAGAAATGAACTAGAAAATGTATCTTAATCTGAAACCAGATTTCTGATTTCAAAATCAACTGTTATATGTTATTATTTTTAACATGTAGATTTGCTTAAACTGTTATTTTATTGAAAATTATGATTATTTTATTGAAAGAGAAACATACCCGTGGTAAAAAGAATCAAGCCGTACAATTCTTAGCCAATATGATGGGTGAAAAATGATACCATGTTTTTTTTGTTTTTGTTTTGTTTTTCTAATATGTCTTTATTGATTTCAGAGAGAGGAAGGGAGAGAGAGAGAGAAAGAAACATCGATGATGACAGAGTCATTGATCGGCTGCCTCCCACATGCCCCCTACTGGGGATCGAGCCTGAAACCCAGGCCTGTGCCCTGACCGGGAACTGAACTGAGATCTCCTGGATCCTAGTCAATGCTCAACCACTGAACCATGCTGGTAGGACCTTCATCCATTTTTTTAAATGTTGCTGGCATTTGTCTTTCTTATTGTTTTGTAAGAACTCTTTTATATGAAGGAAATTAGCATTTTGTCTATCATAATGTTTTAAGTATTTTTCTGAGGTCTTTTACTTTGTTAAAGGTATTATTTCCATGTAGAAATTTCAAATCATTTAATTTTTTTTTCATGAACCCAAGTTCACATATCACCTCAAAATTAGCATTTAAAAATAAGGTAAAGACCTTTTAGATATTCCTCTTTTACATTTTTTGTTTATTGATTTGAGAGAGAGAAACATTTATGCACTCATTGGTCGCTTCTTGTATGTGCCCTGACCAGAGATCGAACCTACAACCTTGCAACCTTTGCCTTTCAGGACAGTGCTCTAACCAACTGAAATACCCAGACAGGGCTTAAATATTCCTTTTGAGTTCGCTATTTAACACTTGTTTTCCATCCAAAATCATTTTGGATGGATTGTTATATAAACTCTATAAAATAGTCAAAAGACAGAAAATATAACAACTTTCCCACATGTGGAATAGGAGAACTGGAATTTAGCCTCTGAATAAATCTTGAGACATTAAGAGCTGCTCTGTCCACAAATCATGTCCTAGAGAGCTCTTCCCATTGGCCTGGGGAAGTAGATGTGGCAGCTTGCCTTCTGTCTGAGTCTTGGGGTATTAAAAATATATATCACCTGTGAAAAAATCAAAGCCCAGGACCCAGGCTTTACACTGCCTATGTGCTGCAGGAATCCTAAGCGTATAACGTAATAAATTAAAATAAAAGTTGTTCAGGACCATTGAAACACTCAGGGGCCTGATAAAAACAAACAGGAAACTTCTCAGTAGAGACACGGCCACTACCCAGAGCTCATGAGAGATTCACAGCAAAAACAGTTTCCACTGATGATGAGTTTACAACCAAAAGTTCACATCATGTGATTCGATTTGTACTGCTCTTAGGAAGAGCTGGCAGCCACAGCAAACAGGAGACTCTGTTTCGGAATTGGAAACAGTCAAACAGCCTGAAGGATGGTGAGAGTTCGACTGTTGCTTTCGCACAGCATTTTACGCAGCCTCATTATGGGCCTGATGTCTCAGCTAACTGGGTTTCTGTGACTTGTGAAGACTCACTGAGTTTATGCAAGTGGGGGAATAAATCCTAACTCCCCTTTCAAAACAGGAGCACAGCAGCTATGAATCTGACTGGCCAGGATAATTTAACTCCCACAACTTGGAGAGTGGAATGAAGGCCCCTTCCATACCCAGGTTCTCTCTTAGGGTTAGAAGCACGGGTCTCAGCCATTTGCTGCATCAGACCTTGCTCCAAATTATGAGGATCATGATTCGGAAGGAGTCAGGATGAGGCAGGAATGGAAGATTTTTCTCTTTGTGTTTGTACATTCTGTCAAGGGAGGGGAAAAGTGTATGCTCCAAATTCATTCTTTATTTGGTAAAATGGAACAAATCACTATTTTTCTGTAACCTGGTAAAAGAATCAAAAAGTATTAGAACTATTGGCCTATTTTTATGTGTGCAAGACATAGTAGGTGAGAAGCACTACTATGGTTAAAATTTGATTAAAATTGGTGAATTTTAATCAAACTGTTTATACATGATCTCAAGAAACAATTTAAAACACATGGACTGTTAATGAATTATAAGAATTACTTTGAGAGCAACGGACTATTAAGAAATCAACATTTTATTCCACATTAATTCTTTGTCCTTACAGCATAAGCTCACTATTAAATTACTCAGTTGTTTCCCACACTGACATCAAAGGATTAGGATGTTATCAATGTTACCTAAGGTAATTATACCTGTTGCTGCTGAAGTGTGTATGGCCCAAGTACAGAAGAAGACTTTCAACTTTTCTTCATTAACTGGGGGTAGCTTAAATAAATTTCTCTAGTTTTTCAATGACAGAAACTTGAAAACCATTAGGCTTGGCAGGCAAAGCAAATGGCCTTGGAATTGGTCCAGGGTAATGATTCAGTCATGGGATCAGAAGGACTAACTTGTTTTTCAGGCTCTGTACCAACCCATCGGAGGTACCCCAAGATCATGGGGTCATTCGCATGGCTTTTCTGCCCTAGCAGCCCCATCCTATGGAGCATTTAGAGGTTTACTGAATCTGTTTTCTCTGTAAAATAAATGCATTTATTCTTATACACAAATATACATTTTTTAAAATAAGATATATTTTTAAAATAATGTTTTCATTGGAAAATACAGAGGTAGGCAAAGTAGGTTAATAATAATAAATAATACAATAATTACTAAATAATGCAAGAATAAACTCTGTGTTTCATATACTCATAACTGTAAACCCACTTTTGCCCACCCCTGTATTTTATTAGTGTACTGAAAGTACTATGAAATTAATCCCTGTTTCTTGTAGAAGCAAGTATTAGTTTTAAAAATAGGTTGCTGCTAAATGTTCATCTTAGGGGACAAGTTAAAAAAATAGTTAAATTTACCTAATGGGATACTGATACGCAAAGAAAGAATAAGGACACTCCCCCCCCCCCCCCCTAATTTTTATTTCTGTAAGGAAGGGCCCTTGGAGCTTGGAAGTGAGGAAGCTAATGGTAATCTGCGGGGGGGGGGGGGGGGGGGCAAGGGGGGGAGGGAAAGGCACGGGCCTGCTCCAGGGAGGGAGAGCGCCAAAAACACTCTTAATATACAGATACAAAAACCTCTCTGAGATATACTGTAAAGCAAAACAAAAGCAAGTTGCAAAAGCAGTGTGTGTGAAAATGGAATGTTATCAATGAGAATGAACAAATTACAACTACATCTGTCCTTAAGGAAGAATCTCACAGACATAATGTTGACCAAAAGCAGGCACAGACGTATTAAATCACTCCATCCACATAGGTATACAGACTGCAGAAGTAACTTATGCTGTTAGGAGTCAAGGATCCCCCGGGTATAGAAAGTATAAAAACAGCAAAAATATGTTATGGCACAAACAACAGTACAGGAGCAAAAGAAGATGAATTATATGGCATGAGTGGCAAGCAGGGAAGGCTGCATGGAATAGGAGGCACTTGAACTCTGCCCTGATGTTACTTTATGGTGGTGTTTTTAAAAATATTTTTAAGGGTAAAAGAAAGATGAAGGGTAAAAGAAAATGGATAATAAACACACACATGCAAAACCAGCAAAAATATGCTGTCAGAAGAGTGGGGACCCTTGAGGGATGTAGTGACTAAAAGGGACACTGAGGGAGGCCCTGGGGTTTAGGTAATGCTGTTTCCTGATTTGGGTGTTTGTGGCACAAATGTGTTCAGCGTGTGAAAATTAATTGAAATTTGCACATTTTAATATATGTTATACTTCAATTAAACCGGTTTTGTTTTTTTAGTGCATATAGGATGCTACCAACTGTGTACACCTCTGAAATTATAAGAAGAAACAAATCGCCTCTCTGTTTCCTGTCAACAAGTCACTGTACAGTAGGGAGAGAGACTGGGTGCCAGAGGCCAGAAACAGGAGGGAATTTACTCATTACACTCTTTCATACCCTGTGACTTTTGAATCATTTGAATATATTACCTATTCAAAAAATTAACTTTTTTCTGATAGTGTTTTAAAAATTATTTATGAGTAAGTTTCCACTGGGCATGCTGCCCTGTGCAATCATGTTTTTATAAATACAATATTTTATCTAGAAATTTTCTATAGCACCCAGAAGTATGTCATCGTGAACTGTAGCTTCGGGTATCTTTATTTACAGACTGCTGCACCCTGAGGTGAGAGGTTCTCCAGATGAAAATATACTGGGGTACCAATTGTCAACATCAAAAAGATTTTTGCAGCAGAGTCTTCAGCATCCTGTGGAAGGTGAGGAAGAAAATGTTTAGGCGATGAAGACGCTGAAGAGCAATTGGCATGCGGTTTGTAACAGAATTTCATTTTAAGCTCTTTAAAAAGAAAAGCTTGGCCTGCTCTCCATGTGCATTTGAATTTACTAGGAACCTTGGCAGACGGGTTTTATATATCGTGTGTACAAATGCCCATGGATCGTGTTATTTCCAATGTGAGTCCAGGCTCCTGCCATCATCAAGGTCATCACATGCCTATGAGTTGGTGGCATGGTGCATGTGACATCTCTGTGACTTCCACGAGGGCCCAGGAACCGCCTGGAGAGAATTCTTCCTAAGTGAGGAGGTAACCAGACTGAACAAGTGTGTGCAGAGAAAAGACATGATCTTTTTTTTTAAGTGAAAGAATACAAAGGTTTATTGTGTAAAGAAAGCGAAGCTCTTGGCCAGCAAGAAGGTTCCCGAAAAGGGTTGCCCAAGAGACATGATCTTAAGTAGAGTTTGGTGGCTGCACTCAGCTTGGTGTGTCAGCCCAGGATCCCCATATGTTCATGTCCACGTCCTATGGGGGCAATAACAAAAAGAGGGTTCATTAGAGAGCACTCCCCCTTTGAAACAAAACTTCTGTGGGACAGTGGGAGAATATAGAAACACTATTTGTATTAGTTTCCTGAGGCTGCCGTAAAAAAATTACCAGGATGTGCGCTAGGCCAGAGGCAGAGCCCAGGCGGCTGGGCGGCATGCAGCAGGTGCATACTAAGGAGTGGTCCCGCAGGGTCTCCTGGACCGAGGGCGTGCAGGCGGCCGCAGCACTTCAAACCCTCAGAGAGCCATGGCAGGGGGCGGAACGCACGTCGGGCTGGGCGGGCTTGGGCCCTGTAAGCAGCCAGCTGAGGAGCTGTGGGCAAGTCCTGAGATCTCTAAGCAGAGCCTGAGCTTTGTGTTTGTTTTGCTTTGTTTTAATAAACTACAAGAACAAATTATGCCATTGTCCTTTTCTCTGCTGACCTTCCTTACTAATCCGCTGCTTGATAAAAATGAGCGCCTCCCCCAAACACTCAAGTAGCAGGGGAGGGTCCTGTCACCTCAACCATTCTACTGCCCAGTTATTGCGAAACCCCTGCTCAGGCCACCGTGGGGAGGGGGCACAGAGCGAAGTCTGGCATCTCTGGAGCCTTGGGGTTGGCCTGGAAGTTGGGGAGACCGTTGTAATGGAAAGCCTGGCTCTGGGGTCAGGGGCTAGCTAGCAGGGTTGGCCTGTCGGGGACACGGTAGGCAGGTGGGTGGGCTTAGGGCAAAGACCTGGGTGTTACTTGCTGGGAGCCTGTTCAGCTCTTCACCAGCTGAACCCAAGTTTTTTAATATGGTTGTTTGTTTTGGGCTCCTGCTTCCTGCAGTATCAGTTTCTGTCAGACCAGTTTGCTAAAAAAGCACTTTGAGTAAATACCAGAGGCCAAGGTGAAAGTTAAATAGGGAGACAAAAAAAAAGTTTTGCTTTTACATAACTTGGATTTCATTCCCACTCAGGGTTAAACAAAGTTCTCTTCAGAATCAAGAGCGCCCATTGGCAGAGGGAGTTTCCCAGCTGGGGGAGAGAGGGCAGGAGTCGTGGTGTTGGAGACCCGGCTGTGGCATTGGAAGCATTTGATTGCATCTCTGGGCTTTAAAACACCAAGAAGGAAAATAGAAGAGTTGTTTGTACCTTTTATTATATACTAGTTATGTTCCTGAAAAGTGAAATGAGAAGTGTCTAAACTGACCTTTATTATGCAATAGGTGAGCTCAATGAAGGACCCTCACCTGAAAGTTTTACACAGCGAGGCCCCTGCAGGGCCAGGACCAGGACCAGGGCGGGGCAAGACAGGGATGCCCAAAACTCAGCAATCAAAATGAATATGTCAGTGGAATATGTTACCAGATCAGAATGAATATAAAAATCTGTAATGAACAAATTATCAAAAATTTAAGTAAGGATTGGGTCTGTCCCTGCCCCTTCTCTGAGGTTCCAGGCACCTGCAGTTGCTTCAAGTGGGGCTAAGGCCACTTCCCTGAGTGAGCGATGGAGAGAAATTTATAGATCACAACCCCTGTGAGGCCCGCATCGCTCACCACCTTGCTAAAAATAACCCATTCTTTTGCTCCTGCACCACACATAAACATCATAGTCTTTTCAAAATTGGTGTTGGGACAAATGGATAGCCACATGAAAATAATTAAGTTGTACCCCAACGTCACACTATATACAAATATTAATTCAAAATGGATCAAAGACCTAAATGTAAGAGCTAAAACTGTAATTCTTAAAAGAAAACAGAGGCAAGTCTTCTTTTTTGTTGTTAATTTTTATCGGAGGACATTTTTTCCATTGACTTTTAGAGAGAGTGGAAGGGGGGGAGAAAGAGAGAGGAAGGGAGAGAGAGAGAGAGAGAGACATGGATGTGAAAGACACATCACTTGGTTGCCTCCACACAAGCCCCAACCAGGGCCAGGTGTCGAACCTACATGCCCTTGACTGGGAATCGAACCTACAACCCTTTGGTGCACAGGTCGACACTCTAACTACTGAGCCACACCAGCCAGGGCCAGATGCAAGCTTTCTTAGCAATGATTTCTATACCTGGTCCTCCAAAACACAAATGACAAAAGAAAAAATAGATAAATTAAAAACTCCTTTTATGAGTCAAAGGAACAGTATCAATAAAGTGGGAGGGAAAAACAGAATGAGAGAAAATATTTGCAAATTATGTATCTGATAAGCAGCTTGTATCTAGAATACATAAAAAATTCTTACAAGTCAACAACAACAACAAAAGATAAATATCTCTATTTTTAAATAGGCAAAGGATTTAAATAGACATTTCTCCAAAGAAGACACACAAATGGCCAACGAGCACATGAAAAGATGCTCAGCATTGTTGCAAAGCAAAGCCACAATAAGATACCACTTCATACCCATTAGGATGATCGTTATCCAGGAGACAATTCCAGATACTGATCAGGGTGGGCCTTCCTCCAAGTCTCCTCTTCTTTGAAACACGTATGTCCCAACTCTAGAAGCTCTGTTCTTCCTTAGGTAAACTCAGGCTTACCACAGGGAGGGGGCCCACTCCAGGAGTGGTTTCCTTCTCCACACTCAAGCATAAAAACTTCCTGTCTCTAAAGACACCTTGTGGTGGATGCTGCAATGTGCCACCTGGGGCCCCTTCTGGAATGAAGAACTTCATCCCCCAGCTGTTGGAAATGTGGCCAGAAGACTTCTCTCAACTGTCACCCCTCCTTGGCGACTGCCTTTGGTAATAAGAACTACCTTTCCCAGAGTCAACCTCTCTCCAGGGGCAGCCCACCTTCAATGACTGACCCAAATAGGAGTGTAACGGCCCGAACCCCTCATTCCAATTCGTGGCAACTCTGGGGGACCATTTCCGATCCAGATCTCCCTGTGAAGTCTTTTGCTGGGTCTGCATCACAATTCAGTTTCCCCCTTTATTTACTCCTGCTTCTGCTACTTCCCTTTCGCAGGTGTTGGTCCCAAGAGCACTGAGATGCCACACACACACACACACACACACACACACACACACACACACCCCTTTAACATGTGGCCAGTAATGCTCCTTGCCCCTATTGCAAAGCATCAAGGGCATTAAGGGGTAGGGACCTGGGGCTGCTAGATCCCCAAGGTCAGTGTTGTCCAGGATTCTTAGACACACTGATTCCTTTATCAGGGAACACGTTAAATTAAACCAGTAACATTTAACCTATGCTCCAAAGGAAACTTCCTCTTTCAACAACTCTCCTCATCTAGGTCTTTATTACCGGGGGAGAGACACTTTCCTCCTTCTTTGGGAAAGAATCCTCTCCTCGTGTAAAGGGGAACAGGACCCTTCAAGCGCTCGCAGGTGCCCAAGGCCTTAGGGAGCGCCCAGCCTGCGGGGCACTGCGCTCGCCCAACAGCCAGCGACCAGAGTGCTTCTGAGTTGCAGCTCCCTCTGTCACCCAGAACAGCTCCCAGGCTCCACGGGCTCCCTCTGTCACCCAGAACAGCTCCCAGGCTCCAGGGCTAAGGTTCTGCAGGCTCTCTCCGTGGGAGGAGGGTTGCCGATTCTTTCATCTTCATTTGAGACATTTACCTGCGCGCGGGAGGGGTCGTTCCCGTAAATGCATCAGGACACTCTCTGTGCCCCTGTGATAACGCCTGTTACAGTCTCCCACGATGGCACCTACTGCAACGCCATCGCCATCGTAGAGGGCTTCGCTTGCAAGTCTTCGGAAGGGTAGACTGTGGTACACGGCGTTTCTAGGCTTATTTGCCCATGAAATCCACTCCCTCCCTTTGTTTTTGAATCATACCTAAGTATTAGTTCTTGAGTAGTGTTCTGTAGAATACATTTTTGGGAACTCTAACCTCTTCAGGGTGATTATATTAATTTAGGAGGATATTTTCCCCAAATAACAGCAGAGTAGAAGTTAATTGGAGCTTTCTGATGGCCAGTTTGTGGTGTGACACTAATAGTCATAGCTACTATTCATTGAGCATCTGTCAGGCGCCAAGCATTGCCCTGAGAGCTTTACAAGCAGCACCTCATTTAACTCTCTTAACAGTCTTTTTAGAGATGGCCGTTTAAATCCCCATTTCAAGATTAGGTCACTTAGGAGTAAAAGGGTTAAAGGGCTTGCCCAAGGTAACAGTAGTGGAGCCAAGGTTCAAATCCAGGCCTGTCTGACTTTAAAACCCATGAATTTCTATTTTTAGTGTGAACATGGTGGTATAAAGGTAGCATTTCTCTTCTCCCTGCACTGAAATGAGTCAAAAACAACAAAGAGAGAGAAACAAAAACTCAGAATTTTTTTCCTAGATAGTAGGAGATAGCTAAAACCCCAGGCCCCCAATTAGTTGGAAGGGCTGCCAAAAGCAGAAAAGATCAAGTAAGGGGGCATGTGGGAGCGAGCAGGGAAGAGAACCTGCAGCAGGGGACACAGTGGCTGTGTATCTCAGAAAGAGCCAGGCACATCAACACAATGAAAAGGCAGCCTTTGAAATGGGAGAAGGTATTTGCAAGTCACATATCTAAGAAACAAGCTAAAATCCAAAATTATGTATAAAGAACTATACAACTCAGTAGCAACAAACACACACACAAACAAACCCTCAAGCAATTTAATTAAAAATGGGCAGAGGTTCCCGGCTGGGCGTGGCTCAGAGGTTGAGCATCAACCTAGGATCCAGGTTCGATTCCTGATCAGGTCACACGCCCGGGTTGTGGGCTCAATCCCCGGTTGGGGGTGTGCAGGAAGCAGCCGATCAATGACTCTCTCATCATTGATGCTTCTATCTATCTATCATCTATCTATCATCTATCTATCATCTATCATCTATCTATCTATCTATCTATCTATCTATCTATCTATCTATCTATCTATCATCTATCTATCATCTATCTATCTATCTATCTATCTATCTATCTATCTATCTATCTATCTATCTATCTATCATCTCCCTCTGTCTAAAATCAATAAAGGTATATTTAAAGAAAAAAGTGGGCAGAGGAACTGAGTAGACATTTTTCCAAAGAAGACACACAAATGGACAACAGGTATTTTGGCCACTAGTCATAAGAGAAATGCAAATCAAAACCACAGGAGATATCAGCTCACTCCTACTAGAATGGCCATCACTGAAAGATAAAAGACAACCGGTGTTGGCGAGAACATGGAGAAAAGGAAACCCTTGTGTACTGGTGGCGGGAATATAAATTGATACAGCTACTGTGGAAGACAGTATGGAGGACCCTCAAAACATTAAAAGTAGAGTCACTATGTGATTCACCAATTCCACTTCTGGGTATTTACCCAAAGAACCTGAAATCACTATCTCAAAAAGATATCTGCAGTCCTATGTTCACTGGAGCATAATTTACAATAGCCAAGACATGGAAACAACCTAAGTGTCCATAGGCAGATGAATGGATAAAGAGGTTGTGAGGTGTTGTGTGTGTGTGTGTGTGTGTGTGCGCGTGTGTGTGTGCGCATTCAGCAACAGAAAGAAGGAAATTCTCCCATCTCACATGGATGAAACTTCAGGGCATTAGCTAAGTGAAACAAGTAAGACAGAGAAAGGCAAAAGAGCTTATAGATACAGAGGACATATTTGTGGTTGCCAGAGGCTGGAGGTAGGAGGTGGGCGAAATGGATGAAGGCGGTCAAAAGTTACAAACTTTGAGTTCTAAGATAGATGAATTCTGGAGATGTAATGTACAGCTTGGTAACTAAAGTTAACAATACATTACCATATATTTGAAAGTTACTAAGAGACTACAGCTTAAAAGTTTTCATGACACAAAAAATATTGTAACTATGTGAGGTGATGGATGCTAGCTAAAATTATTGTGGTGATCATTTCACAATATATATGTAAATCAAATCATCATGTTGTATACCTAAACTAATTCAATGTTATATGTCAGTTATAGCTCAATAAAACTGGAAAAGTAAAATAAAATAGTTGTCCATTTAAAAAAAAGAAAGAGCCAGTTGCAATTCTCGAAACCAAGGGGCAAAACCTTATTTGTTTGCAATAATGAGACAAGCGTGTGTCTACTGGTGCCAAGAATTTCCCTGGACTCTGTCTGGTATCAAAAGACAAAGGTGAGGCTTCCAAGGAACCAGAGAGTAGCCATATTTGAAGAAGCTCTGCCTATGGTGGCACAGAAAAGTCTTTAGGTTGCAAAAACTTCACAGCTGCTCATCTTTATTGCTTAGGGAGAAGCAAAACCTAAAGGAGTTCACTTTAAACCCCAAATCAAGAGAAATTCCAGCCCGGCCAGGCGTGGCTCAACAGTTGAGCGTCTACCTAGGGTCCAGGCGATCGGGGTTCGATTCCGGGCCAGGGCACAGGGTTGTGGGCTCGATCCCCAGCAGGGGGCGTGCAGAAGGCAGCCGATCGATGACTCTCTCATCATTGATGTTTCTCTCTCTCTCCCTCTCCCTTCCTCTCTCTGAAATCAATAAAGATATATTTTAAAAAGAGAGAGAGAGAGAAATTCCAGCTAGCCTGATGCTTTCCCCACCCAAACCTTCTGTAAATGGCCCATCAAGGAAAAATTCACCTCCTGCAATGACAAATTAAAAGAAATGAGCACAGGAAACTATATGAAGCTATTATAAGGGGAAAAGTTGAAAAAGAGCAGGAAACCAAATGGTAAACAAAGAATATACACTGGAATAATGTCGCTAGGAAGCAGATAATAATTGTGATCAAATATTTCATCTTGCCAGGCCAGTGTGGCTCAGTTGCTGAGCACTGACCTATGAACCAGGAGGTCACAGTTTGATTCCCGGTCACACTTTGATTCCCGGTTAGGGCACATGCCCGGGTTGCAGCTCAATCCCCGGAAGGGGGTGTCCAGGAGGCAGCCGATAAATGACTCTCTCTCATCTTTGATGTTTCTATCTCTCTCTCTCCTCCCTTCCTCTCTCTGAAATCAATAAATACATATTTTTTAAAAAGAATTAAAATGGCAATAAATAAGTACCTATCAATAATAACCTTAGGATTAAATGTTCCAATCAAAAAACATAGGGTAGCTGAACAGATTAGAAAACATGACCCAAATATATGCTGTCTACAAGAGAACATCCTCAGAACAAAAGACTCACACATACTGAGAGTGAAGAGATGGAAAAAAAATTTCCATGCAAATGAAAAAAAAAGCTGGGATAGCAATAGTCATATCTGACAAAACAGACTTCAAAATGAAGGCCATAACAAGAGACAAGAAAGGTCAGTACATAATACTAGATAGATATAGATGATAGGTAGATAGATATATACATACATAGATACACAGATGATAGATACTCACACACATACGTGTATACTATGAACTAAATGTATAGGTCCAGGCCTTCCCTACCAGAGACTACAAATAGTGCCACAAAGTCGCCATTTATAAATAATAGAATGCACTTGAAAACTAAGTGCACCTCTTAATAATAGAAATGAAGCGATCTGATGTAGAAAAAACATAAATGAACAATATGCTATAATAAATGCTTTAAAAATACCTACTTACATCATATTAAACTTGGGTGAAAATGGGGGGAAGGCGGGAGGGAGCTACACTCACATATTTCTTTCTAGCTCCTGAGTATTTCTCAGAATTTTTCTGAAAATATGGTCAGACGGTTTCTTATTTCATGCCTTAGGACATGCTAAATTATTAGGTGGACCTGCTAAATTATTGAGTAAGCCCAGGCAGATAATAATAATAAATATTTTATTAGTACCAAGAGAAGCATTTTGAACATATGGCAATATTTTCTAAAAAACAGGTGAATTCTACAAGCTGTAGGGCTCAAAATAAAAAATATTCAAAGCATAGTACATGCTTCTCATATGTAAAATGTGGGCATGAGCGATGTATTTGCTAAAATGTAGTTGTCTATTTTCATGTGTGAAAAACAACGTGAACACATTTGATGTGGTGGCTGAATGAGAGTGGTCATTTAAAACTTGTTCCTCAGAGGCTACATCTAGGGCTAAAGAAATTTAAGATCTAGTTTTGTTTTTCAGTCTGGAGAGAAGTTAACAAATGCTGAAAGCTATTAATTTTACAGATGACGGAAAAATGATGAGAAGGAAAACGAGACTACTGTTTCCCTGTGACTTCAAAGAATCCTGTAGACACAAATTCATTCATCTAAGAAAACAACCCTGCTAATTCTATTACATGTAATTATATTATTATATATAATAAGCTAATCTCATAGTTGCCTGTTTTATGGAAAGAGAATTTAGGCCTTGGGAGAAGAACTGTGCAAAAGTGGAAAAACCAGAAAGAAACCCCTAGAGCTTCTAACTCTGGCTCAGGCTCCACCTTCCCTGTACCACGCGGTTTCCTCCCGCCTGACCGGTTCCGGCACTGAGAGCTCCCCAACAGCGGGAGTGCATCTTTCTCTTCTCCCTGGGGTCCCCGTCACCTCCCACCTTGATTCTCTCCCTGTCTCTCCGTAGGCTCCTCTTCTAACAGACGCCTCCTAAGCCTTGCAGCTATTGGCCCCTCCTTGGCCCTTTTTCCTTCTAGTGCTATTCATTCTCCCTGAATAAATTTTCCTTTCCCCTGTCTTCATCTACCAACAAGATACAGATGAGTTTCAACTTTCATTTCCAATACCAGTCTCTCTCCTGAACTACAAACCCATGTGTCTAACTCTGCTCCGTGTTTCCAAATGGATGTCCTTATAGGCGCCTGAAGTTCAGCATCAGCCCAAAGGCTGCAGATAAGTCTGGTTTGAGTGCAGGTGAATTATACCTTTGCTTCCATGGTATGATTTTAGGAACCCAAGTAGCTCCCTGCAAATCCTTCTCATTGGCCTCTGCTGAGTGATGCCTGATATTCCACTGTCAATACCCATTCTTTTTTTAATATATTTTTTTATTGATTTCAGAGAGAGGAAGGGAGAGAGAGAGAGAGATAGAAACATCAATGATGAGAGAGTCATTGATCGGCTGCCGCCTGCAAGCTCCCCACTGGGGATCGAGCCCACAACCCGGGCATGTGCCCTGACCGGGAGTTGAGCCTTGATCTCCTGGGTCATAGGTTGATGCTCAACTACTGAGCCATGCCGGCCAAGCCTCCATTCTTTTGACTAGAGATTTTGATCCTTGCTAAAATGGAGACACACTTGAGAGAAATAATATTTTGAGTTGCTAATCAATGCTTGGGTGACCAAAAGAGCTGAGAATTTTTTTAAAAAAGAGGTGGTAAGGTAGAACGGAAGATAATAACAAGTAGCTGGAGAGGGGGTCTCTCTGTAAAGAAAAGTGAATGGAGAAGCCTGGAGTAGAGATTCTTTGTAGACTTTTCAGTTCTGCCTAGGATCTACCGTACCTGTGCAAAAGCAGGACCTGGTCTGGGTCTGGGAAGACTTTAGAAAGAAAGCAGAGATGCCCTCCCTTCCCCCTCTCTATTCCTCGCAATAGACATTGGCGCTAAGGGAATTAATTGTCTGGCCTTCTTGGCAGTGGTTTTCTGTCCTGGATTAGTTGATGTTTTTCTAAGGAAAAAGATAACTGAGATGTACTACAGTAGAAGGAAACCCTGGAACATATGCCAACTCCTGAAATTGTTTCCTGGGCTTGTGATGCAGACAACTATGTCATTATGACACTGTACTACACATAAGTTGGCTTAAAGAAATTAGACACATACACCCAATTGCCAAGAGCATTGAGAAAAGACAGATTTGTTGGAACCAAATGAATTGTGTGGAGGCCAGCCACTTGGAGGCTTGGTTTTCTGATGAGAAGATACTGCTGAACTAAATCTAATTACTGCAGGAAGTAGCTCTCACTCTCCAAAGCAAAGAAACAGATTTAAGTGATGGAACTTCCTACTTCTACTTCTTTTTAGATCTTTACCCTTTCTGCCAACGGCCCTGCTAGCTTCTCAGCCCCTGGGTTGGTATGGTGAAGTAAGCTCTTACCAAGAGCCAAGGAAATGCTTGTTGATTCTACATCAGGGAAGCAATCATTAGTTCATCTCAATAGAAGGTTAGCAGACCTTAGTGCTGGAGCTTGGAACGCAGTGGGTAAGTATGCCCCAGGGCTTTCACAGAGGGAGAAACTGGACTGGGGTGAAATGTCCCTTCACTGTGCCCAAGAGACAACAGCAGGCACAAGAATAAGTGGGTGTGTAAAAATAAATCAACACTAATGTCTAGACTGAAAAAATATCCAAAAGAAATCGAGTCTTTTGCAAAGTCAGGATTGACGTCTTAGAATCAGGACAATGAAAATATCAGCAGTATCCCCCAAAGATCACTGTATTAGTCAGTGTTCTGCAAAGAAACAGAACCAAAAAGATAAATATAAAGGTATCGATATATAGATATAGACATATAGATAGACATAAAGAGACACAGATATAGGTTTGTGGTGATTTATGAGGAACTGGATCACATAATTATGAAGGCTGAGAAGTCCCATGATCTGCTATCGACAAGCTGGAGATTCAGGGAAGCCAGTTGTGTAATTTAGTCTGAGTCCAAAGGTCTGAGAACCAGGGGAGCCAATTGTGTAAATCCTAGTCCATGGTCACTCTGTAGAGAAAAGTGAACGGAGAAGCCTGGGGTGCAGATTCTCTGTGGACTTTGAAGATGAAATGAGATGTCCCAGCTCAACAGTGAGGCAGGAAAAAAAAGAAAGATGGTAAATTTCTCCTTCCTCCACCTTTTGTCCCATTCAGGCCATCAGGGGGTTGGATGATGCCCACCCACATTGACAAGTAAATCTACTTTACTGGTTCCACCAATTCGAATGCTGATCTCATCCAAAACACACTCTCACAGACACACCCAGACATATAATGTTTAATCCAGCAACCTGTGCCTGTCAGGAGGACACATGAAATTAACCATCACAATCACAATCACAAAATGTGTCACACAAGTGAGAGTTTTTCATTCTATTTTTTAGTTTAGCACTTTGAAATGTTTAGCTGTTTTCTACTTCACTTGAGTTTACAGGGTGACTTGTACAAAGTATTCATTAAAAAATTCTTTATCATCTTTAAATTTGGCTTTAATTTATAAACATTTTCATTTAAACAGCATGCTGAGGATGTTTTCCAAGTAAAGGCCAGTTGCACTCGGAAGGAAGGTAGAAAGGATGACAAGGGTAGGTCCCCACCTCCTCCTCACTTGTAGTCCATGCTCACGAGTTGTCCATCTCTGCTCTTCCCTTGCTTCTAAAATTATCCCAAACCCAGCCAGGCGTGGCTCAGCGGTTGAGCATCTACCTAGGATCCAGGAGATGCCAGTTCGACTCCCTGTCAGGGCACATGCCTGGGTTGTGGGCTCGATCCCTGGTCAGAGGCGTGCAGAAGGCAGCTGATCAATGACTCTCTCACCATTGATGTTTCTATCTCCCCCTCTCCCTTCCTCTCTCTGAAATCAATAAAGATAATCTTTAAAAAATAATAATAATTTTTAAAAAATTATCCCAAGATCATCTGGCCGTGTTCCCTCTAGGGTAAAAAACACATATATGGTGAATGTCCCTTGTGGTCACTGTCTATGGTCTCTGCTCCTAAGGAAGTGGGTGCAGATGGAATGGAGCAGAGCCAGCCTTCTCTCTCCAGCCTTCCTGTTTCCTTCCCTTTGTTCCTGCGTAGGACCCCAGAGACAAGGAAATCTCTGCCAGTCCTTTCTTCATTCTTGCAGGTGACAGGAGTAGCTAGATGTATACCCACAGTCACATCCCCCTTCTTTCCTCACTAATAAACCTTTATTTTATGCCAGTGTCAATATGTTCGGTTCAATATTTATGATCAATTACTTTTCCCAGCTTCCCAGGAGGAAAAGGGTGGGTAAGTGGCAAAATTTTGGCTGACGAGAGGGAAGCAGAAGTTGTTGAATAGGATCTGCAAAGCTCCTCAAAAGGGGAAATGAAACAGCTCACCTGGAAGGCCCCCTTCATGTTTCCCCTTCCCTTTTCTTGTTTATGTATATTAAGCACAATCACACAACAACACTACTTATATTGCAAGGATATATCTATTCAAGAGCACATCTCGGTCACATCAGAGCGGGATGCTGCACAGGGCGGGCGATGAGAAGCGGTAGCTGGTGGGGGTGGGGAAAAACGCATTTTCAAAGAGAGAAGGCCTTGCAGACTGTTGATGAGAATGTGTTCCGGAGAGGTGCTTGTTTAAAGCTCAGCTCTGCGCCTGGTGTCTTCAAGGAAGAAGGGTAGGGATGGAGGAAGAAAAGAAAAGCCAGTGCAAAAAATTACTGTCAGTAACCCTATGAAACTCTGCAGTGTGACAGATGCAAAAAATTCATCTGGCATCAACTGACTCAGGAAACCACGACAGCTCTCCCAGCCCCAAATCTTCCCAGCCTTGCCAGACTCTGACTTCACCCCTGGGAGTTCTCAAACGTCCCGGTGCAGCAGCCGGTCCTCCCTGGCTGCCTAAGGCCAGTTCCCTGCTTCCACTGCCTTTCCCCGCAGACGTGAGCAAGAACCCAGGGCAGTCCCGCTGTGAGGGCACAGGCTGCTGGCCAGCCCTTATATCTCAAGTCCAAACCCTGGATTCCCCTCCCAGCTGCTCTGTCCTGGGCTGGCCCCCGCCCGGCTTCAGGGCTTGGGTCAGCCTTTACACAGCTGTCTCCTTTAGAACTCCACAGACCTAACTTCCTGGTTAGGTTCCCTGCTCCCTGGGGGGAGATCGCTGGCTGCCTTCTTGCTCTAAACAGAGGTGCATAAAATTAACTGTTAACAAAACCTCTGTGCTCGAAAGAGGTTTCTGACTGAAGAGCCTTGCAATAGAAGCCTAAGGAGGAGTGTGGGAGGCTGTGGCATTGGTAACCCCCATAAGCCACGCCTGCTGGCATTCACACCCCGTGTAGTCTCCTCTCCTTGACTCTCCATGGCTCTGTGACTTGCTTTAACCGACAGAATGAGGCAGAAGATACCCAGATGGCCGTGGCCCAGCGGTTGAGCATCGATCTAGGATCCAGGAGATCGCAGTTCGATTCCTGGTCAGGGCACATGCCCAGGTTGAGGGCTCGATCCCCAGTCAGGGGCGTGCAGGAGGCAGCCGATCAATGACTCTCCCATCATTGATGTTTCTCTCTCTCTCCCCCTCTCCTTTCCTCTCTCTGAAATCAATAAAGATATATTTTTTTAAAAAAAGAACGAGGCAGAAGAGATGCGAGGCTAGTCTCGGGCCTAGGACTTAGGAGGCCTGGGAGCTTCTGCGTCTGCCCTCCACGCTCCAGGGCAAGCAGCTGCCACGCAGGGAGCCCCGCTGCCCTGAGGGAGCCCGCAGGAGGCCTAGGCTGGTTTGTCATCGCACGCAAACAACCAGAACAAAGAGCTACTATACTGCATTACGTTTAGGGTTTGGAAACAGAAAGATTTAGGCAGAAAGGTAGTATTTCAAGGGGGAAGAGAATGAGGGCCATCTGTAATACCCTCAACAATAAAAATAAATTTTAAAAAAAGTGAGAGAGAGGTAGTATTTCTTTACACGAAGAAAAGAGAGTGGTCTTTGACGGGCAATCCTCCAACCCGTGCTCGCGAGCGTGTGAGCTGCTACAGACTCGTGTGACGACCAGCTTCACCTCACTGTGTCTCCTCTGCCTCCACCTCCTCCCTGTCCCCTGAATTTGTTACGCTTCTCACGTTTTTGTAGCTGTACCCCCCACCTGTAATGGCTCCCCCCTTCATCTCTGTGTATCAAAATCCCACGCTTTTCTGAACCGCTGTAAAGTAGAACCACTTAGTAAAATTTCCCCAGTGCTCCAGCCGCCATGAGCTCTTCCTTTCCTGAGCTCCATTTCCAGAGCAGTTCTAGAACGGAGCATCGATTTGGCCCTTAGCCACTTTGTAACATCATTTCTCTTCTTGTCTTGAACTGATAGTAAATGCATTTTGATTTAACTTTATAGTGGTTTATTGTTTATTCCCTCAGATTGTCACTTAAGGATGGAAACACATGTGTGTCCCCTCAACAGAAAGTCAGTAAACATTGTTGATTTCTGCTTACTTTCCAGTGATCTCAAATCCAAGGGGCCCAATAGCTGTAATTCCTTTTTTTTAATTTATTTTTATTGTTGAAAGTATTAAAGTATTTCCCCCAATGTATATTTCGTTTTTTTAATGAAGCCTGAAATAGTGCATTTGCAATATGCGTTTAAAACATTTTTGAGATATAAACGGCATGTAACATTATATTTGTTTTATATTTTCTTTTTAAAGCTTCCATTTCCTATCAAAATCATTGTAATGATTTTAAACTTTTGTGCAAGACTGAGGGGATTCCTATGAAGTGAGACCTCTGGTTTTAAAGCTGGGAATGTCTCATGCAAGCCAGAATATGATGGTCGCCCTATTTCTATAGGTTTTTGCCACATCTAACTCACTTGGTGCCCCACCCAGGGCTTCAACTGCAGAAACTGCAGAACGGTTGCCCAATCTTATTTTCACATAAATTGTTCCTGCACCCTATAAAGTTAAGCAGGTGGTCTCCTAAATGAGTTTCACTGTCATTTAAATTTGATAGGAAGGCCTTTGAAAGCCGGTTATGGTAATTATACGTTAACATCCTGGAGGTTGTTTTCATAGTAGGAGCCATAAAAAGGAAGGGTAAAAACTTGCTGGATTTTCTCCAGCGTGGTTCTGCAGAGGGAAGCTATACGTGGCAAGCGCACACCATCCAGCCCCCTGAGAATTAACGTATTCCATCATGCAGCAGAGAAAGTCCAGCTCATCACTAATACCTTCGTTATAGCATTTATTACAGTTTATTGAAGTTTGCTTTCTCTGCGTGTCACTCTTTACCTTCCAGTATGTGAGCTTCTCAAAAACAAGGACTGGTGTATTTACATGACAACATTTATAAAACACATATCATGTGCCAGATGGTGTTCTCTCCTTTTTACAACTGGTAAATCATTTAATTCTCATATCACTCATATCAAATAGGTGCAATTATTATTCCCATTTTACAGATGAGGAAACTCAGGCACAAAATGATTAAGTAAATTATGAAGCTAGTAATGGACAGAGTTGGAATTTGATTCCAAGCAATCTGGCTCCAGAATGTGTTTCAATTACTACACAATACTGCCTAGTCCTAATTTATTGTTGGGTCCACAACACTTAGGCCCATCCCTGGCATAAGACTCCATAAAAATTTATTAAAGAATGAATAAATGAATGACTCCCATATGTAAGACAATCATATGTCCAGGACGCTCTTGAAGAGTTCCAATTTAAAATACACTGTTCTGTTTTCAAAACATGTATTAAACCATTCATCGCATGATGCATCTGTACTTGGAAGTCAGAAACTGTGGCACAGTTCCCATAAAATTATCAGTTCACTCTGATTCCATTTCAACAAGTCACCTCCAAATTGGTCATCTTAGTCCAATAAATCTTGATGCCAGGAATGGGATACCCTGGATAATGGGCTTCAAACACCAGACACTGGAAAAATATCAAGTGTTCTTGGTTCTTATATAATGTGACCAACTTTGAAGCTGGAACAGTCATGAAAATATCCATTATATATGGTTTTGTAAGGTTTGAATCAAATAAAGGATCTGAGAGAGGCCATAAGGAGTCTTTTTAGACTTGTTATTATTAAATGTAAAAAATTTTGGAAAATATTAAAAGGGTTGCCTAGCCAGAAATGTACCTTGTTAAAATACTATCTTATGAAAGGGCTATTATCTCGTGTTACAATCTGTCCTCCAGAATATTTTTAGCTAAGGACTCCTAGGTCCAGACAATTATCTACACAGTGATTCTCAAAGTATAGTCCCTGGCCAGCAGCATCAGCATTTTCAAGGAACTTATTAGAAATAAAACAATTTGAGCCCACCCTAGATCTACTGAATCAGTAACTCTGAGGGTGGGGCCCAGCAACCTGTGTTTTAACAAAACCCCCAGCTGATTCTGATGTACGGTAGGGTTTTAGAATCACAGATCTACAATAACTGGTTTGTTTTAAACTTTATTCTTTAAAAAAATTATTTGAAAATGAGTGAACTGATACTGTGAAATAACTAAACAGGATTGTTGAATTAGTAACTTAAACACATACACACACTCATATGTGACAAGCATGACTCAACTGTCAGAAGTCCCATTAGGTCTGAGGGGGTGTTGATCTCACATTTGATCACAGCCTGCAGCAAAACCTTCCCATCTGTTTCAATGGGCCTTATTTCTTCATGCTACCCCACCAAGGGGAAAAGAGTTCCCAAGACAGAGCTAGTGTCTCCTAGTGACACGGTCCTTTCTTTTCTTTACACCAGGGGTGGGGAACGTCCGGCCCGTGGGCGTATACTGCCTGAGAAATCACTTGGTCTGACCCTGCCAAGGCACCTACAGGTGGGACTTGAAGTTCAATAAATCTAGGAACTTTTTTCATAGCTAATTTTTAAGTTGATAATTTTGTGTGAGAATGATGTTATAAATATCCAAATGGCCCTTGACAGAAAAAAGGTTCCCCACCCCTGCTTTACACCATGGCTCTCCTTTTCCCAGGCACATCTGCTGTCTCTCAAGGGACTGAGGCCAAGGTCACCAAGACCAGCTGCCCCTAGAACACTGCTCCCTCAGGACAATCTCAAACCCAGCTGACTCTACTAGAAGGTCTTATTGTCTCTGCTTTCAGTCTTTTCTTTAAGGGTCACAGTCCATAAGCCCAATTTCTACATATCTGAACTACAACACTTGACTGAGTTTCTCTGCTTTCCCACAGGGTTTCAGGACCCTATGTGAAGCAAAGGGTACATTGAGATATGTGTGTTAGTCAGTATCCCTGAACATGGCAAAACGGTGTATAATTTCTGAGAATATTTTCTAACAGTCAGGGGACTGACCTAAATTTCACAGGGGTTTTGAAGAGATGTTGTTGTCTAACCTCACATGCCAGCTTCAACTGACCTAACCTAAATGGTCTGTCAGACATATCCATCCATCCATCCATCCATCCATCCATCCATCCATCCATCTCTCATCCAATCGTCCACCTGTTCAGCCATCCAAAAACACACATGGGCACGTGCATTTCCAGGTATTTTAAATCCTTACTGGAACAAGGCAGGATATAGATTTATTTTTTATTTGTTAGATAGCTTTTCATTGATTTTAGGGAGAAAGGAAAGGAGAGGGAGAGAAACATCGATGTGAAAGAGAAACATCAATCTGCTGCCTCCCACATGCCCCTCACAGGGGACTGAACCCGGGACCCAGGCACATGCCCTGACCGCAATAGAACCAGCAACCTCCAGTCCATGGGATGAAGCTCAACCAACTGAGCCACACCAGCCAGGGCTTGATATATATTTTTAAATACACATATGTATACATGTGTCTGGGTATGAAAAACACACTAATACTATAAAATATCACTCTCAAAAATATGATTTTTATATACTATAAAGTGTGACACTCATCACTAAGGAATAGATCAACTCTTAGTTAGGTGAGGCTAATGTAACTATTTCTGCCTTGGTTCAGAATGAACCACCCACCCTCCCATTTTCTGTCAACTCAGTCTGTATTTTTTGCTAATACTCTTCAGTGGTTGCATCAATCTTTTTTGGAAGGAATAATTACAGACTTATGCTCACTACTAACTGTGACTCTGCAACAGGTCAAATGTCAGACCAAGAACAGACTTGACTATACCATCACAGACTTAACTACTGCTATTAGCATTTATTAGGAGTTTTGTTCACTTTCGAGGTGCTTTCTGTAATATGCTAGCCGCAGCTGCCGCTCTCTTAAAATAACTTCTCTCTTTCTGTGTGATTTTTCTCTGCTTTTATATTATGCCATGTCAGCTGACTTTTGTTTAGGAAGAGAACAAACAATTCTAAGTAGTTCTTCAAGCAACACCAAAGAACCTGGACGTCTCCCCCAACGTGCAGGAGATACTGACATAATAGTTCTCTTCTGGATGACAATATCGAACTCCTTTTGGCAGTAGCTGCTCAACATTTTCCATTAACAATTTCAAACACATTACATGTGGGCTTCCCTTGGCTTAGGGATAGGAGAATATCTGTATGCAAAGCTTGATGAATGAGCTACTTAGAGATGGGTAGTTACCCATTTAGAGAGGTCTGAATATATTCCACTGTTGTAAAGTAAATGTTCCTAAATGTATTATTTTGCAGAATTTTGTAGATCAGCCACCCTGATTTCTTATTTCTCTCATTAAAATAGTATTTGGCAAAGAGCCTGAGGTGAAAATGTGACATAGAACAAGCTTGACCTTAATAGCTCCTCTCCTTATGCCCATATCATCCAGTTTCCTGATTTGTAGAACCCTGACCAGGGGGATATTATCAACTCATTCAGATTATACTGCCAAGATAGGGATGCCAAATAGGCTTCAATTCATGTGCCAACTTTAATCAACCTTCATAGGCTGCCAGCCTCACAAGGTCATTTGCCTGATTTCAGACTGTTTCCAAAAACCATAAAATAGAGCCCCCCACACACTTAAAACCAAATCATTGTTGGTTGACATAAAAAGAGAGGCCATCAAGAACTGAATCTTGATTTCTATAAGCACAATGCTATCTGAAAATTCAATATTACAAAAATTATAACATTAATCACAAAAAGTAGAACCAAACAAATTCCAAATATATTTACAAGCATTAAGTATGTAAAATTAGGAGATTCCAAGATGACAGTGGATTGAGTGGAAGCTACACTGACACTTTCCCAGTACCAAACAGGAATTACAACCAAAATATAGAAAAAGCATCCTAAATAACCAACTGAAGACTAGCTGGAGAGCACACTCATAACCAAGGACGTAAAGCAGAGACTGCATAGAGACTGGCAGGAAATGCAGAGGCACTAGAGGTCTGGCTGGGCTCCTACCGGCAGCAGCTGAAGTTCCAGAGGGAGATTTCAGCTATGGGGGGTTCCCACTGAGAACTCTGGGGCCTAATTCCCAAGCTGGGCTTCCCAATCCAGAACACCAGAACTGAGAAAGATGCACACATGACATCTGGCTGTGAAAAGCAGCAGAGTTTCTGTCTGCCAGGGAGAGCCTGCTGGAAATGCAGGCAAGCTCTTAAGGGGCCAACTCACAAAGTTTTGTGTGCAGCCACTCACCTTGGGCTCCATCAGAGGGAGGGCAGAGTGGATTGGAGCTGTGTGAGGAGAATCTAGGGATGCAGGCTGAGGGTATAGAGCTCAGAGGGCAGCCTTCTGGATTCCTGTGCTGAGTCATTCCCCTCTTACTGCAAAGAACGTCTTTCTCAGGCAGGCCTTTATCTTCCAAACAGCTTTTGCCTGGGGGGGAGGGCGGGGAGAGCAATTGCCCCACCCTGCTGGAAAACCTCTCACCCCACCCTGTGGAGTTTCTACAGCCTGAGGCTCATTAAGATCCTGAATAACAATCAGCCTCTGGTGCTTTGAGTCTTTGCCTGATTTGCTTCTGGACTCAGGGCTTGGAAAAGCAGACCTTGGTGTGCATTTTGGTCCTTTCCAAACACATCCAGCCCCAGTAGAGGAAGCCACAAGCTGTGGAGTGCAGAAAACTTCAAACAGGGTACTGAAGGCCAGTCACAAACAGCATCTGACATTGGCCTGCACCAGAGACCATCCAAAAGACTGGGAGTCCTAGCAGATCTACCTAATAAATAAAACAAAACCAAAAAGGCAGCCAAAATAGGGAGACCAAAAAAAAAACAAGCCCCAAACAAAAGAACAAGAGAATTCTCCAGAAGAAGAGATAAATGAAATGGAGATAAACAATCTATCAGATATAGAGTTCAGAATACTGATCATAAGGATGCTCAACAGCATGAGAAAAGAAGTGGAGACTGAAGGAAACTAAGAATGACATAGTAGAATTAAAAAAAAAAAAAGCATTAGAAGGAAAAAACAGCAGATTAGGGCAAGCTGAGGACTGAACCAGAGAATTAGAAGATAGGGTAGAAAAGTCACTCAATCAGAGAACCAAAAAGAAAAAACACTTAAAAAACAGGAGCAGTTTAAGGGAGCTATGAGACAACATGAAACACAACAGTATTTTTATCTTAGGAGTGCTAGAAGATCTAGAAAGTAAGCAAGGGTTAGAGAACCTGTTTGAAGAAATAATGGCAGAAAAATTCTCTAACCTGGGGAAGGAAAAAGTCACTCAAGTTCAGAAGGCACAGGGAGTCCCAAGCAAGAAGAACCCAAAGAGACCCATGCCCAGACACATCATAATTAAAATGCCAAAAATTCAAGACAAAGAGAATCTTAAAGGCATCAAGAGAAAAGCAATCTGTTTCCTACAAAGGAACTCCCATAAGGCTGTCAGCTGATTTTTCATCAGAAACTCTACAGGCCAGAAGGAAATGTCATGAAGTATTCACAGTAATAAAAAGCTAAGATCTGAAACCAAGAATACTCTACCAGCAACGCTATCACTCAAAATATATGGTGAAATAATAAGCTTCCCAGACAAAAAAAGGCTAAGTTGATCACCACCAAACCAGCATTGCAGGAAATGTTAAAGGGACTGCTGTAATTAGAAGTTGAAATAGAGCCCAGCTGGGCGTGGCTCAGAGGTTGAGCATTGACCTAGGATCCAGGAGATCCCAGTTCAATTCCCAGTCGGGGCACATGCCCTGGCTGCGGGCTCAATCCCCAGTCAGGGGGCATGCAGAAGGCAGCCGATCAATGACTCTCATTATTGATGTTTCTCTCTCTCTCTCCCTTCCTCTCTCTGAAATCAATAGATATATTTAGAAAAAGAAAGAAAAAGAAAAAAGAAATAGAGAGAATGAGAAACATAGGCATAAAGAAATAAAATGGCAATAGATAAACTACCTATCAATAATAACCTTAAATATAAATGGATTAAATGCTCCAAAAGACATAGGGTAGCTGAATGGATAAGAAAACAAGACCCAAATATATACTATCTACAAGAGACCCACCTGAGAACAAAAGGCTCACACAGGCTGAAAAAGAAAAAAAAATCTTCTGGAGGACTTTAAGGGAGAGATGGACAGCAATAATGTCATATAGGGGACTTTAACACCCCACTGGCTTTACTGAATATATCTTATAGACAAAAAGCAGCAAGGAAATAGTGACTCTAAATGATACACTACATCAGGTGGATTTAACTGACATTTACAGAACATTCCACTCCAAAGCTGCAGAATATACATCCTTCTCAAGTGCACATGGGACATTCTCAAAGACAGACCACATGTTAGGAAACAAAACTAGTCTCTACAAGTTCAAGAAGATTAAAATCATATCAAGCCTCTTCTCAGACATTTATACCATGGAATGCTATGCAGCTGTTAAAAAGAAGGATCCCTTACCCTTTGAGACAGCATGGTGGGACCTGGAGAGTATTATGCTAAGTGAAATAAGCCAGTCAGAGAAAAACAAGTGTCAGACGATCTTACTCATAGGTGGAATCTAATGAACAAAACAAACCAATGAAAAAAATAGATCCAGAGACATAGAAGCATGGAACAGACATGAATCTCAGAGGGAAGGCGGGGGTGGGTGGGTGGGGAGAGACTAACCTAAAAACTTATATGCATATATGCATAACCCATGGACACAGACAATTGTATGGTGAAGGCCTGGGCGGGGGGAGAAGTACAGAATGGAGGGGATCAATGGAGGAAAAGGGGAACATTTGTAATACTTTCAACAATAAAGATAAATTAAAACAAAAACAGACAAACAAAAGTATGTAAAATCACACAACCCTAAAAACAATGTAAAGAAAGCTCCTTTTGAGAGACTTTTCTGACTGGCTTAGACTTGTTGCAGCTTATCAAAATATATGGCTGATGAGGACAACTTTCTCTAATAAATCACCCTCTGGCTAACAAAGGATTTCTTTATTCCTCCAAAGATTAACACACCACATGGAAAATTAGACTCATCCATCTCACAAATATTCATTGCCAGTTTCATGTGCAAGAATCCCTCTGAAAGTCTTCGACTGGTAAATGTTTCTCCAGAGATGCTTTGCTTTTCCTTTTCAGAAAGGAATTCATTGCTGAGCTGGATAACTGAGTTTCTAAAACTCCCACATTGGGACCAAGCAGCTTGGTCCTTGTTGCCAGGCCAATGCCCTGTACTTGGCATTTACTCCCAGTCATTCATTGGTTTATCACATTAACTTTGGTCTCTATGGTGGAGTTCTTATTTTCAGTAATAACAGTCATTAAAGTGGGGGTCAAAAGTCAAAGTATTTATTTATTTATTATTTATTTATTTATTTATTTATTTATTTATTTATTATTTTAAGTATGTCTTTGTTGATTTCAGAAAGAGGAAGGAAAAGGAGAGAGAAAAATAGAAACATCAATGATGAGAGTCATTGATCAGCTGCCTCCTGCACGCCCCCTACTGGGGATGGAGCCCGCAACCCGAGCATGTGCCCTGACCAGGAATCGAACTGGGATCTCCTGGATCATAGGTTGATACACAACCACTGAGCCACATCAGCCGGGCAAAAGTCAAAGTATTTAAAGTCATGGGTAAAAAATATATGTGAAAGTGCTTTATAAAGTATAAAAGGACTTTTAAAACTGTAAATAGCCAAGCAAATATTGGATATCGTGCATTATCTGAAGTAATGCATATATTCACCAGGGCAGAAGTTTTAGTGTGAAAGGCAATGAACCAGAGGGGAAGCGGGAGGCAGAAAATCTAGAGACGGAAAGTTGGAAGCTTCCTCATAAATGTGCCCACTACAGAGAAGTGTTCTAGTCTTAGGCCGGTCGCTGGTCCCTGCATCAGAGCTGTTTGCTCAAGTCAGCAAAGTTTGAACCCGCCTCCTCTGGCAGCTTTTCAAATTCCAGCTTTCGAAGCCACAACCAAAGACCATTTGTCTAACCCCCTCTACAGAGGGTCAACTTGTTTCTATTTCTTTATTTCCCATCTTTTCACCTAGGTCCTTTACCCCACATTAATTCCACTTGGACCATTCGTTCAGTTTTATTCATAGAAATGGTGTCTTCAAAGAATCAAAACATAAGAGCCCTTATTAAAGGAGCAGTTTGTGAAACGGGGCTCCCCCAGATTTGGGACAGAAACCATGAATTAGAGACACATCACTTAGCTGGTTTCAGGCTGAGCTGTTTGAGCTACTGGCAGCCAGAGTTCCCAGGGAGCCACTGCCCCCTTGTGTCTCAGAGCTGGCAGAGAATTATTCCATGAGAGGGAAGAACATTTGGCAACAGTCTATGAAAGATTATTGGCGGGCTATTTCTGGCTCTTAGATTTGTTGGTTCAAATAAGATTTTCTTTCATCTCATTACTTTTAAATTATAACTTTTCTTCCCACAGATTTCTAAAAGGGCACTTTTTATTATAATTATCAAAATAATGTATAGTTCTTGAAGAAATTTTGTGTATAATTATTTAATTTTGTTAATGTCTTGATGTATTTCCTCCCTAATGTTTTTCTTCCTCCATATAAGGAAACTTAATTTTACTTGGAGTCAGAAAAAAAAAGCCACAAGAACTATGAAATCTAATTTTATCATAAATGTCATGTAAACATGATCTCTTCCCCACAATAGAAAAATTATCTTTTGAATTTGCTAGAGTACTAAGAAAGATTTGCCTTTTTCTCTTAAAAAGTATAAAACATAAAAGATAGCACTTCAGAGCACAGAACCTCACAAAATTTGCCTGTAATTTCAATTCTGTGGATTAATAATACTGCAGTGAATGCAACTATTAGACACATTAAATTGAATACCTAATTTTCAAGACAAAAATAAAACTTCCTGCTCTAAAGATGGCCTGTGGGAGTTAGGAAATTGAGTGGTCTAAATTACACAGTTATTGGCAATTGCTTTTAAATGTGCTTAGTCCTATTTCTAAATGTTGTGTAAATATGTTGCCCCCCCCCCCCCAAAAAAGAAAACTATGGATAATATAGAAACAAAGGCTTACGTCTGAGCACTATAGGAGGAGCCCTTCCGATTCCCAGTCAGGGCACATGCCAGGGTTGCGGGCTAGATCCCCAGTTGAGTGTGTACAGGAGGCACCGAATTGATGTTTCTCTCTCTTTCTCCCTTCCACTCTAAAACCAATAAAAACATATCCTTAGGTGAGGGTTTAAAAAAAACCACCTAGTGTGTCAAAATAAATTTATACCTTAATTAAAAATAAAAAACAAAACATAATGTTTCCTTAAAAGCAGATATTATTCAGCAACTATTCCAATAAACTAGGATGTAGTTCCCCTTATTTCAAGGTTCATGGACTGGATGAGCCACCCCCATAACCCAGTGAGAAAGGAGCTGTCCCTGGAGGCTGAATGAGAATCATTTATGTCTAACTGTTCAGCCTACTTTGCTACCTGGATTTCAGATTCTCCTGTTTAAAATACACTTGCCACCCTGTATCTGGCCATAGAATGCAGAAGCCAACAGAATGGAACTGACTTCAGCTAGCCAGCCCACAAATACTTATTAAGCATCTACTGTGTTTGCCAGGCTGGGAATATAATAGAAAACATAATGTGGGTTCTAATCTCATAGAATTGAGAGTCTATTGCAGACATCAGATTCTTGGTTTCCAGAAATCAGAGTTGTTCTGATTTTCAGAGAAACTTAAAAGAATTATCCTTTATGTTCTGCATGGACAGGACTTGTTTCACTCAGCATTGTATACCTAGTGCTCGGCACATTTTAAGGTATCCACCTATGTTCCCAGAATAAATGAATGAATGATCCGATATAAAGTGAATACTTAACAAAAAACCTAAACTGAGTGTAAGGTATGCTCCTAGAGCTGTTTAAGAGCACTTAAACACTTCAGTATTGTTCCCTTTTTCAGGGTAACATAGAAAAAAAATTAAATTCACTATTGGGCAAGAGTCAAAACCTTATTTTCTTTGTGGTGTGTGGGTTGTGTCTGAGTTAGCTTGCCTGTTGTGAGGGAAGGAAGGAAATTTAGAGAAGTCAGTGGTTTTATTGCCATTATGAGACCTTCTAGGCATTCCTTCCATCAACAAATATGCACTGGGCTAAGCACTGTCCCAGGCATTGAAGATGCCATGATAAGCAAGACTGGCAAGATCTCTATTCTCTGGAAGCTTCTATTCTAGAACTCTCCATAGACTATTGGACTATTATTTTCACCATTTACTTTAGGTGATTATAATTACTACATATCACTTTTATAATGAGAATATTTTTAAAAGGGGAGGAAAGTGGAATTCTTTAATAAAGGATGGATACAAATAGGGACAGCTCTGTCTCATTACACAGCAGAGGTGGTGAAAAGACCAGACACTCATTTACCACAGAGAGTACATAAATAGAGAGTACATAAATTTTCAGAAAGAAATTCTGTCGTCCCTTTCAACATTTTAAATAAGTTTCTCTTCTAACCAAGTACTTCCAATCTTATAAATTTATCCTACTGAGTGTTTGCACAAATAAAGAATGTGTACAAAGACGTTATTGCAACATTATTTGTGATAGTGGAAAATGAGAAATAGCCTGCACGTCCATCACTAGGGAACTGAATAAATAATGTTATGTTTCTATGATAGAATACAATGCAGTTCTTTTTCCAATGAAGTAGATCTGTAAGTACTGGCATGGAAAAATATCCATGATATATCATTTTAGGGTCAGGGATAAGTCAAAAAGGCAGGTTATTTTTTTCAAGGAAGAGTTTTCTACAATATAACAACATTTCAAGTGTTTTACGCACCTTACATATGTTCTCATTTACTCCTCATGAGAACCCTATGAAACAGATACTGTCATCATCCCCACTTTACAGATGAAGAAACTGAGTCAAACCAGAACTTGCTCAGTTAATGCATGTAGTGACCTTAAGCTCATGTGCTTTCCTGGAGCTACTCTGTTAGCTCCAGGAAACGACTAACTCTCCCTTTTGCTTAGACTAGTTTGACTTGGGATTCTCCCACTTTCAACCTAGAGAACCCTAACAATCCAAATGTAGACCAATAGAGGCTGGGTAGCTTACAGCATAACACTAAGTAGTTTTTAAAAAGAAGAAATGACATCCATTGATGTGAAAACCCAAATACAGGGAGAAAAGCAAGTTTACGAGGCAGGGGTGTGTGTGTGTGCGCGCACGCGTGCGTGGGGGGCGGATTTTATATTCACACACATACTTATAGAGAGGGAAAAGGAAGCTATATTCCAAAAGATTAATATTGCTCACCTCTGGAGGCTAGGATGGGCAAGACTTTCACTTTTCATTTTTATATACTTCTGTGTATTTTTTAATTTTCAAAAAAGCATATCATACTTTTATAAAACTTTTAGGCCAAAAATAACTACAGGAACCTGAAACCAATGCAAAATAATAGACAGTAAACTGTAATTGAAAAATAAAAAAAATAACCGCAGGACATTAATTTGACACATTTTATGTTATACAGCGTCCTACTTCATTGTCTCTATTCCATATAAGAAGAGAGGCCTGGGAACTTGGGAGACCCAGGCATCTAGTCCGGGCTATTGCAAGTGTGTTCTGTAACCGGGGAAGTTGGTTTGCCTCTGTTGTCTTTCTAAGAAGGGTGCTTGTGCCCTGGCCAGTTTGGCCCAGTAGTTAGAGTGTCAGCCTGCAGACGGAAGGATCCCAGGTTTGATTCTGGCCAAGTGCACGTACCTCGGTTGCAGGCTCGATTCCTGGCCCTGGCCCGGGCATGTGCAGGAGGCAACCAACGGATGTGTCTCTCACAGGGATGTTTCTCTCTCTCCCCCTTCCACTCTCTCTGAAAAGCAATGGAAAAAATATCCCTGGGTGACGATTAAAAAAACAAAGAAGGGTGCTTAAAATCACAGCAGCGACTATCTCAGTGGTTTCTAGGTGCCAAGCACTGCGCTAAGCAGTTTCCTCACAACAGCTCCACAAGTTGAGCATCATCTCAGTTTTCCCGAGAAGAAAACTGAAGCACATGTTGGAATCAGAATCTGAACTCGGGTTAGGTGGCCCCAAGAAGCCATACTGTTTCCATTGCACTCTCCCAGACACCTCTTACCTCATGTCTCACGGTTTCCTGGTGCCATAATGATACACTTAAACCCAGAACTCGACTCAAAATCCTCCACCTGGAACACATTATTGTTCTAAATTAATCCCTGGCCACTATTATAGTTTTATTTTTTCTGTATGTTGTATCAAGCTCTAAAACAGGGGGTCTCAGCTTCAGTACTACCGACCTTATAGACAGAAAAGTTCATTTGGTGCAGTCCTGGGCACTGTAGGATGTTTGGCAGCATTGGTGGCCTCTAACCACTAGATGCAAGTAGCATCCACCCTCCAGATGGGACACCAAAAATGCCTCCAGGCATGCTGCCAAATGTCCCCTGAGGGCAAAGTCGCCCTGGAGTTAAGCACTGCTTTAAAAGGAGGGTAAAGCCAAATGCCTGCATTGACCTGGAAGGAAAAATGTATTGAAAGGAGATACTGAATCTAGTAAACAGCTGTATAATTCTTTGACTTTACCAGCTCGGGGTAAAGTCAGCTCCATGTATTTCACAGTTACTCACCATGTGCAGAACACTGTACTAGTTACATATACCTATCCAAGATTCAGGGAGCTGGTGAATTAGAATAAATCTTGGCTCTCGACAATGGCTCCACTTCCAGAGTGAAATTCACCTTTGCCTGAGAGGAAAAGAGCCACCCAGAGGCTGCTGAGTGAGGATGGATATTCAACAGAGAACAGCAGTAACTGAACAATGCTGATTTTATTCCAACTAAATAAAGCACAGGTCATCTGGGCAATAAGCTTAACTCAAGGGGCAAAAGCCAAGAAACAAGGATGTTTTGTTTTGTTTGTTTTTTGCTTTAATCATCAGTTACTGCACATGGCTGTCTTCCACATCTCCTCTCAGAAAATGTGGGTTAACAAATCTCATGCAAAAAAACACAGGAAAAGAGAAAAAAGGGAAATGCAATTCATCTAGTGTGTAGTTGAAGGTAGTTTCTCCAATTTCTCTTCTGCAAACTGCTCCGTCAGCACGGTCCACTTCGGATTATTTTCATATCATGACCATCTTCCCTGCAAATTGAACAACCCATTTATTACCTACTATACTGACACTGTCCCAGTATTTGTATTAAAAAAAAAAACTAGGTTATGTTCCTTCTTGGGCAATGCTTATTTACTCATCTTTAAAGCTAAATGAAGAAAACAATAAAGGTGAAGGCCTCTGCCATTGTTTCTCTAGCTGTAGGGCACAGGGCACTAACCCCAAAGAATCATTCTGAGCAGACCTAGGCAGCTAGGTCAGAGACTGAGGTCAGAGAATAGACCCCTGACATACAAAGCAGCAGACCTGGAGGAGGAGTCCCGGTCACCTGGCCAGGTGTGTTAGATGAAGAGCATCGGGTGTCATACATTTATTATTCAGCACTGTCTAGGTAGAGTTATTAAGATCTATTTCCCAACTAATGCTGCAGTACATGCCCTCTAAATTTAAAAAAGCATTTAATATTCCACAGAGTTTAACTATTAAATATACTCTTAATTTTGGAAAATCGCCCATCCATGGATAGTAACGTAACTAAATTCTCAGGTCTACAGTTGCACATGTCATTCTCCAACTTCAGCATGGAAAATGCACTGAAGGAGTCTGTGTACTTTTAAATGGCAGTCTGAAAACAGAACCACTTACGTCGCATGTGATTGTTATATCCCAGAAAAGAGCCACTGCTTCTTAATTAACCAAAATTCAAGGTCTAAAGAAAACATGCCTATTCTATACTGTAAAAATGCGTTACCTGATTTTCATGCACAGGGTACACTCATTGGGATAAGTGGACATATCGCTTCCACATACAGGGTTAAAGTCTCTGGGACATCCTGGTAATTTATATTGATCACAGTTTGGCTAGAAAAGAGAAAGGAAGGCAGAAATTATCGAGAACAACTTGAAACACCTAGATTTCCTAGAAATACCCTAGAAAAATACTTCCATTTTACACACACACACACAAAACATGATTTTTCTAATGCAAAGATCAGGTGCAATGTTAAGACATTGGTTCAACGCCTCTATGTATGAAAAAATTCTCAGAGGGAGGTTTGGTCTGCCGATTTTTAAATGAAAGTCCGAGGCCTGCCACCATGCCTACCTGATTATCCTCTAGCTTCATAATTTGCACTTCACTACTATCTCCTTGTGGATGTTCCATTACATTCCACCTTAATCCCATGGCATTACGCCAAGACACACTCAGGAATCTAATCTTTTAGTCTGGGCTTTTTAAGATACTGGCATTTAACCACCAGCACTAAAGAATGCAGCAGGCTCAGAATTGGACCTTTCAGGTCATTATGGGCTGAACTGTGTCCTTCCCAAAACGATATGTTAAAGTCCTAACCCCCAGGACCTCAGAATGCGGCTTTATTTGGAAATAGGGTCTTTATACAGTAATTAAGCTAAAAGGAGGTTATTAGAGTGAGCCCCAAATCAATATGGGAAAGTTTGGACAGAGTCACACACTGTCCAAAATCATGTGAAGGCAGAGAGAACATCATTTACAAGCAAAGGAGTGCCTGAGGCCACCACATACTAGGAGAGAGGCATGGAACAGATTCTCCCTCACAGCCCTTCGAGGGAACTGACCCTGCCAACACCTTGATTTTGGACTTCTAGCCTCTGGAACTGTGAGACAATCAATTGCTGTTGTTTTAACCACCCCAGTTTGTGGCACTTGATCACAGCAGCCTGAAGAAACTGTAATGGGGTCAAAGAACTCAAACCTCTGATTTGATGGAACTGAGGCCAGAAAGGTAATATGTCTTGCTCTTAGCCACTAGTGTCCAGCAAGGCCAGGACTAGAACTGGTCATGGTGACCAGACTGGTGCGCAGAGTTCCAATTTCACAAAAAGTTAAATATATGGCCTGCTGTATTTCTGCTTTATATTCATACATTTATATATACAATTGACCCTCGAACAACGCAAAGGGGTTAGGGGCACAAACCCTGCATGCAGTAAAAAGTCTGCATATAACTTCTGACTCCCCAAAACTTAATCTATTTTGTTTGTTTTAGTAAATGGTGATCACCTTTCCTCACTTCAGAGTAAAAGAAGTCACCTTGCACCTTTCTATTGATACTATCTGGATTTATACCGGCCTAAGCAAGACTAGCCACGGGCCAAACCCTGAAGTAAAAGAGGGTTTGCCGGCCCTTCCCATCCCGTTCAGCATGCCACGCTTCACTTAGGAGCACGATGTGTGCTTGCTGCGCCAGGTTCACTAAGATGATGCCGCCTAGGGCTGCTCGCACAGGCAGAGTAGATGCCCTCGCATCCAACAAGACTGGGACAAGTGGTGGTTGGCTATTTAACTGAAAAAGTAGATTAAAGCAAGGGAGCAATAACAAAAAAGTAATGCATACTCTAAACATGTTATCCTAAAACATAAATGGAAACAAAACTGCCCATCTTTTGATGTAAGACCATGAATAGCAATGCATTTGGTCACCTGTAATGCTAGGTATGACCATATGGCTAAGGTCAGGCCAATGGGACATTCCTGGAATTATTGTACAGTAGCTTCTGGGACCCTGTTTTTAAAAAAGCTGTCTTCTGCTTCCCCGCTCAATTTGTATTCTTCTTTGTCCATTCCTCCATCCTGCTGTGAGGCACTTACCTTTAGACCAGAAGGACAAAGGCCACATCGCAGAAGGGCAGCACTGTGCAATATTATTTTGTCTTTATTACTTGTAGCTGAATCTAATCTTTTTTTTTTTTTTAAATATGACTTTGTTGATTTCAGCGAGAGGAAGGGAGAGGGAGGGAGGGATAGAAACACTGCTGATAAGAATCGTTGATCAGCTGTCTCCTGCATGTCCCCTACTGGAGATCAAGCCTGCAACCCGGGCATGTGCCCTAATCGGGAATCGAACTGGCATCTCCTGGTTCACGGGTTGAACCTCAACCACTGAGCAACACCGGCCAGGCTGAATCTAATCTTAATCCAAGAGGTAAGACCTTTCCTTTGAATGTTTCCTCTAAATTTTTTGTGTGCAAAACTCATAAATAAATCACCTAGGATTTCCTGTTTTGGTTTCTTTAAAACAGGACTTCTCAACCCCTATTCATATTTGGGACCAGATAATTCTTTGCTGTGGGCGGTTGTCCTTGGTACTGTAGGATATTTAGTAGAATCCTTATTTTTTCACCACTCATCAAAAATAATAGTCTAAATGTCTTTCCGGGGTGAGGTGGGAGGCAAAACCATCCCCAGTTGGAACCATTGTTTTAAAATACAGTGAGAGCCCGGCCAGGCGTGGCTCAGCGGTTGAGCATCGACCTAGGATCCAGGCGATTGGGGTTCGATTTCCAGTCAGGGCACATGCCCAGGTTGCGGGCTCGATCCCCAGTTGGGGGCACGCAGGGGGCGGCCAATTGGTGGCTCTCTCATCATTGATGTTTCTATCTCTCTCTCTCCCTCTCTTTTCCTGTCTCTGAAATCAATAAAGATATATTTTGAAAAATAAATAAATAAAATAAAATACAGTGAGAATTTAAAGACACTTGCAAAAACAATAATATCCAATTTTTTAAAAACTTTTTTACAGTTGTTTTACCGACACCTAATTCAATAGCAATATTTTTTAGCAATTTGTCTTTTAGTAAGTCTTTCTAAAGCATTCAACACAATTCCCATTTGAAGTACAACTTTCTTTACACTCATATTTATGTTGTCTGTACATTTTTAATTAAAATAAAACTGGAGACTGACCTAACAGGCATGTGAACACACACACTTGAGTATTGCTACTACAATTCCACTGGTGGGAATAAAGTCAACCGGCATACAGACAGTAGTCTATCTGCACCAGGGGATGATTAATATGCTGCAGGAATTGTTCAGAGAGAAAGGAAAGGGTCATCTGTTTGTGAGATACTTAAGTGGAGGCTGATTGAGTTTTTAATTATTAAGAAGTAGCCCACTGTGGATCCACACAGGGCTGCATGTGCATGTCACCTTGGAAGCTTGTTAAAAATACAGATTTGGGGCCTTCCCCCAGACCTACTCAATCAGAATCTCCAGGGTTAGAATCTGTGTGTCTAGAGGCTCCTGAATTCTGATTCAGCTAAGACTGGGTTTAGTAACCGCTGCTTCCAGTCATTCTGACAATCAGTCCACTCTACTTGGTGAAAGCTAAGGAAAATGCACAAAGACACACAATTTGAATCACAATTTCAGAGAACCTTTTCTACCTCCTCCTTTATAATCAAGATATATCTTGCCTATGTCCCACTCTCTCAAAGATGACCAGGTAAACAACTAGCTAATCAAAGTTAATCTATGCCTGAAAGTCTTAGGATTTTTTAAATATTCAACAGGAGTTTTCAAATTCTTTCATCTCAAAGAATGACTAATATATAACTTTTGAAGAGCTGGTAAGGAAGTTTTTGGGGGTTTTTTTTGAAGCAGAAGACTTTTGATGTCCCTCATTCTTTGAGGAACCTGGCCAGCTGCAAGGCAATGTTGGTGTTCCAGTCTGTTTCCAGTCTCTCTGATTCTCCTGACTTCAAAGCTAGGTTTGGATGCCTACCATGTAACTTTATGACATTTGGGTTACTCACTTCCCGGATTTTCTCTTATGTGAGACATAAGACTACATGAACAAACACTTCTCACCCTTAACAATGAGGTCAAATAATTTCATTAATAAACTACTCCCCCTGCCTGACCGGTGTGGCTCAGTGGTTGATCGCCGACCTAAGAACCAGGAGGTCACGGTTTGATTCCCGGTCAGAGCACATGCCCAGGTTGCAGGCACACTTCCAGTGGGGGGCTTGCAGGAGGCAGTCTATTAATAACTCTCTCTCATCACTGATGTTTCTATCTCTCTCTCCCTCGCCCTTCCTCTCTCTGAAATAAAAATGTAAAAAAATAAAAACCTACAGCTTTAAATTAAATAAATAAAATAAATAAATTATTCCCCCAATAAACCCTTAGTTTTATTCATTTACCCAAATTTGTGCCAAAGGAAAAAAATTCAGAATACGTTCATCATCTGGGGAGGCTAAATTATTCCCACAAGATGTCAACTATAGGAACTCACTCCTAGCAGATAGGAAGTCTCCCCTTGCGGACTGTTCCTCAGAGCTTCAGAAGACAGTCTGTCTGGAGGAGGGCCACCTGGCAAACTTACTTATTCCTTAGAATCATTTTAATTTTTATAAAAGGATGTGATATGCTTTTAAGGAATTCTCTGAGCTTTACACTCTGAAACTTTTACATAAAGTTACATATACTTTATCAAATATATTCCCTTATTTATTCATTCAATAAATGAATACGCTAAGATTTTAAGATCGATGTTATAAGAAATACAAAGACAAATTGAGTCCTGCCTGTAAGAAGTTTAGCATCCAATAAGGGAACCAAGAAATACACACAGTGTTCTTACAGGATGGGTAGAATTTAGAGAGGTTTGGGAGAATGTCTACCTCAAGGACATAGAAGAGACTAAGTAAAGGCACAGTGGTGAAGGAAGTGTCTGACCTGAGAGCAAAGCAGTTTAATTTAAAGGAACATCCAACACCCATTCATGACAAAAACACTTAACAACCTGGAAACAGAGAGAATTTCCTCAACCTGATAAAGGACAGCTACAAAAAACCCACAGCTAACATTATACTTAATGGTGAAAGACTGAATGCTTTTACCTTAAAATCAGGAACAAGCAAGAATGTCCACTTTCATCTGTTCTATTCAACATTATATGGAAGATTCTAGCCAAGGTAATTAAGTAAAATAAATAAAAGCCACCCAGATTGGAAAAGAAGAAATAAATCTTTCTCTAATCAAAGATGACATAATCTTTTTATATGGAAGGTCCTAAGGAATCCATACACACACAAAAAACCTATTAGAACTGAAAAATTCAACAAGATTAGAAGATACTAGATCAATATATAAAAATCAACTGTATTTCTATACACTCACAATGAACAATCTGAAAATATAGAAAATAATTCCATTTATAATACTATCAAAAAGAATAAAATATTTAGGAATAAAATTTAACAAAAGAGGTTTAAGAATTATACACTGAAAACTACAAAACACTGTTAAAAGAAATTAAAGACCTAAATAAATGAAAAGACATCCCATATTCATGGATCAAAAAACTTAACTTTCTTAAGATGGCAATACTCCCCAAATTGTTCTATAGGTCCAATGCATTGCCTGTCAAGATTTCAAATGTCTTTTTTGCAGCAGCAGAAACTGGCGAACTGATCTTAAAATTCATATAGAAATGCAAGACGCCCAGAAGAGCCAGAACAATCTTGAAGAAAAAGTTGGAGGATTAACACTTCACCATTTCAAAACTTACTACAAAGCTACAGTGATTAAAACAATTTAGCACTAGTATAAATATAGAGGGGTGTAAACTATGGGAAACAAGCAAAAGGTACAGGTAGAAAGAGAAAGGTAGGCTGCAGTAAGGACATGAAACATTCTCTGTGGGCACCCGGAAGTCTCTAGGTTTTGCACAGACATGCTGTACTCAGAGTAAAGATTTTGAAGAGTAATTGCAGCAGGAGCTGGAAAGTGGAGATACTAAAGATTGAAGAAAATCGCTTAGGGAGCTATTATGCTAGTCTAGGCAAGAGGTAATGGGGGCCTTAAACTGGAGTACTAGCAATGGAAATGGGGAAGAAAAAGAAAGATCTCTCTCTCTCTTTTTTAATCCTTACCCAAGGACATTTTTTCCAATGCTTTTCAGAAAGAGTGAAAGAGAGGGAGAGAGAGAAACATCAATGAGAGAGAGATGGCTAGGACTTGATTAATAACTGACAGCTTTCCTAATTTTTGTTCCCACTTGCAACTTAGGACCAATCAGAGAGAGCCAAATATGCCCTCCTAACCAATCACACGTCCAACCTATGCACTATTTGCTTTTAGGTGTCTAGTCTCCAGCTTCCCCATGCCAACAGCCTCGAATCAGGGCACGCCTGAAGCCTTCCTTCCTCCAACCCCTCCACCTGAATTTGCGTCTCTGCCAAATACAAGTGAGGTAGATGACTCTGTTGTTACAGCAAGTTCTGAATAGTTTTTCTTTGTTCTCATTTGGTTGGTCTTTGCTTCCACAGAATTTAATTTGATAATTGTACTGTATTAAAAATGTCTAGCACATTAACTATTAAGCCACGGACATTCCAAATCATTAAAAGAAATATTAAAGGAAACAAAGTCTTGAGGCCTTCAAGGCCTGAGCTATTTTCAACCAAAATTTACATTTTTGATCTGTATTAAAAAGCCTCCCTGAGATTCTCATTTCTAAAGCGTCAAGTTTCAAAAGTGGCAGATCTAAAAACTAACCCCCAACCCAAACTGTTGTGGGCTTCACTGTATCAGAAACAGTACAAATGGTTTCCTACTTACTGTTTTATAGTCTAAAGGTTGGCCAAATTGATTGTTCAGAGAGGCTGCAAGAAGAAAACAGACATTTTAAAGTATGTGATTATGGTTAATTCTTGTTCATAAGAGGCTTTTTAAATCCAGCTTGTGATTTATCCAGGCCACACCTTCTCCCTTTCCCTTGTGAGACGCCTAATTTCTTTGAACCACCCCTCTGACCACCCACCTCCAAAGGATATTCCGTTTTTTCTGGCACCTCTCCTAGCAGGCACACACAAAGAACATTTGGTACGGGTTCCAAAGTGACCACCTTAATAGGGTTGCTTGAGAAAGGGCTATGGAGCTATGGAATAAATCAGAGAAGTAACTCCTAATATAACTCCCACAATATTCTTTTCCTCTGCAGCTCAGAGTAATGAACGCAAAACTTAACATTAGGTGTTAGCATTATAACTCCATTTTAAAAAGGGCGTCAGGTCTGGCTGGACTGAAGCCCTTCTCAGACGCCCGGAGACCCTGGCGCACCGGGCCCCCAGCGTTCCTAACCCGCATACACCTCCTGCTGCGGTTGGGCAGGGCCGCCGTGGACCTAAAAACCCGGCGCCTCATCTTGGGCTCCAGGGCTCTGCTCTAGGGAGAAAGGGCAGCCCGCAGGGCGACTCCAGGCGCCCCGGGAACGAAGCCCAAGCAAGAACTAGAGGGGCCCTGGAGTTCCGCCACCCCCACATCCCGCCGTTGCTCCAGGACCGTGGCGGGGCCAGAAACCGCCAGTAACGGGTGCGAGGCGGGGGCGCCAGGGGCGCCAGGACCCCGCAATCGCGGGGAGGCGCCGCTCATTACCCCTCCGCGGGGCCCGGGGCCCAGGGCCGGGCGGGCGGGCAGGCGGTACCTGCCAGGGCCCCTGCCAGGAGCCACAGCACCGCGCCCGTCGCCAGGAGCACCATCCTCCGCCTGCGCCGCTCCGAGGCTGCGCTTCAGTGCGGGCGCGAGGCGGGACCGCGCGGGGTCGGACTGCGGCGCTGCGGGGCGAGGGCGGGGCGGGGAGGGGAAGGAAGGGGAGGCCGAGGGCAGGTGGAAGAGCCAGGCAGGGGGGGAAGGGGGCAGGAAAGGATGGGGGAGCGAGGGGGGAGGGGAAGCAGAAGGTGGGCCGTGCGCGTCCCCGTCGTCCCACTCCCCACGCCGCTGAGGGTGGGAGTAAATAATAAGGGGGCGAATCTTTTCCCGCAGCAACAAGACCCTTGTAAGAGCCCCGGGAAACAACTTCGTGGGCTGTCAGCCCCCGTTTCTTCAGCATCTGCTCCTACCCAGGCAGTGTTTCGGAGGCTGAACTGGAAGAGTCCCTGCTCGCAAGAAGCTCTCCAGTGTAGGTGTTGGGAATGGGTGACACAGGGAACTCCAAAGCAAAGGAATAAATACAATTGTTTCTAAAATTAAGTGTTAGAGCTCGGCTGGGCGTGGCTCAGCGGTTGAGCGTCGACCTGGGATCCAGGAGATCTGGGTTCGATTCCTGGTCAGGGCACATGCCCGGGTTGCGGGCTCAATCAATGACTCTTCATCATTGATGTTTCTCTCTTTCTCTCTCTCTCTCTCTCTCTCTCTCCCCCTCTCTCTGAAATCAATAAAGATATATTTAAAAAATAAAAAATAAATAAAATTAAGTGTTAGAAAATGTTGGGGGAAAGGAAAGGCTCTCCATTGGGAGGCCTGGAAAGGCTCTTCATAGGTGGCGTTTGAGCTGAAAGCTGAGGCAGGAGAAGGAAGCTTGGTGAAAGCCTGGGGGCAAGAAGTCCAGGCCCAAAGACAAGGAGTGCAGAGACCCCGAGGCAGGAGCCGGCTCAGTGATTCAGCTGGAGGGGGAAAGGGAACAGGAGAGGGAACTGCAAGGTCAAGATCATGTATGGCTGGGTAGGTCATGATTCAGTTTTGGATTTTTTTCTGCTTGCTGTTAAAAGCCAGTGGAGGACTTTAAACAAGGGAATGCCCTGATCTGACTTATGTTTTAATAAACTGGATGAAGAATGGACAGGAGATAGATTTGGCAGGGAGATAAATTAGGTGGCTGTTGCGGTGATGGAAGCAAGAGATGAGGTGTGTAAAGAGGGCAGTTACTCTGTTCCTAAGCAACTACGCACTTGTTCCTAACTCAGGTCACATAGGCTGTTGTGTTGTCACAGAGCCAAACATCTCCAGCCTGTCCCAGCAAGTGACATTGTCTATTTCTCTGACTTCTGTGTCCTTAGTGCCTGGTACCATGCCTGACACAAGCTCAATAAAAGCTGGCTGAATAAATGAATCCTTACAATGTTAAACTGACATCACAATAAGAAAGTAGACCCAAAAGAGGAAGACATGTGATCCGGGAAACAGGAATTCCAACCCAAGGGGGAAGCAAAGGGAATCAGTAGGCGGCAGCAGCAGTCCTAGCATTCAGCCGAGCCAGACTGGAACAAGCAAAGGCCCAGGAAGACAGTTTCTAGAGGATGTCATAGATAGAATATGAAATGTGTCTTACAGTAACTGAGGTGAGGGATTAATTAGTAACAAGTTCAAAGAAAACTAAGTAGGCTGAGGGTGTCTTCACTGACAAACAGAAGTGTAGGTGATGGTCTAAGAGTTCACTGCCAAGCTGGGAACCAGGGAAATAGCCTAGACTGACCATAAGATAGAGCAGGATCTCACCTTGGTGGTGCAGACACGCCTGCAACAGACACAAGATAAATTTCAGACCATGTCCAACCAGATCACTGGAAGAATTGGTGACGTGAGTAGTCGCATTGATGACCTGGAGAAAAACATTGCAGACCTCATGCCACAGGCTGGGGTGGAACAACTAGAAGGTGAAAACAAGATACCTGCTACACAGAAGAGTTGAAGGTTGCTAATTTACACTGAAATTGGGAACATGGTTTTTACAAGCCAAGAGAAGACCAGATGGCTTTTTGCAACTATTATGGACAAACAGGTTTTGTTTTGTAAAGTGTGCATTCTTCTTATCACGTACTGTAATAGTTAGTTTATAGAATGATTTTTTTCCCCCAGTTTCTTGAACATGGTAACTTCACATCTTGGATCATGATCAGTTGTGCTATTAATTAAACACTAAAACTTTGGTGGTGACCACATAAAATTGTCAAATTTTTTAGTGTATTTTTGTGAAGTCATTTTTTTATCATTCCTTTTGCTTATTGATTTGAGAGAGAGAGAGAAACATTGATTTGTTGTCCCATTCATTTATTTATTGGCTGATTCTTATATGTGCCCTGACCAGGGGACTGGACACACAACGTTGACAAATTGGGACGATGCTCTAATCAACTGAGCTACCCGGACTAAGGCTCTATCATTCCTTTAGTATGTAGTAGTTGCTATTTGATAGAAGATGCTGTGTAATTTTTTTCTATTAGATATATAGTAGAGCCTAATTTCATTATAATTAGGCTTTGTGAAGTAAGACATTTATAGTTTAGGGTTGTTCAATTCTCAACACAGAGTAACTATTGAGCTAACACCAAATAGTGTGTTGGTGATACTTTTCAAATCATTCAAAACATTTAAAACACAATTTTATGTCTTAAGTCCCTGAGGTCAGATGCTAAAGTAATGAAGAATAACCACTGCCACCATAGGTGAGAATTTTTAGATACAGAAAAGACAGCATTGCCTGATGTGATGGCGTGTGTTCATTAGTTAGAATTTTGCATGAGGTTGGACTGCTTCAGTGGGGCCCTACGTTGTTCATCTAAAATAGTCACCACAGGGAATCTGGCAGGATTTTAAAACTCAATTACTCCATCTTTTTTTTGAGCTACTGATGGGGAAAAGAAACAGAAAAGGATGAGACCACGTTAAGTCCGTGCCAGTTGCTTCGCTCGAAAATAATAAATGACTTGTAGTAAGCTCAAGTTTTTAAGAAATTCTGTTTCTGTAAACTATTTCTTACCTAAATTTTTGCAGAGTAATGGTTTTATTATTGGTTATAGAAGACAAGAATAATAACGCTTGCCACCCAAAAATGTAGTGTAGGGAGCACTAAATATTGACTGTGAAGGAGATCCATGTGATTATCACAGCAAAGTGATTCTGCAATAGAAAAAAAATGAGAAGGTTAAGGAATGGTACTGTGCTTCATAGAGGAAAACTCCTGATAAACACAGTATGATTTTTAAAAAATTTTCCTGTATCACCTGTCTTGGTTGTTTGCATTGCAAATATATAATAAAATTAAGGAACAAAGAAAACTAAGAAAAAATAAAAAGACAGCTATTGGCTTCAGGAAAAACAAAGTTGTTCAATACTGTAAATATCAATCACTGATCTAACCAAAATTATGATTAACTGTTTGGGGAGAATGGGAGAGGAAATGTACTTATGGGTAGTGGGAGGGAGAGGAGGTGAGATAGGGTTAACTCTTTCTTAGTGAAAACCAAGGGACAAAAAAATCTCACCTGAACAACCAAGAAGAGGCATTTATACATATTGTTTAGAGATGTGAAGATAAATATCCAAATAATTAAAACCATGTAAATTGCTTTCTTCTGGAATTGGGGGATGAGGCAGGAGGGTGAGAGTAGGAACAGCCAGCCCGCTGCTTTTCTTCTTAACAAACTGCATGTGTTAGGGGCTGAATTCTGTCTCCCGCCAAATTCATGTTGAAGTCCTAACCCCCAGTACCTCAGAATGTAACTGTATTTGGAGATAGGGCCTTTAAAGAAGTAATTAAGTTAAAATGGAGTCAGAGAGAGCATTGCCATCTGCAATGCAAGGAGAGGGGACTCAGAGGAAAAAAACAACAACAAAAAACAAGCAGCTGACACACTGATCTTGGACTTTTAGCCTCCAGAACTGTGAGAAAATACATTTCTGTTGTTTAAAGCACCTGGTCTGTGGTATTCTGTTATGGAAGCCCCAGTAAACTAATACAGCATGTACAAGTAATTAAAAAAAGTAAGGTTATATGCATGTATCATTTTTTATTAAAATTAAATTTTAAGAAATTTAATAGATAAAAGTAAAGTTATTCCAAGACACATACATGAGTGCCCTCCAACAGTACGTCATATAGTATTCAAGAATATTTTTTAAAGTATGTTTTTATTGATTTCAGATAGAGGAAGGGAGAGGGAGAGAGAGAGAGAAACATCAATGATGAGAGAGAACCATCCATTGGCTGCCTCCTGCACGCCCCCTACTGGAGTTCAAGCCCAAAACCCAAGCAGATGCCCTGACCAGGAATTGAACCTTGACCTCCAGGTTCATGGGTCAACACTCAAGCACTGAGCCATACCGGCTGGGCTGAGAATATTTATTTACTAATTTTTTTTCCCCTAAGAAGCTCCCTTTAATTTATTAATTCTGAACACAAGTTTTGGTAGCTATTTAGCAAGAGGTTGAGAGAGAGAAATAATTTTGCCAAAGAAATAGCAAGTTAGTGCACTGGCAGCTGCACTTTCTTTCCGCCTCTTCTGCCTGTGCGTCAAACACTGATTCTGTGACATACTCCCTGTATCAGTCAGGGACCAGTCTGGAAAACACAAGACTCACTAGGTATTGCACCAGAGAGAAATTAATATAAGAAATTGGCCAAACTAGTATAGGAGAACTAAAAAAAACCAGAAAGGGAACAATGAGGCAACACACGGAGGTGGTAACTTCAGGATGTTGGTATCACCCCTACGTCAGGGGAAACAAAGAACCAGCTTTGTCAGAACCTAGAAATTTGGAGGAGAGGCCCTGGAAAGCGGGGGCTCAAACCTCTGAGCAGGGGTGCTGCCCAGCTGGTGCTGGAGGGCCTGAGGGAGCATAATGAGGCAGTTCTGAGACTGGCACCAGCTGCTACTGCCAGGTGAAGAGACATTGGTGAGGCACTGCTGCAAGAACAGCAAACACACAGGAGCAGGTCCTCCTCCACGTTATTTGCCTTGTAGCATCCTCTTAACACATCCTGTTGGGGCAGAACCTTCAGGAAGCCGGTTGGCAAAGTAGAAAAGAGATACAATAACTTAATGACTGGCACAGTCGCATACCCTGCCCCTTGATTTTAGCAACCTCAAAAACTGGGACAAGAAAATGACATGCAGTAGTTTTAAGCTCCAGCTAGCACCACGCACAGCTGAGTTCTGGCTAGTGTCCTGTTTGAGGCCAAAGGGTAAATTTGGAATTAGTGTTAATACTTAGTCCCAAGTCACATAATGTAAGTAAGTTCTTCATGTTTGTTTGGTTTTTTTGTGTGTGTTTTGTTTTTGTTTTAAAACATATTTTCATTGATTTTAGAAAGAGAGGAAGGAAGAAGGATAGAGATAGAAACATCAACAAGAGAGAGACATCAATCGGCTGTCCCCCACATGCCCCACACCAGGAATTAAGCCCCTAACCCAGGCATGTGCCCTGACCAGGAACTGAACCCGAGACCTCTTGGTTCATGAGTCAAGGCTCAGTGAGACATACACAAAAATATTTCCTTACCTATGTTGGATTTCTGTGCAAATAATATATGCACTTGCTTATAAACTCTGATGCTTCAGGAACACAAACTGAAATCTAACACAGACTCAGGGACAATGCTTAGAGTTGGGTTCATAGGAATTTCAGCTTCAAAAAGAAAGCCATTTCTGCCCAGGCTGGTGTGGCTTAGGTGGTTGGGCACCATCCAGTACACTGAATGGTTGCCGGTTCTATTCTGGTCAGGGCACATGCCCAGGTTTCCGGCTCAATCCCTGGGAAGAGGTGATTGATATTTCTCTCGCTCCCTCTCCCTTCCTCTCTCTTTAAAAAAAAATCAATTAAAAAGATCTTTTAAAAAATGAAGCCATTTACTCCTGAAGATAGATTTGCTCTAAATGCATGTGGGTAGATGTTGCTGCCTTTATGTTATTTTGTTCCAAACAGTTGATATTACACCTTAGAAATATTTTGTACTATGGTGCTTTTCCCATAGTTGTCTCAGCATTTGTCAGCCATGTGGAACAAGGGTTAACAAATGTTTTCAGTAAAGGACCAAAGAGTAAACACTTCGGACTTTGCAAGTCATACAATCTGTCACAACTTGTCAACTCCTTCACTATAATGCAAAAACAGGATGGACTACCATTCTAAGAATGGGAATGGCTGTGTTCCAGGAAAACTTTACAAGACAGGCAGCAGGCCACATTTAGACTATAGGCCATAGTTTACTGACTTCCTGGCCAAATATGCAAACAAAAATGGCCAATTTGCTGATCACTGGCATGTTTGTGAAAGGGAACACCAAGAGCAAGCTAGGTCATATGGTCTGTTGTTACTCATTGTGGTTGGGTTTTCAGTCCTTTTTTAGGTACACACTGCTGTCTTAGGTCCTCACAGCTCAAAATGAATGAAAATTTCATAAGTTATCTAGGCAATTTAGGAAAAACAAAATTTTCTAGTCACTTCATTCAAATCATTGTTCTTTTATGCTTGAATTATCTGACTGTGCCTATAGAGGTCTTTTAAGTCAGTTTTCTGCCACTTGCTGCTGGTCTGCCTGTGATTACAGGTGCCAGTGAGTCTCTTGAAATTACCAGAAATAACTATTATCTGAATGGCCTCTCTGTATGGCAAGGCAAACTCTAATTACCAAACATCTGCTTTTCTTGTTGTCCTGTGAATTTCCCTTTTCCCCTTGGAAGCCCCATGCCCCTGTCCCATTCCTTACGATGGCATACAAGCCTAAACTGACTAACTTGTTCTTGGATCTCATATTTTTTATGGGGGTCCTGTATGTATGTAATTAAATTTGTCTCCTGTTAATCTGTCTTATGTCAATTTAATTATTAGACAAGCCAAAAGAACCCAAAAGGGTAGAGGAAAAATTTTCCTTCCCAACAGAGTCCTCTTTGAAATATTGGAAGGTATTTTGCAGGGCCACAATTTAGAAGTTAACAGAAAAAAAAAAAAATCAAAGATAAGATAAGTTTATTTTTTAATAAACCATCCCTACAACCCAGAAGGGTATATGATCCTACAAATTTTATTCATTCATCATTCCACAAATAATTATAAAATTCTATATATGCACTGTCCTAGGAACTAGATTTATCAGGAAACAAACATACTAAAACTCCCTGCCCTCAAGAAGTTTATATTCTAGTGATATTACTATGATAAAAAGCCCAGTTGCAACAACTACTAAGTGTTCAAATAATGGTCACAATCAATATATAACTTACTGTTAATTGATTACATAAGACCTATGGATCAGAGAATATAGTAAGTCAGGCTATATATATATATATATATATATATATATATATCTCAATATAGTAAGTCAGGCTATATATATATATATATATATATATATATATATATATAGTAAGTCAGGCCATACATACACACACACACACATATACACATATATATGTATATATCAAAGATATATGCTGTCACTCCTAGGCATATTATCAGATTTCATCTAAATGGAAGTTACAGGAGAACCAAAGGCACTGTGGAAAACTTTAACTGGGTCCTCTGAATTAAAGCCAAACCTTTGTGGGTTTTAGAAAATATAGTTTCTTTTCATAAAAACTATGTTGTTTATGTTAATAAGTAATGAGTTTTTAAATTATTATTAAATGAGTTGATATTTTCTAAGTTCTCAGTTTTAATTTCTAATATTAAATACTGATAGGCATAACAGAAAACACTCTTTAGGGGATCTTCAGTTCATAAGAGTATAAAAATTTGGTGTTGGAATAAAATAAATATTATCCTCATGTTATGGTTAGTGTAGTGGGGCTCAAAGAAGCCAAGGAAGGTATCTTTTAAAAGACAAGCCTAGTTCAATCTTGTTTTCCTTTCCATTCAGCTCTGTGATATATTTACTTCATCCTTTGAAACCAACATAACTGGAATTGTGTATAAAATCAGGTTTGGCAGCCCAACATATGTATTCCTTATTACCTCTGTCAAGTTTAAACTTTTAAGGAAGATTATCCAAAACTTGGAAATAAGGCAAAATATTACTATGTGCCTTTTTAAAGTCATACTAGACAGAGCACTGAGAAGCCTACATGGGAGTATGGGGATCATCTGATTCTAAGGGATGTCATCTTATTTGGTTTATCATTTATTATTGATAGGGCCCAGAGTCTATAAAATTAGATATTAACTTATAGAAGAAAAGTTGCAAGTGAGTTTATCAGGTAGAAAAAATAACTCCAAATGTTACTGCTTTATTGCTCTGTCAATATAAAGCAGTGTTACATTTAATTTTGTAGTATTATTCCAAAATTCCTGTTATCAAAGACTATATTTACCAGTCTCCTCTATTCTCCTTTGAGCTGGGCTTATGTCCTACTGGTTCCCTCACCAATGAATTAAGAAGAGTAAATAAGAGGCCTGTTTGCTTGGCAGTTGGGGAAGGAGTGTTACTGATTTGGGAGGACCATCAAGTGCAAAGGCCAGCATGACTCCTTTAGAGAATTCCAAATGTGGCTAAAGCAAAGCTTCTTGAACTTTGATAAACATGTGAATCGCTTGGATTCAGTAAATCTAGAGTGAGGTCCAGGATTCTGCATTTCTACAAGCTCCTAGATGAAGCTGATGCTGCTTTTCCATGGACCATACTTTGAGTAATAAGGGGCTAGGCCAGAGCATAGGCACATGTGAGAATGTCCAGAGATGAAGACAGAAACTTGGAGAGGTGAATGTGGCATTAGAATAGGCTTTCTAATAAAAAGGATCATTTTTTACACTCTACATAAAAAAAGAAAAGATTCCTAAGCCCAAGAAGTTTCACTCATTTGAAATAACATATGCAAAAATAAGCCACTCAGAGAAAAACAAGTACCACATGATCTCACTCATATGTGGAATATAACAAACAAAATAAACTCTTGAACAAAATAGATCCAGAGACATAGAAGCATGGAACAGAATGAAGGATCTCAGAGGGAAGGCAGGGAGAGATTAATCAAAGAGCTTATATGCTTATATGCATAATGTATGGACACAGACATAGGTATGGGGAAGGCCTGGGGGTGGGGTGGATGTGGGGTGGAGGGGATCAGTGGGGGGGGGGGGGAGGGAACATCTGTAATACTTTCAAAAATAAAGATAAATTTTTTTAAAAAAGAAATAACGTGCACTCCCACCACACTTCAGTATAGTCACAGGAGTGAGACTAGGCGAGACAGGAATTTCACAAAACCTGTCCTATATTTATTTATTCTCCCTTCTAGCGGTTTAGTTGAGCTAAATGTATTTGGTGGTGTTTACTGCCATCCAGTGGAAATGAATTGACATTATAACAATTGCCTCATTTATATGTAGTTTTCAAAGTGCTCTCATTTTATCTATACAGTCACTTATGAAATAGACACTTTTATTCCAATTTGTTTTAATTTTTTAGAACACTTCATATCATTGAGCTTATTGTGATCCAGGCACTATATATGATCTTATTTATCCCCCATAATGATCTTATGTGATACATAGGTATTGTCTGCGCTGTTATTCCATTTACAGAAGAGGAAGCTAAGGCTTAAAGAATTTAAGAAACATACTCAAACTCCAATAGCTTATAAGAGGGAGTATCAGGGTTCAAACCCAGGCACAAATCACTAACATAAGTTATCATCATCTTTTTCTTCATTATGATCTTCACTATCACAAAGCATTGTGATTATATGCCAGGCATTTTCCTAAACCCTTTACAGGTATTATAATCATTTAATCTTTGCCACGACTCTTACATTGTTAATTATAGTCACCATACCGTCCATTAGGTCCCCAGAACTTGTTCATCTTATAAATGGAAGTTTGTACCCTTTGACCAACATCTCCCCATTTCCCCTACCCCACCCCCAACCCCTGGGAAACACCCTTCTATTATCTGTTCCTATGAGTCTGACTTTTTTCAGATTCTACATATAAGTGAGATCATACAGTATTTGTCTTTTTCTGTGTTGTTGAGGCCATGACGGAAACATGTCAAGGGGAAAAAATCAACAGCAATACATGCTAAGAGGCTAAGCAGGCACAGCTGGTTTCTCAATGAAGCGGCTGCTGATGAATGCAGTGAGTGCAGTTCCTGTGAGCACAGTAACCATCTCGTCTTGATTTAGAATCCATAAGATGGTCAGAATACTGATGGAGACTGAAAGCGGATTCATAATGCAGGAGAATAGAAATGGAACTAGTCATTCTTTTTCTAGAAAGACAGAGAAAAAACAGTAGCTAAGGCCGATGACAGGGGCAAGTGAGAGAAAGTGAGGTGAGGAAGGGGACGGATTATGGGGACCCTTCTTTAGCTTGGTTTTACAAGGGTGAAACCCAAGTCTATGATTTTGTTGTTGGCAACGGGAAGGGCACCAGGTGTTAGGCCGGTAGGGTTGGACTGGGCCTGGGTTCAGCAAGCTCAGTACTTGAGTTCTGGCTAGAAAATAATTCAGAGCCAAGACGATGACTATTATAAAATCACAGAGGTAGAAAAAGTAGTTCCTAGAAGAAATGGGATTAAGAAACAAGTTATAGAAGTAAAGGAAGGGCCCTTGAAACTTGAAAATGAGGAAGCTAATGATTGATTGGTCAGCACCAGGGCAGGGGCTGGTTTTGTTGCTTTTCTGGGCCTGGAGCTAAAATACATCTGAGGCCTAGATGTTATCTCCAGGGAGGAAAGGCCAGGGGGTCCAAAGGCATGACCAGTGATATTCTAGGGGAGGAAAGGCTACCCTGGGGGTGAGTTCCCACCCTACAGTTGTCCTTTACTAGGTACCTGGGGCTTTCCGCCCTGGTGAACTTCATACCTGGCTCCTTGTCCTTGCTCCGCTCAAGTCAGTCTAACTGCCTGCCATAATTTATGCAGAAATTATGTGAGGGGGAAGGCGGCCCAGAGAATACAAGCAACTTCTCTCCTAAATATACAAACATGTGTGATGAATGTCAACTGTGTGGCTGCTCCAAGAATAAATATGACACAGTCTCGTTTCCAGGATCTCGTAGTCCTGAGTACTAAGGGACCTGTGTTCCTCTTCCCTGAAACCTTGAGAAGGTAGTAAACTGAGCATGGGTTAGTGATGAGCAATCTTTTCTATGTGAGCCCAATTCAGGAAAGCTTATACATATATATGTATAAATGGTCCCTGGTTTTCTTTGCAATTATGTTTAAGCATTCTTTCTTTCTGTCACTGAGGGACTCCATTTTTAGGCTAAAATTCCACAAACAACATCACTGCTGGCACCAGCTGCCACATAAGGTGAAAACACCCAGACTTTGAAGAGATGTTAAGTGAGATAACACTATGTGGGCTTGGTGAAGGGGTCAAGACACAGAGGCAAGGAAGAGATTCGGCATCAGAATGGCATCCCAGACCAGGAACCACCACAAAAACTCTGGTCCTTCTGATGGCACCCGGGAGCGCAGGGCCGCTGTGGGTGCAGCGACAATGCGCAGGGCCTGAAGGAAGGGGGCAGGGATGCAGATGCAAAAGAGAAACCTCATCCTCCCCTATCTCCTCTCAGCCTAAAAACAATTCATAGAGAATAAAGTATTCCAGCCACACCCAGCCCATCCTCTGGATGAGCTCAGCAACCCATTAAGTGGCTATAGAGATTTCTGGAAGAGTTGAAGGTCAATTCTCTTCCAATTCTGGTCCTGAAAGGTAACTATTGTCCCCCTCGGGTCTCATTCATATGCAAATATTTTGAAGTACAGCAATCAAAGAGCCAACCCTGGGGAGTAAACAAGTTTAAGACTAGCAACCAGGACGCTTGCTCTCCTCCCAGCTTTAAAAGGGCCAATGGCAAGAAGAATCTACTTGGCTTTCTGGAGGCTCACCCCACCTACCCCTGGGCCAAGGCCTCCTCTGCTCTCAGGGGCCTTCTTCCTCCCTGGGGCAGTCTGAGCGATCTTACAGCGGCCTGGACCAAATAAAGCAAGAACCATGCCACTTGCTTCCCTCCAGGATGAGTGCTTCCACAGGCAAAGATGGTGCGCTCAGCAGCGGCTCTACTAGAGTGACCTGCTAACGGTCCCGTCCAATAGGAAGCCCAGCTACTTACCCGCCTTCAACCATTTTCTGGCACCTTAATAATTAAGACTCATGCACCTCAGCAAAGCGGTTTTAAAAACTTTTATGTTTTTTTGAAACTTTCCTGCCTCCTGCCACTGCCTCAACCTGGGTGAGCTTCCTCCCCTCAGCCTCTGCCCCAGCCTCCTAAGCTCACCTTCTCCTAAGCTCCAGAAGCCTGCTTGCCAACAGGCACAGCCCCTGCCAAGCCTTGGCCCTTCCGAGAAGTGTGTCTGAAATGTCACATTCTCCAAAAGACACACCTAGCCCTCATGAATGACTTCTTTCTCTTCACTTCTATGGTTAAAGTTGTAAAAGTCCTCACTCACCCTCATTCAGAAAATATTTATGAAGGCTTACTGCGAGCCTGGAGATCTTGTAAGGTGCGCCAACAGTTCCAGGATGGGTAAAGCGGACAGTCCTGTTCCCAAGGAGCGCGCAGTTCAGTGAGGGAAGACAACACGTAAGCACATTATATGGTAGGTAGGTTTAGGATGGTTCCCAAGTACCATGGAAAAGCAACCCAGACCTGAGGGGGGGTGTCCTGGAAAGGCTTTCAGGAAGAGGAACGGGGAAGGGTACTTCAGGCAGGTGAGTGTACTGGCAAAGGCCTAGAGAGAGGGGCTGTGGCCTAGGTAAGGATCACCAGTAAGTCAGCTGGGCTGCAGGGCAAGGTGAGTCAGGGCAAGGGGAAGGTAGGATGAGGCTGGAGTGGAGAGCAGGGGTCAGAGCATGAAGGACCTTTTGAGCCATACTAAGGGTCATTTAAGGAAATTATTCTGTATAGTGTGGTGAATGCATTCGTTGGGGCAGGTGGTTGTAAGAACGAAGGTGCTTCACACAGGTTCTGACATACTTAGAAAGTGCACAAGGATTTCTGTCATGAGGAGGCAGCTAGAGGTTATCTAGGCTGTGAGGTTTCCCAGGTGAAAGATGAGAGATGACTGAGGCAGAAGCTAAACAGATGACTGTCTTCAGAGTATTTGTCTTCATTTTTTGTGTGCCTGGTCTCTCCTCCATTGAAATGGAGACCATGAGATGGAATTTTTGTCTTCTTTACTGCTTAGTATAAGCCCAAGACTTATAATAGTGCTTAGATCCGAAGAGGCACTCAATAAATATGTGAATGAAGGAATGAGAGCAGCTGGCATATGATTTGACAGGTGACTGATTGGGGTGGGGGGTGAGGTCGAGGGAGGCAGAATTTGCCACAATCCCTGCCCTAATGTCATGACCCTGAAATAAAACAACCTCGGATATAGTGACTGTGTTAGTTCCCTATTGCTGCAGTAACAAATTACCACAAACTTAGAGGCTTAAAAAAAACTCAAAATTTTCTTTTATACTTCTGGAGGTCAGAAGTCCAAAATCAGTTACTGAGCTAAAGGCAATGTGTCTGCAGGGCTGGGTCTTTCTGGGGACGTAGGAGAAAATACATTTTCTTGCCTTTCCCAACTCCAGGCCACCTGCGTTCCTTGACTCCTGACTCCTTTCTCAAATCACTGCAACCTCTTCCTCAGGCCTCCTGTTTGCTCTTCTGTACTCACGTCCCCTCTGCTTCTCACTGATAAGGACACTTGTGATTACATTTAGTGCCCACCTGGATAATCCGGGATCATCTCTGCCTTTCAAAATCTTCTATTTATATTGAATGTCATCAGTAATTGAAAAAAATTTAAGGAGAAGGAAACAGGATGGCGGCACCGGTAGCAGCTGCACCCGCCGCCTCCCACCAAAATTACAACTAAATACAGAACCACCGTCACTCAGAGCCTCCTGAAATCTGGCTGCACAGAAGCCCCACAACCAGGGTGCTGAAGAAGCACCGAGAGCAGGAGGAGGGGCGGGGACACGGGCGGATCAAGGCTGGATCCTGGAGACGCGGCCGGGGGCCCACACCCGGTGCCGCGGTTGAAACCCGGGAGGGAATCTCCGAGGTGGAGGTTTCCTGGAGGAGAGAGGGGTCCCAGCCCCACATCAGGTCACCAGCCCAGGGCTCCAGGGCCGGGAAGAGACGTCCCCACACCTTCGGGCTGTGAAACCAGCGGGGACTGTGGCTGAGGGTCCCGGAGGGTGCGGGAGCCCCAGCAGCTCCTCTAAAGGGCCCGGCACGGACTCACTCGGACGCTCCCTCTGAGCCCAGCGCCGGGAGCAGCCTGAAAGGACCCGGGACACTCGGGAGGAACTAACCTGCCTGAGATCCGGGCGAGAGGCGGAGGGGCGGCTTCCTCCCAGGCAGAAGGGCCGGCGGAGGCCATGGCTCCTGTGGCGAGTCCTCCCCACACAGCCCGCAGGCAGGCGCCATATTTGAGTCGCCAGCACCTGACTCACACCTTTGGCCCCGCCCCGTGATTCCCGGAGGCCCCGCCCCTCCCCACCTGCAGCTCATCCTGGCCAATTCCAGGGGCTTTTCTGTGCAAGTGGCCTCTCCAGCCTCATGCTTAGGACTTTCCTAAAATCTCTCAAACAAGCAGCAGCGGGCCCCATACAGCTTGATAAGCAGCCCTAGGCCTAGCACTAGCGGCAGCTGCATTGGCTCAGAGCTTGGCCTCTCCTGGGAACCTCCAAGCCCAGCACAAGGAGCAGCCAACTACGGTTTGCTGTGTAGCTCATGCTGGGTGGCCCTGGGCAAGGCACTGGCACAGGCTGACTCTGCACCTCCCGGGAGGCCCCAGAGACAGTGCACCTGGTGGTCAGACTCAACCACGCTGGATTACAACCCTACCACATCCACGAGTGACACACTCAAGGAGCACACTTGGTGAACACCAAAGCTCCACTGAAGTAAATCCTGCTCCATAGGGGTGTCTCCAGCACAGCAGCTCTTTGGCTATAGTTGCATCTGGTCCTCACAGCTGAATGGCCTGGGGGTCAATTCCTCCCAGTGATGCCAACAGCAACCAAGGCTCAACTACAACAGGACAGTGCACACAGCCCACACAGGGGAGCCCCTAGAAGGCCCAGCTCAGGGGACTGGGGAGGCTGAGCCACTGGACCCTACAGGACACCTACTACACAAAGCCACTCTACAGATTCCAGGAGGCAGAGCAGCTCTACCTAATACATAGACACAAACACTTGGAAGCAGCCAAAATGTCGAGGCAAAGAAACATGTCACAAAGGAAAGAACAGAAGAAATCTCTAGAAGAGGAACTAAATGAAATAGATCCAAGCAAGTTATCAGATACAGAGTTAAGAATTTTGTTTATAAGTATGCTCAACCATATTAGTAAGAGTATTACCAAAACAACTGAGACCAATTTGAAGTGAACGCTACACGAACTGAAATGAAGAATAATTTACAACAGTAGAGTAGAGGAAGCTGAGAATCAAATCAGCAATCTGGAACATGAGGAAACAAAAAACACCCAACCAGAAGAGCAAAAAGAAAAAAGAATCCAGAAATATGAAAATAGTATAAGGAGCCTCTGGGACAAGCAGCCCAACGTTTGCATTATGGGGGTGCCAGAAAGGGAAGAAAGAGAGCAAAAAATTGAAAACCTATTTGAAAAAATAATGACAGAAAACTTCCCCTACCTGGGGAAAGAAATAGACTTACAAGTCCAGGAAGCACAGAGGGTCCCAAACAAGAGGAACCCAAAGAGGCCCACAGCAAGACACATCATAATTAAAATGCCAAAGGTTAAAGACAAAGAGAATCTTAAAAGCAGCAAGAGAAAAGTAGTTAGTTACCTACAAGGGAACACCCATGTGACTGTCAGCTGATTTGTCAGCAAAAACTTTTCAGGTCAGAAGGGAGTGGCAAGAAATATTCAAAGTGATGAAAAACAAGGAACTACAACCAGAATTGCTCTACCCAGCAAAGCTATCATTTAGAACTGAAAGTCAGATAAAGAGCTTCACAGATAAGAAAAAGCTAAAGGAGTTCATCACCACCAGACCAGCACTACAGGAAATGTTGAAGGGTCTTCTTTAAGAAGAAGCTAATGAACAAAAGACACTGACGGACTAAATAGATCCGAGACATTGACACAGGCAACAGATGATCATATTTCAGAGGAAAGAGGGAAGGGGGGATGGAGGGGGGGAAGAGATTAACCCAAGAAGTTATATGCATATATGCATAACCCATGGACACAGTCAATAACAGGGTGAAGGCCTGGGGAGGGGGTGAGAGTGAGGTGGAGGGGGTCAATTAGGGGGGGAAAATGGGACACCTGTAATACTTTCAACAGTAAAGATAAATTTTTTAAACTGATTTTTAATTTTAATTTTCTATTTAATCACATCTACAAAGTCCCTTTTGCCATATAAGGTAACAATCCCAGGTTCTGGACATTAAGATATGGGTATTTTGGGGAGCCATTATTCAGTCTACCACAGTAACCAGCACATGAGGTAGCTACTGGGTATTTCAGTGAGGCTGCTTTGAGGTTGGTAGGACTGAACCTTTTCACTTGAGAAGCAGGGAAACATAGTGTGTAGGAGCTCAATCTGGAGCCAGACTGCCCAAATTCAAATCTGCTATTCACTAGCTGTGACCTTGGGTAAGTTTCTTAACTTCTCTGAGGCTCAGTTTTCCTCATCTTTAAAATGGAGATAATAACTGCCTCCTATGGTTGCTGGGATGAGTTAATACATGAAAAGCATGCCAGTCACACAGTAAGCCCTTAGGAAGTGTTAACCAGCTGGGATAGCTCACAGAGAAAACCCAGGGATTCCCTGATCTCACCTCTCAACATGAGACTGTGTCAGCCACTCAGCCCTGAGGAAGCAAACTACACTGGGAATCTGCAGTCTTCTCATGGTGGTCTCAGCCTCATCCCTTCCCTGTGAACCTGACCTCCCTGTTTGGGTCCTGGTCTCAGAGCAAAATCCAACCCACCTACCACCCCCCTGCCCCAACCATTTCGCAGTTAAGGAGCCCTTCCTCATCCTCTCCCTGACCCAGGAAGTCCACGCTCAGTTTCCCCACAGAGCACCCCTTGTCCCGAATTGGACAGGAGAGAATAGGACAAAATAACTGGATGACCTCTTGAGTCAGGAGTTGACATGGAGCTGAGGTCACTGTGGATCTGTGCCCTTTGTTTAAGAGCAAAAACACTTGCCAGTGTCATCATTGCAGTGCAATGCAAGGTCAATACCGGTTAGGACATACGACCTTTGACACAGGGAGGTCCCACCCTCTGTCCCACCCCCACATTTGTATTTGAGATTAGCAAACCAGGGCCCCAGGGCCCTTCCCTGTGGGAAGTAAGGCCCTGAGGTCCCAGCCTGCAGGCAGGACTCTCTCAGCACAGCCACAGGTATGGAATGTTAGAATCCTCAGGTGTGCATTATGTAGGAGAGACAATGACTTGGGGGTGGTGAAGCAGGACTCTACATTGCTACTCAGACTCTCCAATTGAATCTCTCTTCAGTATCAACATCTTCCAATTTTAGATCATCTTTCTGTAAGTTCCCTAAGAGCAAAGGGGAAAAGGAGCCTCCATTTTCATATTTCCCTTCTCAGTTTGTAGTAAGAATTTTCTAATCCTGGCAAATTACTTCTCTGAGCCTTAGTTTCCTCATGTATAAAATAATTTTTTTTAAAGCCAACACTAAAATAACACTGTTTGCCAGGTGCTGACCTAAGCACTTTCCATATTTAAATTCATATAATCCTCACAACAACCCTAAATTATAGGAACTGTTATCTCCATTTTACAGACAGGAAAATTGAGGACCAGAGACCAAGATTCACTGCAGGAGCAGTCTGGCTAGGAAGCTGCTGTTGACACCTCTGCTGTGGGACATTCAGGGCAGCCACTTTGAAGAATCGTTTCTCAACCATACTTACACATTTAGGTCACTAAATCCCAGGTCATTCCTGGATAGGCTGAGCCTGGGTCATGTGCTCACATGTGCCCAGATTCATCAGGAATTGAGAACAGACCTTATCTGGCTCCTTTCAACACACCCTGTCCCCTGTCTTCAGTCCCCTCTCCTCTGTCATTTGTCCCTGTGCTATGTCCCTGTCCTCTGTCCTTTGTCCTGTCCCCTGTCCCCTGTCCCTGTCTTCTGTCCCCTGTCTTTGTTCTTCTGTCCCCTATCCCTGTCTCCTGTCCCCTGTCCTCTGTCCCCTGTTCCTGTCCCACCTCCATATGGAGGCTGAGCCATACCTTCAACCAAAGTGCAAACAATAGGTGACTTGCCCAGTATTAGTTTTCATTGCTGTGTAACAAGTTACCCCAAATCATAGCAACATAAAACAATAAATATTATCTTACTGTTTCTGTAGATCAGAAATCTAGATACAGTTTGGCTGGGTCCTTTGGCTCAGGATCTCTCATGAAGGAGCAGTTATGTTGTCAAGTCAGGAGTACAGTCATCTCAAGGCTCAGCTAGGTGAGGATCCACTTCCAATTTCACTCACGTCGCTGTTGGCAGCCTCAGGTCTTTACTGGCTGTTAGCCAGAGTCATCAGTTCCTTCCCACATAGACCCTCTCCATAGGGCTGCTTGCACCATGCAGCTGGCTTCCCCTGGGGCGGGGGGAATAGAGGGGTAGTAAATGCCTTCTCAATGCAATACTTAGGAAGAGAGCAGAAAAGAGCAGAAAGAAAGAATTAGGGTGGGAGGCAAGGGCAACCCAAAGGACTGGTGAAATGGCTTGAACATCAATGTTTTTCTTTTGTTTTTCCATATGTTAGGCGGGTAGATTCCATATGGAAACAAATTATAACTTAAAACTAAAGGAAAAATAGTCAAAGTTCAGGAATCCACCATGTAGCAAGAAATGAACAAATCCTCAATCTGAAAAACATGCAAGTATAATTTTAAAATGGATAAAACTGAAGAAGTCTAACAATTGCCATGAAACACAAGATCCTTGGAACGGATGGAAATCGTGGATGATATTATGCAGGTAGAGAAAGGAAAGTTAACCCCTGGAAAAGATGAGTCAGTTTGAAGCCTAGAAGGTTGTGCATACATTTTACTGAAGAAACGTTGTATCTCCTGTTTCAAACTTAGGGCTCACAATTAAAAATGTTTTGGAGAACTATCTGTGTGTATAGAATTATTTCCCATGTACCCTGAGAACTGTGCACTAGTAGCTTTCAAACCCTTTTGACCTGGACAAAGAGAAAGAAATACATTTTACACAGCAACTAATGTGCACCCACTCAAACACGCAAGTACAAATTTTATGAAAACGTGCTTAACCTTATGTACTACGCACTCAGACTTTTATATTCTTTTGTATGTCATTTTAAAATTCTGGTCAAGATCCACTACACAGATTTCATGAACCATTAATAAGTTGTGACATACAGGTTAAAAAATACTGCTCTGAAGGTCCGGCAAAGATGAACAGCCAAGATCTGTGACTTCACCAAGAACCAGACCGCAGAATTCAAGGAGGCCTTCCAGCCATTTGACAGAACAGAGGATGGCAAGATTGCATACAGCCAGTACATGATGAGGTCCCCGGGCCAGAACCCCACCCACGCCGAGGTGCCCAAAGTCCTGGGGAACCCCAAGAGTGATGAGATGAATGTGAAGCTGTTGGACTTTGAGCACTTCCTGCCCATGCTGCAGACTGTGGCCAAGAGCAAGGACCAGGGCACCAATGAGGACTGTGTCGAAGGCCTTAGGGTGTTTGGCAGGGAGGGGAATGGCACTGTCTTGGGTGCTGAGATCATACATGTTCTAGCCACACTGAGCGAGAAGGTGACAGAGGAAGATGTAGGGATCCTAGTGGCAGGGCACGAGGACAGCAATGGTTGTATCAACTATGAAGAGCTCATTTGTTTGGGGCTGAGTGGCTGAAGGCATTCCTAGTGTGCCCGGAGCGCTGTGCCTGCTCTTGCATGAGACTGTGTATTAGCCCCAAGGCTTCCCAAGTTCTGTTGCCACAGAACTCTTCCCAAGGACATATAAGATACTCACATTAATAAGGCGGTTTGTTTTTCTCTTGTTAGTCTGTCCTTTGTTACAGAGGTCCCTACTGAGAACTTAGAAGCAAAAAGCTTTTTTTCCCTCCCCTATAGTAACCTCATGACAGAAGCTTCTACCCATCACTATTGCCAAATTCTCTTCACTAGAAGTGAATCATCAAGTCCAGCCCATACGTAAGGGGGAAAGATAGCCAAAGGGTGTGAACGCCAGGAAGCAGGGGTCACTAGGAGCCGGGAGAACTGCCCACCACACTTGTAAACAGTGGGTCCTGGGGTGGTTCAGCATTCATTCCCACGTGCACAGAATGGCATAAATATTGAGTTGGCTGATGTGCCTGTTCCCAGCTGAGGTTAAATAAGGTGACAATCTACCTTCTTATTTTAGCTTTCATACTATAAGCAAGTGCCCTTTGCACAGTCAATTTAGTGCCACATTTTCCACATTTTAGTGTTTTTGGTTGGTAATTTTGCTGTTTATGCCCCCCCCCTTCCCCCACATTAAGTGCTGAAGTATTGCCTCGTGTTTCTACCTGCAAGAAGGTTGGATGGGCCTTAAGGAGAAAATACACATGCTAGATGAGCTTTATTCGGGCATGAGTTATAGCGCTATTGGACATGAGTTCAATGCTAACCAATTAAATAAGATCTCTTTAAACACAAACACCAAGAACACAAAGTTATGTATTGATTGTTTGACAAAAATACTGTGACCAGGCTCCCAGAAAACTAATCCTGTATTATCCCGAGGGTCAATGGTTCAGTATTTGCTAATTTGGTGTTTGTGGCAACTTAATAGAACATAACTACTGCAAATAACATAAATCAGCTGTATCCGTGTTTGCATTGGACACTATGACTTTAGTTCCGAGTTGGGCTTTATGTGCCTCTCAGAATTCTGATATGTACAGCGTACATGTTGTTAAGCTATATTATCTGTCACCTCCAAACCCAGAAAGAATTGCTTTCCAAGTACCTTGAGTCCTATATGCTAGTGCTTTTCAAACCTCCTTGCTGAGCTTTGTAAAGTGGGGCTGGAACTCTACAAACTACATTCCTTCTTTGTCATCTGGATGCTGTTAGATTCTGCTGATAGGGGACATTAGAGGGAGACTCGAAGGCAAGAGGAGGAAGCAGGAACTTTGCCAGTAATGCCTCTGCCCTGACAGGGGCAAGAGCAGCTGGTCATAGCCTCTAGTTTCTTTTCGATGCTTCATGAACCAATCCCACTGTACCCCTCAGAGGCCCGAGTCTCAGTTCTGTGGGACCTCTCCTAGAGCATGGTAGCTGCTACCTGCAGGCATGACCTTGGAGTTACTTCAGTGTCCCTTTCCTTTTTCAGTCCTTTACTGTCTGCATCACCAATTTAATTTCCAAATTAAATTTTCTCTATAGAACTGTCTACTATGGTTTCTATTTTCCTGGAACCTAACCGATATGTAGAGATGCTTTAACTTTTCATTTTGAAATGATTTTAAACTTATAGAAAAGTTCTAAGAATGGTACAGAGAAATTTTGAATAACTTTTATACCCTTTACTCAAATCGACCCCCCCTTTTTTTTTTATTGAGGTGAAATTCACATAATATAAAATTAACCATTTTAAAATGAACCATTCAGTGTCAATAAGTACATTCACAATGAACCCATCATATTTTGACATTTTGCCACATTTGCTTTATAATTCACTATATGTGTACATATGAATGCATGTATAATTATTCATCATTATTTTTTGTCAACCATTTGAGATTAAATTGTATACACATCCTTTACATGTACTTTTGAAGAACAATATTTCATATAAAACCATTGGTACATTACTTTTATCTAATATATAACCCATAATTTAATTTTATAAATTGTCCCAATAATATCCTTTATAATATTAAATTTTCCATTAGTGCAAGACCCAGTACAGGAAGATATACTGAATTTAGATGTTATATCTGTTTAGTCTCTTTTAATGTGGAACAGTCAGCTTTTCATAACATTGACATTTTTTAAAAAATACAACTCAGTTATTAGAATGTTCTTTTTTTTTTTTTTAATATGTTTTTATTGATTTCAGAGAGAGGAGACAGAGGGAGAGAGAGATAGAAACATCAATGATGATAGTCATGATTGGCTGCCTCCTGCACGCCCTCTACTGGAGATCAAGCCCGAAACCTGGGCATGTGCCCTGACCAGAAATCAAACCGTGACCTCCTGGTTCATAGGTCGATGCTCAACCACTGAGCCATGCTGGCCGGGATAGAATGTTCTTCAGTTTGGGTTTCCTTTTTATTAAATCTGGTTTTACATTCCCATAAGTGATTTGTGTCCTTTTCAGGGCATCACAAGATGTTTGTCGGCCTCTGATTGGCAATGTTAATTTTGATCATCCATTCAAGGTGTCATCTGGTTTCTTCACTGTATACTCTTTTGCTCCTTGCAACTGATAAACAATCTGTGGAGAGACACTTTGAGACCATAAAAATATCCAGAAATTTTGTAATATTTATCTTCTGTACAATTTGCAGTTTGGTCTTGAAGCTTCTCCTGGATTGTTATTATTATTATTATTATTCAGTGTTATTGTGAAGAGAGCTTTTAAATGTCCAGGTGTTTGGGTGCAACATACAACTCCACAATTTTTGTTATTTACTATTTACTTATTTATTTATTTATTTTAATCTTCACCTGAGGATGTTTTTTTCCATTGCTTTTCAGAGAGATTGGAAGAGACAGACAGAGAGAGAGAGAGACAGAAACATCGATGTGAAAGAGACACAGTGATTGGTTGCCTCCCGCACATGCCCAGACTGGGGCCGGGGATCTAGCCTGCAACGGAGGTATGTGCCCTTGGCCAGAATCGAACCCGGGGCCTTCAGTCTGCAGGCTGACTCTCTAACCACTCAGCAAAGCTGGCTAGGGCTATTTACTATTTCTTTCTTTCTTTCTTTTTTAAATATATTTTTATTGATTTCAGAGCAAGGAAGGGAGAAGGAGAGGGAGAGAGAGAGAAACATCAGTGAGGAGAGAGTCGTCCTTGATCGGCTGCCTCCTGCACGCCCCCGACTGGGGATGGAGCCCGCAACCCGGGCATGTGCCCTGACTGGGAATCGAACCCTGATCTCCTGGATCCTAGGTCGATGCTCATCCTCTGAGCCACACCCGGCCGGGCTATTTACTATTTCTTTAAAGGAAAAACAAATCATATATTAAAGAAACTATTGTTTTGTTATGCATTACTTCTCAATCTTTTCAATTAAAAATTATCCTTTTAAATTCTTACTGTAGTTCAAAACACAAATGATACAAAAAGCACACAGTGAAGGGTCTCCATCTTATCAGTCACTCAGTTCTCTGAAGTAATCAATCTTACAAGTTTCTCTGTGTTCTTCTAGAGATAGTTTCTGCATATAAAGCAAAAAACATATATATCCCCACTCCCACCCGCATACAAATTGACTTTTGTCTATAGTTTCTACACTGTTCTGCACCTGGCTTTTTGGTTTAGCAATATATTGTGGAGGTCATTAAATATCAAGACATTAAATATTAGCTTCCTGTTCATTCTGATGAATGAATAGTATTCCATTGCATACGTGTACTGTGATTTATTCAGCTAGCCATTTATTGACATTTAGGTTGTTTCTATTCTTTTTTGCCTTTAGATAAACTATGGTGCAGAATAACAATGTACATATATCAGTGGATGTGCAAGTGTGTTTATCATATAAATTCCTGGATGTGACAATTCTGAGTCAAAAAGTTAGTAATTTTGTATTGTAATTTTGATAAATGTTGTTAGTGTACCCTTCATCAAGATTACAGAGAGATTGTACAAATTTTCAGGAATGCATTTTTGCACAGATGTCCCTTATCTCTTTTGTACTATATAGAATGGCTATTAGAAAGGAAATTTGAAAATAGTGGTAACCAAGAAGATTCTAAAGGAATGGCTTTTTCAAAAATGATACATTTAATATTGCAAAATATAATTCTTAGGGTTCAAAAAACTTACCTCATGATAAGGCTGGAATTTTAGTTTAATTCTTGTACTTATAAAGACTGTTGTTTCTCCCATTCCGAAGTCTTGTTATTTGGCTTAATTTTTTTTACTTTTTACTTTATTTCCAGATCTGCTATGAACAACTGAGTACAAACTCAGGAAGGTAGCAAATAGTTCAGCTGTTGTACAGACATAAGCCCTGGCAGAGGGGAAGAAGAAAAGGGGCTCTCAGCTGGCCTCTCCTGCAGGCTTTTACTGTTCTTGAGGCATTTCCCTTCCCCAAGTAAGAAGGAAAATTATTTTCCAGTCTTAAATCGAGTGCCAAAATTATTCTTGGAATTGCTCCCTTACTCTGTCAGTTTCATTTTTCCCATGGAGGCGTGATCAGGGCGACCAAACCTTCCCAGGCGGAATCGAGGTTAGAACTTGATTGCTCCCACAGACAGCTGATTGGGAAAACTTGCAAGGCGATTTCAGTAAGGGACTAGAAACATCAGAGAGCTGGTGCTGGGATCCGAAGCTCTAACCATACATGTGACTTCAGTCTTTGTACAGTGCTAGTGGCTAATAGACACAAAGGAATTAATTATCTCCAGGGATTTCTTAGGAACAAGAAGACTGGGTAATCAAATTCCAAGGAGCCGAATTCCTTAGTGCTGGTCTCCAGCTCATTTCCCAAGTTCTTTGTTTTTCATTCTCTTTACCAGTCTGGTCTAGTCAAGAGTGTAGGCTTTGGAGCACGCTTTGTCCCTTGCTGGCTTGGGACGGCTGGTAATTGGGCATCCCAGATTGGGGTGGTGAACAAACAATACAATACACAGATGATGTATTATAGGATTGTACACCTGAAACCTATATGATTTTATTAACCAATGTCACCCCAATAAATTTTTTTTTTAAGTTGCCCTGACCAGTTGCTCAGTTAGTTAGAGCGTTGCCCTGATGCATCAAGGTTGCAGGTTCCATCCCCAGTCAGGACACATACAAGGATCAACCAATGAATGCATAAATAGATGGACCAACAAATCAATGTTTCTCTCTCTATTTCTCTCTCTCTCCTTTCCTCTCTCTCTAAAAATCAATAAATAAATTTTTTAAAAAATTAGTCTCCCATAGAAAAAAAGTCCTCACCAATAAAACTGTAGGTCAAAACAAAAAACTGTGGGTCACTCTACCTTCTTTGTGGTGTCGATATGAGGATTAAAGGAAGTCAACTGTATGGACACAGTGACTAACACAGTCCTGACAAATAAGCCTCAGTAAATGTTAGTTTCTTTCCTATTATCACATTTCTACTTTTCTGATCAATGGCCTAAAACCCATTCTTCTAGAGCTTTTAGTCTTGACCAGTATTAAATTAGAAAAAAATCACTATGGTAAGGCAATCTGAGTGGAAGCACCAGGCTTCGCCTATGCCTAAATTAGAATTTGGAAATTTAAAAAATATGCATTCCTTTCTAGGCAGTAAAATTTCAAAGTCTCAGAAATGTATTTCTCAGTATTGACAGCCACACCATTAGAAAATCCACACCTTTGGGGGCAAGTCTGGCAGGTGTTGTAATCAAATCAAAGCTATAACTTTATTTATTTATTTATTTATTTATTTATTTATTTATTTATTTAACATATGTCTTTATTGATTTCAAAGAGAAGAAGGGAGAGGAAGAGAGAGAGATAGAAACATCATTGATGAGAGAGTCATTGATCAGTTTCCTCCTGCACGCCCCACACTGGGGATCGAGCCCGCAACCTGGGCACATGCCCTGACCAGAAATCTAACCACAATCTCCTGGATCCTAGGTTGATATTCAACCCCTGAACCATGCCAGCCAGGCAGCTATAGCTTATATTTAAATATTACACAATCTTGCAAAGCAATTTAGACACAAATGGGGTTTTTACAAAAATCAAGGTGAAGTATCTCCTTTCTTTCCTCTCCCCAGATCTTATAAAAAGCATCTCTCGAGAATAGGGAATGGTTTTAGAAAAAAGTACAACTAAACCACAGAACAACCATCACTCAGAACCACCTGAAATCTAACTGAACAGAAGTCTTACCACCAAGGCTATATAGAAGAAGCCACATTGAGGCTGAATTTTCAGCCATCTGTCTGTCCTTGGATCAACCCAGCTCCTAAAGTTGCCACAACCTGATTAGCAGGTCCTGTGTGCCAGCTCAGCTGCTCACAAGCTCCCAGAACCTTCTGTGAGCAGCAAGAAGCATTGCTTTAGGCTCTGTTTTCAAATTTGAGCCCAGTTAGCCACCAGGAGATCTTATTGGTAGTTATCTTCTTTCTCAAAGGTCTGCATATCTGGCCCATTGCTGAAGTCAGCTAGAATTTTAGTTTTGTGCATAATTCCTCAGGGAAGTGCTTAAAATGAACAAAGACAATTCTCATGAAACTACTCATTCTTTTTTTTTTAATCCTCGATAATTTTAACATATCATCTGACTGGCAAGTCACTTCTCATAAAATATGAACTGAAAATAGGGGAAAAAAAGAGTAAGGAATGGTTTTATTATAGATGGACTTTGGAAATTCTCTGAAACTAATGGTTTCCAGATTTTATAAATACAAATATACAGTAGCGAATTATTTTACTCTAAACTCTTTATTTATAGATATCTGACAGGGACCAACTTCTTTAACCACAGTGGGAGAGATTGGCTAGCCTTTCATCAAATCTGTTTTCTTCCCCTCCTAGGGATGCAGCTAAACTGTACTTCCCAACCTTCCACCAGGTGTGCCAAATGGAATGTGGTCAAAAGTGATATGTACCACTTCCAGGCCTGGCCCCTTAAAACTCCCATCCATCCATCTCCATGCCCTTGAACCCTCCCAGCTGACAGGAAGGAAGATGACTCCTTGGGAGCCACAGTTTTATATGGAAGGAGCCTGGATCCCTCAACAACTTGCCAGAGAACTGCCCAACCAGGAACATCTGCATTAGACTGTTTTGTGAGTGAGAAGTACGCTTTTATGTATTAGGGTGTTGAGATTTGAGGCGGTTCATCTCTTATAGCAGCTACTATCACCCATACAGTCTTAAATGCAAAATGTCATCTCAAAGTCCTCAAGTATATTTATACAACTCCCCTTCTTCACCCCCTCTCCCTCCCTCCCTGTCTCCCTCTCTCCCTGTCTCCCTCCCTCCCTGTCTCCCTCCCTATCTCCCTTCCTTCTTTCCTTTCCCAATACTAACAACAACACATTCCTTCTAGGCACTACTCTAGGCACTGGAGGTGTTGGGTGAACAAAACAGACAAATCTTTGGGGGAATAAACAAGTAAACAGTATGTTTTCAAGCACTGATGATTACTTAGGAAAAAAAGAATAAAAGGAGTCGGAGAAAGACAGGAGGGATCTTTTAGGCAAGGTGGTTAGAAAAGGGCTTTTCTGAGGAAGGTGGCCTTTTAACCAGAGATCTGAATGATAGAAAGAAGCTCATCACAGCAAAGATCTGGAGTCAAAGATCTCTTAACAATCATTTCTCTAAAAGCAGTGATCTATAGAAGGAAAACAAACCTAACAATAGTATGAAGGAAAAACTGAAATGACTCAACTGAGTCAAAGATGAGTCAAAAAGAGAGAATGAAACTCAAACCAGACTTATGTATTCCCAGCCTGACTTTGCTCTTGGCCAGGACTCTTCAGCCTCATCAGTGAGCTCTTCCTTCCACTTTTGGCTGACTAGTTCCATACTTCTCATTCCTTCAATTTTATTTTATTTTTTTTATTTTTTTATTTTTCTTTTTAAATATATCTTTATTGATTTCAGAGAGAGGAAAGGAGAGGGAGAGAGAGAGGCAGAAACATCAATGATGAGAGAGTCATTGATTGAGCCTGCAACCTGGGCATGTGCCCTGACCAGAAATCGAACCCTGATTGCCTGGATCCCAGGTCGACGCTCAACTGCTGAGCCACGCCCAGCCGGGCTCATTCCTTCAATTTTAAGTTTGCTCATGTATTCAGGCAACTCAATAAATATAGTAATATGTTAGGTTCCATCCTTAGACTCTTATAAACACTGTCTAATGAACCTAACTGTGGGACCTCCAGCAGGTGATTTAACCTATCCTGGCCTTACTTTTCTCATCTGTAAATTGGAGACAGGTCTAGTAACTAAGTTACTGCATAGGTTTGTTCTGATGAAACATGACATTGTACACATAAAGTGTTAGTACAGAGTAGGTGCTAAAGAAATATTTTCATTCAGGTTAAATCAACCTGCTGCCATTCAAAGCCCAAGCCTATCAAATATCCAAGTCCACGTTCTTCACAAAAACCAAGGTATTTCAGCCTTCTTTAGGGTCACACTCCAATTCAATACTGATTTGAAGGGGAAGGATAGTCTTCCCATAACTTTGTATTCAGGGCAGTTGGCTCTGGGAGGCAGTGTGTTTTGTGTGAGGGATGCTCATTCATGAGCAACTGACCTGAACTGCCCATGTGGCTGCCTGAGGCAAGGTCACCGTGGGCCACTGTCCTGTATGACTCCACAGGGCACCGTTCTCATAGAACTGTGAGTCATAATCTCTTTGTGGGTTGGGAAATCAATCTGTGGGTCATGGCCAGCATCTTTTAAAATTTTTATTGAAGTTTAACCTAAAAACAAAAAAGTGCGCATATCGTACCTGGCCGGTGTGGCTCAATGGTTAACTGTAGACCCATGAACCAGGAGATCATGGTTTGATTCAGGGTCAGGGCACACACCTGAGTTCCAGGCTCAATCCCCAGTAGGGGGCGTGCAGGAGGCAGCCAATGGATGAGTCATCATTGATATTTCCTTTTTTTCTTTTAAGTTTTATTATTGCTTAAAATATTACAGATGTCCCTTTTTCTCCCCAATGACCCATTCCACCCCGTTCCTTCCCCCTCCCCAGTCCCTCTCCCCACCATTGTCCATGTCCTTGGGTTGTGTATATATGCATATAAATTCTTTGGTTACTCTCTCCCCCTCCACAGACCCGCCCTCCTCCATCCCTCTGACATTTCGTCAGTCTCAACTATGCTTCCATGTCATTGAATCTATTCTGTTCATCAGTTTATTAAGTTCTTTAGATTCCACGTATAAGTGAAATCATGTGATATTTGTCTTTCTCTGCCTGGCTTATTTCGCTCAGCATAATATTCTCCAGGACCATCCATACTGTCCCAAAGGGTACGAGATCCTTCTTCTTTACAGCCGCATAGTATTCCATGGTGTGAAGGTCCCACAGCTTTTTTATCCACTCATCTACTGATGGGCACTTGGGCTGTTTCCAGATCTTAGCTATTGTAAACTGTGCTGCTATGAACATCGGGGTACATCTATCCTCTCTGATGAATGTTTCAGGATTCTTAGGATACATTCCTAGGAGTGGAATCACTGGGTCGAACGGCAGCTCCATTTTTAATTTTTTGAGGAACTCATCATTGATGTTTCTATCTCTCTCTCCCTCTCCCTTCCTCTCTCTGAAATCAATAAAAAAAAATTTTTTTTTTAAAATACGAGCATCAAAAGTGTACAGCTCAATAAACTTTTACAGAATGAACACACCTATGGAACCAACCAGAATATTGCTAACATCTCAGAAACCCTCCTCATGTGCTCTCCCAGTCACTACCCCCACCAGAGCAAACTACAGCCTGATCTCTAGTACTAGAGATAAGTTTTGCCCTTTGGAAATTTTATGTAAATAAAATCATATGGTGTGTCTTCTTTTGTATTTGCTTCTTTTACCCAGCATTATACGTGTGAAGTCTTCCATGTTGTTGTATGTATCCGTAGTCCTCATTGCCACCAAATATTTCATTAGATGAATACGCTGCCATTTATTCCTTCTACTATTAGTGGGCATTGGGTTGTTTTCAGCTTTTGACCATTACAGAGAGCAGTGTAAAGGAGCAACCATTTCCTCATGCTCACAGATATTATGATTCAGGAATTTGGAAAAGGCACTGTGGAGTTGGCTTATCTCTACTCTGATGATGTCTGAGGTCTGGGGCCCTGGCTGAAAAGATTCAATGACAGGGGATTAATTGATGGTGAAGCCAGTACATATCTGGCATCTGAGCTGAGAGTATAAGACCAAGTACTGCCAATTGGGTCACCTCTATGTGGACTGTCTGGGAGTTTGGCTTCAGGGAGACTTCTTACATGGTGGCTCACATTTGCAGGCATGAGTGTCCTCAGGAATAAGGTAGAAGCTACGTGGTTTTTTCTGATGTGGGGTGGGGGACGACTATTTTCCCTCTATCCACTTTAGTTTCATTAGTTGGGCCCTGCAAATGTGACTGGCAAAAACAAACAAACAGATTAACAAGAGGAAAACATGCAGCATTATTTACAATAGCCAACCTATGGAAGCATCCTAGGTGTCCATTGATAGATGAAGGGATAAAGAAGATGTGAGATATATAGAATATAGGTATATGTTAGACTGAGTGGAATATTATTCATTAATAAAAAAGAATAAAATCTTGCCATTTGTGATAGCATGGATGGATCTAGTGGGTATTATGCTAAATGAAACAAGTCAGACAGAGGAAGGCAAATACTGTGTGATTTCACTTATATGTGGAATCTTAAAAAAAAAAGAATAAAATAGAAACAGACTCATAGATACAGAGAACAAACTGATGATTGCCAGAGGGGAGAGAGATGGGTGAAAAAAGTGAAGGGGAATAAGAGGTACAAAATTTCAGTTGTTATAAAATAAAGAAGTCGTGGGGATGTAGTATAAAGCACAGGGAATATAGTCAATAATACAGTAACTTTGTATGGTGACGGATGATTACTACACTTATCATGATAATGACATTATAGGTTATATAAATATAGAATCACTATGTTATACACCTAAAGCTAATATAATATTGTATGCCAACTATACTTTAATAAAAAAAAGAAAAACGAACAGAAATTTATTAACGTGAGCATAGCACACACATATGGGAACGCTCTGATGAGTAACGCAAGGGGTTGTTAGAACTTGAGCTTATATAACATTTTAACAAAAGAACTATACATTTTTAGAGAAGTGACAAGACAAATAAAAAGGACTTCAAGTTTTTAGGAAGGCAAATTATAGGAAGGTAAATATATGAGAAAACTAATGGGAGATAAGGGCTAGTTTCAGCAAGGTCTGCTATGGTGCCATCTCCGAGCTGATAAGGTCTTGAATTGTCTGTCTTTGGTGATTTACTGCCCTTCTTCCTGATAGAGAGAAGACAGGGCAACTTCAAAAATTTATGTCCTGCATTTAGCCAAGTAGAGAGAAGGCAGAGAGCTTTTATTATATTTTCCTTTTTCTGAATTGCCTTGAGCTCAAAATAATCTTAATGTCAAAGTGGCTTGTTTGGGGGTGGTATATTCTACCACCCTCCATTGACTTGACTTTGAAAGTCACACACCACAGCATCTTATGTGGTACAAGTGAGTCACAAGCTTGCCTAGGTTCAAAGGGAGGACACGCAGATCCTACCTCGCCTGTGAGGAGTTCCTAGGTTACAGTATAGGAAAGCATATCAGACAGGAGCAATTGTCATAGCCATCTTTGGAAAAATACAATCTGCCCAGCTGCTATGACCATTCTTGGACATTTATTGTGACCATATGTACATTTCTGTTGGGTATGTACCTTGGAGTGCAATTGTTGGGTCAAAGTGTATATGTGTGCAAAGTTTCAGTAGGCAATGCTAAATAGTTGGGGGTTTTTTAGCTTGTGCCAATTATAATCCTGTAAATGATGTATGAAAGTTCCAGTTGCTCCATATTCTTACTAAAGATTGGAATCATTTGCCTGGCAGGCATGACTCAGTGGTTGAGCAACAACCTAGGATCCAGGAAATCAAGGTTCGATTCCTGGGCAGGGCACATGCCAAGGTTGCAGGCTCGATCCCCAGTAGGGGATATGCAGGAGGCAGCCAATTAATGACCTTCTCATCATTGATGTTTCTATCTCTCCTTCTCCCTTCCTCTCTCTCTGAAATCAATAAAGATATATTTAAAAAAAAAAAAGATGTGTGCCTGGGCGGGGGGGGGGGGGGGGGGGGAGAAGAGGAGGAAGGGAATGGCATGGGTGTGCTTCCCAGAGGGAGAGCTCATGCTGGGTTCCTTGCCTTGAGGGTTTTTATTTTTCTCTTGCAGGTGGGAATTTTAGGGGAGTGTTTTAGCAGAGTATTCATCAATTTTCCAGGTGTGCTCCTTCAGAGTTGTGGTCTCTACTGATTGGTCAGTGCTAGCACAGGGGGGTCATTAGTCATTGCAGCTGGTCCTGGTGTCATTCACCTGGTTTTGCTGCTTTTCTGGGCCTGGAGCTGAAATACAACTGAGGCCTAGATGTTATATCTAAGGATGTCACCTTCTGTATCTGACTGTAAATTGCTCAACCAGTTTGTTCACCTACCTGTCTGTTTCCCTATTCCACTTGTCCTGGCTTACTGGCCTGTCTCATAAGTGGATCCTTTAGCCACATCAAGCCTTAAGATGAGAGTGCAGCCCCAGCTGACATCTTGACCACAACTTCATGAGACACCCCAAGCCAGAAACACCTAGCAAAGAAGCTCCCAAATTCCCAGAATTGTCTGAACTAGTGTTGATTGTTGTTTTAAGCTACTCAGCCTTGACTTAGTGCAGAAATAAAGAACTAATACCAAAGTTTGTCTTCCTTTTGACTCCTGAGATAAACATTAAGAAACAGTAGGCTATAGCCTAGGTTCTTTGGTAAGTCATTTATTTGAATAACAAATACATAAATAAATACAAACTCACTGTAAAAGAGTCAAACAACAGAGAAGTACAGAGACCAAACAAGAAAATTCCCCTGTATCAACTCCCTACCCTCCTCTGCCCTAAATGCACTGCCCTTGGAGGAGGTATTGACATTTTTATGTGTAATCTTTTAGCCTCCTTTCTGTAGTATGAGTGCCTAATAGCTGCTTTATTTTTTATTTTTTATTTCTTCAGCATCTTATGCATTTCTCTAGCATTTATTTCATTCTATTTTATCTTAATGGTTTGCTGTTTTCTTCAGGGACAGCTTCAATGAGTATGCAACCTGCGCAGTCACATGGGGCCCTGAAATAACAAGGAGCCTTTGCTTGATTCAATGCTCTGTTGTCACTGTCTTGAAATTCTTAAAAACATTTTAACAAGGGACCCCATATTTTCATTTATACGAAGACTGTTTTTCAGATTTATCTTCCACAAGATTATAAAGAAAGGGCCCCATGGCAGTGATCCCACCATGGACCTTGAGAATGCCCACAGTAAACATTTGTTAAAATGAAGAGAAAATTTCTTCTCTTTTTTGTTTTGTTTTGTGAATCATACACAGTATCTTTAATGATGATCAACAAACAGAATAATCCAGAGCTCTTATTATTGTGGTTGAGCCTCATTTTCTCTCTGATTCTTGCATGTTACTCTGAGGTTCCTTTGTTCCATGCAAGGAACACAGGAAGAATATCATTCTTTGTTTCTCATTTAGAGAGATCTAGAAACACATTCCCAAGAAGCAACAACTTCAGCCTCTTGCAGCCCGTAAGTTCTATGTTTCAACAATATCTGTACTCAAAGAAGGATTGTGAGCCAGGCATAAAGAAGAAGTTCATGTTTTCAGGCAAGCGGTCTGTATGAGCAAGTGACTATATAATGGAGCATATAACTACAATCCTTAATATTTTTTCTTCTGTCCATAGTTCAGCCAGTGATTCTTCTGCTCATTTCAGGTGTTCAGTGTTCCTTGAATTTCAGTCGTGGGAAGATTACCATGACTTCTTGAAAAGAACATATTAGATTTCAGGTTGTTCTAGTTAACTTTTTAGAACAGGTTATTTAAAATCAAATTTCCTACTTTTGGGGTTGGGGAATGAAGGGAATTGAACCAAAAAGAAAAAAAGAGGAAAAAGAACTCATGGACATGGACAAAAGTGTGGTGATTTTGGGAGTGGAGGGGGCTGGGTGGAGGTGGAAGAGGGCATAGAGGGGATAAATGGTGATGGAAAAAATAAAATAAAATGTATTTAAAAATTTTTCTTACTTTTTCAAATTTGTATTTGGAAGTAGTTCACCATTTTTTTAAGCTTTACCCACCAAATGTTAAAAGAATTATTTACCCTTTTTATATTATGTCTTAAAATTTTACATATATATATATATATATATATATATATATATATATCTTTACTGATTTCAGAAAGAGGAAGGGAGAGGGAGAACGAGATATGGAAACATCAATAATGAGAGAGTCATTGATCGGCTGCCTCCTGCACGCCCCGACTGGGGATCGAGCCTGCAACCCAGGCATGTGCTGGGACTGGGAATTGAACCGTGAACTTCTGGATCCTAGGTTGATGCTCAACCGCTGAGCCACTCCCCACTGGGCTATTCTTAAAGTTTTTATGTTTTTAGGAGTATATCTTCTATGGTTAGTTAACTTATTTTTTTATATCTTTTTTTTGGTTTTTCTGTCTTTTGGGGGAAGTTCTTCTATGGCTATTTTAAAATGATATAAACCACAAGGTTACAAAAGTAAAATAGTAAAAATTTAATAAAAGAGTAGATATATCTTAGCATTTAAAGTAAATTATTTTTGTTAATTATTCAATCATTCATTAAACAAGTATCTATGAAGTTCCTACTAGGTGCAGGAATTGTTTCAGACATGGGGAATACAGCAGACAAGTTCTCTGCATTCTGGAGCTTGCATTAAGGTGGGAGAACATGACAGTCAACAGGGATAAGGAGAGGATGAATAAGTAATATAAAAGAGTATTTCATTTTAGCTAGTGATATGTGTTATGAAGAAAAATTACAAATTTAGTTATTTATTTATCTTAGGTTAAGTTTTTATTTTTTTAAGTGAAACATTCATTTATAAGTGAATCTTCAGTGGAGACATTCTGAGTGTGTGTGGGGAGAGGAAGGCTAGCCTGGATATTTATAGATATAAAAAGATCTTTGGAGTGTATTATCAAATGAAAAATGGGAGTTGCAAAATAATAAGGTATGGGACCTCAAATTTAGGGTATATGTAGGTGTATTACCAAAAAAGAAGTTGAGAAATACATAGACTAAAATGTAAGTATGTAAAGTACTAAAACAAAATTAGAGCATTTGAATTTGGAATCTACTTTCCAATATTAACCAAAAAAAATGGGTTAGGGGTGAGCTTAATTCTCTGGGACCATCAAAACATCAGCTTTATCAGATTTTATGGTCAACTGGAGAGGAATTTTACCTGACGGCCTGGAGCCAATGCAGACAAACATAATTGACAGAGTGAATTAATGCGAGATCTCTGGTTTACTTTAATGTGCTCCCCTGTCCACCTCTGTGGTCAAAATTTCATATTACCTGAAGCAATGTTTTGCACATAGTAGGTGCTACGTAACTATTTACTGCAAGCTGGCAGGAAGGAATGTATGAACTTACTGTGAAATGGAAAACAGATGCGACTACTTTGGAAATGGAATCAAACAGCTTTTGAGGTGCTGGGAAGGCGTGTGTTTGCAAACCAGGAAATACCCAACCCCAGGAAGCAGATGGTGCTCTGCTGTTGTTCAAAACATCTTTCTCACAGAAAGCTCTGGGGTCTCATTTTTACTCAGGTGACTATTAAAATTTTTAATCCGTCTAGGGAATTTATTTCCAAAATGACATTCTGAGTGACTGCCTCCATTCGCAGCAAGCTGGGGGTTGTGATAATTGCCTTTGATGTCTGTCCCGTGGCCTCTCCCCCTCTCCTGACCTCTGTGGCTGTCAGTTACCCTGGGAGGCTGCCCACACAATGGAGACTGTCGCCTCAGCAACAGCTGTATGAGCGGCGCTGCTGAAGGCTAGCGGAGAGCTAAGCCAGCTTCCAAGGGTTTGCTCGCACTGAGATGGACGCTTTTCCTTTCTGCGGCTATGCCTACTGGCACATGGTTTTGAGCAGCAGTTCCATCTGAGATCCCCGCTGGATCCCCAAGCTGCCTCTGCTGTGGGCAAATCGATTCTTTTTTTAAAAATCCTCACTCAAAGATATTTTCCCTTGCTTTTCAGAGAGAATGGAAGGGTGAGAGAGAAAAAAACGTGGATGTGAGAGAGACACGTGATTGGTTGGCTCCCGACCTGCCCAGGGATGGAGCCTGCAACCAAGGTGCGTGCCCTTGGCTAGAACAGAACCCAGGACCCTTCAGTCTGAAGGCTGATGTGCTAACCACTGAGCCAAACCAGCCAGGCCTACTTTTAACTTGTCCTACTTCTGTGCAAAAATCTCTTGGATCCCTGAAGTTTCCCTAAGTTCCTTTCACCTCTTTTACAACAGTGCTTCTTAAATTTTAATGTGCACGGACAGCTTGTCAAAATGCAGCTTCTGATTCAGTAGGTCTGGGTTGGGCCTCAGATTCTGTATTTTTCACAGTCTCTCGGATGATGAGTGTTGCAGGTTTATGGACTACATAAAGCAAGACTTTAGGTCACAGAATTCTGACAACTCACTGGGACCAGGTTTCTAAAGCTGGGACTAAATGAGTTAATAGAGGAAGAATTCTCATAAGAGGACATTTAAAAATGAAGAGACTATGAATAGAAACTATCCTAAAACAGGACTTGCTGAGGAGGGCTTTACAATGGACTTGGTCAAATTGGTTTACTATCACTCCTTTCCTGCTACTTTAGTCCCAGAGTGTATATGAATAATACATAAGCCACCACTGGGGAAAGTAGCCAAATAACAGAATAGCAAAGCCCTAGACAAGTCTTGGTCTCTCCAGCTCCCTCATGCCCTCGCTACCATTAAGTGCAAGTTAACATCAAGAAATTCCATCAAGCATAGGATAAGAGGTACAGTTTTTGCTTAAGATGTACATGATCTCAAAGCTGCAAACTCCCAGGCCTTTACGGAGTTGCAGAATACAAGAAAAATTATTTAAGGAAGCTTTCTGGCTTCCATAACAAACTGCAACATCTGTTCTCTGATTCTGTCGGAACTTTGATTTCTTTGTAAAATGCAGTATATCCTCGTAGGTCATCATGAGAAAAATTATATAGTCCAGACACAGATCAGGAGTCACCTCAATGAGCCTTTACTGGTCCAAGCAACCCCTCTGGGTTCCCATAACCTGTATTCATGCTTCAATCATGACACTTAATGCCTTGTGTTTATAAGTCTCTTTAACAATTTTTACTTAAATTAGCTCCTTGGAAAAAATAATAATATTAAAAAAACAACAACTCATAGACACAGACAACAGTGTGGAGATTACCAGAGGGAAGGGGGTGGGGGAGGTGGAATTGGGTATGGGGGGATAAATGGTGATGGAAGGAGACTTGACTTTGGGTGGGTGGTGAACACACAATACAACATACAGATAATGTATTATAGAATTGTACACCTGAAACATATAATTGTATTAATCAATGTCACCCCCAATAAATTCAATAAAAAAGTTTAAAAAAAAGAAAATATAATAATCAAGGTAACATTTAGTGAGCACTTGCTCTGTGCCAGGCATATTCTAAACAATTTTGATCTCTACAGCAGCCTTATGAATTAGGCGCTACAGTCCCATTTTACTCATGAAGAAACTATGTCTCAGAGGTGTAGTAACTGCCCAAGTTTACTGAGTGAAAGGCCTGGGGTTTGAGCCCGGGCGGTCAGCCCTAGAGCCCACATTCCACTTGAGTGGAAGCCTCCTCAGGTATTCCTCTCAATAATTCTATAACGCAGCACAATGTGGTGTGTAGCAGGCATCTAATCTTGCTGGATTTCTCACTGCTGAAAGCATCAGGATCCTGCTGGGAATTTAATACATGCTCGCAGAGCCTAACCCTCTCCTGGAAGTCCCGGGTTCACGTGTGGTATGTTTTCTACTTGGGCTGCCTCCACATCTTCAGCTTCCACTCACCCACCCAGCTCGGTGTCGGTGCTCATCACTCTGCACAAAGTGGTCTTCTCTAAGCCACTTCTGCCCTCCACATCTAATGCATGCTTTCCAGTCCTTCCCTGACACAGCTTCTCAGCGTTCCGGACTCAAATCAGCCCTCTGGGTTCTGTAATACTATACCGTTTTTTTCTCTGATATTTCTGTTCTCTCTCCAGCCTCTTTGTTAGCCATTCATCCCCTATTTGATATTATATCAAATTTCTTCTCTCATTCTTTTCCCCACTCCTTTACCCCTCCCATTTATCCTATGACTTTAAGTACTTTCTTGATGATGCTAACGACTCCCAAATTCATATTGTCAGCCCAGGCCTCTTTCCTGAACTCTAAACTCAGGACTTCCTTGACCTCTCCACTGGCATGTTTCATGGGCATCTTAAACCTCACATGCTCAAAACTAAACTTGACTGTAAGATATAAGCAGAAAAAATAAGCCCCACAAGGTGTAGAGATGGGCAAATCTCTTGCCCCAAAAAAGGTTTTTTTCCACATGAGACTGACTTTAAAGAGGAAACTAAGGGGTAAGTAAAATTATATTTATTAGTGACTTGCCCAACGTTAAAATAAGGCTCCCAGACAAATGTGTGTGTGTATCTATGTGTGTGTGTGAAAAATTTGCTTAATGTACCAGTGAGAGAACTGGCAGATGGTAAAGCTTCTTCAAAGACCATTTGAAGAATAGAGACTTATAAAATCTGCTTAGAAAGGCATGCTGAAATAAATTTGCTAGGTGAGAGACAAAACTAGTTAATGCCTTATAGGGCAGTGAGACTGTAGCCATTTGGAGGTATCTATGCTGGAGAGAAATCATTTGCCTTTCTATCAGGCAAAAATCTGCAAGTCAACAAGTAACTTCAAAGAGTCTGGGCCTAATCAATAGTAAATAGCATAGCAAGAGTGGTCATTTCCTTAGAGAATTAAGTCATCCTTGGGTGGGCCTGTTAAGACAGAACTCAACTACAGTATTGAAAAGTTGCACGGCCTTCTCTTTGCCTTATTTCCAAGTTTTTGATAGTTTTTCTTAGCAACTGTCAGAATCTTTATGCACTTTTTTCTTGAGCACATAGTTTATAATGGACAGGGCTGGGATTTTTTACTCCAAAGCTCATATTCCCTCTACCGTATTTCATCAATACAAAATATCTTTAATTTAGGAGGGACACTATAGAGAGTTTCAGGTTTTAGAGCTGATGACTGATAATCCATTGCCAGAACCAAGTGCTGTTAGAACCCAGAAGTTGCGCCTTGTTGCTAGATTTCCTCAAAGCCTATTCTGTTAGTCCCCTGAGTTTTCTATTCCTAGAGACCTCGTAAGCACTTCAGGGTTATACCATTCATTTGCAGTTTACCCAATGTTGTCTTTAGTGTTATTAATCTTTATGTATATGTCCAGTCTCCACAAGCAGATCATAAGCCTCTCTTAAGGAGGTCTTCTTTCTTATAGCCCTTTGGTTATGCTCTACAATGTTCAGTAAGGGTTACTGAGAAATGAGGCCATATATATGTGACAAAATGAATGCTGAAGAAGTTGAGATAAAAGAGGCATATTGTAAAGTAAAATAATATGGAAAACTTGATGGCAAGAAGGAATCTGAACTTTGACTAGAAGAAGGAATAGGATTTATACTGATATACTAAGAAGGCCATACTTAGCCCCAGGGAGAATTCCTAAGGGAGGGAATTATCAGTGATATCTGCTGGAGGAGTTGCTGTTCCATGAGCAAGTCATTTATTCATTCAGCAATCTATATTGAGTGTCTGCTATGTGTAATCACTGGGGATACAGCTATGAGTAGGTCAGACGTGGCCCTAACCTTCAAGGAGATTATAGTGTTCTGGGAAAGATGGATATTAATTGCAAAAAGAGAATTTAATTACTATTATTAAATTATACTTAAATAAAACGTTTACTTAAAGTAGCATCCAAAATATACCTAACCAAAACTGTCAAACTCATCGAAAGTAAGGAAAGTCTGAGAAACTGTCATAGCCTAAGGAGACATGACAACTAAATGTAATGTGGTATCCTAGATAGGATTCTAGAACAGAAAAAGGTTAATAGGTAAAAACTAAAGAAATCTGAATAGACTTGTTAACTATGGACTTCAGTTCATAATGATGTATTGAAAATAATGAGCCCATATTGGTTCATTAACTGTAACAAATGTACATTTTAATATAAAATGTTAATAATAGAGCAAACTGTGCATTTGGGGGAGAGGTATAAGGGAATTCTGTACTATCTGCTCCATTTTTCCATAAATCTATAAATGGTCAAAAAAAATAAAGTCTAGGAAAAAAATTAAATGCTTTCACTGTAAATAAAACCAAAAATTATTTGTGATAAATATTAAGAAAGTGAAAAACAAGGTGTTTGTTATTAAAATCTGTAAAGCTCCCAAGAAAAGGCTTTCCTGAAGAAATCAGACAAAAGCTGAAACTTAAAGTTTGAAAAGGAGTTGGTTAAGAAAACAGAAAGTCAAGATCCTTCGAGGCTGAGGTCACAGGGAATTCTAAGACTGAGAAACTTAAAAACAAGTTCTGTGTGGCTACGAGAGCCCTAGGCAAAAAAGATAAAGTCTGTGACTGCCTCAGATAAGCCTTGAATGCCAAGTTAATAATTTTTAAATTTATTTATAAAGCCAAAGGAGAACCATTCACTCAATAACCAATGTTATCAGCACTATTAGGGGAAGCTCTCCTAAGCACAGGCCCTATGGCAATGAACAAAGCAATAAAACCCCTTCCCCCAGGAAGCTCGCAATGGCCCGAGAGGGAGGGATGGTGTTGAGAGAAGATTGAGCCCCGAAGGGCCTTAAACCCTCCATTGCTTCTCTTTGCACAGCAAGGGAAATCCAAACTCCTAAAACACTTAAAGAAACTAAGCACTAAAGAAATTTCAGCAAAATATGTCAACCGGGAAAGAAAATGTGTCTGATTTTTTTTTCAAATAGGTTTTTACCTACAGTGATTAAAAGGTGAAAAAAAAAATCCCTCTCCAGATTAAACCAGGTCCCAAAGGCATCTTCAAGGTCCCTCTGGAGTGATCTGCATTTGCAAAGCAATGCTCTTTAGTTTATCTGTTCTACTAATCTCTTAAATCCATTTAGAGACATCCTCCGGTAAATGGGGAAAAAAAGCTTTCATTGTATTCCTGAAACTGCATACCACAAATACACAGGTTTGTGAAACATCTTTATCTCTTCCATACTAACTTATTTTTCTACCCTTCTAGCCTCCTAGAACCCTTCTTTGGGGAGATGCCTCCAAGAAATTAAATTTAATCTTTTTATATGTAACAAGATTTGCCGGTTTTATGCTTGAGCAAATTTTGCTATAATCTTACTAGGAGACACAAAGTAGTAAAAATTATAAATAAATGTATTTCATTTGCTTAATATATGAAATTTTAGTTTTAGATTGTATATTTCTGAAATGTTTGCTATTTTCTACAGCCTTGTTTCTAATTATTTGTAAATCACCAAAAAATTTACAGACTCGAATATTTGTAAAGTATATAATTATTTAGTATTTAAATTCATATTTATAGAAACTAATAAAATAGAAGTAAATTGTAAGACTATCATAAAGTAATAATAGCCAATGATAGGACTAAAGCTTCTTCCTGGGTGTGATGACCTGTTTCATTTGGACTTTCCATTCAAGATGACTTTATAAGTCCTGACAAATTGTGATTATTCTAAAAAAAATAAGTTATTATTGAATGTCAACTATAATTGAAAAAAAAAGTTATGCTGCCATTTCACAGCTTAAATTAAGGAAAAGCCTACCTCATTAATTACAATTCCTACTCCCCTCTTTGAAAAAAAAAGAACTTATCTCGTTCATAGCCATTTACTAACCCAGCCCACCTTAGGACCTACTAACAGTTGCTCTGCTCACAACCCATTCTATGGGTGGGAAAACATGGTGACTCCTGACCATGGATCAAGTTAATCTGGGGGAAAACAAGTGGGAACGTCAACATCTGGACATTCCTGAAAGGTCACTGAGATAGTTCCTCACTGCACCCCTCCCCACATATGCAACTCTCTATCAGAGGCTTGCTGAATGGATTTCCTCTACAAAGTCACTGTCCCCTCCAGTAGACCTATCTTGGCCCAGACTGGGTTAGGTGCCCTTTAATGGATCCCATTGGTTGCCATGCATCTCTTCTCCTAGCATTTCTAAAAATGCATTGTTATTTTTCTATCACTTCTCAGTCTTTTCTCCCCACTAAACTGTGAGCTAACAGAGAACTAGTTTGTCCACAAATATTTATTTGAATGCCTGTTTTATGCCAGGCACTGTGCTAGGTGCTGGAATTACAATGAGGAGCAAAACAGTAGAAACAGGTATTATGGAATTTATAGCCTGGTAGGGGAAATCAGCTGTGTAAATAAATATATAAGTAGCTAATTCCTTAAAATGGTGTTTAGGGCCATTACATCCAAGCACCAGGTAGTAACAGAGCACACACAGGCTTTAGTAGGACTTGATCTAGTTCGAGTAAAAGCTTCCTGGAAGATGTGACATTTAAGTGGATTCCTGGGAATGAGAACAAGTTGCCCAAGCAGAGTATGTCTGTTCCTAAGAAGGGTGTGGGTGCTGAGTTGGAACAACACACAGGGGGAGCCTGAGACTGGAAACAGCCAGTGTGGTGCAGTTGGTGAAAGAAAGAGGCGTAGCAGCCTGGGCCTCGGCCAGGTCAGGTGGCTCTCCATAGGCCTTATTAAGCAGCTTGAACATTGCCCTGAAAGAAATGTGAAGGCTCTGAGGTGATTTTAGCAGAGGGACAGTATGATCAGATGATCTGATTTATATTTTTAAAAGTTGACTCTTTAAGGCCACTAGATGAAGAATGGAATGTAGAGGAACAGGAAGGACAATGGGAGATTAAAGGAGGAGATATTGGCGTCCTGTTGAGTGAAGTTGACTGAATGTTTGAACTTTAGAATCAAAGTATGGAATATAAGACCTGGAAGTCCCCAGAAATTCCATCTAGGTTTTACGTCTCAGTTAACAAGGAAACCCAGTCCCACGTGGCACTATAAATTATATAATGCTACATAGCTTAGTCATAGCAGAGCTAGGACTACAAACCAGTTGTACATTCTGTCTCTTTCCATCATTTTCCATAGATCAATTAATGTGACACACGTTTTTGAAGTTTTGTTTTGTTTTTATTGATTTCAGGGAGAGGGAGAGGGAGAGGGAGAGGGAGAGGGAGAGGGAGAGGGAGAGGGAGAGGGAGAGGGAGAGGGAGAGGGAGAGGGAGAGGGAGAGGGAGAGGGAGAGGGAGATAAAAACATCAATGATGAGAGAGTCGTTGATCGGCTGCCTCCTGCACGTCCCACACTGGGGATCGAGCCGGCAACCCGTGCATGTGCCCTGACCGGGAATCAAACCACGATCTCCTGGATCATAGGTCGATGCTCAACCCCTAAGCTATGTTGGCCAGCTAAGTTTTTGAATTTTAAAAAAGGAGTGCTTTAGCCCTGGCTGGTGTGTCTCAGTTGGTTGAGTGTCGTCCCAGGCACCAAGAGAATGCTGGTTTGATTCCCGGTCAGGGCACATGCCCGAGTTGCCCGCTCGATCCCCAGTAGGGGGTGTGCAGGAGGCAGCCGAAGGATGTTTCTCTCCCTCTCCCTGCCTTCCTTTTTAAAATCATAAAAACATATTTTTTTAAAAAGCAATGCTTTATTAAATAATATATAGAATTCATTGCATTATTCTCTACTTCGATTATGTTTGAAAATGTCGATAATAAAGATTTATAAGAAGCAATGCTTTAAAACTGTTGGGGTATAGGTCCAAACTCAAGGCCTTTGAAAGTTCGACAAAAAGGAAACTGGTCCAGAGCTTCTTGGGGCTCCCGTACTTACATGTGCTCTCTGGTTCCCAGACTGCTGGACCCAGCTGCGTGGTATTTGGAGGGATTGCCATAGTCACAGATAGTTTCAAATTGCTGACCTATATGGCACTTGCATGGGGCAAGACACATGACCTCTCTTTGGCTCTTCTGTAAAATCATAGTCCATGCTGTAATGCCAAAAATAATAATACAATTTAGTGATAAATTTGATGTCTTTTATTCAAAGTGTGTGCGGGGGGAATTCATGGACTAGGGGAGCAGAGTGCCTAACAGGCAGGGAAGCACTCTTCCCAAGGGATTTTGGGCAAGAGTGAGTTGTACAGAGAATCAGAAGAGGCAAATGGAAAACAGAGCATGATTGGCTTGGTCAGGGATCTCCCTATAAGGCCAGCAGGTCCTATTTTGTAGGGTAAGGTAAGCTGGTTAAAGATGAGTTGGAGGTTTATGATCAGTGTATGTTAGGTTTCCTCAACAGTAAGGTGTTTCCCACAAGTGCAGGCTGACTTAAGTTGAGATCTGTGATGTGGGCCAGGACTCTCGGGCAGCCTCCACTCTGTGGATCCCAATAAACAAATTACCTTTATCAATAGTTATTATAAAGGGGATATTGTGAAACCAAAGTGAATTTATGTATGTAAAAGTACTTGCCTGTCCCACTTTCCCTAATCAATGAACATGTTTTTTAAATTGTTTTACAGACAGACAGAGAGAGAAAAACATTGATTGGTTGATTCCTATATGTGCCCTGACTGGGGATGGAACCTGAAACCTTGGTGTTTCAGGACGACATTCTAACCAACTGAGCTACCTGGCCAGGGCCATCCTAGAATTATTTTCTTAGCATATTTTCTTCCACATGCTCACAAAATTTTTGGTTGTTAGTTTATTTTGTTCATTAGATTCTGCATATGAGTAAAATCATATGGTACTTGTCTTTCTCTGACTGGCTTGTTTCACTTAGCATAATGCTCTCTAGGTCCATCCATGCTGTCACAAAGGGTAAGATTTCTTCCTTTTTTACAGCTGAGTACTATTCCATTGTGTAAATGTACCACAACTTTTTTATCCACTCTTCTAGTGATAGGCACTTGGACTGCTTCCAAATCTTGGCTATTGTAAATAATGCTGCAATGAACATAGGGGTGCATAGATTCTTTCAGATCAGTGTTTTGGGGTTTCTTCAGATATATTTCCAGGAGTGGAATTGCTGGGTCATAAGGCAGCTCCATTTTTAATTTTTTGAGGTAACTTCATTACTGCTTTCTACAGTGGCTGCACCAGTCTTCATTCCCACTAACAATGCATGAAGGCTCTCTTTTCTCCACATCCTCACCAACATGTTGTTTGTTGATTTGTTGATGGAGCCATTCTGACAGGTGTGAGGTGATATCTCATTATGGTTTTAATTTGTGTTTCTCTAATGATTAGTGACTTTGAGCATCTTTTCACATATCTATTGGCCATCTATATGTCCTCTTTGGAGAAGTGTCTATTCAGGTCCTTTGCCTATTTTTTTGATTGGATTTTTTTTTTGATGTTTTATAAGTTATTTGTAAGTTTTGGATATTAACCCCTTATCAAATGTATCATTGGCAAATATGTTCTCCCACTCAGTGGATTGTCTTTTCATTTATTTTTTATTTTTATTTTTAAAAAATATATATCTTTATTGATTTCAGAGAGAAGAACGGAGAGGAAGAGAGAGAGAAACATCAACGATGAGTCATTAATGATTGGCTGCCTCCTGCATGCCCCCCAATGAGGATCGAGCCCATAACCTGGGCATGTGCCCTGACTGGGAATCGAACCCCGATCTCCTGGATCCTAGGTTGATGCTCAACTGGTGAGCCACACCCAGTTGGGCCCTTGTAGTATAGTTTGATATCAGGTAGCATGATTTCTCCATCTTTGTTCTTCCTTCTCAGATTGCTATAGCTGTTTGGGGTCTTTTGTGGTTCCATATATTATTTAGAATATTTGGGCTAGTTTTGTGAAATACACTGCTGGTAATTTGATAGGAATTTCATTGAATCTATAGATTGCTTTGGGTAGTATGAACATTTTAATGATGTTAATTCTTCCTATCCATGAACACGGTATATGCTTCTAGTTATTTGTGTCTTCTTCAATTTATTTCTTTCTTTCTGTCTTCCTTCCTTCCTTCCTTCCTTCCTTCCTTCCTTCCTTCCTTCCTTCCTTCCTTCCTTCCTTCCTTCCTTCCTTCCCTCCTTCCCTCCCTCCCTCCCTCCCTCCCTCCCTCCCTCCCTCCCTCCCTCCCTCCCTCCCTCCCTCCCTCCTTTCTTTCTTTCTTTTTCTTTCTTTCTTTCCACTGTACAACCCCCTTCAGTGCTCACAGCCCTAAGGTAAGGAGGCTGGGCAATGGTTAAAGGATACAATATACTCTGGCATGGGTACACTATGAGAGACCCACTGAGAAAGGCCCACCATAAAAATTCAATGTATTTCTTCAGTGTCTTATAATTTTCTGAGTACAGGTCTTTTGCATCCTTGGTTAAATTTACTCCTAGGTGTTGGGTTTTTTAAATGCAATTGTAAATGGGATTGTTTTCTTAGTTTCCCTTTCTGATAGTTCATTATTTGATGTATAAAACTGCAACTGATTTTTGGATATTTATTTTTGTCCTGGTACTTTACTGAATTTATTTATCAGTTCTATTAGTTTTTTGGTGGATCACATATTTTTACATTGTCACAGCTATGCTGATATCTTGTATTCTGTTTCCCTCATTTAACATTATTGTATTTTTAGTACTTTTAATAATTATATGTAATGCCTCCGGAGTATCTTGTTGATGTATCGTGAATCATTAATCATTTAACATGTATTTTGAAGTTATTTGTCTCAAGAACTGAAACTAACTTACTTTCTTGTCCCTGGACTAAACAATTCTGGGATCAGATAAAAATAACTTAGCTATTTGCTCCATGAAATTCTTGCCCCTAGAAGATACCACTATGAATCAAGTAAAATAGTTTACTTCTCAAAATTAATAACTTTCTTATTATACTTGTTTCAAAACCTTCACCTTGCTGTGCTCATTAATACTAAACTGTTATATTATAAACCCTGGTCATTCCCAACCAGTTCCCTGCCTTGCCAGACCAGCTTAAGTCATCCTACTTGTGCTGAACACCTTATAAACATCCTCCTCTGAGTACTAAGATTCTGTCAAGATGCTGTTCCCTCTTTCTGCAGTATTTTAATAGACTTAGCTTTGCTTGATCAATAAATTTTTATGGTGGTCTTTGGGGAGGTTAATGATTGACAGCAATAATCTACATCACAGGATTATCATGAGCAGTGAACGAAAGCAAGTGCAGTAATGACTTTAATCACAGAACAAGAATGTATGACCTATCATGGTTTCCTGTTTTTCTTTTGCTGCAAGGAAGCACAGAAATACATTAATGTTTAATCATAAGAACTTGGAGCTTTGGTCTCAGATTGTTACTTTCTATTTTCTTTTGTTTCTTTCTTTTATTCTTTTTTTTAGTATATCTTTATTGATTTCAGAGAGAGGAAAGGAGAGGGAGAGAGATAGAAACATCAATGGTGAGGGAGTCATTGATCGGCCACCTCCTGCATGCCCCTGACTGGGGATTGAGCCCCAACCTGGCCATGTGCCCTGACCGGGAATCGAACCCTGATCGCCTGGATCCTAGGTCGACGCTCAACTGCTGAGCCATGCCCGGCTGGGCTCTTCTTTTATTTTTTAAAATTATTTTTTATTTTCACCCAAAGATATGTTTTTATTGATTTTTTTGTTAGAGAGAGAGGAAGAGTAGAGAGAGAGTGAGAGAGGGAGGGAAACATCAATCAGTTGCCTGTTGACTGAAACCTAGGTACGTACTCTGACCAGGAATCGAACCTGCAACTTTTTTGGTGTACAGGATGACACTCCAACCAACTGAGCCACCCGGCCAGAGCTTTATTTGTTTCTTTTTTAAATTAAACTTTTTATTTTGAAATAATAGCAGATTCATATGCAGTGGTTAGAAAGAACACAGAGATCCTGCAAACCCTTTACCCATTTTTTTCCCCAGTGGTAACATCTTGCAAAATTATAGTACACTTTTACAACCAGGATACTGATGTTGATCCAGTCAACATATAGACCATTCCATTGCCACAAGAATCCCTCATGTTCCACTTTTTTTTTCTTTAACCATTGTTTTCTTTAATTCTTACTTAAGGATATGATGTTTACTGATTTTTCTTAGTGAGAGGAAGGGAGAGAAAGAGAGAAACATCAATTGGTTGCCTCCTGTACATACCCCAACCAGGATCAAACCCACAACCTAGGTATGTGCCCTGATCAGGAATTGAACCCACATCCTTTTGGTGTATGAGACGATGCTCCAACCAACTGAGCCACCCAGCCAAGGCCCTCATGCTGCAAGTTTATAGTCACATACTTCTCTCCAGCCTCACCCTCTCCTTGACCCCTGGCAACCACAAATCTGTTCTTCATTCCTATAATTTTATCATTTCAGAGTGTTGTATACATGGAGTTACACATGGAAATATGGCTGCCTCCTGCGTGGCCCTGACTGGGGATTGGGTCCGCAACCTGGGCATGTGCCCTGACGGAATCGAACCTTGATCTCCTGGATCCTAGGTCAGTGCTCAATTACTGAGCCACGCCAGCTGGGCTAACTTGTTCCTTTTCATTGCTGAGTAGTATTCCATGATGTAGATGTAACACAGTTTAATTCATCCTTTGAAGGATATCTGGGTTATTTCCATCTTTGGGGCTATTACAAATAAACTGCTATAAACATTCAGGTACAGGTTTTTGTGTGAATGTAAGTTTTCATTTTTCTGAGCTTATACCTTTTCTAGTGAATTGTATTAGGCCTTTTTCTATGTGTGAACAGTATATAATTCCTAAATAAACAAAGACCATCTATTTTCTTTGTATTGTGATTATTATTGGCATTTTATTATCCTTCATCTTCATAACTTCCCAGTCTCTAATGCTTCTCCTGGCCTGGAAAAAAAAGCAGATGAAACTTGGAAGAGTTACACCATTTGTTTGTGGATCCAGAGGAACCTGAATTTTGATATATGTTCTCAATTCTTTGCAATTATGTGGCTCTTATGAAAATTACTACAATTCTTTTTTAAAAAAATTTTATTGATTGATTGATTTAGAGAGAGATGAAGGAAGAGGGAGAGAGAGAGAGAAACATCAATTTGTTGTTCCCCTTATTTATGTATTCATTGGTTAATTCTTGTATGTGCCCTGACTGGAGATCCAGCCTGTGACCTTGGTGTATCAGGACAATGCTCTAACCAACAGCGCTACCTGGCCAGGGCTACAATTCTTTTTATTTATTTATTTTTATTAACATGTGGGGTTTTTTGGTTTTTTTTTTAGAGAGAGAAAGGGAGAGGAGAGAGAGAAACATCAATGTGAAAGAGAAACATCCATCAGCTGCCTCTTGCATGCACCCAGACTAGGGATGGAGCCTGCAACCTGGGCATGTGCCCTGACTGGGAACTGAACCATCAATCTTTGGGTGCACAGGATGACACTCAACTAACTGAGTCACACCTGCCAGGGCCTGGGCTATGATTGATTCTTAATAATCTAGTTTATTTTTGCTCCTTCTCTCCAGAATCTTGGTCTATATGAACCATGTTTAGTTTGAAGTTGCTTGCTTAAGAAATGTGGTTGGGCATTCTTTCATGTGTGTAGTTGATTAAAACAGAAGTCCTACTAGAGATGAAAGCACAGTTGACCCCTAGACCCACTTCATCAGGATGTAACATTTGAAATTAAAATAATCACTTCATGAAACCATGGTTTTATAAAAACCTCTGCTAAAGAGAATGCTCAATTCAGAGAAAGAGACAGAATGAATCCACCATGAACTTAAGCCATGTTTTTGTTGAGGCAACATCAGACAAACTATCCATGGAGGAATGGGGGATTAGAAAGCATTTGTACCTGTTCATTTTTGAGGCTCTAAAGTGACACATACAGGTAAATACAGCCCTCACTCTCTCTGCCTATAGTAGTATAATATCTAGCAATTAAATTTTATTTGCTCATTTATTTCATTCAGCATTCTGCTCACTTGATGCCAGGGGCTGAGGTGGGGGTTGGAAATTGAGGGATTAATAAGATGTTGTTCCTATGCCCAAGGAGATCACAGTCCAGTGGGAGAGGCAAATGAGTGTCTAAATAGTCATGAGACATTGCACTAAGCACTATTCCAAAATCTGCTCATGGCAGTGGTGCCAGCAGCAGCCTCTGGTAACCAGAGGAGGTGGCAGAGGGGTCTCACATGACTGGTCAGTGGTGTGGCCTTGCCTGTGGTTATGGCTAGTCATCCATTTCTCCCTTTATTCTTGTCTATTTCTTAAGCCTTCTTGGTCATTCTACCCCATATACTCTCAGTAAATTCTCTTTCTGCTTAAATCATTCACTGTTTATTGATAGGCTGCTAGTGTCAGGTTCTTAGAAAACCTTCCAGAATTGTTTGATGCACATAAATGCAGGGCTAAGCCTCACTCCATTGTGAAAATGTTAAAATACTTCATGTCAGTAGATTAATGGACACTGCCTTTAGCCCCTGAGACCCCAGTCTCCCTGGTCCCTCCCTTCAGACCTTCTCCCCTATAATCTATCATCCTAAGGGGTTACGCACAGGTTTTGTGGTAGTAAAGATGGCATTCTTTCTGATTGACAGGTGCCTCTGGTGATGCATCTGAATGTATACAGTATACATATATAAGTACAGGTAAGTACTATAGGAGATTCTACCAATATTTTTATTATATTTTCTGGCTTTCATGTCTCAACTAGAAAGGTTTCTCTTACCTAGGGATCATAAACGTAACCAATTAAATTTTAAATCATAAACTTATGGTTTTTTAATGTTTAAATATTTAATCCATCTGTAATTTAATTTTGTGTTGCATGATCAATCTTCTCAACCAAAATAGACATCCAATTTTCTGAACACCTTTTATTGAATAATCCTTCTTTCCTCCAGTGGCTTATTTATAATATATTAAATTCCAATTTTATACATTTGTAGATGAGTGAAATACCATTTGGTTAGATTTATCTCTAAGTTTGGTTTTATGTGGCTCTCTAATTTAATTCATTCCAGAAGGCTGTTCAAGAAGCGATTTGTTCGAAAACTGAATCATTTTTTTCCCATTAGAAAATATTCACAGCATGATTTCCTGAGATGTTAACGACTCGAAGTTTAGTGGTAAACTGACTCTTACTGGCACATTCACTTGAGAGACATGTGACTCATCATACAGGTATCAGCATGACGTTTTATTTGACAATGAGGCATTTTTCCGTGAACAACTTGGTAGAGAACTGAATTGTTTGAGATGGTCAAGAAAAGACTTTCTCAACCTTCTCTCACCTTGAACTTTCTCAAATGTCTCCCATCTCGAACTTTCTTGAATGTCTCCCATTCAAGGAAGAGAGAGAGAGAGAAACATCAATGTGAGAGAGACACATCGATTAGTTGCCTCCTGCACATGCTCTCACTGGGGCCGGGGATCAAGCCTGCAACCAAGGCTTGATATTTTCATGTTTTTTGCTGCTTATTATTATTATTAAATACAAACAGTAAGTCACCATGAGTCCTAAGAAGGTTAGTGATGGCAGCAAAGTGAAAAGGGAAGTTGTGAGAACAACCATAGAGCTTATAAAAGAAATAATTGAAAAGTATGATAGAGGTGCTCATGTGTCTGATCTGGCTACCAAGTATGGCATGGTAAAATAGACAATTAGCACAATTTTAAAACATAAGGAGTCCATCAAGAGTGCTGATGTTGCCCTAGCCAGTTTGGCTCAGTGGTGAGAGTGTTGGCCCGTGGACTGAAGGGTCCCAGGTTTGATTTCAGTCAAAGGTATGTAGCTTGGTTGCAGGCTTGATCCCCGGCCCCAGTCAGAGTGTGTGCGGGAGGCAACTAATCAATGTGTCTCTCTCACATTGATGTTTCTCCTTCTCTCTCTTCCTTCCACTCTCTCTGAAAAGTAATGGGGAAAAAATGACAAAGAAAGAGGCTGATGTTGCTCACATCAGGGTGTGAAAGTGCTCACAAAACAATGATCACAGGCAATTGAAAAGGTAGAAAAATTGTTGATTTGGATAAATGAAAAGCAGTTAGCAGGCGATAGCATTTGGGAGGCAATGATATGTGAAAAGTGAAGATGCTGCATACTGACCTCCTGAAAAACACCCCTGGAATGAGTGTTGAAAGTGATTCATTTAAGGCTAGTAGAGGGTGGCTAAGATATATTTAAGAAAAGAAGTGGCATTCATTGTGTAGTGAGGCATGGGGAGGCTGCCAGTTCTAACAAAGTTGCTGCTAATAATTTCATGACAGAATTTCAAGAATAAAGTATGTAGAGGCCAAGGGATTTTCCCCCAACAAATGTTCAGTTGTGATGAGACAGGCCTCTTCTGGAAGAAAATGCCAAAGAGGACCTACATCACACAGGAGGAGAAGTCATTGCCAGGACACAGGTCAATGAAAGACAGGCTGACATTATTGTTGTGTGCTGATGGGGACTTTAAATTGAAGTCTCTACTTGTCTACCATTCTGAAAAACCATGTGTTTTCAAGAAAAATAATGTCACAAAAAACAAGTTGAATGTGATGTAGAGGGCTAATAGCAAAGCTTCAGTAACCAGGCAATTTTTTATTGAGTGGATTCATGAAGTGTTTGCCCCAAGTGTGAAAAAATACCCCCAGGAAAAACAGTTGCCACTCAGGGCACTTGTTGTTATGGACAATGTTCCTGTCCACCCTCCAGGCTTGGAGGCTGAGTTGGTGCAGGAATACAGCTCCATCACTGTTAGGTTCCTGCCACCTAACACAACTCCTCTCATCCAGCCCATGGACCAACAGGTCATTTCTAATTTTAAGAAACCCTACACAAAGGCACTGTTTCAGAGGTGTTTTGAGGTGACCTCTGAAGCTAATTTAACCTTCAGGGAATCCTGGCAGGCACATTTTAATATCCTCACTTGCTTGAGGCTCATAAAGCTTGGGGGAAGTAACTTCCAGGACCGTGCAACCAGCTTGGAAGCAATTGTGGCCTGACTGTGTTGCTGAAAGGGACTGAGGGTTTTGAGGAGGAGCCTGTGTCTGCTGTGGAGGGTACTGTGTCCCTGGGCAAGTCCCTAGGCTTGGAGGTGGAGGATGACTACCTGGGGGAGCTGGTGGGACCACAGCACTGAGCTGACCACCGAGGAACTCCACGACCTTTGAGGGAGCAGCGACAGACGGCAGCTGAGGAGCTCTCTTCAGAGGAGGAGAAGGGAAGGAAGGATATTCCTACTTCACTAATCAGAGAAATGCTTGGGAATGGGGGGAAATGCAAAGATTTATTGAGAAGCATCACCCTCACAAAGAAGAAGCAAACTGTGTGATAAACTTGTTCAGTGGCAATGCAGTGTTTCACTTCAGGCCAGTGTTAAAATGAAGGCGAAACCAAACATCAGTGGGTAGGCTTTTATTGAGACAGAGGTCGGGTGAGCAAGTCCTAGTGGAGCAAAGAGACAAAAGAGAGAAAGAACCCAGGAGAACAGCTACCTGATGTTTTATGGAAGGGGACTTGCCTTCCAAACAATAACATCCCTCTATCTCTCCTCTCCATAGTCATCTATAGCTCTCAACATTAAAGGTAAGTTCTAGTGTGTACATAAATTTTCATTGTTTACTGTACATTTCATTTCTATTTGGTTAAATTTTCATTTACATTTCATGTCCTTTTTGTTTTTAAAGTGTTTATAGATTAAACAGTACATTAGACATGTACCGTATATAAGAAATGTTAAAATGGAATCATTTGGGAGTCTGGAATATATTAATTCAATTTACATGATTTCCAATGGGAAAAAATGATTCCGTTTTTGAACCAAGGACTCGGGTTGCAGGTCCGGTCCCCAGTCAGTGTGCGTGCGAGAGGCAACCAATTGATATTTCTCTCTCTCTCTCCCCTTCCCCTCTCTCTAGAAAATCAATTTTAATAAATAAATAAACATTAAAGAAAAGAAAGAAAGAAACCGCCCTAGCCGGTTTGGCTGAGCGCTTAGAGCATCAGCTGATGGACTGAAGGATCCCGGGTTCAATTCAGGCCAAGGGCATGCACTTCTGTTGCAGGCTCCATCCCTGGTCCTGGTCAGGGCTCGTGGGGGAGGCAACCAAACTATGTGTCTCTCTCACATGGATGTTTCTTGATCTCTTTCTTCCATTCTCTCTGAAAAGCAGTGGAAAAAATATCCTCATGTGAGGATTAAAAAAAAAAAAAAGAAACTTAGGAAAGTAAAGCACTGACACTCACTGAGCATTCAGTATGAGTCTGGCACTCTTCTAGGTGTTCTCCCTCTGTGACCTCATTTTGTCCTTTCAGTTTGTCACCTGTCAAAATGACATTGTTATTCTGAATCTCCAGACTGAGAAAGGCAGGCTGAGAGAGGCTAGGAGTTAGCCTGAGGCCTCACTCTAAGTGGCAAAGCCAGGATTCCACCCAGTCCCTGCGACTCAGCTTATACTTCCTCCCCGTTATCACTTTACTTCCCAGACTTATATTGTTTTTACTGCAATTATAGAAGGGGAGGCTGAGATTTCAGGGCAGGAGGCTGTTTATATAGAACCCCGCAGGGAAAAATAACATCCTAAAGCAGCGCCGATCAAATAGAAATATATTGCAAGCCACATATGTAATTTAAAATTTTCTAGCAGCTGCAACTGAAAATAGTGAAAAGAAACAAGTGAGCCCAGCTCACATGGCTCAGCGGCTGGGCATAGACCTAGGATCCAGGAGATTGCGGTTCAATTCCCAGTCAGGGCACATGCCTGGGTTTCGGGCTCGATCCCCAGCAGGGGGCGTGCAGGAGGCAGCCGATCAATGACTCTCATCATTGATGTTTCTCTGGCTCTCTTCCTCTCCCTTCTGCTCTCTAAAATCTATAAAAATGTATTTTTAAAAAGAACAAAAGAAAAAAGAAGTGAAATGAATTCTTTAAACTTTTTAAAGTAATTTTACGTTCACAGGGAGTTGCAAAAATAGCATAGCAGGATTCTGTGTTTTCCCTTCCACTTTCCTCCAGTGAGATTATCTCAGATAATTTAATATCAAAATGAGGAAATTGACATTAATACAATCCACAGACCTTATTCTGATTACAACAAAGAACTTCTTTCTGGTATTCCGTTATATTCACAAGTCACCACCCCACATCTCTTTTAATTGAATTTATGAGGGTGACATTGGTTAACAAAATTACATAGGTTTCAGGCATACAATTCTATAACACATCATCTGTATATTGCATTGTGTGTTCACTATCCCAAGTCAAGTTTCCTTCTATCACCATTTATCCCCCTTTACCCTCTTCTACCTTCCCCCACCTTTCCCTCTGGTAGTCACCACACTGTTGTCTATGAGTTGTTGTTTTTCTGTTTTTTTCTAAAACCCTTCACTTTTTTCTGCCTGCCCTGCAACCCTCTTCCGGCTGACAGCTGTCAATCTGTTCTCTGTATCTATGAGTCTATTTCTACTTTGTTTGTTACTGTATTTTGTTCACTAGATTCCACATATAAGCAAAATCATATGGTGCTTACCTTTCTCTGACTAGCTTATTTCACTTAGCATAATACTCTCCAGGTCCATCAGTGCTGTCACAAGAGGTAAGATTTCCTTCTTTTTTACAGCCAAGGAGAGTAATATTCCATTGTATAAATGTACAACAGTTGTTTTATTCACTCATTTACTGATAAACACTTGGGCTGCTTCCAAATCTTGCCTATTGTAAATAATTCTGCAATGAACATAGGGATGCGTATATATTTTTTGAATTAGTGTTTTGGGTTTCTTCAGATATATTCCCAGAAGTGGAATCTCCGGGTCACCAACATATCTCATTCTTAACAACTTGACCCCATCTAGTCTATTCTCTACTGTGTCTGTTTGAGATGACACACAGATGGAATTATGCAGCGTGTTAGTTTCCTAAGGCTGCTTAACTAATTACCACAAACCGAGTAACTTGAAACAACAGATATTTTGTTATCTCACAGTTCTGGAGACTAAGAGTCCAAAATCAAGGTGCCAGCAGGGCCAAGATTCCTCCAAACGACCTCTAGGGAAAGATCCATTCCATGTCTCTCTCTTCCAGCTTCCAGTGATTGCCAGCTTCTTTGGCTGTGGCCACATCACTTCAATCACCACTTCAGTCTTCACATTAACTTCTGTTTTCTTCTTTGTGAATCTTATAAATATACTTGGGACACACCCAGATTATCAAGGATGATCTAATTTCAAGATATTTAATTACATCAGCAAAAGCTTTGAGATCAGACTATACCTGGCATGTGTGGCTGGACCCAGTGAGTGAGGGCGAGAGAAGGAAATAATGTAGGAGATGTTAAGGGAAAATAGCTGGAGTTGAAAAATTTTAAATACCAATTGATAAATGATTTAATTGTGGATTGAAATCAAAGTATGAGGGGGACTGTATATTATTAACTATTAAGTTGCTTTCTGAGCATGGACTTAATGTCATGTGGACTAAAGGATGCTGTAATAAATCATAAATTCCTGGTGTGTAGCCAGTGCCTCAGGCCTATAACTTCTTTAGTGAAAGGTTTTTAAGCCAGCCCTGTCCATTGTTCTTGTGCATCTAGGTTAACACACCTTTGGAATGCCAGAACTAATACCCCTGGAAGGCAAATGCGTGACCATCCTCGGGAGAGCACAGAATCTTGATAGCTGCCCTGTAATCCGAACACTGCCTTGCTTTCTCTCGCCTCCAGGTAATCTTCCTTAACCTTCTTCATTTCAAATGTATAAAAGAAACTGCAAAGCTGTTATTCTTGGAAGCATTTGAGATCCTACTTCCCAGCAGTTGCTGTCAGTTTTGACTCAAATAAACTCATAAGAATTCTCTACAAGTTTGGACATTCTTATGTCCACAGTCAGGAGAGATGAAATAATCTTGACATTTATTCAAAGCCATGGAAAATCTGAGCAAACTCTCCTTGTCTGAAACCTAGAGTATGCATTTCTGTCAGTCAGATTCAGTGTTTCAATCCTCTCTGGGCAGAAAAAGTGCCATTTTCCTTGTTTCTGGATTACATGCAGACTAGCTTCTTATGGAACACATACTTTCTTCTGAGCACGATACCAGAATTTAGATTGTATCTTTATCCAAGTCAATATATTTGACTTGGTTAAGGTTTGATTGTGTGACAACCACAATTATGAATAGTTTGTAGTGCTCTGGTTTTGTTTTGTTTTGTTTTGTTGCTGAGAGAATTCATCACTGCTTTTTTAAGACCTCTTGGAACAAGCCAAGACCATATCTTAAGGGTGTCTGTCCTAGACTGTGCCATGCACTTCATTTTCAGTCCTATTTTGCTCCAACCCCAGCTGGTTTGCCTTTCTGGTTTATCTGACATTCTTTCCTGCATCCTTCCTGCTGCCTCTTTATCTTTCAGCAAAGGACCAGTCTCCCCTCCTGAATGATACATTAGGAATAACCTTAAGGTAACATCTCTAGACTTTGAAATCTTTCCTTGTAAATTGTGCCCATGGGCTGCTTAGTTTCCTGGAAGACATACTCCACCTCCTCCTTGAAGCTTTGCCAAGCTGGAAGCAATTTTTCCTCCAAACTCTAAAAGCTCTTACTGCCTGTGCCTTTATTAATGTATTTTTTTCTCTCAGCTAGATTATAAATTGGTGAAGGTGAAAGCCTATTTTATACTTCGTTATTTGTCTCCCCACCCACAACCCTATGCCTTAAACAGGGAAGGTGCTTAATAGATATCTGCTAAATAAAACAGCTTTAAGGATAGAAAGTGACTTTTTAGTATAAATTGGTAGAGACTCCATCAGGTGAAGAATCATCATTCTCTGATTTAATGTTTTGGATTTTGAAGACTTACCAAAATTATGCAAATAACCAACCCCCGCCCCCCTCCCCCCAACGACTTTCTGTTGTTTACCCCTATATTTTAAAAGTCAGGCTTATGGAGGCATATCTCTCATCCAGTAAAATTCTCCTTCTTAAATTGTATATTTCTATGAATTTTGAGAAGTTTATAGAGTTGTATAGCCATTACCATAGCCAAGATATAGGTCACTGATATCACCCCGAAAATTCCCTGGTACCCCTTTGTACCCTCAATTCCCTTCCTTCACTGCCAGACCCTAGCAACTGCTGACTTGCTTTGTGTCTCTATAACTTGCCTTTTCCAAAACGTTATATAAATGGACTTATGAGTGGCCTTTTGTATCTGACTTGTTTCACTTAGCAATGCTTTTGAGATTCATTTATGTAGTTGCATGTATTAGTAGCTAGTTCCTTTTTACTTGCTATTGGATGGGTCCAGAACACCACTCATTATTTTTCAGTAGAAGGCATCTGAGTTCCTGAAAGCTCTTATCTTCCTAAAAGTAGGGCCTCCCAAAAGAACTAAAAAGAACTCAATTGTCATAAATCCCCTTTCCAAGCAGGGATGATTCATTCATCACTTATCACTGGAGAAGAGAAGTCTCCACACTACATCTAAACAGACATTGTCACAGAACTATCATATCTCCTATCTGTTCTCCTGAGGCACAGTTGTCTTTCCAGTCATTTGTTTTTCCATAAATGTCCTTCCTCCTTTCCCCTTCACTTATTAAGAAGTCCTTTGTTTTTCCATTAGTGGCTTTCTCCCCCTCCCCTGACCTTATCAAGTTGGTGTATATAAACCCAAATTCTAACTTCCCCTTTGAGTCACATTTTTTTCTGCATAACTGTTGAGGGTAGAGATGTTGATCATGCTCTATTGATTGTGAAAGGGGGGAGGGCACCTAATAGGCATAGGACCATAGTCCTATTCCATCTTGAAGCCTTGTAGCTCAAGGCCTACTAATGGGTCTCCAGAGGGGCAAAAGAGAGCTATAGAAAAGAAACTAGGGAGGCCAGGTATACTGAACTTTAAATATGTATGATTGTACTAGGAAATAACTGTACATGGTTTGAAATTTCAAATAGAATAAAAAGCACCCTAGACTTCTAAGCTCCTGAGAACTTTAGCCATCACTAGTCCAAGCTCTGCATCCTACAAAGAAAACTCAAGAAGTGATTTCTCAAAGCAACACGAGGAAGGAGAAAGAGGTCTCTCTAGCCTACATGGGCAGTGCACTTTCTATTCTATCACCACCTTTTTTACCCTCACTGTAAGTTTCAGAATAAGATTACAGAGGAAGTGAAACACTGTTTAAGCTGTGTTTTAAGTTCATTGTTAACTAAATGAGAAATAGAAATCATGCTGAGCAAAATTTCAGAGCCCGAGTTCTAACCCTGGAGGAAATTGGGAGGAAATTCCTAGAGGTGTGAACAGTGACAGGTACTGGAAATGTAGAGAGAATGGGAGAAAGACCTCATACATTAGTCCTTGACAGACAAATGTCTTCTCTTTGGCTGGTGACAGCAGGAATGGAACTGAAATCTCTCAACATCAGGATGAAGATGTTTTACCCCAGTTTTTAATCTACACAAGCCTTGAGTCAGATGTAACATTTAACGCAGATAATTGAACTTCAATGTAACATTAATGTGGTTCAGTCAAATTAAGCTCGTTTTTTTTTTTTAAAAAAATGTTTTGTTTTTAATTGATTTCAGGGAGAGGAAAGGAGAGAGAGAGAGAGAGAGAAACATCAATGAAGAGTCGAAACCTAGGCCCTGACCAGGAATAGAACAGTGACCTCCAGGTTCATGGGTCAACACTCAATTGCTGAGCCATACCATCCAGGCTTTTTCTTTCTTTCTTTTTTTTTTAAATCCTCACCTGAGGATATTTTTTCCATTGCTTTTCAGAGAGAGTGGAAGGAGGAGAGAGAGAGAGAGAGAAACATCGATGTGAGAGAGACACATCGATTGGTTGTATCCCACACTAGCCCCAATCAGGGCTGGGGATCGAGCTTACAACAGAGGTATGTGCCCTTGGCTGGAATCGAACCCAGGACCCTTTGGTCCGTGGGCCAATGCTCTAACCACTGACTGCCTAGGGCATCTTTCTTTTTTTTTTTTTTAAGTGTAAAGGTGTTGTTGTTTTTTTATGTGTAGCATAGGCAAAATTATTTTAAGTTAATACATTTTTATTTAAGGAATTTCACATGTTGTAATTCCTTCCACTGCCTTAGTTCTTCCTGAGTTTGAGTCTTAATCCCTTTTAAAAATAATTTTTTCTCAATCCACAGTTGTTATGTCAGTCAGTTCACAGTTCTTTTAGCTGGGCTTCTCTGATCTCCACTTGAATATGGACATACTTCAGAAATTCCCCACCTATAATCACTGAGACCAAGCTTCTTCTAGCAATTTAGGGCCAGAGTTAGGGCTAGAGTAGATGGATCTGCCTGGTTCTCAATTTCAGACACCCTGTGAGCATCAGTAAGTTCATTCTTAAACTATCATACTCTAGAATAGTACAGATCATTGGGATATGCCAATACCTAAGATTTAAAATATTTGCCTCTAGTCTTTTATAGTTTTAGCAGCTATCTTGTTTCTTCCTACAGATCTAACAAATAGTTCTGTGAATAAAGGAAACCAAGTATTTACTCTATGATGTGTTTCTGATGATGTAGGTACAGAAAATAAGCTCTTTTCTAAAGAAAAAAAAATTTTTTTTAACAGGTTAGGAATAAAAACCACATGACACTAAAAAACTACATTTTACCAAACTTTAAAAATAAATCTCTAGAGAAAAATGTTATTAAGAACATATGTAGAGAGGAGACAACAATATGGCGGGGTAGGTAACAGATGCACCCACTGCCTCCCGCAACCACATCAAAATGACAACTAAAATACAGAACCACCATCATCCAGAACCTCCTGAAATCTAGCTGCACAGAAGCCTGACAACCAGGGAACTGAGGAAGCACAGAGACCCGTAGAGGGCTGGAGATGTGGGCAGATCGGGGCTGGATTGTGGAGACACAGCCAAGGGCCCACATCCAGTGTAGTGGTTTAAATCCGGGAGGACATCTCGGCGGAGGAGGTTTCCTGGAGGAGCGAGGGGTCCCAGCCCCACAGCAGGCCCCCAGCACAGGCTCCAGGGCCGGGAAGAGAAATCCCCACAACCTCAGGCTATGAAAACCAGTGGGGACTGTCGCTGAGGGTCGCCGAGGCTGCGGGAGTCCCAGGCTTTCCTCTTAAAAGGCAGCGCATGGACTCACTCAGATACGCTCCCTGTGAGCCCCAGCCCTGGGTAGCAGCTTGAAAGGACCTGGGACACTTGGGGAGGAACTAACCTGCCTGAAGTTGGAGTGAGAGCTGGAGGGGCAGCTTTCTCCCAGACAGAAGAGCTGGCAGAAGCCATTGCTCCTTTGGTGAGTCCTCCCCCCACACAGCCAGCAGGCAGGCACCTTCTCTGAATCTCCATCAACCTGACTCACACCTTTGGCCCCGCCTCGGTGATTCCTGGAGAGCCCACCACTCCCTGATTGCAACCTCATCCAAGTCATTTCCAGTGGCTTTTCTATGCAAGCAGCCTCTCGAGTCTCATGCTTAAGACTTTCCTAAAATCTCTCAAACAAGCAGCAGCATGTTCCATACAGCTTGATAAAAGGCCCCAGGCCTGGCACTAGCGGCAGCTGCATTGGCTCATAGCTTCGCCTCTCCTGGGCAGCTCCAAGCCCAGCCCAAGTAGCAGCCATCTACAGCTTGCTGTGTAGCTCATGCTGGGTGGCCCTGGGCAGGGCACAGGCAGAGGCAGACTTTGCATGTCCTGTGAGGCCCCAGAGACAGTGCATCTGGTGTATAGCTTCGACCACACTGAATTATAACCCTACCACATCCACTAGTGACACACTCAAGGGGCACACTTGATGAACACCAAGGCTCCACTGAAGTAAATCCTGCTCCATAGGGGTGTCTCCAGCACAGCAGCTCTCTGGCTGTAGTTGCAGCTGGTCCTCACAGCTGATTGGCCTGGGGGTCAATTCCTCCAGTGACGCCAACAGCACCCAAGGCTCAACTACAACAGGACAGTGCACACAGCCCACACAGGGGAGCACCTAGAAGGCCCAGCTCAGGGGACTGGGGAGGTTGAGCCACTGGACCCTACAGGACACCTACTACACAAAGCCACTCGACAAATTCCAGGAGACATAGCAGTTCTACCTAATACATAGAAACAAACACCAGGAAGCAGCCAAAATATGAAGTTAAAGAAACATGTCACAAATGAAAGAAGAAATCTCCAGAAAAAGAACTAAATAAAATGGAGCCAAACAAGCTACTACATACAGAGTTCCCAACAATGGTTATAAGGATGATCATGGATCTTAGTAAGATTATTAAGGAAACTAGTGAGATCATCAATTACATAATAAAGAACCAGTCAGAAGTGAAAGCTACACTACCTGAAAGGAAGAATAGTTTATAGGGAATCAACAGTAGAGCAGAGAACGCTGAGAATCAAATCAGCAATTTGGAACATGAGGAGACAAAAAGCATCCAACCAGAAGAGCAAAAAGAAAAAAGGATCCAGAAATATGAAGATAGTGTAAGGAGCCTCTGGGACAACTTCAAGCAGCCCAACATTCGCATTATGGGCATGCCAGAAAGGGAAGAAAGAGGGCAAAAAATTAAAAACCTATTTGAAAAAATAATGACAGAAAACTTCCTCTACCTGGGGAAAGAAATAGACTTACAAGTCCAGGAAGCACAGAGGGTCCCAAACAAGAGAAACTCAGAGAGGCCCACAGCAAGACACAGCATAATTAAAATGTCAAGGGTTAAAAACAAAGAAAGAATCTTAAAAGCAGCAAGAGAAAAGCAATTAGTTACCTACAAGGGAGTACCCATATGATTTTCAGCTGATTTCTCAACAGAAACTTTGGAGGACAGAAAGGAGTGGCAAGAAATATTCAAAGTGATGAAAAGCAAGGAACTATAACCAGGACTACTCTACCCAGCAAAGCTATCATTTAGAACTGAAGGTCAGGTAAAGAGCTTCATAGATAAGAAAAAGGTAAAGGAGTTCATCATCACCAGACCAGTACTATGTGAAATGTTGAAGCATCTTTTTTAAGAAGAAGCTGATGAACAGAAGAAACTGACAAACAAAATAGACCCAGAGACACTGGGGCATGCAACAGACTGTCCTATCTCAGAGGGAAAGAGGGGTGGGGGGTAGAAAGAGATTAACCAAAGAAGTTATATGTATATCTGCATAACCCATGGACACAGTCAATCATGGGGTGAAGGCCTAGGGAGGGGGTGGGAGCAAGGTCGAGGGGGTAATGGGGAAAAAATGGGACACCTGTAATACTTTCAACAATAAAGATTTAAAAAAAAGAACATATATCATTACAATTAAATTTGATGAATTAAATATGTAGGAAAGTCCATATTCTCAAAATAAGAAAACCAAAACTCATTCACATTTCAAAGTATTTATCTTGCAGAAGATCTTAAATTTTGGATGTAGCAGAGTGAAATACAGTCTCTTGATAAACAATTAAGAATTCAATTTCCCCCAAGGAAATTTTCTATTGATTTGTAACCTGGCGTTGAATTTGACCTTGGTGTTCATGTCATGATAATTTGGGTTACTCTGAATATGCCATCTCTTGAACAAGGGCCTCTGATAATTTTAAATGAACACAGCTGCCAATTTGCCATTCTTCTATTTGCATCACTATATGTGGGAATGAACTGGCAATTAAGACATTTCCACTAAGCAGTAAGATAGAGGAAATGAAGGACATTTATCTAACAAGTTTAAAAAGAGATGTTTCATTTTTGTCTTTTTGGACATAAAAAGGGGAAAGAAAGCAGTTTGTGTCTTTGAGGGCTTTGATAGAGGCAGAATTGTTCCCTGGGCCATGCAACCTCCAATTAGATTTTAGTTAAAAAATGAAAGAAAAATAATTTTAAAAGAGAATACATGTAGAAAAGTTTGTACCAGGCCTAAAAGTATTTCCTTTGGTCTTTCTTTTTTCCTTCCTTCCTTTCTTTTGGTATTTCCTTCCTTCTCTCTTTTGGTTCAATGAAAATTAATACTTCTCAAGTTTGATTCATGGGGACAGCTTGCATTTGATAGTAAGTAGTAATCACCTTCATGTGTTACACACCTTAGGGCCTTCATTCCATCTTGCATCTGACGCTGCATTAATTAGTAACATACTGTCCAATTCAGGAAAACGAAGGTCCTACTGAGGAGTAGACCATGAAGATTTAGGAGTCTGGAAGCCCTTTCTCAGAGAAACAAGTGAAGGAACTTAAAAGAAAAGGAACCAGGGGAACTGGGAGAGGAGTTAGGGAAGTGTCAATAGATGGGTTTTTGAGCTTCTGTTTTTATTGTGCAGAATGTTTCTTTGCCTACTTCCCACTTGTTGATATTCTCCAAGGCCAGATTAGAAAACCATCTACTCTAAGAAGTTTCTAGATCCTTTTAGTTAGGAACCATCTCTCTTACTCAGAACCTCTTAGCACTTGCTGCTACCTCTATTATAATACTAGTGACAGTCTAATTTAACTGGATAAGGTCAGGGCCTTGAATGCCACACTAGGAGGTTTATGGGAGCCATTAAGCTTCGGAGGTTTTAACGTATCAAAGACAGATTAAGAAGGCAGTTCTGGTGCAAACTTAAGGAAAGGGGCACATAAACTTATCAGTATATTACTTTGCATGGTTACCCCATAAAACATGGTCACCAGGCAGCCTCCATGTCCCCATCATCCTCTCTACCCTCTGTAACAGGAGGGTAATTGCTCCGCTGAAGTCGTGTTTTGAAGGCTCAGCAATGACCTGCTACCTGCTACGTCTAGGGACTAGTCCCCTCATTACTCAACTCACTCTATTTTGAGTCTGAGATCTTCCCGAAACTTTTTCTTCTCTCAATTCAAGAACCGATTACATTTTCCTCATTTACTGTTTACCATTTAGAATGCATTTTTACTGTTGAAGCTTAAAGCAAAGTTTAATTAGTCAAGTGGCTATATGGGTGGAGCCTTGAAGAGCTTTAGGAAGGGTATTTTTGAGGGCTTTAGACTTGAAAGGCGCTGACAATAGTTCTCAAGGGCACGGTTCAAGCGTGCAGCTTTTGCTTTGAACAGCTCTATTCTCATGCATGCGCGCCCGGGCTGGGGGCTAACTTTTCTGTTGTTTACGTAATAAGAGACAGGGAAGGGAGCTGGGCTCGCCTTTTTTTGATCGGAGGGCAGCAGCGAGGGAGGGGCCCGGCGGATTAGGCGAGGCTAACCCCCAGCCCGGCGCTCCCCCGCTCAGCCAAGGGGCGGGGCGCACCAGGCGGCCACGCGCGCGGGCGGCGGAGTGGGCGTGTCCCGCGGGCGCGCGCGGGCGGCGGAGTGGGCGTGCCCCGCGGGCGGCAGCGGCAGCGGCGGCGCGGGCCGGGTGCGCAGCGCAGCCTCCTGTGCTGGAATGTGCGGCTCCCGCGAGCTCGCGGCGCAGCAGCAGAGCGAGCGCCGCCGAGGCCCCGGGCCCCAGACCTCGGCGGCGGCGGCGGTGGCCGGGACCGCAGAGCGAGAGCCAGTGGCCTGAGCGCTCGGCAGCCCCACTCCTGGGCCTTCGCGGGCCTCGACTGCCCCAGCGCCCAACTTTTCCACCCTCCCTCTCCCCTCCCCCGAAACTCCAGCAACAAAGAAAAGTAGTCGGAGAAGGAGCGGCGACGCCGGGTCCCCAGCCCCTCCTCGCCGAGGAAGGCCGGTAAGCGCGGCGCGGGGCCGGGGGCTCGGTCTGGGTGGGGGAGGGCCGAGCGGGCGGCGGTGGCGGCGGCGGCGCCCGCGGGAGGGGGAGGGCGCGGAAGGACGCGGAGCGAGGCGCTGTCCAGGGCTGATTTGCAGATACTGTGGCTCCGGCGGCGGCGGCCCCGCCGGACGGGGGCGGGCGGCCGGGCGGGATCGGGTTACACCGGCGCGGCCCGGGGGCTGGGCCGGGGGCGTCAGTGGGGAGCGGCGCGGCGCCAGGACCCCGTCCCCAGCCGAGGCCGGGCCTCCGCCTCCGCGCGGGTCCCAGCGGCCCTCGGAGTCGGGCCCCGAGGTCGAGGCGTGGAGCTGCTTGGGGCCCTAGTTCTGAAACTTCCTCCTCGCCCTCCCGCCGCTTCCAGGTCCCGCCGCAGCCCCTCGCACGCCCGCGGCCCTGCCGTCCCCCTCCCTCCGCGGCCTCTCCCTTTCGCCGGAAGGCGCCGTTGAGCGCGGCTGGGCGGGTTGAGTCAGCCCTGGGGCCCGGGCGGTTCCGCCAATGGGGCTGGACAGCGATTTCTGCGCTCGGGCCGTTTGGGCGCCGCGGCCCTCCGCGCCCGGCCACCTTGCCGCCGGAGCTGGCCGTGCCGGGGCGCGCGTCCCGCGGGGCGCCGTGGGGGAGTGAGTCCGCGAACTTCCGGGGGGCGGGGGGGCGGCCGGCGCGCGTGGGGGCCCCCTCTGGCGCTCGGGGCCGACGCCTCGGGAGGGCGCCCGCGGAGCCTCCCGGCCCTTCTCGGAGGGCGAGCGCTGGGGACTTGAGAGGAGCCGCGACGCCGGCGACGCGGTAACTTCCCCCCCTCCCTTCCCCTCCCCAGTGCGGGTCCGAGAGCCGGAGAGGGGGTGGCCTGGGGGAGGCTTGGCTTGGCCCAGCGGCGCCCCGAGTTGGCCCCCGGCCCCTTTTAGCGTTGGGGAGCGCAGGAAAGGCTTCGGGACGAGCGTCGGGGCAGCTCCCGCGAGCTGGCGTGTAAATGTGGGCAGCGAGCGGGGCGAGCCGAGAGGAAGCGAGAGCGCCCGAGTTTGCAAAGAGCTGCTTTGTGTTTGGTATTTTGAGAAAATGGCCGAATGCCTATTTCAGCCAGGAATGCCGCCGCCGAGGCAGCGCTGGTGGCAGCCGCACGTAGGAATCCCTGCAGCTCGCTGGGCTTCGGGGCTTCGCCGGGATGGGCTTCTGACAAACGTTAAAATTCCTTTAGGGATGGGAGGTAGGGTTTGGGGGACTCTTAAGGAAAGTCGATGTTTGGGTAAATTACCGAGTAGCCCGGACTTCCTTGGGACAGCGTTTGCCCTCGGTTTGTTTTCTGTGATGGCATTTGATTCCAACTTTTGTTGGTACGTATAACTCAACCGGTTTGTGTTCATGAACTTTGGTGAAACGGCGTACTTTTTGTATTTTGGGTTAAACTTTCTTAGTTCTTGCCACTTATTTTGCCTTTTCTAATTTGCAAGAGAACACCTACTTTGAGAATAGTACCTTTGGAAAGGAACCTGGTTAGGACGATTTAAAAGCCCAACATATTTTGAAGAAGGTGATCTTGTAATGGCTTCCACTAGGCAAGTAGGCCAAGTCAAACACAATGCAAGAAAGTTGCTGATTGTCGAGTTGAGTTGTATGATTATTTTATTAGGTGGTTTGAAAAGTTCTTTAGTTTCATTTGTGAAGTTTTGAGTACACCAAACTTCCTTTTCCACAGGAAAAAAGGTCCGTAAATTTTTCCCCCTTTAAACAGTTCAAATTAACAAAAAAAAAAACCTTAAGTAGTACTTTTTCACTGTAGTTTACTCTTCTGGAGTTAGTTGAGGTAATGTGAATTTCAGTTCAGTTGACCAATTTATTACAGGCTTCTACTTTCTAGACATGTTTGTCTGGATTCTGGATTTCCCACTTTTCTGATTCAGACCAGTAAACGTTGAAGGGGGAATTGGAAGGCTAGCTGTTTACTATCATGTATTAAATTTTAAAAGTAACTTTAATATTTAATATTAAAAATGAAGGAAAAAAATAATGAAGGCTACAGTTTTGTTTTTGCACCGGAGAAACTAAGTGCTTGTCAATGGTAGACCTAGTTGATGGATGAGTTATGTCAAACAATTGATAGAATTTTTCAGAAGGGTAATAGAAATTTTTTTGGTGATGCAGTGGAGAATTCAAAATTACAAAAAGATTTTAAAGGCTTATTTTTTAATAGTTAATGTTGATTGAGTTAGAGATTATGTTGGAAAATGTATTTTCTAAAAGTTATGAAGAATTATAGTGATGCTTTGGTTTTAGACCAGTAAAAGTTGTGTTTAAACTGGTGCGTTTGTGTTTTTTGTTCTGTTTTGAATTCAGAATACAGTTATGGCCACCCAGGTAATGGGGCAGTCTTCTGGAGGAGGAGGGCTGTTCACCGGCAGTGGCAACATTGGCATGGCCTTACCTAACGATATGTATGACTTGCATGACCTCTCCAAAGCTGAATTGGCAGCTCCTCAGCTCATCATGTTGGCAAATGTAGCCTTAACTGGGGAAGTAAATGGCAGCTGCTGCGATTACCTAGTTGGCGAAGAAAGACAGATGGCAGAATTGATGCCTGTTGGGGATAACAACTTTTCAGATAGTGATGGAGAAGGACTTGAGGAGTCTCCTGAAATAAAAGGTGAACCCAATGGACTGGAAAACATGGAACTGGAAAGTTTGGAACTCACTGTTGCAGAACCACAGCCTGTGTTTGAGGTATCAGCTGCCCCAGAAATTTACAGCTCCAATAAAGACCTTCCTCCTGAAACACCTGGAGCAGAGGACAAATGCAAGAACTTGAAGACCAAACCCTTCCGTTGTAAGCCATGCCAGTATGAAGCAGAATCTGAAGAACAGTTTGTGCATCACATCAGAGTTCATAGTGCCAAGAAGTTTTTTGTAGAAGAAAGTGCAGAGAAGCAAGCAAAAGCTAGGGAATCTGGCTCTAACACTGCTGAAGAGGGAGATTTCTCCAAAGGCCCCATTCGCTGTGACCGCTGTGGCTACAATACCAATCGATATGATCACTATACTGCTCACTTGAAACACCACACCAGAGCTGGTGATAATGAGCGAGTCTACAAGTGCATCATTTGCACGTACACCACAGTAAGCGAATATCACTGGAGAAAACACTTAAGAAACCATTTTCCAAGGAAAGTATACACATGTGGAAAATGCAACTATTTTTCAGACAGAAAAAACAATTATGTTCAGCATGTTCGAACTCATACAGGTAAGAGGACCTTTGCAGTCCATAAGTTCAACTCACTTCTGATAGTTAATTGAGCGAGTAGTTAATGATAATGCTAAAAAAAAGGGGGGAGGCCCTGGGTTCACACCCTGATTCCATTATTTGCTGTCTTTGTGACCTTGAGCATGTTATTCTCTATGTGCCCCAGTTTCTCCATGGAGGAAACTATTACTATAGGATTAAAGGGTCCACTGAAGGAACTCAAGTCAAGTATTGAGTGGTATATAGAAGAATAGCCAAGAGAAATCTTATTAATGTTTTTTCTAAAATACATATTCTAACAACTCGGGATAGGCCATTTAGCCAGGTTAGACTACTGTTTTGTTAGAAGATGTATTTAGTTGGCAGTGAATACATCTAAGATGCATACAGTAGTTTCCCAAAGGACTTTAGGCTTTGACAAAAAAGGAAAAAAATAACCCTTGCATAACCTCATTTAACACAGCCTCAAACTATTTAAAACATTTCACTTGGGGTATTGAGCTTCTAAATGGAACAACTTAACCTGTCCCCAAAACACTGAAATGTGAGAAGCTAGGTGTTTGTTTTTTTTTTAGTACGTTTTTATTGATTTCAGAGGAAGGGAGAAGGGAGAGAGATAGAAACATAAATGATGAGAGTCCTTGATCAACTGCCTCCTTCATGTCCTTCACTGGATCGAGCCTGTAACCCAGGCTTGTGACCTGACCAGGAATCGAACTGTGACCTCCTGGTTTATAGGTGGAAGCTCGACCACTGAGCCATGCTAGCTGGGTGAGAAGTTAGTTTTTTAAGGGATTGGTGGGATTATCACCTAAATCATTTTCCTAAGAAAGCAACCACATGTGGGAAATGCAACTGTTTTTCCGACAAAAAATAATGTTCAGCGTATTTGAATTCATACAGGTAAGAGGACTTTTCTAATTTATAAGTGTGCTCTTTCAAAAAAAAAAAAAAATGGAACAATCTTAAAAATACGGACAATTGCAAACATCTCAAAAGTAAAGAGAATGCTACAGTGCGCCAGCATGTACTCATCATTTATACCCAACAGTTAAGAATATTTTGTCAAATTTTGCAATTCAGTTTACTTTTAATTTTTAAAAAATATATCTTTATTGATTTCAGAGAGAGGAAAGGAGAGGGAGAGAGAGAGAGAGAAACATCAATGATGAGAGAGTCATTGATCCGGCGCGAGCCTGCAACCCGGACATGTGCCCTGACTGGGAATGGAACCCCGATTGCCTGAATCCTAGGTCGACGCTCAACCGCTGAGCCACGCCTGGCCGGGCTGCAATTCATTTTTTAAAATAATAGCTTTATTGAGATATATTCTACTACCATACAGTTCACCCATTTAAAGTTACAGTTCAGTGGTTTTAATATATTCACAGTGCTGGAGAGCATTATGCTATGTGAAATGATTTCACTCATATGTGGAATCTAATGAACAAAATAAACTAACAAAATAGAAACAAACTCATAGAGAACAGAGCATGCTGATTACCAGATGGGAAGAATGGTGGTGAGGGTGGGGAGGTAGAAGAAGGTATAGGGGGGACAGATGGTGATGGAAGGAGACTTGACTTGGGGGGATAAACACAACACAGTTGATGTATTAAAGAATTGCACACCTGAAACATACAATTTTATTAACCAATGTCATGCCAGTAAATTCAATTAAAAGTATATATAGTTATTCACAGTTTTGTGCAGTCATCACTACTATCAATTTTAGGACATCTTAACCCCAAAAAGAAACTCCTATCACTGGCTGCTCCCCATTTCTTCTCAATGCCTCTTAATTATTGGCTTTTAAATTTACTTTCAAATTTTTGTAATTAGGGGTCTCATTTTTTCCAAAGAAATGTTTTCAACTCTTGTAGTTATTTTAATTTACATTTTCCTGGTAAGGGTTGGTACTTTTGAGGTCTGATTACTGGTCTGAAAAAAATGGATAGAGTAATTTAGCGTACTGTGCTCTTGGGTCACAAGTGAAAAGGGGCTATGGGATGCTGTTTAGTTAAGGTCCCTTTTGCAGGAGTTGCTGCTCTGTGGAACTGAATCCTAGGTAAAGTGGGACACTGTGGGGGAGGTAAATTGATACTGCTTTGCTTAAGTGGTAGACTTGAAACTTGGAGGTGAAATTCCATTAAATGAAGTCTGCAGCAAGATTTCTAAGCTTTAGCAGATGGCTTCTGCATGTAAAGTTTTAAAATCTAGTCAAATAAAAGAATTTGTAATCCCTTTGGAATTTGTTGTAACCTATGAATGAGTGTCTCTATGCTTTGAAACCATTACATTTCAAAACTAAAGTTTAGACATTACAAAAATACATAGCATAGGAAACAAGTTACTTGGGAATCCTCCCCCATTAATCACTAACAGTTTGAGTTAAACAAATTGCTAAGACTGAATGAACCTCACCTATAATACCTTAAGACCAATCCCAAATACCATATATACTTCATCTGTAATAAGTAATTCATTTAACAGTTTTTGAAAACCTTGGGGTTTAGCTAATTTAGAATTGGCTCTCATGTAGAGATTTCAAGTAGTAACTATAACAACATGTGGTAAGGTGCATGATTTTTATGTGTACACCTTGATGAAGTTTTACAAATATATATACTCATAACCACCATGCAAGCCAACGTAGAGAATAATCCAATACCCCAGTGCCTTTGTCTATTAAATTATTATTTTTTGGTCAGTTTTAGTTTGATAATTTCAAAACTGTTGGTAAGTTTTTTCCCCAAAGCTAAAAATGTTCTTTTTTTTAAAAAATAGTATCCTTTTTAGAAATTTTTTTTCAATATATCTTTATTGATTTCAGAGAGAGGAAGGGAGAGGAAGAGAGAGAGAAACATCAATGATGAGAGAGTCATCATTGATTGGCTGCCTGAGACCTTGAGCCCACAACCTGGGCATGTGCCCTGACTGGGAATCGAACCGCCATCTCCTGGATCCTAGGTCTATGCTCATCCGCTAAGCCACGCTAGGCCGGGCTAAAAATGTTCTTTTATTGAATTTATTGGGGTGACACTGGTTAACAAAATTCAAAATGTTTTCAACAATCTAAATTGTTGTTTTAGAACATTTTTGGAAGGAAAAAAGAAAATGAAGACAATTGGAAAAATATTTATCTCATTTCACATTTTATTGTTAAACCTATTTGGTCTTTATGTTTTTAAAAAAGATTTTTCCCTATTACCTTATTTGTGATCTTTAAAAAACCAATTTGGTAGTGTATAATTTGAAGGATAATTTGATTATGTAAATTCTGAGAGGTATTAAATGTATGGTTCTAAAAATTGTATTTATAGAAAAATAAATTCTTCTAGTGCTGAAGAGTAGACATAAGAAATGATAGCAGAATCACTTATTTCTCATTTCACATTAGGTAGCCTTGTTTCCAGAGTCAGTGGGTTTCTTTCATTGAGTGACCAGTGCTATCTTCTATTCTATGCTAATCTTCAGAACAATCCATTACTATAGCTGGTATGCTCTACCTTAGCTTTTGTTTACTTACTGAGAGGAAAACTCCAGGATTAAAAGTCTGAAGTGCTGTGCCCAAGGTCACATACTACAGAGATTCAAAATTCCTAATCTCTTAGCCTGCTGGGGGTTGAGGATTGTTTTCATTTGAGTCTTAAATCAAGATTTTTAATTTTGTGGCTTGGATATTTAACCAGTTCACAAATTCTGTTTTATTTTTTATTTTCTATTTATTGATTTTTTCGAGAGAAAGGAAGGAGAAGAGACATTAGTTCTCCGCACCTATGCATTCATTGGTTGATTCTTGTACGTTCCCTGACCTGGAACGAACCAGCAATCTTGGTGTATTGGGGCGACGCTCTAACCAACTAAGCTACCTGATCAGGGACACAAATTCTACTTTTAAGATTGTGTGACTGAAAAACCACTGTTACGTAGATTGTGCCTATAGTATAGAATTGCACAGATAGAAGCAGTCTATCCTGTTACAAAGAATTTAAAAGTAAATTATCCCCTATTGATTCTTCATGTTAATCTATAATAGGATATAATTTTTATTTCATTAACTTTTTAAAATAACATTAAATGAGATACAGTTTTTTTTAATCCTCAAGGATATTTTTTTCCATTGCTTTTCAGAGAGAGAAAGAGAAAGAGAGAGAAAGAGAAACATTGATGTGAGAGATATCGATTGGTTGCCTCCCGCATGAGCCCCAGCCAGAGCTGGGAATTGAGCCTGCAACTGAGGTACATGCCCTTGGCCTGAATTGAACCTGGGACCCTTCAGTCCTCAGGCTGACGCTCTAACCACTGAGCCAAACCAGCTAAGGCGAGGTAGAATTTACATACCATGCAATTCACTGTGGATTGGCTTGCTGTGAAGATTTCATATATAGGATGTTCCCCCAAAATGTGTACACACTGAATAATTATAAAGGCAGTGTTTCTTTAAATACATTTAATTTTCAGAATTGAGCAATCAGCTGTTAAAAGTATGTATACGATTTTTGGGGACACCTGTATATGGAATTATTCAATATGTGGTCCGGTGTGACTACCTTTTTCCCCTTAGCATGATGTTTTCAGGGTTCATTCATGTTGTACATACAGTATTTGTTATCCTTTAATTGCCATATAATTTCTTTTCTTTTTTAAATATATCTTTATTGATTTCAGAGAGGAAGGGAGAGGGAGAGAAGGAGATAGAAACATCAATGATGAGAGAGTCATTGATTGGCTACCTCCTGCATGCCCCCGACTGGGGATCGAGCCCGCAACCCAGGCATGTGCCCTGACTGGGAATTGAACCATGATCACCTGGTTCCTAGGTCAATGCTCAATCACTGAGCCACACCCGGCCGGGCGCCATTGGAAATTTTTTAGTTTAAACAACAAAATCCTGAGTCAAAAGCATTCTTGCTTTAAGCTAACAATTTCAAATAGTAGATTTATCATTTTCACAAGGGTTAAAAAAGTTCCCCAAGCCATAGCATCAAAAAATTGGGGTAAGTTTCTCTTAAAGATAATTCTAATTTTTTGTTTAAATGCTCCTCGATGCCTTATCAAGATTATTTCTCAATTCTTAATTTTTAACTTAGCCCTGGCCGGGTTGCTCAGTTGGTTAGAGCATCATCCTCATATGCTGGTTAGGACACATACAAGAATCCACCAATGAATGCATAAATAAATAGAACAACAAATCAGTGTGTCCCTCCCTTCCTCTCTAAAAATCATTTCTAAAGTTTAATGTAATGTAGCATTTCTGTGAAAATTAAAAGGGCTGTAGAATTCAGAAAGCCAACGATAGTGTCAGCAGTTGAAATGATATAATTATATAAATTCTGAATGAAATCACTTACATTTTTAATACATTTATAAAAAATTGACTGCCAGGAATAGGAAAAAAATTTTTCATAAAATATTCAGTACCGATTACAGTATATAATGTTAGTGAGAATTGTATTTGCCTTATTTTATCATATTTTAACACTAATTATATTTTTGCAGGAGAACGACCATATAAATGTGAACTTTGCCCTTACTCAAGTTCTCAGAAGACTCATCTAACTAGACATATGCGTACTCATTCAGGTTGGTAAGAAATGGGAACTTTTCTGTCATTTTTAGTAAACTACCATTATAAGGAAGTTCTAGACCTAGAACTGGGTCATTATTTATGATTATATTTTTATAATTTAGAAATTAGAGTTAAAAATCAGTATTCTTTTAATGTGGAGCTGTATTTAAATGGAGATTCTTAATGAGTCCATAGGTGGAACCTCCTGTAAATGTAAATGTGTGTGCACTTTTCTGGGAGGAGGGTCCTTACTTTTCTTTAGCTCTTCATTAAGTTCCATGACACTAATAAAAATTGAACTAATACCATAGACTAAGGCTGGTTAATCCTTTTTGAACAACAACTACCTTCTCACACTCCTTCTTTGACACAATATGACACCAAGTTTCATAGTGTGTGGTTGCCAGGCTCCAGGGATTCCTTGTTAGCTTCTCAGGTCTTGAAATTTGGATTTGTTCTCTTGAAAGTTGATAGGGCTTCTCTGTGGACTGATATACAAAACCCAAACTTTAAAGAATTATATATAATCTGAGATACTAACTTATTAGCCTATAATAGATAAAATTTAGGACTGTAACAAGTAGGATATTCATGTACTCCACTAAAAAAAATCAGGATCACCAACCACAATTGTTCCCCATTATCAAGGGGGCCAAGTTAAAAATTAAATATTAGCATAGGTGGCCTTATGAATGGATTGCTATTTCATTTTGGCCCTGATTGACCCTTAGCGAACTTCCATGTCTCCTTCCAGATTTAGAACATAGTTATATGTACCCCTGTGGGCAAACTATGCTAAATAAAAGCTTGCTGTTTACAAACATCTATGTAGATCCATCTCCCTTAAGTTAACAGTTACCTTAAATCTGTGTCCAGTCAGGTAGCCACTAGCCACATGTGGTTTTTGAGCTTGTGAAATATGGTTGGTTGTAATTGAGTTGTATAAAATACTGAAATTCAAACTGAAGAAAATGTAAAGAATCTATTTTTAAAATATTGATTACATGTTGACATAATATTGTATATGTTGGGTTAAGTAAATAGTAGATTTAATTTTACCTGTTTTTACCTTTGTAATGTGACTACCAGATTATTGTTACTGAATATAGCTGTCTTAAGTCAGTGATGAGTAAGACTGATTATAGTACAGATTCTGATTTGAGTAGTTATGAAGGGATCATATAGAATGCTTGCTAGCCTTTCTTGACCCTACATGCTTGTCATGTTAACATATAGTTTGAGTGTATCTTCTAAATCTCTAAAGCTATTGAGTTGGGTCACTTAACCAGAACCTGGTTTTGTTACTTTTCAGTGCTTCTTGGTTTCATTTTCTGAGGGTAACTTGGATGGTATCTCAAGCTTTGTTGAGGGTAGACATACGTTCTGCTGATAGCTAATCTCTAGTCCCTTAAATAAAACATTTAAGAACTTTATGTGACTTAATTCATTTTAGTCTTCATAACTATCATACGATGTGTAAGTTCTACTCCCATTTTACAAATGTGGAAACTAAGGCATTGATTAGAAATGTGGCCATTTTTCTTGTGGAATGCCCCCCTTCTGGATTTTTCTGTCTTGAAAGCTTTTTCATGGTGTCATTTATTTTTCCCACTGTCCCTGTGTCTTGTATTATGTGTATACTGGAAAGTAAATCTAAATGCTTGATATTTCATGTTGTTTTATTTGAAGTCATATCTGGTTTACCCTTATTAGTGTTGCAGGGTCACTGGATTAGAATGACAAAGTACTTATATCTTCACTGAAGTTATAAAACACCACAGTATTTATCTGTGTTGTTTTACATTAGTCAATAATCTTTGCCCGAACAATTTTGAGTGTGCTAACAGTTGTCTTTTGGATTTTCTTTGCTATATTTTAAAGATGATTTTTAGTTGCAGTTTAATAGTACAGCAAGTCTTTTAAAAGCCTGTTAATAATGAGTAATAGCTACTATGTATTTATTCCATGCAGGCAGGGTCACTTTCAGTCCTAAAAATACTTAATCCCAGTTTGTAAGTGAGGTCGCAGGTTTAGAGAAGACAAGTACTTCATGTAAGGCTGCCTTCCTCCAAATTAGAAGAGCTAGCATTTGGCCTTGGACTCCCCGCCCTCCTGTTTTTAGTTATCAACAGTGTTAAAAGAACAGTATGGCTCAGAGAATGACTGAAGAAGCCACTTCATAATGAAATTGGAACCAGGGTGTATTGAAAGAGCAGAGCCATTGTCTTTTATTGGATGCCGACAGACAGTTTGAGTCGCAAACAGGAAACAAACATGGTTAGTCTATTTTGTGTGTGAGTGCTGAATTATTTTCAGCAGGTACTGTATTTTAATACTTTTAATAGATGTTACTGATAACACTTGCAATAAAGTAAAGCTAAATTCGGTCAAATTGAGTAGGCAGTATATTTGACTGGATTGTATGGAGTGAATATCACGTGTGTGATCTTCTCTACCCTATGGAATGGAGTCTGATCTTTACAGGTCATCTTGGCATTTTTGTTCCTTGTTCATGTGAATGTATTTTACAGACAAGAAGTGTGTGCTCAATCTATTATATCTGGAAGAGATTAGACTTTGGTGAGTTGGTACATTTTAGCTAAGCTGACGAGATTGGTTTGTGAAGCAAAACCACATTGGCCATTTACTTGGAGCACTTTCATCCACAGGGTAGGACTTCAGGCCAAATAAGGAAGGGACCAGAATGTTAGTTTGGTGAAAAGGAGAACTGAGTATTGGTAAAAATACAGACACAATAACCTAATCTGGTGTTATTCTCTATTTTATTGATGTTTCTACCTAATGTTGTTAGAGTATTCTCACCTGTGTAGTCCTAGAGACACTGATATCCTCAGCTCTCCCTTTCCTACTCTCAATGTAGATACCTCCATTTCATCCTGAATGAAATATTATTGGATGAAATACATTCAGTTTGTGTTTGTTTAGTTCCCAATCCTGCTAGCATAAGAGCTCGTCTTTAATATCTTCCAATTATGAGCATAATGGATTTTTTAAAGGCAATTAAAAACTTACCAATTACCACCTCCATTTATTACTCTTTAAGATAGAAAATTATTTTATTTATCAAAAATAAGTTTTATTTTCCTTTCATTAAGTATTTGATGATTAGTATGGAGGTGTTATTTTAATAGCTAGACTTATTTGAAAGATAGGGTTTTAGACTCTTGGTAAATTCTAGAATAATTTTTTAAACAGTATTTTATTGACATTTAATTTACACATGTGAAGATGCACACAGCTTAAGTATATAGTTCAGTGACCTTATGTATGTTTTCACCTATTGACTACCACCCAGATGAAGATGTGGAAGATTTCTACCACCTTCAGAAAAGTTGCCTCATTACCGCTTCCAGTCAGTACTCCCATAGTCTCCCCTCAAACAGTTCTCTGACTTCTCCTATCAGAAAGAACATTCTTTTATAAAATGTTTTTGAGATTCATCCCATATTCTTTGGTCAGAACTTTGTTTTTATTACTGAGTAGTAATCAATTGTATGCTCCTGTTACTCTTTAATTAGAAGTTTTCCTTGCTTTTCTTTCTGGATTATTATTTTTTTAATTGGGTTACAACTGTACTTTTATTTTTAAAAAATATATTTTTATTGATTTTGAGAGAGAGGAAGGGAGAGGGAGAGGAACATTGATCGGCTGCCTCCTGCATGCCCCTTACGGAGATTGAACCTGAAACCCAGGCATGCCTGGACTTGGGGGAGTTGGGGAAGCAACCTTTTGGTTCATGGGACGACGCTCAACTGACTGATCCATACCGACCAGGGCTGGGTTATTCTTGATAAGAGCAGGTAAAACTAATAAAGAAGCCTTTCACCTTCTGAATTTGCCAGACGCCTATAAATTAATTTGGGAAGAATAAAATAGACATCTTACATATTTGTAAAGGTGAAAAACAGGCAAATACAGGATGGGACAAAAGTAGGTTTACAGTTTGTGTAGAAAATATAATGAATAAATAATAATACAAGAATAAATTCTGTGTTTTGTGTGCTCACAACTGTAAACCTACTTTTGCCCCACTTTGTATTACTAGAATTGGAAAAGGGAGTTCAGATCATTGATATAGGACAAAAGGATTTATATTCAGCTATAAAATTGGATGAATAGATAGTCTAATTTAAGCAGGATTTTATGGCAATAGAAAGAAAACTGGGGTGGGCGGATGAATGGAGCAAGTAAATTATGCTGCCATCAAATTTTAAACAGGTTCCTAAATCTTTCCATACCTTAATTAATGCTCGCTATGTAAATTGTCTCACTCAATAGGGTTTTTTAAAAAAATGGTGCTGTTTTCCTTCTAATTCTTTTATTAGCACAAATATTTTCATAAGGAGATAAACTCTATTTATCAGATGTCTGTTTATTCAGAGGTAGGGTTTATGTAGAAAGGCAGGATAAACTAAACACATGACCCCCCCCTCCCCCCAATACTAAAAATTAGCTAGTTTGTTCCAAAGGTGATGAATTACAGGTAATGCTTATTGACTGCCTGGCCATCTGCCCATGTCAAGTGCTTTATTATATGGATTAGATTGTTTATAGCTCACAACACTCAAGAATATTTTACATATAGAATTGCACATCTGAAACCTGTATAATTTTATTAACCATTAAGTCACCCCAATAAATTCAAATAAAAATTTAAAAAAGCAAAGAATATTTTACAGATGAGGAAATGAGCCTTAGAGGGTTTTCGGTACCTTGCTCTAGATCTCACGGCTTGCATAGTCCCATATTTGATCACCCAGGTATTCTTTCTTCAAAACCGTTCTTAACTGCTATGCCCCCTGTCTTTCCCTGTCCTGTGTCTGTGTATGTTAAACACAGGCTCCTTTGCACTGAGGTGAGGCGCTGGAGAGGGAATAAAGATAGGGCCGGTGCTATGGAACAGTGCATCGCATTGTAGAGACTTCTGTGTACAAGTTTATTTGGTAAACCAACACGGAAAAGAGCTGTCCACTTAGCTACATGTCCAGTCTGACGTACTTTGATAAGCGTTTGCTTCTGTGATCAAGTCTTTTTATCATCAGACATTTTCTAATCATGTAAAGCATACTATTTACATGGAGGTGGTATGCCTTACGTGATTAGAAAATATCTGAGTAGCTTTGCTTTATGAAAAAAATTAAGATTTGATATGAATTTGAGAATGTTTGAGATGAATGTTCACAAATGTCAATTTCCATTTTTCTACTATGCATTCCATTGGACCAGTTGGGTATGGATACCGTTTGGTAATATTTACTAGAGTGTGATCTAGTGGGTATGTATTCAGGTAGAATGCATTACTCTTATGCCTTTAATTTGGGGGTGGGGTTTGTTCTGGTTCTGTACGTACGTGTGATTATGACTTCATTTGCTTATTTTACATACCATATCTATTTGTATGCCCCTTCTCAATTACCTAGTTTCTTTGTCAGTTTTGTTAAAGAAGATGGGGAAAAATCAAGGAAAGATTTCTGACTAGGGTCTATTTTTGCTTTAAAATAGCAACTTTGGCATTAGAAAAATTTGCTGAATGAAGCTTGACTCAGCTTTTGCCTTGATGTATAAAAGGGTTAAATTTAAACCGGGGGGTGCAGGGGGAGCCTTTTGCTCCCTGAGGGTAAAGCAGTGTTTTAAAACTTTTGTACCGAAGGTCTGGGAGTGTAGCTTAGAGTGCAAGATATTTCTTTGAAGTCTCAAGATTTATCTTTAAAATGTATGAATTTTATATTCTACTCACTCCATTATAAATGTGTTTAAACTAAACATAAAATATTTTAAATAATTTTCTTTGAGGGCCCTTGCCCCAAAATTACCACCCAGAGCTGAACTTTGCAAATAATTGTTGTGCCCTAACAAATGTCTGCCCTTCAATAGCCTTGTGAGCCCTAGCTTGATAAACTTTTTAGATGATGATGGCTAACGGTGAGACAATTATTTCTTTGTTTGGTTTGAGAATCAGTGTCAAGGGATGGAGAAAAGATGTACAAATAAATATGGTAAATGTAAAGTGCATGAAACAGTCTTTTCAATACAGTTTTCATGGGTTTTTTTGTTAACATTATCCAATTCTTTATTTTAATAAGATCTTGAATTCATTTCTTAATATGTCTGTAATGTCTCTCGTTTGCTTTCAGGTGAGAAGCCATTTAAATGTGATCAGTGCAGTTATGTGGCCTCTAATCAACATGAAGTAACTCGCCATGCAAGACAGGTTCACAACGGGCCTAAACCTCTTAACTGCCCACACTGTGACTACAAAACAGCAGATAGAAGTAACTTCAAAAAACATGTGGAGCTGCATGTTAATCCACGGCAATTCAATTGTCCTGTATGTGATTATGCAGCTTCCAAGAAGTGTAATCTGCAGTATCATTTCAAATCTAAGCATCCTACTTGTCCTAATAAAACAATGGATGTCTCAAAAGTGAAACTGAAGAAAACCAAAAAGCGAGAGGCTGACTTGCCTGATAAAAATGCCAATGAAAAAACAGAAACAGAGCAGACAAAAATAAAGGGGGATGTAGCTGGAAAGAAAAACGAGAAGCCTGTAAAAGTGGAGAAAAAAGATGCTGTTTCAAAAGAGAAAAAACCGTGTAGTAATGCTTTGATCCAGGTGACTACCAGAACTCGCAAATCAGCAATGGAAACTAGAGAGCTGGATGTGCACACAGGAACCAGTTCAGAAAAAAACTGTAAAACCAAGAAAAGCAAAAGGAAGATGGAAGCCGGAGCCCATTCTTTACAAGATCCTGTTAATGACGAGGAGCCTGTGACAAAAAAGAAGAAGACAGAAAAACCCAAAAATAGTCCGGAAGTACCAAAGGGTGAGAACAAAGCAGAGGAGAGTAAAAAGCAAAACACTTGCGTGAGAAAAAGTACAAAGAAGAAAAGCCTGAAAAGTAAAGCAGGTAGAAAAGGCGCCAAGCCTGCCCCGAAGGAGCCTGCCCCGAAGGAGCCTGCCCCGAAGGAGCCTGCCCCGAAGGAGCCTGCTCGCGCGGAGCCGCCCGCTGGGCGCCCGCAGCGGGGGCCTGCTCAGGCCGAGCCGCCCGCCCCGCCCGCTCCCGCGGCGGCCGAGAAGGCGCCTGTGCCCGTGGAGGAGCCGCCTCCCGTGGAGCCGCCGCCTCTTGCGGAGCCTCCAGTTCCCAAAAAGTCTCCTCGAAAAGATAATAAAAAGGAAAAGTCTAAGGCGCAGAGTGAAATGGCAAGGAAGGAGCAGGTCCTCATTGAAGTGGGCTTAGTGCCCGTTAAAGACAGCCAGCTTCTCAAGGAAGGTGCAGGCGCGCCGGATCGCGCTCCGGACCGCGCACCGGATGGCGCACCGGATCGCGCACCGCCAGCACTGTCGTTGCCAAAGGGACACACAGAAGAGGGGTCAGAAGACCAAAAAGCTCTCGCCGAATGTGGAGGAGCTCAAGACGCAGAAGCAGAAGAGGCAGAGAAGAGCCTAGCTGGTCTTGCTGCTGTTGCCAAGGAGTCTGCCAACATTTCCTCCTCTGAACAAAACTTGAATGTGCTGGAGGGTGAAACTTTAGATGGTAAACATCAGGCCGACGCAAGGCTTTGCGAAATGGATACGGATACAGATGAGAACAAAACAGAGAATCCCCCTGGGAAAGACTCAGCAGTCGGAGAACCAGTTTCACCACTGCTTCCCCCCCAGCCAACAGAAAAACCAGAAGCAGTGTCTAAAACTGCTGTGGCATCACCTCCTGTTACCATGGCAGTAAATGAGTCTCAGGAAATGGATGAAGATGAAGGCATCCACAGTCATGATGGAAGTGACCTCAGTGACAACATGTCAGAGGGTAGTGATGATTCTGGACTAAATGGGGCCCGGCCAGTTCCACAAGAAACGAGTAGGAAAAACGCAGAGGAAGCCTTGACAGTCAACAAGGTGGCTGAGGGAGACTTTGTTTGTATCTTCTGCGATCGGTCTTTCAGAAAGGAAAAAGATTACAGCAAACACCTCAATCGCCATTTGGTTAATGTATACTTCCTCGAAAAAGCAGCTAAAGGGCAGGAGTAATTAAACTTTGGAAAGGTTTCAGTTCTTAGTTTGTAAGATCCTATTACATTTTATATTCATTTATACTAGTAAACCTTTTAATTTTAAAATTGCTTTAATTAGTGTCCAATGTTGATTTTTAAGTGGCACTCTTTTTCTTAGGACTCTGTATACCTATTGTATAAATTTTAGTAAATCCAAGGGAGTTAGTGTACTAAACCAACAGACACCTAAATCTGTTAGCTTATGCATTTAGTTGAAGCTAGGCGGCTAGCGTGGTATTACAGCATTCTGTTGCTTTGTCTAGCTGTAACTTGTCAGTGTCCCCCTCATGTCTGTCTTCCTGATTCAGTTTAGTTTATTCTTAGTTTCTTGTTTAGCTCTATAAAAATTGGCATACTTAAATAGCAAATTACTTGAAGAATTTGCCTGCTTTATATAAAGTTAGCACTTTAAAATTTTTTTAGAGATGAGAAGAGACATTTAAATTGAAGAAAAATTCTCCAAACAATGGACAATGTTTCAGTCCAGGTATTTCCTGAGTATTGATCAATATTTCTTATTTGTGTATGTTAATTGTCATAAAAACTGATTTTGGTGTTTCTTTTTATTTTTTATTTTGGTGCTTTAATGGCTTAAGATATTGCACATTGTGTTCTTTTAACCTATGCAGTTAAAATTTTTCCTAGAAATAGCATTTATGTCGAACAGTAACACTTTATACACATAATGCATGTTTGCTTTGTCCTCTTTGGAGGGATGCTGTTAGTCTTGTTTTGCAAAAGGGCAGTTTTTCTTTTGCTGCAATTGTCTTTTTTTGCAGAATATTAGTGTGTGCAAGTTTGTGAGCAAATGAAACATACAGGTTCAAGTTATTGATTTTGGTTTTTACATCTTATATCTATGCCAGATCTGTATTTCATATAAGTTATTTATTTTAAATGGGTGTAGTAAATTTACAGCTCTCAGTTTGAACTTCACAATAAATGAACCACTAGGCTCTATTGAATGGATTTTCCCCTCAAATACCAACCATAAGTAAAAGTTATTGGCCTGTTTTAGTACAGCTACTACTTAAATGTACAGTGTTAGGTTGTATCTTTGAGGAAAACCTTTTTTCATAGATGGTTGGTGTCCGTATGTCGACTCAGCCGAGTAAAGAATTACAAGTGACATTTGGAAACTGCAAACCTAGATTTTGGAGACATAAATTGTACAGAATATCAGTTGTGAGATTCCAAAGCCATAGCAGTTATACGAAAAACCTAGGATGAGACAAAGGTAGTATGAGTGCTGGTAGACCAGCTGCTACTTCCTATGAATATAATGAAAAAGGCTGGTGAACCTTAATTACGGCCCGCATTTAAAAATCACACTTTCTCAGGGATCTCCACAAACGAGTGGGTTTCCTGGCTGTCCTGGGGACAGCCTCTTTCTACAGGTGAGGCCTCAAATGAATTGCAGCTATCCTGGTGTTCCTATGGGGATACTCTGTATGAAAAATAGTGTGTACTCACAAACTTTTTAGGTAGATTCTTTGGCCAGTCTCAAAGAATATGAAAGAATCCAATATAGGATTTTTCTTGCTGATAATAGTTATTCATTGCAGTAAAAATAAACTATGATCCCAGTAGGGAATCTTGAACAATTCTGGTCTTCCATTTTCTATTCTGAAATAACCACTTTGTTTCATTTATTATTATTTTTGTCTGGTGATTATTTTGAGGCGCAGGTTTCAGAGTTTGGCAGTGCAACATGAAAAAGATTAGGAGAAGCGTTGATGAAGTGTGGGTGGAAAACTCGTTAAAAATCGGAGAGTGAAGTTTGAGTTAAAAGACATTTGAACTTTGAATTGACTGGGAGGCCAAAGATTCAAAGAAGATGATACTCTCAAGACATGAGTAAGTTGCGTGTTAATGGTGTATGTTTTGTGTGCATGAATGGGAATTTGTAAATGATGTTGAATTCTAGGTGAATTCTTGGCTCCGACAATCATTGTCAACAGAAGATCAAGCTGCAAATATTTATGTTTTAAAAGTTAAATTATAAAGCTAGTTAAATTTAACAACTAGTTTTGATGTTCATGGGTACATTTTATGTAAGTTGCCTTTTACATTATATATGAAAAGATTCATGTTAAGTACAGATTGGAGATTGGGAATCAGTTTGGGGGTAGAGGTTTTTGTGGATTCTTTCATACTACAAAAGAAAAAATTGACTTCTGGGAAATTGGGCTTATTTTGTCTAGTTTTAAAGACTAGACCGCTAAAAACAAAAATATGAAGGAAATTAAAACCCTTTATTAAACTAATCTTTGAAAATATTGTTACTGAAAATTGTGTAGAACTTGAGGCCTTTCTTCCAGAAAACAAGGACTTGATTGTCAGGCCTATATTAGGTTCTGAACCTTAATGCCATGTATTTATACTTATTAAAAATTGTTTCAGTGAAAAGCATATTAGTAATTCGAACTTCTGGTCTAGTTGGGAGTTCTTCCATTTGAAAAATGTGATATTTGCATGGAACTGTTTGAATCTTTTTGTTTTCTCAGTTTCCCCTCCACTGGATAGAATTTAAGCTAGAATTTACCCTTTTGATAAAGGAATAAAAAGTGAACATGTTATTTGTAAATTGGTGTTTAGTAACTAGAGATAAACTTGAAATACTAGAATACATTATAAGCCTAATCCTAGGTAGTCTTATGAAAATGTATCACTTAACTGTCTTTTGAATCTGTATTGTTCTCAAGATATTTTAAGTTATATTTTTTTTCCTCTTCAGAGCTGCTTCTTTGGGGCTTTTTTAAAAAATTGAAGTGTAATTCACAAGGGGCAACATTTTTTGACAAGGTTTCTTATAACTATGACTCGATGTTTTCTCTAGTCTTCCAAGAAGGGTCATTTTATTTTTTAGAGTCACTTCTGAAGTCCTGTGGTCTTTAACTTTGGGGACTATTTTGCATATGAGTGCTAATAAATATTTAAACCCAAGTAGACCTCATCACATGTCACCCTATGAATGTTGACAATGGAAGGACTACCTTGCCTGTAGTATAAATATCAGTTCTGGACAAGCTGGGGAAGAAATATAATTTTCTTTTTTGCATAAGTCAGAAAAATAGCTAATGTATGGAGTTTCCTTGTTGACCTCAGCAGATAAACTGAGCTGATAGTGTTAATTCAGATTCAGGAAATTATCTGAATCTTGGTTTGTGTAGATTTGCAATCTACATGCAATAACTAAATCAAATAGCTTTTACAGTTTCACATGTGTACATAGGCTCTCCCCTTTCTTTTCAGCATCCATTAGTTATTGAACTTTGTAAACTGGCGTTGAAACATTGCAACACTGTTTTGTTGCACCAATTTTATAAACTTTTACAGTGCAATACGTGTTATTTTTCAGACAAACCAAAGGTTAATTTCTCAAGGTTCTTGCTGCCTGCTTTAGCAGCATTTGGAGGATCTTTTATATACATTTGTAATAGATGAAAAATAAAACATTGCAAATTTTTTTTCTTCTTTTTTTTAAATGCTTAAACCATGTACCAAGTTTTTGGTCCAAATCATGTAAAATAAGTTAAACTTAAATTGCATTCTATTAACCAATATGAGTGTATTTCTATAAGCATAGTTATGTTGAAATAAAGTTTTAAAAAGCATATTATGCCTTTGTTTATTATTGGTACATCAGGTATCAAGGAAGCCAAATGTATTTTGCTGGAATTGCAAGTGTATTAACAATTTTCTAAATTACTTTCTCCAGATAACCCATAATATATAAAAAGGTCATGGCAATTTTGATTGCTTGGGGTAACAGTCCAAAGCATATCTTGTTCTGTGCTTTCTGGGAGGTGGAGGTTGGGGAGAAACAATGAGAGGACAATTTGTAGAAGGTTTTATATAGTAATTTCTTCCCAACCACAAGTCACCTTAACAGAACTTGTCCCTTCGCAGTGGCAAGCCTGGTGTTAGTAAATTTTGAAAGTTGAGGTACAAAAATTTTTTTTATTGATTTCAGAGAGAGGGAGGGAGGGAAACATCAATGATGAGAGTCATTGATCACCTGCCTCCTGCACGCCCCCAACTGGTGATCGTGCCCGCAACCCGGGCATGTGCCCTGACCAGGAATCAACAGCAATCTCCTGGATCACAGGTTGATGCTCAGCCACTGAGTCACGCCCTGGTGGGCATGTTCACTTTTATTCAAGCACTTAAAACAGTATCTGGTCCTTAGTAGGGAAATACTTGTTACTCGCTTAGGCCAAGAATTCTGTGTGTGATGTGTGTATCTCCTTGTTTTCAATGAATGAATATACAGTAGTAGTTTTACTGTATTTTTAAAATTCTGATAATGCAGAAATCTCTTGGTTCATGGACAGATTGGGTATTTTTTACTGGATGCCTTAACATTAACAAGACAAGGACTGTCAACCCAAGTAGTAGGAAATAGCAAATCTTAAGAAAGACACTTGAAGAAAAACTATTTTGAGGAGGGTGAAGAAACTATTTTGAGGAGGGTTCAAACTTACAGAGAAGTTGCAGGAATGCTCCCCTTAAAATCTGTAACCCTCCCTCGGATTCGTCATTCTCATTTGCTTTCTATATGTATTACTTGCTGAACGATCATAAATTAAGTTGCAAGCATACCTCTTTTAATATTTGTTTTAGTTTGTATCTCCTAAGGATATGGGCATTCTATTGCACAACCACACTAAGTCAAATTCAGGACTTTTTAAGATTGGTGTATCATTGAATACACAGTCTGTTCGAATTGTGACAAATGTCTTAATACCATCTTCTAACAATCTCCCTGTTCCTAATCGCCCATTGCATTCCATTGTCACATCTCTTCATTCAGTTTTCTTTAATTTGGAACAGTTCCTTTTTGTCCTTAATGACAAGACTCTGAAGAGTACATGGCAGCTGTTTCAAAAATGTTCCTTAATTTGGATTATTTTGATTGTTTCCTCATGCTTTTGGTTATGCATTTTGTCACAAATACTAAACAATGTGCATTAACGACATAGGAAGGCACATGATGTCAGTTTATTCCCATTATTGGTTGTTATCTTTTATTATTTGGTTAAGGTGTCCACCAGATTTCTCCACTGTGAAGGTATTTTTCCCTTTATAATTAATATTCTGTGGGAGGATATATTGAAACTATCTTACTCCTCAATGAACCCAATTAATTTTTTGTTAATCCTCACCAGAGGATTTTTTTCCATTGATTTTTTTGGGGTGGGAGGGGGGAGAAACATTGATTGGTTGCCTCCCACATGCACCCCTACTGGGGCAGGGATCAAACCTCCAACCTAGGTACGTGCCCTTGACCGGGAACCAAGCCCATGACCCTTTGGTGAGTAGGCCGATGCTCTAACTGCCAAACCACACCTGCCAAGGCGAACCCAATGATTTTTGCTCGACTCGCAGACTTTCTGTATAAGCTGTTATTCTCCTGATTGGTAGTTCCGTTCTCCCTGGAGACTCAGGTTCTTCTCATGTGTAACCTGGCAGTCATTCACTTTACTTCAGTTCAGCCAGTGGGGGGGCGTGCAGGAGGCAGCCCATCAATGCCATTTTCAGCTCCCTTAAATGAGACTTCTTACATAAGGATTCTTTCTTACAACCAAATACTTTGGAACTCCGGTATATAACATTTCTCTCTGCTTAAGTCATAACAGTACTATAACATTTTTTCAGCACTTGATGGAATGTCTTAAGGGTTAGACTGCAAGTGGAAATTTATTAGTGGTCAAGATTTCCCACCAGAAGGGGAAATTCTAGAGGACAATAACTTAATTCTTTTATTGATTTTTGAAATATCACACTTTTTGTTTCTTTTTCTGTGTGCTCTGATTTTTAAAATATCACATAACGCATACAGAACTATATTCTCATAAAATTTAAATGAAATCTATCTTGACTAGCTTTCTACTAACCCTCTTACTAAGTTTTTTCCCTTACTCATTTCTTTAGAGTTAACTACTATTGATGGTTTTTTGCTAATTGTTCACCACCATATGTGTGTGCATTTTGGAATGCCTGATTTCTATGCTTTTTACATATGGTTATTGATATCCTGCAGTTAGCAAAACTCTTAATTTGAAGATCTTTGTTGGTAGTTAAGGACCTTCATCATTCTTTATAACTACTGCATAATGTTCTGTAGTTATGAATGTATGTGATTTAATCACTTTAATGTCTTTTTTTACATCCTTATTGCCAAAATTTGTTGACAATCTGGAAGTATTTGGGAGTGGAACCCATGTGAAGTGAGTGGTTCAGAGGATCCATAATTTTTTTAATATATCTTTATTGATTTCAGAGAGAGGAAGGAAGAGGGCGAGAGAGAGAGAGAAACATCAATGATGAGAGAGTCATTGATCGGTTGCCTCCTGCACGCCCCCGACTGGGGATTGAGCCCACAACCGGGCATGTGCCCTGACCGGGAATCGAACTGTGGTCACCTGGATCCTATGCTCAACTGCTGAGCCAGGCCCAGCCAGGCGACCCATGATTTCTTAAACCTTACAAGTTAAGTTTATGCTTGTGTTCTTAAGATAGAACTTTCAGATTTGCCAGTAGTAGTCAAGTTTTATACTCTTTTTAAAAAAATATTTTTTTATTGATTTCAGAGAGAAGGGAGAGAGAGAGAGAGAGAAACATCTATGATGATAGAGGATCATTAATCTGCTGCCTTCTGCATGCCCCTGACTGGGGATCGAACCCGAAACCTGAGCATGTGCCTTGACTGGGAATTGAACCATGATTTGGATCATAAGCCGATGCTCAACCGCTGAGCTACACCAGCCAGTCAAGTCTTACACCCTTTATGCTAATGTTTGTGTTCCCCCCCGCCCCCCACAGATGTATGTATTTGGAATATTTAATTTAGTGTTATTTTAAAATAATGAATAACGTGTCCGACATCTAACGTTCAGCATAGGTACAGTTGGGGAATAGTCACCTTGGCACTGAACCTTACTGGGGTGAATATATTAAATTACAATTTAATAAAGCAGAGGTTCCTACATGAGCATATGCTACAACCTTAGCTGAAGTTCAGCTAGGTCTGGACCAGTGTGGGGAGCCCAGTGGGAGTCTTACTTGCATGAAAGAAGAAAAGGTTTTTCTGACAAGATATAGCTTACCTTAAAATATTGAGAACAGGCAAGTTTACTCAGTAGCAAGCGTGGGTCCTTGGAGTTGGAAGGAGCTGAGGTAACTGGTGATTGCAGTGCCTGTACTCCGGAGGCCAGGGCGGTAATGCTCGTCAGCGGTGTCTGAAGCACCGAGAGCGCCTCTTCGGTAGGGACACTAGTGGACGTAATTCCATGGTCAGCAGTGGCAGCAGCTGTGTGAGGAGACGTTGCGTGTGGCTGCTCGTGCGCAGAAGTGGGAAATTCCATTAAAGGGAGCTGTTCGGGAGGAAGAAGGTGGCTCATTTCGTGTTAGAGGAGGCAGGCCTTAGTCATGAGTCAGGTGAGTCACCTGGGGATCCCCAGAAATGAGGAACATTTTGCCTGAGACTGGAGATCTTGCATTAGCATTAGGAGTAATCCTACATGTACGAGAGCCAAGCATTGTTCTAACCACATTACATTGACTTAATCCCCTTAACATCCTGAAGAAAAGATTTACTCCCCTCTTGCTTCCTAAAGACAGTTGCCTGATGTCACACAAGTAGTAAATGGCAGGTCTGTGCCACAGTCGTCTGATTAAGTGAAGAATATAATGTGGGGAAATGGGTGCTAATATATATATATATATTTAATATCTCTATTGATTTTAGAGAAAGGAAAGGAGAGGAGGAGAGAGAAACATCAATGATGAGTCAGCTGCCTCCTGCACGCCCCCGACTGGGCACATGCAACCTGGGCATGTGCCCCGACCGGGAATCGAACCTGGTTCTGAATCCTAGGTCGACACACAACCCCTGAGCCATGCCCAGGGGATGTCAATATGATACAGAGGGCTCTGTTTAAATAGTCTTCCCTCTATCATAACATCTAACCAGTTTATATTTACTAAAGACCTTCAGAAGCTTACCAGCAGTAAGATTAATTACACCAAACTAGGGTAAAACAATTGTGCCCTGATTCTGTTTATGCCTACAACTGAGTATAAGCTGGCATTTTTAGATAAGTGGCTATATTCATCATGTAGGTAGCTATTTGAAAATGCTAAGATAAGCTGCTATATTCACGATGTAGTAGCTATTTGAAAATGTTAAGAACTGGATTTACTTGAAAATGTCCTTGGTTCTTGGGCCTTGTGAGTCTGCTGTATTGTAGGCCTGGCATTCTCCCATCTGATCCATTTATTAGAGTACCACTTGAGTTGCAGACACTTGCAGGAGGTTGATGCCTCTCAGTCTCCCAAAATTGATAGTGGTGGAAACATACCTAACTGAACAGGATATCCATAATAGACAGCAGGAAAGGTGAGAGCAGCAAACAGCCTTGACATGGGTGTCTGTCTGCTTGCTTGGTATCCACCAGCCAGACACACACACACATAGCACACCCTCCTGTAAACTGCACTAACACTGGCTGGAGTTCTGGCTGATAAGCAGATGGCTTACTGGCAAGCAGCCCCAGGTCAGCTCACCCCATGCAGATGAAGGCGGAGGGTACAGACTTATTTCAGGGCCTTGGTGAATGTCAGAAGGGCCCCTTGTGGAGGTAGATCTGGACTTTGCTCATATAAGTGGAAATACGCTTTACAGTAGAGCCTGGAAAATCACAGGTCCCCAGATCCCAGATCCTGCAAGAACATTTGATCACGTTCACTAAATGTCAACTAAGTGGCCTTCACAAAATTAACTCTGTAAAAACATTATGAAATTCATAAAGATTTTAAAATCGTTCATGTTACAACTTTTTACCTAATTTCTTCCTCCATTTTGATGATAGTTTTCACATCAACTGATGGGGATAGTTCAAACAGTTTATTTTTGGGTTTCAAGCTTTTTTTCAGAGTCTGTAAAAAGTTTTTAACTTGCTAGTAAGTAGGATCCTGGTGTCTAACAAAAGCAGCAGCTTTAGTGTTTTGGCTGATGAAGCTAGATTAATACAAATTTAGGTTTGAATAGGATAGTAAAAAAATGTATTCTACTCTTTCTGGAATATAGTTGGGAAACTTGTGCATATGTTGGGGTTTTCTGGGTTTTGATTTTTAAAAAGGTCTGAAACTTGATTGCATTCATTTTTCTTTTTTTAAAAATATATCTTTATTGATTTCAGGGAGAGGAAGTGGGAGAGAGAGAGATAGAAACGTCAGTGATGAGAGAGCCGTCCTTAATGGGCTGCCTCTTGCACAACCCCCAGTGGGGGCTGAGCCTGCAACTCAGGCTTGTGCCCTGACCGGGAATCCAGCCGAGATCTGGATCATAGGTCGGTGCTCAACCGCTGAGCCATGCTGGCCGGGCTCATTTTTATTTTTCAATCAGCCCTCATTCAACATTATTATTCATTAGTTTCAGATGTACAGCATAGTGGCTAGACAATTATATACTCTGCAGTATCAGAGTGCTCCCCTGATACTTCAAGTATGCACCCCGCCCCAGACATATTTACTACAACATTATTGACTATATTCACTATGCTGTAATTTACAACTCTGACTATTCTGTAACTACCAATTGGTACTGCTTAATCCCTTCACCTTTTTCACCTAGCCCCCCAAGCCCCTCCCATTTGGCACCATTTTTTAAAAAAAATTATTTTCTTTAATTTTTTAAGGTATCTGGCACTGTTTTTAACCTGTCTCCTTCCACCACCCTTCAAGGTTTTGACACATAGTAGGGTAAGCCTCTCCCTTGGAGAATATTTAGAAGATGAAGTGTGTGTGCGTGTGTGTGTGTGTGAGAGAGAGAGAGTGTGTGTGTGTATGTGTGTATTTTGCATATCTTGTTAGAGTTTTAAAGTTGAGAGGTTTTAATGTTCTTTGATGGAATTGAATTGAAGCCAGGGACCTAGGAATGCTGAAACTTTGCCCTGCCAATAACACTGCCTCAAGGGTTCCTGAGGAGAGAGCTGTATCAGATAGAAATTAACCTAATACTTTATCTCTAGGTACTCCAGTGTAAAGTTCTAATAAAACACTGATTTGAAGACTGGTTTAGGAGCAAGTAGGACTGCAAATACTCCCCCTGCTCCACAAGGTCGCCTCCCTCCCAGACTAAGCCTGGGCCCAGTGTGCTCTCATAGGGCTGGAATAGGTGTAGAGGGGGAGGGACAAAAATTGAAAAATGCTGGTAGGTTGCCAGTTGTAAAAGGGGTTCTGAAATCTCTTCCAACCTCATGTCCCTTCTGAAATCTCTTCCACCCCTCTCCTTGGTTGTGGAGCCAGAAAAAGAAGAGGTTTAGGGCCCCAGCATCCCCAGCTTGCCTTCTCCCTCAAACCCCCATCTTTTTTTCCTTCTTGGAGAGTAAACTTTTAAAAAAAAATTAATTGATTTTAGAGCAAGAGAGAGAGAAACATCAATTTTGTTGTTCCACTTATTCATTTGATTCTTGTATGTGCCCTTACCGGGTATTGAACCCGAAACCTTGGTGTATCCAGACAGCGCTCTAACCAACTAAGCTCCCTGGCCAAGGCACTTTTTTCTTTTTCTTTTTAAATTTACCGAAGTAATACTTGCACAGTTAAAAACAAAAATATCCCTACGAGATTTATGATGGAATCAATTTCACAGCCTCTTCCTCTTTTCCTCAGTCACATAGCTGCTATATATGCATCTGAGTCCTGAGGTAAATTTAAATTAGCATCATATTTCTTATTTGATAGATTTACAGTGGATTCTCTTCCTAGGTCATTAGAACAGATAACATGTTATACTGCATTTCCCCCAATGTGATCAACATACTGGAAGTTTTTGTTGGATAAAAATGGCCACAAATTCTTTGCAGCCCTTCCAATCAGCTTGAATCCGTGCTGCCGTTAGGACTTGCCTTGACCAAGTCCGATAGAATGTAGCTAAGTGACATTGTTTGGCTTCTGAGCTTTGGCTTCCAGAGGCCTTGCAGCTTCTACTCTCACACTCTTATCTTTGTGAACAGTCACCTTGTGAACAAGCCCGAACGAGCTTCCTTGAGGACGAGACCCTAGATAGAGCGAGCAATGGAAGAAGGCCCAGCTGCTAGCAACCATCACAGCCGAAACTCCTGACACAGAGCGAGGTCTGCAAATGCATGTCCTCAGAGCAGAGCCACTGAGCTACACCCAGAGAGCACTGCCCAACTAAAGAGTGGAGCAAATAAATGCTTCAAGTTACCAAGTTTTGGAGTGGTTTGTTACTCAGCAATAGATATGGATACAAACCTAATCATGCTCTCGATCTAGTTAATAAAAAGACGCATTTCCAATTAAATGAGCGGCTGTGCCTGGAAGCGACCTACCCCATGGCAAATGGAGCTAATGGGTTGACTGGGCAAATGGGACTGTTCAGCATTATCTTCCATTGTTGAACAGTCTCTTCCAAGTTCTCATGCTGAAAATTTTGAACACATTTCTCAGGATTAGCTTTACATAATAGCTTTATTCCGTGAAAAAGACATTTTCTTTAGAGTTTCGATAAAATACATCTTTTATATGGCATTTTAAAGGAAAGTAGTACCCATTTCTCTAATTTTCCATCCTGTTGAGTATTTAACCATAGAGTTTAAAAGGAAAAAAAAGGTAAATCTTTTAAGACCAGATGTTAAACGTTGAGAAAAACTGGAGATAATAGAAAGCTTTTAATTGGGCAACCAGGATCCTTTTAGTGAAAGTCTAAGGTTACAAGGAACAGGAAACAGGATGAGTGCTATACAAGTAGAAAAGGCCATTTAAACAAGTTAGGAGCTAAATTTTGTTTTTGAAGCTGTTTATTTTGCAAGTAAATGGGGACCATCAGTTCTAATTCTATTTCACTAGTAGGGCCAGGATTAAAAATCAGTTTCTTTTCTATGATTGTTCAGTGGTGTAATTCTTTAGATGTTTGCATTCCAAATTTCCTGTGTATCTTAGTTAAAATTTTCTTAATCAGAATTGTGGGCCAGGAGCTCCACTCATGCTGTGATCTGTCCGTGGTACTTGGCAAAATTCACTAGCAATGTGAAAAGCCAGCCATGAAAGCACAGTCGATTTAAAGCTACCTGAGCCCTGCCAGACGTGGCTCAGCAGTTGAGCGTCGACCTAGGATCCAAAAGATCATGATTCGTATTCCTGGTCAGGGCACATGCCCGGGTTGTGGGCTCCATCCCCAGTGGGGGGCGTGCAGGAGGCAGCCGATGAATGATGACTCTCATCATTGATGTTTTTCTCTCTCTCTCCCTCTCTCTGAAATCAACAAAGACATAAAAAAAAAAAAACAAAAAACTATCTGAGATGGTAAGACTGCATAGAAATCACTGGGACATTTGTTTAGGTTTGGGTAGCACTGATAAAGTAATCCTGCAAGGATGTAGCACCCCCCGCCCCAACTCAGAAATGTTTTTAGGGTAGAATTGTATATGGTAGGATTCAAAGGAAGCTAGAAAGACAGTTAAGTGGCAGTGACACAGAGTTAACAAGGAAATTGTGTCATTACTTTTGAAGATCTTCAAAGTGCACTACCTTTTCTGAGATAATGTTTCCCTCTTGAGGTTGAAAAGTTCTGGCCTTTAGACTTGTGATGGATTCTAGTACACAGAGGAAGTACTATACTGTGGTTAAAAACATGGGTGCTGCCTGGCTGGCATGGCTCAGTGGCTGAGCGTGAACCTATGAACCAGGAGGTCAGGGTTCGATTCCTGGTTAGGGCACGTGCCTAGGTTGTGGGCTTGATCCCCAGTAGGGGGCGTGCAGGAGGCAGCCGATCAATGATTCTCATCACTGATGTTTCTCTCTCCCTCTCCCTTCTTCTCTCTGAAATAAAACAAAACAAAACAATGGGTCTAGGAAAAAAATATTTTAAAAACATTCATTAAAAAAACAAGCAAACCAGCATGGGTGCTGATGTGCTTGTTCTGTATCCTGATCATGGTGGTCGTTAAATGAACCTACACAAATATTAAAATCCGTAGAACTGTATATCAAAAGGAACACATGTCAGTTTTATTGTATAATTTAAAATCCCACATGGGTGCTGGAGCTAGACTGCTTAGGTTTGTTTGAATCACAGCTCCATCACTTACTAGTTGTGTAACCCTGGGCAAGTTACTTGTGCCTCAGTTTCCTCATCTGTAAATGCAGGTAATATTTCCTGCATGTTGTTGTAAGGATTCAGTTAATATTTGTAAAGCACTTCAAATAGTGCCTGGCTCAATTCTATTATAAGAATGTAAAGGAATAATAGTAAGATACGTAGGCTATCTTATGATTATAGCAACGATGAGTAGTCTGAAATACAACTAATGTGAGGTACTTCTGCCTTTATGCAAGAAAGGAAGAAGCCCTAGAAAAGTGTAAATGCTACTAAGAAAATGTAAGTCTGCTCTGTTGCTATTGTCCAGGGAAGACAAACTAACCAATCAAACAAAAACCCCCTTTCATTCTCATTCATTCATGCATTGAATGCCTATTTTCCAGGGACTTATTGAAAAGTAAGAAATTATCTTGGCAGGCATTTACTTCCCAATCACCTGATGATGTGTTCTTTAGCACGTGTCTTTTTTTCCTGGCCTCGGTTTTCTCAAATTTGCTGCAGCTACTGGCCAAAGGTACTGACAATGTCTGTGATTAAGCGTCGTACCTATTGCATCTACCAATGGGAATATTAAGACCCAATACATTCTTCCACTAGGTTGACTACATAGAGGGTAAATTCTGAGGATTATTTGTGAAGTAAATGGCAGCTTTTGAAAAACGAACCTGGGGGTTCAAGCCATGGCTGTTTTCAGGATGATCTAGACACACTTAGAAATATTCCGATCATAAAGCTCCTTTACTAAATGAGGGGATAAGTGTGCTCTTTGACATGAAGGGAAAAAGTGAGGCATCATTCCTATGTGATATTAAAGTTATTACTCTTGAACCATTTCCTTCCCACTGCGGGGCATCGGTGAGGCAGACAGCAGGGTGGAGAGACACTAAGAGCAGGCAGAGGTGCTATCTATTCGAATCACACGAGTCTGAAGTCTTGTTTTTAATGTTTAAGCGTTACTCTTTGACAGTGGAGAGAAAACAATCCCCCTGGGAGGAGGAAAGCAGCCAAGACAAAATGGAACAGTCTGAGAAAGAATGGAAATGATTCTATTGCTCCACCAGGCAGAGCCAAGTGGGAGGGAAGCCAGGGTAAATGATCAGAGGCTGTCTACGAAACAGCTCGCCCCAGCACTGGGTGCCTGCTCAGTGAGGCAATAACAACTCCACCATGGCTGGCACAGCTGAAGCTCCAAGTTAGTCATCTGCAGGAAACCAGGCTTGATCTTCCTTTTGCAAGAAGCGTCCGAATGATCAAAAAACAAGCGCACAAGACTGTGTCTGTACTCCTTGGTGGGCATGGGAAGGAAGTGTCCTGAGTAACAAACAAATTTAGACTCTGGGGAACTACACAGTAAAACCCTAGTGATTGGTTTAGCTTGCCATTTATGGTGATTAAAAATACAAAATGTGTTAAACTTTGTCTCAGTAACTCTGGAAAAAATGATGCTGTTTTAAAGGGGGGGAAAAAGGTGTAACTTTTAAAAATAAAACTTTGAGTTTAATATCACATTAAAGTAAAAAAGCCCTTTAGTGGCACATATTTTATGTCTTTTTAGGTGTCATGAATACAAAAGAAGTGACATACCAAAGGCCACAAGGTTGCAGAGCCAAGTAAATGATCTAATGTAAACTTGTTTTCTAGCCACTCACAACAACCTGTTCTTGTGGAAGTGAGGGGGCTGTCCCGACACTTTGCCATTAATCTCTCCTCTTTACTAATTCTTGCAAGCTGCCATGGCATCAATGATTACTGATTCAAGGGAAGTCTTTATACTCAGATTAATGGATTAAGATGTATCAGTAAACTGACTAAAGCTCAGAAACCAACTAACAGAATTTTGTTAAAGCAAAACCCACTGTGGAACAGTTGAACAGGCCAGCAGTGATCTGGGCTGCATTAGGCTGGCAGAATGCGAAGTAAATTAATACCAGATCCTGCCAGAAGTCCTCCACTGTCTAGGCATGGCGTCTTTTTGTGTGTGAGGTATTGGAACCATCCTTTCCTGCTTTTTACTGAGAATCATAAAAGGTTAGGACTAAGAAAAACCTGCCACTTCACTTTCTAGGTGAGAAAATGCCTAGGGAACCTGAAACTTACTTAGTGAATTGCACTGCTTGAAACTCCTAGCAAAGTACCTTGAACATTTTTAGATATGCCTCAGTCAAGCTTTATGAAACAAAAACATTGAATTTTAGAGGTAAGAGAGACCTGAGAATATAAGTTATGAATGTTTAAAGGTGGAATCTTTGTTAGTCAAGAGGCCTAAAAGCCTAGAGAGAAGGTGAGGAAGAAATGTTCTGCTTTCTAAAATACATATTCAGTTATCAGGGTAATGACAGCATCCGTTTTTAGGTTCTGTATTTCTCTACAAATGCCAAGTTTACCATATTTCCTTCATTCTACCTGAAGGTTAGGCCTAAGCTCCAAATTGAACAGTAGATAGAAATATAATGGCTACAATTTAACTTGTAAAATTAGTGGTATTTCATTCTGTCCATAATGAAAAACTGGAAATCCGCTGCCAATTTGAACTTGGGAAACTACCGCCCTCTAGAGGGTGGGTTTGGAAACATCAGCGGTACTTTTAGGGTGTCAGTGACTGATGGGGTAGGGGGGAGGTGCTGCCAGCATTTAATATCTAGGGATGAGGGATACCCTGAAATACTTAAATGCAGTTTTACACAGAGAGAACTACCTTCCCCAAGATGCCAATAGTACTCACTTTCAAACACGATGAAAGTGAGATGTACAAAGTTTTTACAAGTTGCATGTGTACCCTCTAGCTCCTTTCTCACTGCATCCTCTTATTCTACGACAGAGAATATGAGACTGTAAAAAGTTTATGCTAAACCTGAGTCTACAGGAAATTCATGGACCTGACTGCATTTCAGGCCAGCTTATCCCACTAGCATTTATCTCAATGTGGGGATCGTCTGGGATTTGGCTTGCCAACTGCTCATTGTATTCAGCTAGGAATAACACATCAGAAAGTAAAAATTTCTGATTGCTGTAATGCTACACAGTGTATACAACTGTTAAAATGGTTGAACACCGATAGTTACAGAATAGACTATGCATGCTAGACATAACTTGAATCCTTTTGTACCCAAGATTTTCAGACATTTTTAACTCATGTAAGATAAACTGCATGTTCTCCAGTGTTCATTCTCCCCTTCTTCTCTTAAGAATAAAAATCTGAAATGGTCCCCATTTCCCAGCTTCCTTGCAGGTGGGTATGGCCACGTGTTGACCAAATGGACTGTGTGTAATGATGGATGCAACTTCCAGGTTTTGCCCCCTTTATTTATTTAAAATATATCTTTTTTATTGATTTTAGAGAGAGGAAGGGAGAGGGAGAGAGAAACATCTATGATGAGAACCATCCATTGGCTGCCTCCTGCACGCCCCCACTGGGGATCGAGCCCACAACCTGGGCATGAGTCCTGACCAGGAATCTAACCTTGATCTCCTGGATCATAGGTTGCTGCTTAACTGCTGAGCCATGGCGGCCAGGCTGCCCCCTTCTTTTAAACAGAGAAGCTGCTGCTTTTGCACCTCTACTCCTCTTCCCTCTCACTGGGAAAGGATGGCCACTGGAGCCAACACCTGACCTAGAAATGGGAGCATGGAGTGTTCCACCAGCGGGATCCTTGGCTGACTACAAAGTGCAGAGCCACCTACTCACTTCTATCTTATTTTGGAGAAACTGATTTTCTGCCACTTTTTCATATTCCAATTGCTGAGTTGTCCTCTCAACTGGACTCCAAATAAGAAATCTGCACTCTGCTGGTGTCATTCGGTTGGTTGAGCATTTGTCCTGTGCACTAAGAGGTTGCTGGTTTGATTCCCAGTCAGGGCACATGCTCAGGTTTTGGGCTTGATCCCCAGTAAAGGGCCTGTAGGAAGCAGCCGATCAATGTTTCTTTTACTGATGTTTCTCTCTTCCTCTCCCTTCCTCTCTCTCTAAAATCAATAAAACATATTTTAAAAATTGTTAAAAAGTGAAATGTGGTCTCAGTAAAAGAACAGTAGTGAGAGAAACTTGAATGTAGCAGAACTCCTTTTTAGGTATATTTGGGTCACGTACATATGTACACCCCACAAAAACAACAACTTGTATCTCCAAACTCAATACATTACAAATAGGCACAGTTCAGAGTAGTTAAAAAAGGGTGGGCGCAGGGGAGCTTTATTATAGCTATACAGTTAATATCAGCATGAGCAAGGTCAGCTCTATATTTTCATCTGTTTTTTCTTCTTCTGCAGATTGTACACAAGGGAAGGAAGCCTCTTGGTTTTATAGGTCACACTTCCCTTGATGCGTTTTCCTTTGATGTTAACGATATGCGGCAAGAGAGGGGGCCGGACCGTCAGCACTGTTCCTTGAGGTGTATAGCCTCGCAGATGCAGTCTGTCTGTAAACTGAGGAGTTACTGCAACCCAACCTATGCAGGCATGCAGCAGAACACAAAATGGTGTTAGCAACCATCTTTCCCTCCACCCCCCACTATCACAATTATTCATCCAGCTTCGCACATTTGGGGAAATCCCAGGGGTGAGTACACCCGAGTGCAACGGATAAGCCTCACCCTGGGAAGACCACCTTTGTGGTCATGGATCTCCCCTGCCAGGTAAGTATGCTAGCAACCATCTCATTGGAAACACTAAACCAAAGCTTAAGATGGAGCATAGAGGAGGCTACTGTTGTTCACTCTATTTCTTAAAAAAGTGTACCATGTATTTGTGAAAAGGTACACATTTATTTTCAGAGAAGTTTGCATTTTATGAATAAGCTAGTACGTATACCTTAAAATCCTCACCATATGTTAGTTAAGGTACACGTCTATGAAAATATAAGGCTACTTTATTCACCTTTAAAAAGGTGCCTGGTGTAAAATTACCTGCAGAGGAAAACTTGATGTCAGCTACTGCTTCAGGTTCCCCAAGTCCTTCTAACGTAATGTCTTCAGCAACAAGAGGAGGAAATCCTGCCATTCGCTCTTTTCCACCCATTGGAACCTTCCATTGAGATAAAATGAAAATGTTTGTAAATTCAAATTAAATTCTCCATAACTCCAGTATTAAGTAAAGCCCTGATAAGGTAATTCTGTACAGGGACCAAGAATAAAATCCTTTTAACCGTTAACGGTCGAAAAACACCCAAATCACTTCTAGTCAAATGAAAAGCACAGGAAGCCTACAGTTCCCAGTGCCAAGGCCCACATGTGGGTGGTAACCTCCTGATAGCAGAATCTTGCTTTATTAGTTTACACTCTTTTTACAGCCCTCCGTAAACCTTTACAAAGAGTAATGTTGGGCAGTTAGGGCAACATCTTTCCAAATACTTGAGCTCTTAGAGGCGTGGCTGCCCACAAAAATTAATCCCTGCCTCATGACAAGTCAAGGGTCCATATATAAGATTCAGCTTCTATGTTTACAGACATTTCCATAAATTGGAAGTGACTGGATAATAATTTATTCATCAGTAGATGTCTCTGTGTTTAGCACTAGGGGCAAAAAGAGATGTTACAGCATGATCCTGTCCCCCAAGGAGATCAGAAGGTGCAAATAACATGTAAACCGATTACAAGGTAAGAAATGTGATGAGAGGCATATATTAAGTACCATTGTCAGGGAGGAAGAAGTAAAGAATGGGTTTTGGTCAAGGAAAACCTTATTGAAGCAGTATCTGAGCAGTATCTTGAGAAATAGGTCAAAGTTACCCAGTGGAAAGTTATTCTGGGTTAGCATCAGGTATAGACATAAAAACTGGAAAAAGGGTGAGTTCAGGAGCTGTAGTGGAACAGTCCAGAGTATGTTGTGTGTGTATTAGTGATGAGGTCATCAGTTCAGACTTCCCAGTAATGTGGAACGACCAAGGGGTTATAAAGAGGAAAGAGAACACACAGATAAAGAATTATACTTCCCCCTGAACTACGCCAACACTATGACCTGATTTGTATTTGGGGGAGCTCTCTCTAGTGCAGGAGTCCTCAACCTCAGCACTACTGACTTTCTGGACTGAATAATTCTTTGTACAGTATAGGGCTTTTAAGCAGCATCCTTGATCTCTACTCGGGACCTACCAAGTTGTGAAAACCAAAAATGTCTCCAGGCATTGCCAAATGTCCTCTGGGGGCCAAAAGTCAATGCTGGTTAAGAACCACTGCTCTCGTGGCTAGAAAATATATTTGGGGTGGGTGGTGGGAGGAGGGCAATAAAAACTGGAAGCTGAGAAAATATTTAAGGATCTCAAAAACAGCCTAATGAAAGCAGATGGCAGCTTGAACTCCAAGGCTGGATTCAGAGAGAAACTGCTTGTGTCACACAGGGAGAGCACACTGGGATCACTGCTTTGGAAAGTATCAGTGATGTCCATTCTGAAAACACAGATGCATGGGAGTAGAGCAACACAGAGTTCATGTTTCTGAGAACCATGTCATACAAACCAAGAAAGTTTTCTTTCCTCCAAGTCTCAAGCTGTACTTAAACTCATTTCACCTAAAAAGTGAACAAATAGAACTAAAGCCTTCTGTTGCAGAAAAAGCAACAGATCCTATACTGCTAATTGCCTTATGTGCTCACCCACTCAGCATATCCTACAAAAGTCTCTGGAATATTAACTTTAGGGTAGTTATTTCAGTGGATTTTTTTTTTTAAACTGGCTTGAGAGGAAGGGGAAGAGAGATGGAAAATCCGTTTGTTTTTCCACTTATTTATGCATTCACTGGTTGTCTTGTATGTGCCCTAACTGGGGATCAAACCCACAACCTTGGCATACTGGAAGGCTGCTCAAACTTACTGAGATAGCCTGCCAGGGTTCAAAAGAGTTTTAATTTCAGTGTAGCTTTCTTAGGAAATCCAGAGAGAAGTATTTATATGTCAAGCCAGGTTTGTTTTTATCATCTTTGAAAGGCAGATGTATATTTTGTTTTGACTTATTTTTGGTTGTGTGAGCATTACTAAATGTTAAATTACCTTTGCATTGGATGCATCTGGTATTTTTGCAACAGTTAAGTTCTACCAATCACCACTACAAACACTTACATAGCACTTAGAATAGGGTCCTGGAACTTAATTCTCCCCAGACCTCGACGTCATAATGGAGGCTCAACACAGACAGGAAAGGAAACTTGCCTGAAGTCCCACAGCTTTGTTGAGCGGCGGAGAGGAGTGGAATCTGATTCCAGTCTGGCTTCAGTAATCTTAATCATTACACATTACTCGCTAGCTAACAGCATCTACAGCTTATCTTGTTAAGGGGCTGAAAACAGTCTTTGGAGAATTTGGCAAGAACAATTTCAGTGGCACAGTAAGGGCCGAGAACAGGGACTTCAGAGGGTGGGACATGAGGAGTAGGAGCAAACTTGATTATAAAGGGGAGGAATAAAGAGGAAACCGAGTGTTTTTATTTTTTAAAATCCTTACCAGAGGACATTTTTTCCATTGCTTTTCAGAGACAGTGGAAGGGAGAGAGACAGAGAGACACTGATGTGAGAGACACGTCAATTGGCTGTCTCCTGCACACGCCATGACTGGGGCTGGGGATCGAGCATGCAACTAGGTACCTGCCCTTCACCAGAATCGAACCACAGACAATTCAGTCCATGGGCTGACGTTCCAACCACTGAGCCAAACCAGCTAGGGTCTGAGTTTTGGTTTTTAAAGATGAGAGAAATCTTAACATATTTATAGGTTGAAGCAAGGAGTGAGTTAAGCAGGAGAAGAGGTGAGATACTCTATAAGTGTCTGGGATTAAGAAGCTGGGAGAATTCTGCCACCCAGACCAGGACTTCTCCACCTTGGCAGTACTAACATTTTGGACCAGATAATTCTGTGTTGTGAGGGGTTGTCTGTCCTGTGCACTGCAGAATGTTTAGCATCATCCTTGGCCTCCACCCACTAGATGCCAGTAGCATCCCCCAGTTGTGAGATAATCTGTAACTTCTCTTCACTCAGCATTATCCAGTACAACTTTCTGCAATGATGTGACTTCTGAGCAGTTGGAAAGTGGCTAGTACAACTGAAGAACTAAATTTTAAATTTTAATTAATTTAAATTTAAATAGCCACACATGGCTACCATTTTGGACAGTATATTCTAGAGAAAATACAGCTCTGTAGCTATCCTAGGATCAGTACAACATCCCTTTTCTTATAGGGCCCACTTTACTTCATAGCCCAAATCCTCAAGGAGAACGCGTGAGGGGAGAGCTAGCTGATGGTATAACAGAGATGATACTGCCTAACAAAGGCTTTCTTAGCAGGGCTGTGGGACTGTCATGGAGTAGCTAACCTGACTAGGCAATCATCAAAGGGTGTCACCTCACCTTGAGTAACGTATGACCTGCATGCTTCTCATATATAGCATCTGCCTTGTCCAAGGAGGTAATGTGCACAGGAAGGAAGTTGGAAGCCACAACTGTAAACCAAGCTGATTGACTTCCCTTAAAAAAGAAATAAGTTATTTTACACAATGAAAAACTTGCAAAATCAGCACAAGGCACAATTTTAAAAAAAATCAAGCTCCCTTATAAGTACTGGTATGGCAGCTGTAATCAAACTATATTAATGCCTAAAAATAAGGGCACAATATGGCAGAAACAGTGCATTTCAAAAATTTATGTAAAACTATGATTCCTTCCATAGGCTTGTTGATATCATTTAAAGAAATGACCCTTTTATTACTGACTGCTTCAACTGTCCCTGTGTAAAGTTAGGTTTAAAAATTAACTTTCTGTGAGCTTTAAAGAAATATATAAGGGTTTTAAGTATGTGATGCTAAATTTCCAACAAATTATGAACAAACACCAAACCCAAGAAATGTACTAAAGCAATGGGCCTTCAAGTTGCAAAAAGTGCTGTTGGACTTTCCTTTTTCTCCTCACTTTGGCAAGACGGGGCAATTCTATAGATACCCTAAAATCCCCAGAGTGATGCTATGTAAATGAACACCAACCAAAAACCACACATATAAAAGCATACATAATATGCGATATAAAGTGTGGAGTTTATTTAATGCATATTAACCCTGTACTTAAAAGGTTTGACCAATGATTTCCCTGTGAAACAATACCACAGGATAGGGGCAGTATCTTTTCTTAGTGCCAAGCTGTATGGGGCACTGAACATCTTAGTGAAGATATAGTTTTAAGCACTACTATTGTATTTCCTTCTCATTAATTTTTCCCAAGTTTTTATAATGGGCATTAGAATAGTATATCAATGCCCCACATAGTCATGACCTAGCTATCAGCATTTTGTCAGTCTTGTTTATAAATCTTCTTCCTTGAAATAAATCCAAAAACTATGTCATTTTTAAGTGGTACAGAGTTCCCTTACCTGCAGAAAATCTATTCGGCCTATGGCACCCAAAAATAGAACCATTCCAGGTTTAAGCACAAAAGTTCTTGGGACAATGGAGTGTGCTGGCAAGACAATATTGACTTCTTTTTCTGTTAGAAGATTTAAAATCTGTGAAGCAAAGGGCAGATTTTTGGGGAAAATTACTTTTACAGAAGATATGATTTTTACCTCTAAGATAAAAAGTGATGAAAAAATATTCCAGACGTCACAATAAACCAAAGTATGTCAGAATTTGCTGCACATAAAATTTATTCTGCCTGGCTAACATGGCTCAGCAGTTGAGCACTGACCTATGATCCAGGAGATAGCATTTTGATTCCTGGTCAGGGTACATGCCCCGGGGTTTCGGGCTCCATCCCCAGCAGGGGGCATGCAGGAGGCAGCCGATCAATGACTCTTATTACTGATGTTTCTATCTCTCTCCCTCTCCCTTCCTCTCTCTGAAATCAATAAAAATATATTTAAAAAAATTTACTCATCCTTTCTGTCTAAATGGAACAATTTATGAATGGCTCTACTCGTTTCACAACTTAATCTTGAGTAATATCAAAATAAATTTACGAGTAGATATTTTCTTTCTTATGTCAGTAGCATCCCTCTGTCAAAATTGGCATGAACTGAAAACACTGATGATTCAATTCCAAGAGAGAAAATAAGTTTTCACCATCAAGACTTCTGGGGAGCAGCAGTTTTCAGCTAAACGTAAGGCAATAAGCTATCTTATGTCCTAGTGGCAAGTACACATGCAATGAATGCAAAATGGTCACAGCATTCTAGGAGCAGGTAAAGAGCTTGAAGAACCCCTTTCTAAATTCTGGACTTTAGATTCCTTATTTCCCCCAAATACTCAGCAAAAAGTGAGAGGAAGTTATGAATCCTCTAGTTTCTAAGGATGAAGAGTTCCTTAATAGACTAGAGAAAATAGAAAAGGAAAACCAGGAAGTACAAGATTCTGGTAAGACTTAAGGAACGAAATCTGATTTTAAAAGAAAAAGAACAGCCCGGCCGGGCGTGGCACAGCGGTTGAGCCTTGACCTGGGATCCAGGCCATCAGGGTTCGATTCCTGGTCAGGGCACATGCCCGGGTTGCGGGCTTGATCAATGAATCTCTCATCATTGATGTTTCTATCTCTCTCTCTCCCTCTCCTTTCCTCTCTCTGAAATCAATAAATATTAAAAAAGAAAAAAAAAAGAAAAAAAAGAACAGAGGTTTAAAAAAAAAGGTGGGGGGGGAACCCTTTTGTGATCTTGGTTCTTAAGAAAAATAATAAGGAAATAGAAAATACTACCCTGGCCAGGTGGTTCAGTTGGTTGGAGTGTCATCCTACATACTAAAAGGTGGTGGGTTCAATCTCTGGTTGGGTGAGTGTGGGAGGCAACCGATGGATGTTTCTCCCTCTCGCCCTTCCTCTCTCCAAAATTAATTAAAGAAAAAAAGGGATACCTAGAGAGGCTCACAAGAAAATACATAAGGGGGCTGCAAGTAGTTTCCCCTATCATATGTGTTTGAAAAAGCATATTAAAAGCCACCTGCAGTAAAGAAACCTTTTAACACTTTTTAGACACTAATACTTCCATTTCACAACAGAATTTCTTGGTTTGGGAAACACTGATTTAAGGCATCAAGTAAATATATCAATAAACTGACACTAGATGCAAATTACCTTAAAGACCCTTTATATCTCAACACTCAAGGGTCTGATTCTGCTGGCTAGAATATTTAGCAAATTCTTGCCTGACTATTTGACAAGAGGTATATATAACTAAAGTAACTGCTATCCCTGACCTGAGACTAAAAGGGGAAAATGAGTTGAAGTTAAAGTGACAGAACATTATTAGAAAGCAGTCCAGTTACTCTGAAGTTTTTGATTGCTAAGAAAAGATTGGACACAAGCAATTATTCTAGAAGGGAAAAGAAAAGTTAAAAGACCCATATGATTCTATGATGTGGGTCACCAAATAGAATACAGTTTTGAGAATAAAATGCTAAGTAATCCTGATGAGGCCAAGAAAGGAAAAGTACCTAAGAAACCCATGTTTCACAGGGAGATACTGAGATAATTAGGCGAATTAGATACTGGTCAGTAACCAGATTCAAAGGAAGCTGATTAATAGATCTGCCATAAGGCTGTATCCTGGATGCACACCTGAGTCAATAAATGACTTGGATGATCAAAACTGCAAATAAATAAAAAGTTGTGAGATTTAAAAAGTATGTAGGATATAGGCTTAATTTAATAAGCTAGAATCAAAGCTTTCCAGGAGATACTGCAATTGAATTAAAAAGATGTAGAGGCAAGAGAGGTAGAGTTAATCCTGTTCTAAATTATGCTGAAATGAGGGCACTTTTACAAGAAATTCCATTCTTTTTTTTAAATCCTCACTGGAGGATAGGTTTATTGATTTTAGAGAGAAAGGAAGGGAGAGAGAGAGAACCATCGATGTGAGAAACATTGATCAGTTGCCTCCCATACACACCCTGACCAGGAATCAAACCTGCAACCTAGGTATGTGCCTTGACCTGGAATCAAACCCGCAGCCGTTTTGGTGTGTGGGACGATGCTCCAACCAACTGAGCCACCTGGCCAGGCGAGAGAAGTTCCTTTCTTACTGTCATACTCTGAGAACAAAAACAAATTAGAAAACATTCTGAAAGGGGCCTGGGTTGATGATAACCTATCTCTTGCAAAGATGATATATAGAAAACAAGGACAAACCATCTGGATTATGTCAGCATAGGAAATGCTAAATGTTTGTTGGATGAACTAATGAAAGAAAAGGGTAGAGTGAGGGAGAGGACATTATACTCTAAAATATTTCAAAGCTTTGAGAATAATGGGTACAAGTTATAGAGAGACTGTTCAATAGAAAGAACAGGTCAAAACCAAGCAGGTCACCGTGGGAGGCAAGGTGACCCTGCTGTACCTGATGAGGAGTCAGCCCTTACTTCAGTTCAAGCTGGATGCCCTTTGATGAATATGTTAAAGAGGGACTTCAAACGTGGGATAGGTGGCTGGACTGCAGTGATATTTATGATTTCTTCCAACCTCAAAATCTATGATTCTCCCTAACTAAGGTAAATGTCTCCGTAACTAAGGTAACAAGCACAATAATACAAGTAGGGTGTCAGCAATGAAGCCCAACAATGAAATATAAAACTTGATGGTATATAGATTTATCCCTGAACCACTTCTAATAGAGTCAGAACTGAGTCTATAATGAAAGTATACCTCCTTTCTTGTGTTCTACCAATTAAGACAGTACTCATGCAATTGAAAATTAATGTTTCTATAGCCCAAGTGCCCATAAGAAGGTGAGTGAAGAAAAAAGCTGTGGCACATTTTACACCATGGAGTACCATGTGGCTGTAAAAAAGGATCTTTTACCCTTTGGAACAGTATGGATGGACCTGGAGAGCATTATGCTAAGTGAAATAAGCCAGTCAGAGAAAGACAAGTACCATATGATCTCACCCATATGTGGAATCTAATGAACAAAATAGAACCAGAGACATAAATAAATGGAACAATGACAGATCTCAGAGGGGAGGATGGGAAGAGATCAACCAAAGAATATATATGCATATATGCATAACCCATGGACACATAATAGTGTGAAGGCCTGGGGTGGGGTGGGGTGGTGCAAGGGGCAGGGTGGAGGGAGACAAAGGGAGCAAAGGGGGCAAATGGGGGACATCTGTAATAGTCAACATTAAGAAAAAGGAAGTTAATGTTTTTAAAATACATACACAATTTTCCTTTGTAATTCCAGGGGTGTCATAAAACCAGTGGGCATCTTTCACGTCTTGTGGGGTCAGTTCTATTCGTTTGATGGGTTTATCTGCAACCTTAACAGGCTCATTTCCCATTTCAAAGGCAAGTGAATCGGCATCAAACGCAAAGGCAGCTTCATCCTTCTGCTCTGAATACAGGAATGTTCTTCCAACTCTTCCTAGAGCCAGTTATATTGAAATTGTTAGATACTGCTTTACAGCCTTTGACTCCAGACAGGTAATTCTTTTTCTCTTTTTAAATATATCTCTATTGATTTTGGAGAGAGGAAGGGAGAGGGAGATAGAAACATCAATGATGAGAGTCACTGATCGGCTGCCTCCTACACGCACCCTACTGGGGATGGAGCCCGCAATCGGGTGTGTGCCCTGACCTGGATTTGAACCGCAGTCTCCTGGATCCTAGGTCGATGCTCAACCGCTGAGCCACACCCAACCAGGCCAGACAGATCATTCTTATACTGGCATCAAAGAAGTTACTAAAACTATGAGCTATGAAAGTGAGACTACAATGATATATTGCTCTGATTTTTAAAAAAAGGCAGGAGTCAGACTCTTGCAATAATCAAATGTGTGGCTGGCTGTGTACACCAGGCATGGGGGAACAGTTGGAAATCAAACTTATTAGTAAAAGAAGGTTGAGAAGAGATACCAAGCAAAGGGGACCTTCTAACTTACAGCTGCTGCATGGAGTCAACAACTGTACTGGTCTGCAAGGAGGAGGGCTGTATCTAAGTGGAAATGCTTTTACTGCTGACAATGGCTGGGCGGACCATTACTATGATTCCTTGCCTGGATTTCTTCAAGCACCTCTGTCACAATGTTCTCAGCACAGTGAACTCTTGGTTTCCAAACAGTAGCCTTGCCTCTAAAGGGCCTTGATGTTCCAGAATGAGGAAAATCATCTCTTCCCACAAAAACTGGCTAGCCCCAGACAGCTTATTTCAGGTCGCTCAACAAAGAGTTTGAGCACAGACCCCCCCCCAAGAGTTTTCCTATAGAAGAGGCTTACCTACTACATAACCATGCTTTTTTAAAAGGTTAAGTTGATTTTGTTCTAGCTGACTAAGATCTTCTTCAGCTTCGGTTGCATATTTTTTCAGCCTTTTTTGCCTTTCAAACATTCTGTAAGGAGTTGGGTTGCAAATAGGAAACTTCAGAAGGTTTAATGTAGTACCTGAAATACCAAGGAATATATTTTAATAAAATTGCACAAGGGAATAAGGGGAGGAAAAGTAACATTTTTGAGGAGATACACAGTCTTGGGTACTGTGATTTATTTCATTTAACCCCCATGACAACCCTCTACAAAATTATTCTTACTTTACAAATGAGGAAATAGGTTCAGAGACTGGCTCACAGGCTCAATCAGAATGTGAATCCCAAATCTGCAGATCTGATTTCTTTTCATTTTCACCACACTACCATCCTATATCAAAGCACCTCTGTGTATAATTCAACCAAAGTTCAGGAGAGGGAAGAACAGTTTATGAAACAAAGTTAAACCCTGGTTTCAAAGGAACAAATGAGGGAGTTAGTTTTGTCAAACGTTAAATACAAACAGGGTGACGGACCCATTCTGCAATTACAAAATTTTTTTAAAGCCACAAAATTGACATTTCTTCTCAACAAAGCCACACATCATACTGTGTTAGTGAATTATTCAAAGGTTAAATGTGTACAGTATATTGATCACAGGAATAAACTCAAAATAGTGGAAGTAGGTTTAGAAAGTCAAAGGACTTTCCAGGGAAACATACAAAGTAAAGCTACAAGGGAAACCTCAAAGACAGCAGGAACTGTATTTTGCTGCCTGGTTTATCTCCAGTGCCTAGAACAGTGACTGGAACATAGAAATGCTCCATAAATATTTGAATTAGAAAATTACTACAACTACTAAATTTCCAAGCACTAAGCTGACACACAAGAGAGGTGTGACTATAAAATGGGGAGAGGATTGTTAAAGGGAAGGCTCCAGACAGTTCCTGGTGGACAATTAAGCACCTCGGAAAACGAAGGGGGCGGACCTACTAAGGCTCACCAGGCCAAGAAGAGATGGTGGCTCGGTCAATGGCCTCAGCGCCCTTCGCAATGCAGTAATCCGACTCCAGTAGCGTGTTGAAGAGAGTGGACTTGCCAGCGTTGGTGGCACCCACCAGGTAGACGTCGCCGCGGTACCGCCAGGAGCGCTGAAGCGCGGAGATCAACTCTTCCACTCCATAGCCAGTCTTGGCGCTAATGAGCCGCACGTCCCTGAGTACCGTGGACCTGGCCGAAGGTTTCGAATTCTCTTCCCCATCAGGTGACCCTTCTCCGCCGCGGTGCAGTGGCCCTCGGTGGCCAGGGGCCCGCAGGAGCCCGGCGCGGACACAGTCATCCCACAGACGCTCCCGGAGGCGCTGCAGGTAGCCGGGAGCGTCCTGGGGCAGCAGGTCCACCTTGTTCCCCAGCACGATCAGCTGCTTGGGGCCTACCAACGCGGGCAGGTCGGGCAGCAGGGCGTCGGGCAGATCGAGCAAGTCCACCATGTAGAGCACCAGGGCGGGCCCGGGCTGCCGCAGCGCGGCGCTCACCAGCTCCAGGTACTGCCCGCGGCTCACCTGCAGGCGCAGGGCGCGCCGGTGGTGCACCAGGAGCCAGCAGCGCTGGCACACGGTCCGCGCCAGCCGGCCGTCGCCCTGCGCCGCTGCGCTCAGGAACTTCTCGCTGGGCAGGTAGCCAGGCGCGCCAGGGTCCTGGCAGTGCAGCTCTGCCCCGCAGCCCGAGCAGCTCAGGCCGCTGGAAGGCACGGTGGGGTCCGGGTGCCCCACGGCCGGGTGCACCCGGAGGCGGGCCCGTAGCTTCTGCTGCCGCCGCTCCTCCCGCCGCTGTAGCTCCAGTCGTTCCTCCTCTTCCTGATGCTGCTGCAGCTCCCGCAGCTGCTTTTCGAGGGTCGGTGCGGGCTCCGGCTCCAGGACGTATTCGGGGAACAGAAAACGCTCCTCCATGTCATCCCTTCCTTCGTAACCCGCAGTCGCCGTCCGGCCCCGAGGAAGCCCACGTCCCAGGCCCGATGGGTCCCGGGAGGAGGTGGCGGCCGCGCATCTCCCCCCGAGGAGCGGCTCCTGGAGGCCATGGCGCGCAACCGTGGGAGGTGGTACCCGAAGTAAAGGCCAGAGGAGTCTACGGGTCAGGCGTGCAGGCAACATGGGGAACCTGTCCCCGGAACAAAGGGGGCGGAGCCGCGCGCGCGCGCGCGCGCGCGCACCGCGACCGGAGATGCGCGTCATTCTGACTGAGTCGCGGGACTACCTAACAGCTGTTATTTCTGAGCCGCCGCATTTCGGCTCCTCCTCCCCCGTGTAATCCCGCAAATTCTCGCGATGAGGGTACGGAGGCTCGAGAGCCCGCTTAAAGCCGCGGCCGAGGTACCAGAGACCTAGACTGTGCTGCTTGGGCCGAAGAGACTAGCGAGGGCATTGTCACTTTCAGGCTTCTTTAACGCGCCACTGCTGGCACACCAGCCCTTTGTCACGTTTTAAAAAGCATTGTTTTTTGGCTTTAAAACTGCAAAAACTAGAGCATTAACTGTAGCGGACTTGCAGCCGCAATTAAAACTTGTAAGTACTGGCTTTCTTTTTTTCAGATGTCATTATTTGTGTAACAACATTGAAAAACAAAAAAATATTTTCGTTGGCTGGATCCGATCCTCGGACTGCAGTAGGTCCTCACAGTCAGCCACCGAAAGTGTCGGCCCACAGTTTGCCCCTCGCAATTCTAACCGTTATCCCGCCCCCCCCCCCCCCGCGGCTACCATTTGCGCAGGCGCAAATCTTACCTTGGCTTCTTCGTGGGTGGTCTTAGGCGGAAGACGCAGAGTATTCTGGGAACACCGGAGGCGGAAATCACTTTGTCTCACGCTCTGGGTTCTGGTGGATGCGGTTTGCCTTTCTGCCTGTGATTTCAAGAGTTCGGAGCTCGGAAACCATTTGCCACCATGTATGACGCAGACGAGGGTAGGTGACCGCTCAGAAAACTCCGCGGAGACCCACCTGTGGAGGGAAACGTGGGGAGCTGGACGGATTGAGGGTTTGCGGCCTTCCTCCAAGCCGGTTACAAGTGTCCCCAGCCGTGCCCCCCACGTACCCCAGGCCGGGAACGAGGCCGGGATTGCAAGAGGTGGAGGGTGCAGGGAATGTAGCGTTAACGTCCCCGGCCAGGGTGACACTGGTTTTCTCCACGTCTTGCTCCTTGATGAATCATAACTACCTTCCAGTACTGAAATAAAGGGCTCTTTTAAAATATTTCCCTTAAGGCCAGAGTTAGTGGATTTATTGAATAGTATGATTTTTGAGCGTCACCCTGTGACAGGCATTGTGCTAGGCTCCGGAAATACACCGGGGACAAAGAACATTGTGTGTGTGTGTGTGTGTGGGTGTGTGTGTGTGTGTGTCTAATTTGGCATTCCTTCATGCTGTCATATGTCTAAATAAGTTTTAATCTTCTTCCCAAAAAATGACATAGTTAACTGGGGCAATGTCTTTGTTTTTTCTTTCCATGTATGTAATTAGTCATGTCTAGTGTATTTTCATTGTGTATTTTTAAAGCTCTCTCTTCCATTCTCCACAGCTACTATTTCAAACTTTATTTTCTTCTCCCTTCCAATCCCGTGGCCACCCCTCACATTTCTTCTTATTCCCTCAGCTACTTCATGGAGAAAACAGAAAAACAAAAGCTTAAACTCTGCTGCTTAAACTTCTCTGTCTCATTTATATCTGAGTCAAGAAATTTATTAGCATCATTACATTCTCCTTTCTTAACTCCTATCTCAATGGAAAAGAAATTCAGAGAAGTTTTTTTAGCTTTATTTTTCCAGTAGGTAACATATTCTTGTATCTCACAAGCCAGAAAATGTAAAAGTGTCAGGTCTCCAGTGGTAACTCCCTCCACAGCAGCTCCACGTTCTTCGATTTTTTTCTTTTTTACTTACTAGATCACCGGTTTATTGTGAAAAGGGGTTCCTTGATTCTTATCACTCCATAGATCTGTGTGCATATTCAAACAAACAAATGAGATTCTGTTTCCCCCCTTTACAGATAAGAAAGATTTACACTTTTCTGTATTTTTATATTTTACTTTATACATACGTAGATTTTCATATCAATAGAGAGCACCCTTTTTCTTTTTTTTTTCTTTTTCCCCACAGCTACCTAGTTTGTGTGGATATATACCGTAACTTAAGTAGTGCCTTAGGTAGTGGTTCAAACAGTGCTGGAATAAATCATCTTGTATGTGTAATTTTGTCCAGTACAAGTATGTCTGTAGGATAATTTCTAGGTGTAGAATTGTTGAGTCAAATGATATACGCATTTAACATTTTGCTAGATGATGCCAAGTGACCATGGTGATTGCTTTAATTTTCCTTCTCATTAATGATGTATAATAATACTGTGAAAAAGTAGTTATAAGTTATTCCTTTTATCAAGTCTGTTTCAGCATTGAATTTACGTTCTATTTCTGTGTCCTTTGATATCTTTGTTAGATATGCCCTCATCAGTTTTCATATACTCCTTTTCAGCTGGCCTCTATGTGAAATATTAGACTTCTCTTGTCTGCAAGAAAATAAGTTAAATTCTTTTTTTTTATTTAAAAAAACATATCTTTATTAATTTCAGAGAGAGGAAAGGAGGGGGAGAGAGAGATAGAAACATCAATGATGAGAGAGTCATTGATTGAGCCCACAACCCGGGCATGTGCCCTGACCGGGAATCGAACCCCGATTGCCTGGATCCTAGGTCGATGCTCAACCGCTGAGCCACGCCCGGCTGGGCAAGTTAAATTCTTTATTGTTTCCTCCTTCTTCCTATATTTTGCCTTTGGCCTTCCATCACAGCAAGTTTCTAAAAAAAATAGGCTGTCCTTGTTTCTAATTCCCTCTCCTTTTGCCTAGTTTACTTTTACTTATTAAAAAATGAGGTCTCTGCCTAGCTCAGCTTTTGGGAAGTCTTCCCTAACCTCCTCAGGTCCTGGTTAGGACTGTCCATATCACTTTGTTCTTATTCCCAATTGATTTCATCTTATCTATATCTCCTTGGTAGGTGATAATCTCCTTGAGGATGAAGCCATCTTTTATTGTGTAAAAGGTGGTGTCTCCAATCCCTGGGACATAGTAAACACTCACATTCAATAAATATTTGAAGAATGGATGAATGAATAAATTAGTAACCTTCATGGGTTCATTTTCTTTCACATGACTAACAGCAGTGTTCTCTAATAGTCTGCCTTCAGTCTTCCTTCTCTTTGTAAACTCTGTATTCTACCAACCCCATGTTAATGATTCTCAACTCTTTGTAATTTAGACCCCTTGTTTGAGTTCCATGTTTATGAATATTTAAAGGGATAAATGTTTTGTAAGTATACCTAAAGCTGACCTCATCATTTTTTTTCCTTTTCCCACCTTATTGCTTTTCCTATGTGGCTATGAAATTAACCTCTGATTAACCTCTAATAGCTAGAAATCTCTGAGCTATTTTAGATACCTTTTTCTTATTCCTCTCCCCATGAGTAGCGATCAGTAATTCCAGTCTATTCAAGAAGAATTTGTTAAATAATTTATTTTAGTTATGTATCCAATTTTGAATCCAGAGCTCAGAATATGAAAACAAAAATACAGCTTACTTTTTTTTTTTAAATGTTTCTATTGATTTCAGAGAGAGGAAGGGAGAGGGAGAGAGATATAGAAACATCAGTGATGAGAGAGAATCATTGATCAGCTGCCTCCTGCTCACCCCCTACTGAGGATCCAGCCTACACCCTGGGCATGTGCCCTGACCGGGAATTGAACTGTGACCTCCTGGTTCATGAGTCGATGCACAACCACTGAGCCGCACTGGCTGGGCCACACTGTTCTTTAAGAAAATGAGACTAACATTAGGGGATCAGTGCACACTGATTTTTCAAGTGCTCTATTCAAATTATTATTGCTGCATAACTCCCAGAATTTGGCGGTTGAAAAATTAATTTCATATGTTCATGGGTTTAAGTGGTCAGGAATTTGGATAGAGCATAGTGGGAATGACTTGTCTGTTCCATGTCAGTAGCTCACCTTGAAGACTTAAAGGATGGGTGTTGACAGCTAGGGGCTGGATGATCTGGAGTGTTTACTCACATGTCTGGCACCTAGCTTAGAAGGACTCAAGGACTAGGATTGCTGACCAGAGCATCTATAAGTAGCCTCTCCATATGACTTGGGCTTCTTCACAGTATACAAGTTTAGAGTACTAGGACTTCTTAATGGCAATTCAGGGCTCCAGAATTAAGTGTTTCAAGAAACAAGGTGGAACAACATTACCTTTCTTGACCTAGCTTCTAAAGTTGCATAATATCATTTTAGCTACATTGTCTTAGTTTTGGGAGAGTAAAAAACCTGCCCACATTCAAAGGAAGGAAACATAGACCCCTGTATCTTTTTAAAAAATATATGTTTTTAGTGATTTTTAGAGAGGGAGGAGAGAAACATTGATCAGCTGCCCCCTGCACGCCCCCTATTGGGGATCAAGCCCATAACTGGACATGTGCCCTGACCGGGAGTTGAACCACTGATCTCTTGGTTCCTGGGGTCCGCTGAGCCACACCAGACAGGCAGGCCGCTGTATCTTGGTGGCCATCTTTGGAAAATACAGTCTGTTAAACCTGTACATGTATGAAATGTTGCTGTAATGGACCACCTCACCTTAAGGTATTGCCCAAGTATTGGAACACTTTTCTGTCTCTACACTCTTACCTTAATTTCTGACTCCAGTCTCTGGGGAGCTTAATGACCAGAGGACTATGAGCTTGCTCCTAGTTACTTTCATAGTTAGCTATGAATGATAATTACATGGACATTCTGGAGAAGATGGAAAACTTACAGATTCACACACTTATGCTGAACTTTTGTAATGAGGCCTTTTTGTATATTGGGAGAATACCTATGTGATGTACAACTGTATATATATAGATGTATACCTATGTTCATTATTTCATTACAATTTAATTAATATAATTGACATTTTAGAAAAGAGGTAAAAGGATTGCTTTTTATTTAGCAGATACCATCTTTGGAGCAGATGTTAATTAGTAGCATTTTATTCCAAATGAGTACAATATTTTTGTTTTTTGCAGATATGCAATATGATGAGGATGATGATGAAATCACACCAGATTTGTGGCAAGAAGCATGCTGGATTGTAATCAGGTAACTTTTTAGACTAAACTGAATAAACTTTAAAAGGCACTGTAACTTATAAAGAGATTTCCTGCTTATTCTGTTCTTGAAAATTAGATGTTCTGTGTCATTGTGCTACATGAGAGCCAGTTTCTTATTTTACTGATTTATATGTATTTGACTTGAAGTATTTAGGACTTAAAGAAAGGTTACACAATGAATTCATGTATATACTTCACCTAAATGTTAGTTAACCTTATGTTTTCTGTCTTTTTTTGGTCTCCATATTTTTTTCTGAAACATTTGAGAATAAGTTGCAGACATAGGAACTTCCTTTTACATAAATCATCAAAATCAGGAAATTAATATTAATAATCTTATTTAATCTACAGACCTTACCCAAATTTTGCCAGTTTCGCACTAATGTTTACAGCAAAACAAAATTTTTTTTCTGATTCTGGATCTAACCTAGGATCACATAATACATTTGGTTTTAATGATTTATTCTTTTATCTCCTATAATCGAGAACAGTTCCTCAGTCTTCCTCTTTTTTTTTTTTTTTGACCTTGACATTTTTGAAGAATATAGGCCAGTTGCTTTTTAGAATGCCCTTAGTTTGGGATTTGTCTGATGTTTCCTTATAATTAGATTTAGATGATTACTTTTGGCAGCAGTGGTGCTCTGCTCTGGCTGCATTATATTAGGAGGCGCATGATTCCTGTTTGTTTAATTACTGGTGATATTACTTTGATTTCTCTTTTCTTTATTTTTTATTTATTTATTTTTAAAAAATAAATCTTTATTGATTTCATAGAGAGGAAAGGAGAGGGATAGAGAGAGAGAAACATCAGTGATGAGAGAGTCATTGATCGGCTGCCTCCTCCACTCCCCCGACTGGGGGTTGAGCCACAACCCGGGCATGCGCCCTGACCAGGAACTGAACCCCGATCACCTGGATCCTGGGTCGATGCTCAACCGCTGAGCCACGCCTGGCCGGGCTCTCTTTATTTTAAATGGATAAAGTTACAATAGGTTGTAGTTCAACCCAAATTCCTCTAAGTGTAATTAAAATGTAATGAAACTTAGGACGAAGCCTTACATATAGGTAAGAAAACTATTAAGTAATAAAGTAACATCCTGCTATGTTAGGATGTAAAATGCTGCAATTCTGCTCTCATCAAACTGTTAGTTGCTTTGTTTAAGTAACATGATGATGTCTCTTTGATCCCCACCTGTTCCAGATGCACATCCTCTTGGGTGACACTTTCTCCCTTTTCAGTGAACACATGCTTCTGACATTCTGCTAGTTGTATTTGTAATATAACTGAACCTTTCTTCAACATTTTTTGTTAAAAATGTATTATGTTTTTGGGATGTCAATATATATTTTTCCTATTAAACATGGGCTATAAATAATTTGTATTGAGACATTTGGATTTTCTATGATGTTTGAATATTAAACACCTAGAGGCTTTTTACTAGGAAGCAAAAACCAGGTAGATGTTCTGTGGGATATGCTAGGGCCATTTTAACTGACTATAGGTGCTGCGGTTATTGTGAGATGTTTTGTTCTTTTACTTTTTAACATCAAGTGATTTCTCCCAAGCAATGTGAATGTGATAATACTTACTATCACTAGTGACTTCAATAAGATGGCTTCTGGTAAAATAATCATAATGTTAGATATAAATATGAAGTATATAATTTAGGCATTTAAACACATTCTAATGAAGCACTCTTCTAATGATTTGGGGGAAAGTAGCTATGGCTCAACTTCCTGGGGGAATAAAAATTGTCCATAGTTTTGTAAAGATTTTTTTATCATTAATTGTCCATAAAAACCATTGCTATTTCTATTACAGACAGTGCTTTCCATGTATTTCTTACATATTAATGCTGACTCAAATGGTTGTTAGACATTTCTTTGCTGTTAGCTTAGTCTCTACTGAAGGAAATTGTCCCAGCCATTTTTTGATTTGACTTTTGTTAATCCTCACCCAAGGATATTTTTCCCATTGCTTTTTAGAGAGAGTGGGAGGGAGGGAGGCAGCAATGCGAGATGCTCTAACCAGTGAGCCACACCAGCCAGGGCTACTGCAGCTATTCTTAATGCAGTACCTTATACAAGCATTGTGTGCTGTGTTGCCTACATAGGATCAAACTTCTGAGATTGCTGGTCATAGTTGACTGAATCAGGGTGGGACCTTGGCACAAAGCAAATAAATGTTGTGGGCATGCCGGTGATCTGTGAGGCAACCTGATGATGTTAAATGGGAGACTGGTGATTAGTTGGGCTATGCACATTGTCTCAGAAAATTGATGTGAGGATGGGGAAGTCAGTAGGTACTAGGGAGAGAGGAGCAGAAGTTAAGGAGGTATCACAGATACAAGATGTAGGGGTCACAAGGTGGAAGAGTTGAGATACTGGAGCTGTGCTAGTGGAGTAGTTCTTGTGACTGAGGGCTGATGAGAGAGTCCAGTCCTTAGGATTGCATTGGATCTCAGAGCTCTTCTGTCTCACTAAAGCCCAGCTAGGCAGCTGTTTTAGGCGGTGGTGAGGAGATTCCTCTTACACTTATATCTACTTGTTTATTTTTGTATATCTCTTTCCCCATCCTTCACATGAAAAGGTGTCTATTCCTTACAACCAGTAATGTCTGTTCTTTTAGATTCTCCACCCTTCTTTAGGGCTTCACTGTGTGATTTCTGTATCTATACTAGCTCTGATCTCTTACCCATGCTCCATTTTTTAAAATCTTCATTCATTTGCTGAGTATTTTCACTTGAATGACTTACTGTCATCTCACCTTTAACATATTCAAAATAGAACTAATAATTTTAGTCTAAAATTGAAATTCTTAATATAGCCCATACTTTAGTCATTGATATCTTTTCTGTTATTCAAATTAAAGTTCTTATTTGTATCTTTGTCTGCATTATTTTAGTTTTCTCTCCTGACATTTTTTTCAGGAAATGTTTCCAAGAGTTTGGATGAAATTTATCTATAAAGGACATTTGTAAATTAGTGCTCCCTTATAGTTCTTATGTTGTACTTTAATTATTTTACCCATAAGTATGTCTCAATTCCAAAAACTTAACAGGTTTTACAAAGAAAGTTTTCATAGTGTCACCCCTTTTTTTGATATTTCATAGTATCTTCTGTAGTGATGGGTATATAGTAGTTGGTATTAAATGACTGTTTATTGAATTTAATTATAATGAAAACAGGGAAATATACTAGAAAACATCACTGAGTTGTAACTAATTATGAACTCAAATGTTTTCCCAGTTCCTATTTTGACGAGAAAGGCTTGGTCAGACAACAGCTGGATTCTTTTGATGAGTTTATTCAGATGTCTGTTCAAAGAATTGTGGAAGATGCTCCACCTATAGACCTACAAGCTGAAGCTCAGCATGCTAGTGGAGAAGTTGAAGAACCGGTAAGATGGTTATTCTAATAAAGTAACATAAGTAAAAGAAGAATATTGATTTGAAATTTCAGTTCTCTCACCTGGCTTGAAGGTTAAAAGTCATTTGGTGTTTTTAGCAGAGTACTTAAGCGTCTTCAGTCAACACCTGATTTATTCTTATAAATGGAGAGATGCATTTTTGCAAGTACAGTTGACCCTTGAACAACACGGATTTGAACTGCATGGGTCCACATATACATGGATATTTTTCATCTTGTACACAGACAGTGTAAACTTATGGTATTGCTAAATATAGTACAGTACTATAAATGTGTTTTCCTTAACATTTTCTTTTCTCTAGCTTACTTTATTGTAAGAATATTGTATATAATACATTTAACATGCAAAATGTGTTAATTGACTTTATGTTATTGGTAAGACTTCTGGTCAACAGTAGGCTATTAGTAAGTTTTGGGGGAGTCAAAAGTTACATGCAGATATTTTACTGCATGTGGTGGGGGTTGTTCTAAGTTAGGTGGGTAGGGGTTGGTATTCCAGACTCCAAGCTATTCAAGGGTCAGCTGTAATCCAAAACCCTAATCTTTATTCAGATAGTAGGTATTTGATAGTTGGGAAGAGGGAACTCAGAAATAAGATGAAGCAAGCCAGAAATAGTTATATTCCTTCAGAAAAACTCTCTTTTTTCTTTTTACAGTATAAGGAATCATAAAAGAAAAAAGTATTTGAAGGACTTTTTTCTCTTGATTATTTGTTGTATGATATATATATTATTATAGCAGTATGAGAATAAGGGAAAATCACCCAAACATAATCAACTATTTTAATTTTTCTAAGTTCTTTATAGTTTTTGTTTACACATGTGCATATTTTTAAAATCATAGAAAAGGTATAATTTTATAATCTGGTTTTACATGAATGATTGTAAAGAGGTATGTAGTCTAAAATAATGACTGTAGTTTTTCAGTGGTAGAGAGGCAGCATGATAGGCCTCGAGAGACCGGGAAAACTGAGAAACAAAGTGAGACCGGGAGAGCCTCAGATACAGAGTTAGACAAGGGGAGAGGTTATTATTTCTAGCCAGTCCCTCTTTTCTGTAGTTAGCTTCTAGGGACTGATATATTATTCTCATTCTAGTTGGAGATGCTGTACAGACTTGCTGTTAAGAACAAAAATAATTAGCCCTTCTAGCAATGTGCTGGGAATTTAGGCATAAAATGCCTTTTTATACTTAATGGCATTTTTCCTTCATTGTCTTTGCAAAACGGGAGATAACAATACAACAACATATTCAGAGTGCTACAACCATAAGTACTATTTGAGGAAGAGATCTCTGAAGCTGGGGTATCAGAGCTTAGTGCAAAAGATGGGAGGAACGTAAGCTGACCATGAAGGGCAAGGCTGAACTTATCTTAGTGGAGAAAAGGTACTTAGGCATTTCAGCAAGAAAATGTTTGATGTCTTTGGTTTGGGTATGAAATGGGGACCACAACAGTCAGTGTATGACTTTTTGGTTTGATCTGTTTTTGATAGGCGTTTGTGGAACCAGATGGTTCCAGGCTTTGGATGTTTGGATATCGTGGGGAATTGTTGAAAAATTGTCAAAAGAATTTATATTTAGCATCATTTTAGAAAGATTACTTTGGAAATGGTTGGAAGCAGATAAAAATCTTGGAATAGCCTAGGTTTAAAATAATAATGTTCTATACTAGGGTGATGGTGGAAATAAGGAGTAGATGGATGGCTTCCCTTTGGTTCATTATCATCACAGGTTCTCTTTGCCCTTTACCTACTGCATTTTGGGAAACCTGAGTGTCAATAATTTACCTTCAGTAGTCTGTGTAGTTCCATCTTCTTCTCTGAGATTTGATTTAGAGAAATTCACTATCCATTTATTTCTGGAAAGTTATCATGGATCTTGTTTTATTGGGCAGCAAATAGATACTAAATTGAAAACCTTTTTTTTCTGCTATGGGCTGAGCTATATTCAGTTAGGAGTGGTAGTTCTGTTCCTTCATATAGAATAATTAGAATTTTTGTATGTTTAAGAATTAGGTGCATTTCCCCCCCTGATGTTCTGTTGATTAGAGTACAGTTCTAATTGTATGAATTTACCTTTTCTTTGTATTCTGGTAACTCTCTACTTCTGACCCTAACTAAGGAGAGGGCACATGAAACTACATAGATCTTTAATACAAATACATTTTAGCTGTTTGATATAAACTTAGAGCACATGATATGTGCATAGTCTTTATTTACGTGTGATATATTAAGTCTCTGTTTTCTGCCTTAAGAAAGCAATTAAGTATAAAATGTGACATCTGTGGAATTTGGATGTTGACTTTGGAGAGTCCCTGTGTTAGTAAAGTGGATTAATTTCTCCAGTTTCTAGAGCTTTTTCTATTCAAAATGTTAATGTCAATTGGAATGGAATCATTAGAACTTTTATGGAAAAAATTATTTACCCTGTGTTTTTTTGGTTTTATTTCAGCCAAGATATTTGCTGAAGTTTGAACAGATTTATCTCTCCAAGCCTACCCACTGGGAAAGAGATGGTGCTCCTTCACCAATGATGCCAAATGAGGCCAGATTACGAAATCTCACGTAAGTGATTTTTTTCCAGCAGCTGGTGGTGAAATACAATTCAGAAAACGTAATTTTAACTAGTTGAGAGTTTTAGCAAATACCTACTGTTACTTAATTGTGCTCTACTTTTGTTTTCAAAGGTATTCTGCTCCACTTTATGTTGATATAACAAAAACAGTCATTAAAGAAGGTGAAGAACAACTTCAGACTCAGCATCAGAAAACTTTTATAGGAAAAATTCCAATTATGTTGCGTTCAACTTACTGCCTATTGAATGGCTTAACAGATCGTGATCTTTGTGAGTTAAATGAATGCCCCTTGGATCCTGGTGGCTATTTCATTATTAATGGATCAGAAAAGGTATAGTGGCATTAATTTTTTAAAAATTGATTTTAGAGAGAGGGAGAGAGATGCAGTGAGGGAGGGAAGGAAGAAGGGTGGGAGAGAGAAACATTGATTTGTTGTTGCACTTATTTATGCATTCACTGGTTGATTCTTGTATGTGCCCTGACCAAGGATTGAACCCGCAACCTTGGCATATTGGGATGATGCTTCAACCAACTGAGCTACCTGGCCAGGGCTAGTAGCATTATTTTAAAGTAATTTATAAAATGATTAAGATTTAAATTATGCAAATTGAAATTAAAAAGTAAGTTTTTATATAGAATGCCTAGAAGTGGAAGTTGAAATATTTAGGGGGTACAGTTGAATTGATATAAATCAGAATTTTATTTAGCTGTATTATATAATATGCACTTGAAATACAGTCTGTTGTTTGAGCTTAAATGTTTCTATGAAGCATTTATGCAGAATGGAATTTATAAGTTCAAGAATTGATGTTTCAGTGAGCCTATATGATCACATTCAATTAAGATACAAATTTCACTCTTCTCTTTTAAGGACCTTGTGGGTTTTAGGGTTGTAACTTTTTTTATTGTCCGTATAGGTTCTGATTGCTCAAGAGAAAATGGCAACAAACACAGTGTATGTGTTTGCCAAAAAGGATTCTAAATATGCCTACACAGGAGAGTGCAGATCATGTCTAGAGAATTCTTCCCGACCCACCAGTACTATTTGGGTTAGCATGCTGGCAAGAGGAGGACAGGTATGGCATGGGATATGATGCTGTTTGGGCTTATTCCTTTTTGTTATTTACCAGACTGCATTCTTGGTCAGAAAGCTTTTCTTGAATATATTATCAGTGTTATATGCTAGGCATTGTATTATTTATTGCTGTGTAACAGATTACTCCAATAGCAACATATATCATTTCACAGTGTCTTTAAGTCCAGACTCTGGGTGTGGCTTAGCTGGGTCCTCTAGCTGAACATCTCTCACAAGGCTGCAATCAACATATTTGCCTGGACTGCAGTCATCTTGAGGCTCATTCGTGTGGTTGTTGGTAGGATTCAGTTCACTGCGGGCTCTTGAACTGAGTCTCAGTTCCTTGCTGGCTTTTGGTTGGAAGCCTCAGTTCCTTTGCCACATGGGTTCCCTCTATACAGCAGCTGACAACATGGCAATTTGCTTCATCAGAGGGAGTAATGGTGAAGAGCCATAGAGTGTACAAGCAAGGTGGAAATCACAGTCTTTTATAACTTAATCTTGGAAGCAACAACCTATCATTTTTGCCATACTCTTTCTGTTAGATGCAAGTCAGTGCCCTCAGCCCCCTACTCAATATGAGGGAATTATACAGGCAATAATAGTAGTAGGCAGGGATCGTCAGGCACTGTCTTAGAAGCTGCCTACTATAGGCATGTTACTTAAAATAATGTGGTCTAATAAGAGCTAGCATTTCTTGAATATTTGCTGTGTATCAGTTATGTTATTCAGATTGCTTGATTTAATCTTTACAACTATCTTGGAAAGTAGTTGTAATTACCTCTTTTAATTTCATGTATTTTTTTATTAAAATTTTTTTTGAATAAGTCATACATGCATATTAAAATAGTTCAAAAGTACAAGAGAGGGTATACTATAAAAAGTAGTCTTTGACTCCCAGATCTCTTCTGCCTCTACCAGAGGCAACTGCTTTTGATAATTTCTTGTAAATCAGTCCAGAAAGTCTTAATGCAAAAAATACAAGTGGGAGCATACCACATACAGTTTGTTGGTATCCTTTAAAAACATGTTTTGATCAGCACTTAATTATTCTTTTTGAGCTGTGATATTCCATATACAGATGGAGCATGATTTAACTATTTCTCTTATGGTGGATATTTAGGTTCCCAGTCTTCTGCTCTTACAAATAGTTCTGCAGAGTCTAATTTCACTTTTTATAAGTCTTATAAAGATAAAAAAGATTAGAGAGTTTTGACTGCCTGAAGTTAAATAAACTAGGTATTAATTAAAAAGATTTTTACTTGTAAATGGGGGTGGAATGGGGCCCAAGTAGAGGTGTTTGGAAAAGATCGCCAGGTGGTCGTGATGTGCATTTATTTTTGAGAAACATTGGCCTGGGTTATGGAGGGCAAAGATGAACACAACATATTAGAGAGATTATCATGTCAGTTATGGGCAAATTGAGTTAGAGGCAGAGAAAGGAAAATCATCTGGATTTAGTGACAGGTTTGATATGAGGATGGATCACTTAAAATTCTGTGGTTTCTATCCTGAGGTTCTGGATAAAATAACTTTTTCAATAATTGACTTTTAGAGAGAACCTATTGAGTTCATTTTTAGACAAACTATTTTGGTGGGTGGGTGTGGGATGTAGGCATTTTTTAATATTTTTTTATTCTAAAACAGATCTATCATTAAACAAAGGACTAAATGGAATAACTGATAGAAACAAACAATGATAGTTGGCTATATGAGGGCTGAGGGCACAGGAAAAAGATCAAGATGAAGGTTTGGGTGTCACTTATGAAATGCTGTTACTGACTACTGAGGAGATGGGATACGGTTTCTAAGGAAGGAGGCCTGAAGGAGGAGGAAGGCAGTAGAGACTCTTATTAGAGGGCCATGATAGCATAGGGTTTTGAAGATAAGAGAAGGTGGAATTTTTTTTTAAAGCATTTACATGACATTTTGAGCTATTTTTTTTTCAATCCTCACCCAAGGATATATATTTTTTCCATTGCTTTTTCAGAGAGAGTGGAAGGGGGAGAGAGAGAAAGAAACATTGATGTGATAGAGAAACATCGATTGGCTTCCTCCCTTGCTTGCCTGACCAGGGCTGGGGAGCGAACCTGCAACCGATATATGTGCCCTTGGCTGGAATCGAACCTGGGACCCTTCCGTCCGCGGGCTGACACTCTGACCACTGAGCCACACTGGCTAGGGCAAGAAGGTGGAATTTGATGTAGAAGGAAAGAAATATGATTTAAAATTGAGAAGCCATATGTTTGTATGCCAGTGTAGGCTAGTAACTTGCTTTGTTACTGTATATGTGTACAAAGAGAAATGGAAAAAACGAAGCTTGTGCAAGAGGCTGTTTGTTCAAACAAGGAGGTGCCACACAGAGCAGTTATGAGCTAATACTTATTTTTTGCTCTGTGCTTAGCTGTTTTTCAGCATTCGTCTGTCCGTATTCTCTTGTTTTGACCCCTTATCTATTTCTTTCTTTCAGAGTTCTTTTTTTGTTTTTTGGGGTTTTTTTGGTTGATGGAGAAGTTGAGGGGTCAGTGTTCATATTCTTTTGCAGCCGACAGTCATTTTCAAATACAATATTGGGTAATGCTGAGAGGATTTTGGCAGGCAGATAGTAGAGAATAGAAGTTTCCTCAGGTCTAACTGACCAGCCTATCCATAAAATTAGTAAATCTGTTCCACTGGTTTTGAAAAGCAGCCATTCTGTAGAGTATGAGAGGCATGCTTCTTTTGAAATACGTATAACGATGAACATGTATATAAAATGGTTCTCATGATGTTTTCGTATGGCTGTGATTTCTGTGTACTCATATTCTAATGATATTTTATTTTCCTAGGGTGCAAAAAAGAGTGCTATTGGTCAGCGCATTGTGGCAACCCTACCTTATATCAAGCAAGAAGTTCCCATCATCATTGTGTTCAGAGCATTAGGTTTTGTGTCTGACAGAGATATTTTAGAGCATATTATTTATGATTTTGAAGATCCAGAGATGATGGAAATGGTAATGAGTAAGCAAAACATATTCATAGTGTTTTATAAGAGGTTTAAAGTTACAGACTGTTGGTAATTTTAAAACAAGTAGAAAGCCCCTCTGAAGAGCAATTTACTGGTCAAAAATCATATGCACATTTTTACTTTTTATTTTGAAGTAATTTCAAACTCATAGAAAGTTGCAAAGAACTTCTGTATACTCTTCACCCAGATTCACCAGTTGTTACTTTTGGCACGTTTGCTTTAGCGTTCTCTTTATATACACATTTTTTTCTGGAACATATGAGGGTGTTTCAGGGATCATGCCCCTTTACTCCTAAATACTTCAGTGTATATTTCCTAAGAACCAGAGTATTCACTTACATAATCACAGTACAGTTATCAAAATCAGAACATTTAACTTGGGTACAATTCTAGTAATCCACAGATTAACTTGTTCAGGTTTTTGCCAGTTGTCTTGATAATGTTCTTAATGGCATTTTTTTTTCTGGTTCAAAATCCAGTCCAGGATCATGTACTGCATGTTGTTTTTATGTTTCTTTTCCTGTTTTTTTTCCCCTCAGTGTTTCATAACATTGAAATTTTTGGAGAGGATAGGCCATTTATTTTGTAGAATTTCTCTCAATTTGGTTTTGTTTTTTGATATTTACTCATGATTCGATTCAATTTATGCATTTTTTTGGCAGGAAAAATACAGAAGTAACATTGTGCGCTTCCCAGGACATTGCATCAGAAGTCACATGATGTCATTTTGTCCCATTATTTGTAATGTTAACTGTACAGTGTGGTGTCTGTTAGGTTCCTCTACTGTAAAGTTACAATTTTTGTGGGAAGGTTCTTTGAATCTAGATAAATATTCATATCCTTATCAATCTTTTCTATTAATGATCCTTGTCTCAATAAATAGTAGTTGATAGTCTTAAAATTGTCCTGAATTGTCCAGAAATTTTAAGACTACATAGAAATAAGGTAGAATACAGGCTAAGTGTTGGTCACAAAATTAGAAAGTGGAGGAGGAATACATTTTAGTTATTAGAGTATTTATTGACACAGTTACGCAAGAAAAATAGGTTCTGGTTAGATTTTACTTTAAGCTTTCACCAGTAGTCGAATGCTTTTTTTTGTTTTTAATAAGTATTAAGAAGAAAAGACAGTACATGTTATCTTTTATTCAGAAGGCATCCAAATGATTGGAACTGGATTCAGACAGTATTCAAACTGGAGTTTTCTTAGTAAAGTCAAATACCTGACTTGCGTTACGTATATGGTCTTTTTTAAACATACTGTTCCTATAGCTCTTATGGGGCTTAAGTCAAATTTTACAAGTCTGTGAGTCAAGCATTCACTGTGCAAAAGTGCTTTAATTTCTTCTTCTGAAAATACATTATTATTTTCATTCCTTTCTCCAAATCTGTATTAATCTTAACAAAACAGTTTAATAACAACATTTTCCTTGAAAAAGATCGCTTTCGTTTACCATACTTGGCCTCACTTTGCTGGTTTACCTGACCTTTTTCTGATCTTTGGCTCTGATTGGAATTTGGATATTTAAACTTGTGAATCAGGGATAGACAGAGGGGTCAAAGGCGTGTCAGTATGTGTGATAGGATTTAAAGTGTATTTACAGGGGCCAAAGTTACTAAATGTTGTCCCTCATTTCTCATGCTCATTGGGTAAAATTGGAACTTTAGAATGTTAGAACTGGAGTGGAATTTAGAGATTATTTTATCTAGCTCCTTTGTAGACAAGGAAACTGATTACATGGCTGCTCAGATACCAATAGATAGTGGCAGGTATGTAATGCAGGTCTCCATCACAGTGTGCCTTTAAAATAGTCTCCTTTAAAAAATACTGAGTGGTTTTGTTTATAGGATGAAAACTTCTTAAACCAAGGTTTAAAACAATCTGGCGCATTTACTCATTTGTTAGTAAATTTTGATTTGACTGTAAATTGATTTTAGATGTTTGGAAGGAACTTTGTTTTGCCATATTTATTAAAATGTAAAAAAAACAAAAACTTTTTATAGTGGAATTATTTGTATTTTTATGGACAGTGCTGATCATTGGATTTTGTTTAGAAACCTCTCTAGATCTCTAAAGTATCTTCAAATTCTAAGATTTTTTTGAGTCCTTGATTTTCTAAAAATACTTGCATAATAGATTAGGTTTATCAGGATAGTTAATATGTTATAAATTAACAGTTGACTCATTTTTAAGGTGAAAATATGAATTTTAAAATAACTTGTATTTGTCTGATAGGTTAAACCTTCTCTCGATGAAGCTTTTGTCATCCAAGAACAGAATGTTGCACTAAATTTCATTGGCTCAAGAGGGGCAAAGCCTGGTGTCACTAAAGAGAAAAGAATTAAATATGCAAAAGAAGTCTTACAAAAAGAAATGCTCCCTCATGTTGGTGTCAGTGATTTTTGTGAGACCAAAAAAGCTTATTTCTTGGGGTATGCTAAATTTCATTGTTTTAAGTTCTTTGCACAATATGTATTTGAGATTAAGCTTTACTTAAAGCTCAAAATTCCAAACATATTTTTAATACATAAATTTTTAAAAAGTCAAAATGTGTCTCCCCCCCCTTTTTTTTTTTAAAGGTACATGGTTCATAGGTTACTTCTAGCAGCTTTGGGTAGAAGAGAATTAGATGACAGAGATCACTATGGAAACAAAAGATTGGATCTTGCTGGACCACTACTTGCATTCTTATTTAGAGGGTAAGGAATTATAAAATAACATCATTAAAAGTAGAGAGATTTCACTTTAGATTGGTCATCGTACATGGAGGTGCTAAACTGTCTTGGCATCCATGTTGGTGCATATGAAATTAACTACATTCTCTTTGCCACTTGCCCAGATTTAGTTCTGCTTCATGTCTAAGAATTTCAAGATTGTGAGGACAGTTCATTATAGTCCTTGCTTACATTTTGTTTGTTCCCCTGGTAGCTTTGCAAAGCATTTGGAAAACCAGAATTACTGCCTTGATTTTCTAAGAGTTGGTATTGGAATTTTTACTACTCTTGCTTTTGCATTTATAAAAACACAAAAGCTGCAGGGAACTGTAGCAAAATATTAGCCTTGGTTGTCTCATAATATTGGGATTGTATGTGATTTTTATTTTATTTTAAATATGTTTTTATATTTTCCATACTTTCTATAATTAATATACATTTATAATGAGAAAAGTTATTTTAAAAAATAAAACACAATTTAATAAAAATACGATAATATTAGCAGTGTTTTGTACATGTTTTGTTATTTAGTGTGTTGTAGATTAGTGTTTTTTCAGTTGTTTTTTGTTGTTACTCCACTAAAGAACCTCTTGACATTTCCCCCCCATAATTGCTCTCCCCATATATGTTTATGTACTGTATGCACATCTGTGCTTTATACTTAAAAAGATTAAGTATTCTCTCTCTTTCTCTATTCCAACCACTTTTTGTGGGCAGTATTTTCCCTTTGAGAATGTGTGCTGTAGACCTTTACTTGTTTAAAACAGTGTCATTTTATTTGGCAGCATGTTTAAGAATTTGCTTAAAGAAGTGCGGATCTATGCACAAAAGTTTATTGATCGAGGAAAGGATTTTAACTTGGAGTTGGCAATTAAAACAAGGATTATATCTGATGGCCTAAAATATTCTTTAGCTACTGGAAACTGGGGTGACCAAAAGAAAGCTCATCAAGCCAGAGCTGGAGTATCTCAGGTAAGGATGTCAACTATGACTACAGGCTTGATTGGAAAATGTTACGGGACTAATAGATTCTTTCATTCATTGAATGTAAATTATTTTGTGTCCCCCCCCCCTTGGTCAGCTGGAAGAGCACTGGAAACTCTTGAATTATGAAAATGATATTTTTCTTATATTAGCTACTACTATTATTAAGAGAGACTTAAGGTTTTGGCATGCATCAAGATAGTTAAATTAGAGTAGCTGCTTGGGAGGTGAGATAGTCCATGTTAGTGAAATTTTTATGTCTTAAAAGCTTCATATTAGAAGTTGAGAAAATATAGTACTTCTAACACTGATTTCTTTGTTCGCTGGTTGTATGTACAGTGACTACAACAGCTACTCTCAGATGGAATATGGGGAAATGTCTCACTAGGCATTTTAATTTTTACATTTTTTTCTATTTTTCATAGAAGATTAAAAATCTGTAATGTTTATGTCTAACTTTATGGATTTTATTTTATTTTTTTTGGATCTTGGCCTCTTTGCTTTTTTTTAAACTAGCCTGTACCAGTATCACCTAATTAATTTGGCATTCAGATACCAACTTCAAAAGCTTGATTCTTAGAAACCCAGAGGCTCTGAGAAATTATGGGAGGCGTTTTGATAGCAAAGTTAAATTTCTATTTCCTTTTAATTTAGTAAGGATTTATTGAGTATACTTCATGTTTATGATGCTGGATTCACAAACAGGAATGAGAGCTTGCCATCTATCAGAGGAAACAGATTCGTCCTTATACAGCTCACTAGGCTGTGAGCTGCATTATGATAAATGCCACATTGCCAGTTCAGTTCAGTGAATGGTTATTGGGACTTTTGATGAGCCAGGCACTGTGCCACACACTGTGGAGTTGCAAAGATGAATAAAACATGATCCCTGATCTGCAGTAATTTACCATCTGTACTCAGAGATAGATGTAAACAGATAGTTACAACACGGTACAGTATTATAATGAGATGTGCACAACTGCTCTGTGGGAGTGCTGGAGAAAAACATTTAACAGCCTAAGAGGGTGAAAAGTCTTGCTTTAGCAGGTAACACCTGAGCTGAATCTTGAAGGGTAATTGGGAAATAGTTCAAACCTGGGAGAAGTAGAGAACCAGTGGCTCACAGGAAAATTGGAGAAAATTTTTTGGTATCCTGAACAAAGGGATGGAGAGATGAAAGAGTGTGTATGTAGGAGGAGCTAGAGCAGTGCAGGATTTTCAAATCGAAGTGGGGGAGTTAGGAAGATGGGATTGGAGAGGGGAGCTGGGAATAGCTCATTGCGGGGAGTGACATGTTCATTTTTGTTTTTTTAGTTAGATTCACAGTAATTGGCAGTGTGGAGAAAAGATTTGAGAAGGGTAAAGTTGGTGGGAGGAAGATTGTTGCAACAAACTGAGTGAGCAGTAACTAGGGCCTGGACTAGAGCAGTCTTGTAGAGATGGAGAGTGGAGTCAAATGTGAGAAATATTTAGGAAGAATGTTTTGTAAGACTTGGTGATTGGTTAGTTGAGTGATGGAAAACTCCATAGAGTAAAGAAAGAGAACAGTTGTTCCTGGAGGTGGGTCAGATGGCTTTTATAGAGGTGGTAACATTTCAACAGGCAGAGCAGAATGGGGTGGTGTATTCCATTCTGTGGCAGTAGCATGGTCAAAGGTGTGGAGATGAGAGGCAGTGTTGATGGAGTTCAGGAGTTTGGGAAACTGGTAGGGGAAGGTGATTTGGAACTTCATTGAAGAGAACTTTAATGTCATGCTCCTCTGTAGTTGGTGGGGAGCTGTTTTAAATTTTTGTAAATGGGCAAGAGATGTGAACATACCTCTTTTAATCTGGTAACTGAGGAGGGTAGACTGGAGGGGACATTGCAGGGACTTATGAGGTATTGGCAGTAGTGTAGGTAAGAGGTAAGGGGCTGGTGTATTGCTGTGACATTGGGAACGGAGGGGTTGGACTTTTGAGAAAATTTGAAAGTAGAGTTGACAGGATATTTGATGTATGATAAGAGGAAGTCAGAGGCAAAATGATTTTGAGATTTCTGGATTAGAAGATTAAGGGAAAGGTGATGTCATTAACCATAAGGGGAGACTTAGGAAGAGGAAGGAAGTTTGGGTGGTTGTAGGGCTGGAGAAGATGGTGATTTGTTATTAGGTATATTGAGCTTATATTGCTTACTCTGTATGCCTCTAAATGTTACCTTACTTAAAAGTAACTCTGTTACCCTGCTTAATATCCTGTAAGTGTTGAATCTCCTTTTTGGATTCAGAGGCCTCAGTGTGAAAAAAGTACTGGGATGGATTAGTGATGTCTGCTATGGTCAAAGGAATGTGATTGGGTAGCATTTAACACTTACTGAGTGCCCGATGCGTGCCAAGTACTGTTCTAGGTACTGGGATATGACAGAGAATAAAACAAAAATCCTCACCCTTGTGGAATTCATGACCTACTGGTTGGACATGGACCATAAAGAAAACATCTGTGTGGTGTGGTGGTATGTTAGAACTGTACATTACGTATTTACCACTCCTGTTTAAAGGGTAGTTAAGTTATAGAAGTTATGCGAGTGAACAAGATCATCCAGGGAAAGATGGAGAAAGGAGGGATGGGGTCAGTTTGATGCTCAGCGGGTTATATGTAAAAATATGACTTTGCCTCATTCTAGTATTTGCCAAAAATGTGATAGTTTTACAGAAATGCCCAAACTTTACAGATTTGCCATTGTGTTGTAGGTATTAAACCGCCTGACTTTTGCATCTACTCTTTCTCACTTGCGTCGTTTAAATTCTCCAATTGGTAGAGATGGCAAGTTGGCAAAACCAAGACAGTTGCATAATACGCTGTGGGGAATGGTGTGTCCTGCTGAGACCCCAGAGGTAATGCATTAAAATTTATGTTTAGAACAAAAAGTCTGCCAGTAATTATGTAGGATATAATTACTTTCAAAGTGAGTTTTTATTTAATCATGTAATGTGGTTTAGAACTAAGATAATTTTTTTCTTAGAAAGTAAGAGTAAATCCTGAAATCAAATTGAAGGAAAAGTATTTATGGAAAAGACTTTTGATAGGTATGTTATATTAGTGTGACTAATACTTTGTTTATTATTCCAAGGGCCATGCTGTAGGACTTGTGAAGAATTTAGCACTGATGGCTTATATTTCAGTTGGATCTCAACCTTCTCCAATTCTGGAATTTTTAGAAGAATGGAGTATGGAAAATTTAGAAGAAATTTCTCCTGCAGCTATTGCTGAGTGTGTATAGATACAGTTTTTTAAAAAGCTATGTTAATCTTTGGTTATAGCTTAGTATACAATTACTAAGTGCAAAATGCTTTTGCTTTTGTATTTTAGTGCAACCAAGATTTTTGTTAATGGCTGCTGGGTTGGAATACATAAAGACCCTGAACAACTTATGAACACTCTAAGGAAATTGCGGCGTCAGATGGACATCATTGTGTCTGAAGTAAGAATCTTTAATTAGCTAAGAGGGCATGATCTGTGGGGATTTCTAAACAAGGCATAACACTAGAGAAAATTATCTTTGTATTGGCACCTCTCTTTAACTGGTTGCCTTTGAATTATAAAGTACATTGTTGAAAGTGTAGGTGATGTTTTGAGCTACATTCAGTTACTGTAAGGTATTGCTTGCTCTAATGCTTTAGATATATGCTTCTAAAAATTTGACATGTAATTTAAGTAATCAAGTTATGTTTTAGAACTCAAATTACTTTTTAAGGTAAAAGGAATTTTTTTGAGGATCTTTTTGTAAGGCTGACAACAATGCTTTTAAAAAGGAAATCGCCCTAGCCAGTTTCGCTCAGTGGTTAGAGCATCGGCCCACAGATTGAAGGGTCACCAGTTCGATTCCAGTCAAGGGAACGTACCTCGGCTGCAGGCTAGATCCCTGGCCCTGGTCAGCAGCCATTTGATGTGTCTCTCTCACACTGATGTTTTTCTCTGTGTCTCTCCCCTTCCACTCTCTAAGAAATCAATGGAAAAAATATCCTTGGTTGAGGATCAACAACAACAAAGTTAAAAACAAATTTAAAAAGGGAAAATCATCCCTGATTCTTTGTCTGAATCCAGAGAGTCATTCATGAAGAGTGATACGCCTCTAGTAGAGTCTCTTACATTTAGGTGGATATTGAAATGCTTTGGGTTTTTAAAAAAAAATCATTAAAATAGAGCATGTGCTTAATTGCTCTTCAAAATGGGACTCTTGCTTTTAGTGCGCTGTATTCAGGGATATGGCTCAAGCTTTTGACTCTCCCAGATCTAGCCTTGGGCCCTGTCTGGGTAAAAGTGCGTTTGGAGGGAAACCGTCGTACGCTTAAGCTAATAGCCGGCCTCCTCTCTACCTGGCAAAGCCGAGAAGAGTCTCGTTGCTCCAGGCCTTCCTCTAGCAGGCAGGCACCTAGGTTTTGATCCAGGAGTTTCCACAGCTTGAAGGCAGGAAGGCAGGAAGAACATGTTTCATTTGAGGGCAGGTAGGGCTAAGAGAAAGCCTAAGAACCAAAATTGGCTGTATTTATTATGATTGAGAACTTTGTTAATGCCATGTTTTCCTGCTAAGAGCCTTCTTCAGCTTTTCTGTATTCTCTGAGGTAAAATTAAATTCTTCCTGCTATTTTAGGCCTTTTAACCTTTCCATGGGCCCATTCCCTCAACCTGGAATATTTCTCTTCCCTGTCCCCCAATGCTTCCTCAAAAACAGTCAATAGGGAGAACGGTGTGTTTATTACTTTTTTCAGGTAAATCTCACTTATTCTGCAAAGGGTATATTAACACTCATCTCCTTCAGGATACCTTACCTGACCTTCCAGTTTGATTTAGGTCAGAGGTTAGCAGACATTTTCTATAAAGGGCCAGATATTAAATATTTCAGGCTTTGTTTACCATACACTGTCTGTTGCAATTCAACCCTGCTGTTGTAGTGAAAAGCAGCTACAGATAATATGTGAACCAATAAAACTTTATTTACAAAAACAGATGGCAGGTGAGGGCAGATTTGTAGGCTGTTTACCAACCCTCATATTTATATGTCTGACTCACTCCTCAGAGACAGGGAACATGTCTTACTGTTCTTACTGTGACTTTGTGTTTTCCTCCCTGAGTATGGTGCCTGACATATAGTAGACCTTGAATGTTTGTTGAACATTATAAATGGACCTGTGTCCTTGGACTAGGTACTCTAATCTCCTATTGAAGAGTAATGTTTGGAGCCTTTAAGTGGGAAAATTGTGTGTATATTTCACAAGTAGTCTAGTATTTTATCTTTTCCTTCATATTTTCTGAGAACCAGAAGTTCTTGTTTTACCCATTTCTAACTTGAGTCATCTATTGGGCTTGCTTGGCTTTCCTGTCAATAGTCCTCTAAACCTACTAAAGAACACCTGTTTCCCTTGGAACATAAGATACTGTTGGCCTTTGAGAGGACATAGCTCAATTTATGTCGAGTTGTATTCTCTTAGGAATTCTCTTAGGATTCAAGGCAGTGCATTTGAAAGCATTGTCTTTTCTGGGACTTGACAATGCCACGCATGATGTTTTTCCTCACAGACAGTGTTTCTCCTTGGATTGTTTTCTAAGGACAGGAAGTGGGCTAAGAACTTGGAACATTTTCTTTTAATTCGCTTTGCCTCTTTAGTTTTGGGGAACTTGATGTTTTTGATAAAGCTTTTGTGACTTACTATTGTTTTTAATCTGAGTATTCCAGATCTTTTCCTTTCTTAAATAGACTTAGTCTTTCCTTTAGTAAAAGTATCCAGATGTGATTTCACTTTTTGAAAGTACTTTTGTGGAGAAATAGCAATCTATTTTTCCATTTCCCAACTCATTGGCAGTTCATTTTGTAGTTGACTTCCAAGGTTATGTATTAGATCTAGACAGTTCACTTGAAATTCTTATTTGTTTCCTTTTTGATTTATTTTTTATATATATGTACTTCAAATTCTGCAGTGCTTTTAATAATTATTATGTTCTTTATTGTAAATTTTTGATATTTTTTAGGAATGTATTTTTTAGCACTATCCAGTAGAAATATAATGTGAGCTACATATTCAATTGAAATTTTCTAGTTGCCACATTATAAAAGTAAAAACCAAATGAAAATAATTTTAATAATATGTTTTATTTGACGTGATACATCTAAAATATTATAATTTCAACATACAATCAAAGTGAATATTATTAATGAAAAATTTTACATTTCTTTTTCTGGTACTTTGAAATCCAGTGTGTACTTTATACTTACAGCATATCTCAGTTTACACTGGCCACATTTCAGGTGCTCAGTAGTGACATGCGGCTAGTGACTACTGTATTGGACTGTAAGCCATTTGTCTATGATAGGTGAATGGGAAAAGTCAGTCTTATTACTGGGAAAGTATTATCAAGGCAAAGTGATATAGGGTTGGTTATTGAAGGGTACAGAGTGGAATATATGTGATTATCAAAGAGGCAAAGTAAGAAATTGTCATTTACTAGTGTTTATGATACCAGAAGTATTTTTTTATTTTATTTTATCTTGCATGACATTATTACCAGATGTTGTTTTTGAGCTCTATAATTAATTACCAAGGTTGGATATTTATCCTTTATAAAATTTTAAATTATACCTAGGTTTTTAGTATATTAAACAGTGATAAACAGTTAAGATTTGACCATTTTATTTGATAATTGGGTGCTCCAGAAATTCATTGGGAGTTTTATTGTATTTTTAGATAAGCCTTAATGATAGAAAATGAAAGTCCAATTAATTTTTTATTTTTTTATTTTATATCTAGGTTTCTATGATCAGAGATATTCGAGAGAGAGAAATTCGGATCTATACAGATGCAGGTCGTATTTGTAGACCACTTCTGATTGTGGAAAAACAAAAGCTACTGTTGAAGAAGAGACATATTGATCAATTGAAAGAGAGAGAATATAACAACTACAGGTAAGTACATACAGTGAGAAAAAAATGGAGATACAGTTCACATACCATAAAATTAATGATTTTAAAGTATACAGTTTAGTGGTTTTCAGTATATTTATAAGATTGTGCAACCATCACCACTATTTAATTCTAAAACATGTTCATCACCCTAAAATGAAACTCTGTACTCATTAGCAGTCACTTTTGTTTTTCTTAAATTTTTGTTATCAAGTAATGGACTTAGTGGGTTTTCTTGAGGTATAAAAGTCTTTGTGACATGTAAAAGTGTAGTAGTAATGATAGTAAGTAACAGATGTAATAAATAACGTATAATGAAATATAACAATATAATACATTTCATAAAAAGATGAACCTGCTTTAAAATTTATTTTTAGTAATATATGAGTGTATATATTTTTATTGTAAAAAAATGCAAACAATATGTGTAATAAAATCACCCAATTCATTCATACTCTCCTCTTCAGAAGTAAATACTGTTAATAACTGGGTAAATATTCCTCCAGATCTTAATCTGTGAATTTATATACTTACCCCCTACTCCCACAAATAGCTTCTTTAGAAAAGCAAAACAAACTAATAATAATAGTTATGTTCAGTAACTTGCTTTTTTTCACCCTTAACAATAATATGCCTGTTTTGGAACTCTTTCTATATCAGTAAATGTAGGTATAGTAATACTCTTTATTAGGTAGAACACCTAGTTAAAAGAGTTCAGGAAATAAGGAAATTAAGAAAATCCTTCTTTTTCAGTTGGCAGGATCTTGTGGCCAGTGGGGTAGTAGAATATATTGATACTCTAGAAGAAGAAACAGTGATGTTGGCAATGACTCCAGATGATTTACAGGAGAAAGAAGTAGCTTATTGTTCCACGTATACACACTGCGAGATTCACCCGTCAATGATTCTTGGTGTCTGTGCATCTATTATTCCATTTCCTGATCATAACCAGGTTGGTAGCCATTTTTAACTTCTCATTTGTGAGGAATTGGGGGAAGTAGAATAAAAGTTAGAGATTATTCTGTAGTTTTTCAAGAAGAGCCTTTTAATGAAAGGCAATAAACTCCTATAGAATCAGCATTTAACATGCTATTCTTGTGTTTCACTGGTAAGAGCAATAATTAACTATTCCAAAGGGTTATCACTTATCTTTCAGAAAAAAAAAACCACAGAAATTTTACCAATTATATTCTGGTTTATGTAGTAACCTGTAGAGTCTATTCCTTTAGAAAGAATTAAATTTTTATTGATTCTGCTTTGCATTTTTACCTTTAGTCCCCTAGAAATACATACCAGTCTGCTATGGGTAAGCAGGCTATGGGAGTTTATATCACCAACTTTCATGTGCGTATGGATACATTGGCCCATGTTCTCTATTATCCACAAAAACCGCTTGTGACTACACGGTCTATGGAATATCTACGATTTAGAGAGCTGCCAGCAGGTTTGTTCAGTTTTGTTCTATGTTTTTTAAAGATCCTGTCATGCTTAAGGCACTTTTATGGGTGCTTGGGAAGGTTAATAAAATGCATGTAACACAGTCTGTATTTTCATGGCATTTATAATGTGGTGAGAAACTTGAACATGTAAAAAGGTAGATATGTCGAAAGTGTTATGATTGAGGTGCAGGGTCCTTTGGTATATAGCACAGAGGAAGGAAATGATTGATTTCTATTGGAAGTCTAGAGCCAATTTCATGGGGGAGTAGCATTTTAGACCAAAGGTGATGAAAGGGTATTTGAATTTCAGAGGTTTCAGCAGGGCCTAGATCCAGGAACACATAAGATATGGAAAAAGCCAGTAGTCGCGTTAGTTTAATATGACTGGAGTATAAGTGCATGCGAGTAAAACTTGGTTTCACAGTGTGGAGGAGAGTGGGTTGAATTTCATTTTGACAATAAAGACCTTTTTTAAAAAAAAATATGTTTTTATTGATTTCAAAGAGAGGGAGAGGGAGAGGTAGATAGAAACATCAATGATGAGAGAGAAAGTCACCAATGGGCTGCCTCCTGCACGCCCCCCACTGGGCACGTTCCCGGTCCCAGAATCGAACCATGACCTCCTGGTTCATTGGTTAACGCTGAGCCACGCTGGCCAGGCAAGAATGAAGACCTTTTTTGAGAAAGGAAGTAATACAATTAGAAATTCATTTTAGGCCCGGCCAGGCATGGCTCAGCAGTTGAGCGTCGACCTAGGATCCAGGTGATTGGGGTTCAATTCCCGGTCAGGGCACATGCCCGGGTTGTGGGCTCAATCAGTGACTCTCTCATCATTGATGTTTCTGTCTCTCTCTCTCCCTCTCCTGTTCTCTCTCTGAAATCAATAAAGATATATTAAAAAAAGAAAAAGAAATTCATTTTAGGAATATCATTGTGGCTGTCGCCTGAGGAGTAGATTAGAGTCAGATACAGTGTTAGCACGGAGATAATTTAGAGGTTTTTGCAGTGGTCTAAATGAGAAATAGTAAGGTCCTAAAGAAATGAAAAAGAGTAAGGGGAGATATATGTTGGAATACACTTGATAGGACTTGATGACTGATTGGATGTGGAACGGTGAAGAGAGGGAAGAAAGGAATTGGAAATATTTATTGTGTTCCTGGCTTGGGTGATCAAGGAGAGAGAGGTACTATTTATAAGATGAGGAGCACATTAGAAGAAGGAAGAGGTTTTGGAGGTAAGATAAATTCAGTTTTTGACATGTTGATTTTGAGTTGCTGCCAGAACATCTAAGAAATGGTTTTCCAATAGTGAGTTGCAAATATTGTTTGAAAGAAGGTCAAATCTAGAGCTGTGAAGTTTTTGATATATTAATGGTAACTCTAGATTACTATGAAATTGCTGAGGTTAAATTCAGAGTTAGAATACAGTCAGAGACAGATAGACTTTAGGCACCAGGAAAAGAAAGAAGGAGAGGGGATTTGAGACCTAGTTGATAAGCAGGAGAATCAGGAGTTTGCAGGAGGAGAATCTCAAGGAGACTGGACAACAGGCAGAAGGGTCCAGAGAAGTCTGAGGGGTATGAGACTGTTGAATATCAAAGGAGACAGCATAGTTCTTTGGCACGATTGTCTTACTGTATTATTAACAGAATTTTGTCTTTGTGGGTAACATTATTTATTTAGTAAAGTGTGCCTTGTAAGTAGTGGCTGTAAATTATTACCTATAGTAAGGGACCTAACATTTTGATAGCAGATTCTCGTGGGTTAGAATGATTTATTTTTAAAGTCCTCCACAAGGGGTTACTCTTGTCTAGAAAAACAAAATGTTAGGTTTTCTACAGCATGCTCATATCTTTGGGCTATGCTTAATGTGCTATGTTTTTTCCAACATGTAGATACTAGTTTCTTTATAGCTAGAGAAGAAAAGAAATATAACTGACGGATTAGATTGGAAATAAAATGTTCCTTTGGTACTGATATGAAGTGGTGAGGGCATGGCTGGTAGGGACTGTAAGCCTTTCAGTTCTGTTATTATGTCATGCCTTAATCATGTTATCTCTTTTAAAAACTTTGAGATACTTTCAAACTTAAAAGTTGTAAGACTAGTACAGATGGCTCCTGTATACTCTCTATCCAGGTTCCTAGTTCATGTTTTATCATGTTTGCCTTACTCTTTCCCTCTTTCTGACCATTTGAGAGTAAGCCACAGACACGAAGCCACATCACTCTAATTCTTCCATGTATGTTTCTTAAAAACAAGGACGACTCCATGGTGCAGTCATCAAAATCAGGTGGTTAACATTGATGTCCATCTAGTGAGCAGTCCCCAATTCACATTTTCCCATTGTCCTCATATTGCCTGTTTGGGTCTAGGATTTGATTTAGGACTGACTGTGCATCGCATTTAGTTGCATGTCTCTTTAGTCACCTTAACCTGAACAGTTCCTTACTTAGTCTTTCCTTGTCTTTCATGACCTTGACGTTTTTGAAGAGTTCAGGATAATGTTTGTAGAATGGAGAATGTTGCCTCCTGGGCTGTAGTAGATGTAGCATGAGTGGGCAATCCAGGGATTGTCACGCAAGAGTAAGAAAAACCTCACAAGGGCCAAGATAGTTGAGTACCTATAGGTTGAGTACCTGGAAAAGAGTAGGGCCATAGCGGTGCTCCATGGAAACGTGAAGACATGCTGGGGAAGTCTTCTCATGCCATGTATCACAAAGGTCACCTGTCCTAGGATCACATCATGTCTCCCCAGACCCTGAGATTTGTGCAAATTCTCGATTCTTTTCAGGTCCCCCTGCCTTCTGAATCCTACGTTGTGCTGCTTAACTGTGTGAACTTAAAATTCTAGCTCTCCCAAAGAGTTCATACAAAAGGATGAAGACCAGTGTCGCTGTTACGAAAGAGTTCTTAGAGGACACCCTTTAGATTTCAAGAGGACTTTTTATTGCATACCCCAGGAGTGACTATTGGACTTTTCTCATCTCTTGACTGCCTGCTACTGGGGGCTTTGTCTCTCGTCCTTCCTAGGAAGGGCTCAGCTTCACTCACACTGACCTTCCCTTGGAGAATTTCACCCTCTCCTTCCTCCCTAAGCAGCGCATTCTACATTTTTCTGCTCCCAGTGTAAATACACCAACCCATCAAGGTGCTCAGAATGAATGCCCTCTTGTTTCTACGATTCTTCTTCCTTAGAGAGCAGTCAGGGTTATATTTAGCACAAGTATTTAGTGTTACCTGTTAAACGGGCTTGCAATTTAAAATTCATCAGTATAGGGTCAGGCTGGATTGGTGAGTAGTAGCTGGTGAGTGGAGAGATGTTTGCCTTTGTATTGGGTGTAGTACTACTCAGCGCCAGCGTGGTTTTGATGTGTATATGCAGACCAGTGATGTCAGGTTTGACTTTTTAAGAAAAGCTGGACATCTAAGCTTTTGTATGAATTTACTTTTTAAAATGTTAGGAATGAATTCAGGTTAAAAACAAGCTCTGGAATCAACTACCTTGGGCCAGTGTGTTTAAAACAGTTGGTGGGAAGCTTTCTGTGGCATAGCAGCCAGAGCTTTTAAGGAGCAAATGTAGTTTTCAGGGAGGAGGGCCTACCCTTTGCATATATCTCTTTCTCGAGTTTGTTTCTAGTTTGGGTTGGAAATCAGTGGGAGTTAGAGACTTGGAGGAGTGTGTCTAACGTGTCCCAGACCAGCAACGCTGCCACCCCTTACCTGCACTCCACTCGTTTAAACTGTTACATTCCTTCTGTACACATAAGAGTAAATGGATGGCGTGTCTTTTCATGAAGGGTGAGTTATTTTTTGAAAATTGAATTTAACTTGAAGGAAGCAAATATAAAAGATTTATTCAGAATTCAGATAACCAGAACATTCAATCATCCAGATTTTGGTTCCTTTAAATTCTGTAGTCATAGTTTTTTTCCTACATTTGAAATACAATTTTTGGAAAATCTGATGATTCCCAAAATGTGTTCATTGAAACTGCACTCACATTTAACAGTCATTTCTTATATTGTAATGTAGTGTGTTTTCAACCTTTTTTCCTTCTCGAATATTTGTTATTTTTACAGTCTCATCAAAAGTAGTTGTGGCAGTGGCAACTAAGAGTAAGATTGTGGTGGTAAATATATAATACCACTTTTTTGGTGGCATAGGGAGAGGATCTAGGAGCAAAAGCAGGGCTGGGAAGAGGTAGGGTAGTATCAGGTTCAAACCTAAAACCAGAAATCAGCCTATTGCTTTTTAACTTGAATCATACATAAATGACTTCATTAGTTCTTTCTGATAATGAGAACAATAGTAATACCTTGTATATGGCACAGGGTTACTGTGAGAATCATGAAACTTGGTTTGGGGAAGTACTTTATAAATTTGAGGCAACTTGTATGTATAATTACTAGTTATCAGAAAGGATACATTGGGAGTGACTGCTCTTAGGATTTGCTTGTATTAAGTGTTAAGCCATCAGAATGGTTGCCTCACAGACTGCTATTCTAGGAGTAGACTTTGACAATTACCATGGTGAAAACATCTGTGGCAAATATGGTGAAATAAAATTGATGTAAAAGAAAGGGGCAATTTTACTTTGTTTCCCAGATGATGCTTTAACTTATGATCTTATGTGCATCACAGGTATCAACTCAATTGTGGCCATTGCATCGTACACTGGATATAATCAAGAAGACTCTGTTATCATGAATCGTTCAGCCGTAGACCGAGGCTTTTTCAGGTCAGCTATTTATAAAAGTTGTTAAACATGGATACAGTGGAAATACTAATATTTTAATTTAAAAAGTTCTCTAAAAACAGGTTTGACTTACATGTTTGCAAACTTTTTGGTGGTTTTGGAGGTCAAGCTGGAAGAAATTTTGATCTGACAGCAGAGACATTTTTCTGTTAAGGTACTTTTGCCTCCATTCATGAAGCTTTGTGGCTATATGGCAGGCACATGCTGTTGTATGGACGCTTGTGTAGAGTTCAGTGTCGTGAAATCAGTGCCTTACTCGGCTTGGTTGATGGTCATGAACAGCTGAAGACACTGCTTCCTGTATCTCAGGATTTTCAGATGCTAATATGTTGAGGCTCCCCCCCCCCCTTTTTTTGTAAGCAAATACTTGTTTGCATTTAGATAATATAGAAACATCTAAGAAACAAAAATAAACCCGCAACCGTAGGACCGTAAAACACTGTTTTAAAATTATGTGTTTTCAGTCTTTTCTATTATGGTATTATTAACAAACAATTTCAAATCCATGGCATATGAAACTTGGTTAAAAAGCTAGGAATTTAGAAGAGGGTGGATTTTTTTTCAGTGTAGTTTTGGAGGGTAGCACTAGGACCACAGTGTGGAAATTACAGCTAAATATGTCACAAACTTCTCACTTGAACTGCTGGAACAGACCCTGGGTGACCATCTCTGAGGGTCCATATGGAAGGATTCTTATTTTGAGTAGGAGGTTGAACTCAGTGACATTAGGTCCTTCCTGTTCTCACATATAATTCCAACTCTGTTAAGGTAATGGGTCAAATGCTACGTGTATGGCCCATGTAGTAGCATTTAGGACTTAACTTTGTCTCTTAATACAGTTAACTCTTACCCTAGATTCATGATTTAAATTACTTCCCAAATATCAATTAAGTAAACATTATTGGTATGTTCTAAGCCCTGTTACTAGAAGAAAATAGAAGTTACCTTCAGAACCATGTGTTTTTTAGGTCTGTTTTCTATCGATCATACAAAGAACAGGAGTCTAAAAAAGGATTTGATCAAGAAGAAGTTTTTGAGAAGCCTACACGTGAAACATGCCAGGGTAAGTGATACATTTAAACTGTGGAATTCAAAGTTAATTTACCATGGTTTTCCTAATTAATTTTTCTGGGTTTTATCTTCCTGTTTATTTTTTTTGCCATGTGGGGAGTATGTTTTTATGTCATTCTTACAGAGTGTTTGCCAAAAATTTTGTACCTAGGAGTGGGCTTGGTATAAGTTCTTCTATCCTGATATAACCTGCTTTGAGGAGGGTATTTGGAAATCAGAGAGGTCGTATAATTTCATGGGACATACTTCAGCTTCATTTTCACTTGTACTGTGTGCGTCCTGTCCCTCAGTTTATGTATTTGCATGGGAACTCCCTCCCCTCTTCACATTGTGGTGTGACCATAATATTTGTCTAGTCGTAGTATTTGTATACATTTAACAAATAAATGAGAGGACACCTAGCATTTTTTTGTATCGTCTAAAAAACACAGACTTATTTTCTAGTTATTTTCACAGACACCTAAAAAATATGTATACAGAGTATGGATGGAATATCCCAGGGAAATGGGGTATCTCTGTTTCAATTTTGACTTCTAATAGTATTGCATGAAGTAAAATGGATTTTGTTTCCCCAGGTATCTTCCTATCACTCCATTTCCTGGGGTGGTTGGTTCTATGTAGTAGTAATTGATGTCCAGAGGAGTTAAGATTACATAAGATAAAATTCAAAATTTCTGTGGGAGGATGTGTATGTAGAGGGCATAGATATTTTCTAATGGAATATACAGATCAGAAGATGGCAACACTCTTATCCAAAATCACCCAGCAAATGGAGAATCTGATTTTCCAGTGCTCAGTGCTTTTTAGAGCTCAGAAAGTTTGTAATATTTGGAAAAAGGGCATTATATTATTACTACACACATGGTCATGGTGTGTTAGAGATTACGATCTTCTCTGACTTGGAATTGATATATGTATTTGGTTTTTAATCTTTGCAGGGGGGATTATGTGACATGTTAAATACTTTTCTATGTGGTAGTACCATTTCAGAAAATTCCATGTCATGTCTGTTTCCTTGTAGGTATGAGGCATGCCATTTATGACAAGCTGGATGATGATGGTCTGATAGCTCCTGGGGTTCGTGTATCAGGAGATGATGTTATTATAGGCAAAACAGTCACCTTGCCTGAAAATGAAGATGAACTGGAGAGCACTAATAGACGCTATACCAAGAGGGACTGTAGCACATTTCTCAGGACTAGTGAGACGGGCATTGTGGATCAGGTTATGGTAACTCTCAACCAGGAAGGATATAAATTTTGTAAAATAAGGGTGAGTATAGCTTTGTCATATCGCTATTTATAGAAAGTAAACCAGACTGACTCAACTAACCTGTTTTTATATGAATTCAGGTACGCTCTGTTAGAATTCCGCAGATTGGAGACAAATTTGCCAGTCGCCATGGTCAAAAGGGTACTTGTGGTATTCAGTATAGACAAGAGGTAGGTTTTTTAATATCCCTCATTCCTAACCCAGAGTTTTGTTGAATAGTTTATGAAATAAAAATTTGCTTTTAACTTAAGAGCCCAAAGGTGGTAAAGGCTTGCCTTTTAATTTTAGTGTTGAATAAGTGTATGAACATACTACATTGAACAGAATTTAGGATGCAGAAAAGTTCAGATGAGGGGGGAATCAGTTCTAGTTCTATAGCTAAGAGATTTAAGTTTCTTTTTAAAAACTCCTTTATAGGATATGCCTTTCACCTGTGAAGGTATCACCCCTGATATCATCATAAATCCCCATGCCATCCCCTCTCGTATGACTATTGGTCACTTGATTGAATGTCTTCAAGGGAAGGTAAGAGATTTTCTTCAATGATATGGGTTCCAACTGATGTTCCTTCCAAAATTGTGATAGGTGATTTCTTTCCTATTTGAGCCAGGGTACTTTGGGAAAAGCTAGTATGATACTTACTTTCTTGCATTTAAATTGGTTATGAGTATGCCTTTTTTAATTTTTTTGCAAAAATGTGTAGTTATGGCTAAGTCAAAATTTTTATAAAATTTACTACATCCAACCTGTACATATATATGTTGGTCATCCCTTTGACTGGTTCTTTTCTACAGATAACAGTTAATTCATTGGTCTTTAGTTCACTGAGAACTTAATTTTATAGCTGTATTATTAGCTGTGTGTGCATCTTTTAGTGGAGGTTTTCTATGTTTAAGTATCTTGTTAAGGTGGAGTGGCTGCAGCCTAACAAATGGATGACTTGGTTTTAAGGCATTAAAATGTTACTTTCCTTGAGCCATAGGAAGTATTCTGGAGTCTCTCTTTTTGAGACTGTTCCCACGAATAGCTTCCTATTTGAAGGGTTATAATTGAGTTTTTATTCTTTAGGTAAATTAGTTATAAGTAATAAAATAAACTTAGAGCATTATAGCTTTCCATAACATAGCTTTTTTAAGTTCAGTATCTTTCCTTTTCTAGAAAGGAGTTTTAAAAATTGAATATATTTTTGATAGATTTCTAAGGGGAGATAGAAGGAAGCAACCTTTTAAAGACTACTTTTTTTTTTAAAGGTTTCAGCTAACAAGGGTGAAATTGGTGATGCCACTCCATTTAATGATGCTGTTAATGTGCAGAAGATTTCTAACCTTTTGTCTGATTATGGCTACCATCTCAGAGGAAATGAGGTATGTTTGCTCTTACATTTACTAACATTGCTTACATTTCTTACATGCATTTTGTGTGTGTGTGTGTTTGTAGTTTCATTCATAGAAGTTAAACCTTTCATTGAAGTATAAATGTACTTCAAATATGTTTACAAATTATAAATATACAGCTTGGTGAATTTTCACAAAGTGAACATACCTGTGTGACTGTCCTCCAGATCCTGAAAATTAAATTACCAGAACTCTTTTATGTGAAGATTCCCCCTTTGTACCCCCTCCGGCAACTCCCTCCCTCCAGGGTAACCACTGACTTCTAACAGTGTAGATTAGTTTTGTCTGTTTTGATTTTTATATAAATGGAATCCTGTAGTATATGTACATATATTCTTTGAACTTGTTTAGTATTTTTAAGCCTGTGCTTCAAAATCTGTTTCAGGTCCTGTACAATGGGTTCACTGGTAGAAAAATCACATCACAAATTTTCATTGGTCCCACTTACTACCAGCGTTTGAAGCATATGGTGGATGACAAGATTCATTCTCGTGCTAGGGGGCCTATTCAGATCCTTAATAGACAACCCATGGAGGGTAGATCCCGGTAAGAGAGCTGTGTCATTATCATTAATTAGCCTTTTTTTTTTTTAAACGAAAAATGTCAAACACAAAAATAGAGATAATGGTATAATGAAACCCCCATGTCCTTGTCACCCCACTTCAGTAGTTATCAAGTCTTGGCACTATGACCAGCCCCTGGTTATTTTTAAGCAGAGCCCAAACATATAATTTCTTTTGTAAATATTTCATCAAATACTTATTTTTCAAAAATATATCTTTATTGATTTCAGAGAGAAGGGTGGGTAGAGAGAGAGAAACATCAGTGATGAGTAATTGATTGGCTGCCTCCTGCATGGCCCCTACTGAGGATCGGGTCCGCAGCCCAGGCATGTGCCCTGACCAGGAGTGAAACCTCAATCTCCTGGATCATAGGTCAGTGCTCAACCTCTGAGCCATGACAGCTCAGCCATTAAATATTTATACAAGAATGGTTCTCAAATTTCTTGATTCCAGGACCCAAAAGAGCTTCTGTTTATGAATTGTATTTATTGATATTTATCTTTTTAGATTTAAAACAAAGATTTAGCCTGGCCAGCGTGGCTCAGCGGTTGGGCATCGACCTATGATCCCGGAGATCAAGGTTTGATTCCCAGTCAGGGCTCTTGCCTAGGTTGTGGGTTCGATCCCCAGAATCAAGGGGTGTGCAGGCGGCGGTGGATCAATGACTTTCTCATCATTGATGTGTCTCTCTCTCTCTCTTCCTCTCCCTTTCTCTCTCTGAAATCAATAAAGACATATTTTAAAAAACCAAAAAACAAAACCAGAAAGATATTAATTTATTAAAGTAACAGTACTAAAGCTATAACACAATATAAATAACATTTTAAATGAAAAATGTTTTCCAAATAAATGTAGTGATAAGTGACTGACATTGGTTTACCTTTTTGCAAATCTTTTTTTTTCTTCTTGTTAATCCTCACCCAAGGATATTTTTTCTGTTGATCTTCGGAGAGAGTGGAAGCTGGGCTGGGGGTAGGGGGTGGGGTGTAGAGAGAAGAGGAGAGAGGAGGAGAAACATTGATTGGTTGCTTCCCAAATATGCCCAGACCGGGCGGGGGATCGAACCTGCTACCCAGGTATATGCCTAAGGGAATCAATCGATCCTGAGACCCTTCAGTGGCATGGGCTGACACTAACCACTGAGCACACCGGCCAGGGTACAAATCTTCTTAATGAGCTGATTTACTAGAAGACAACTTCTGCATTCATTCCATTGTAGTATTTTATTCTTCACATTTAAGTATATGAGGAAAATCTGACCACATGTAGATATGTGGTTGGAAAAGGGAGGAATATTTGTTTATTTAATTGTCACCCAAGGGCATGTTTTTTATTGATTTTAGAGAGGAAGGGGGGGAGAGGAGAGAAAAATTGATGTGAGAAACATCTATTTGTTGCCTTCCTGTGCACCCTGATGGGAATGAACCTGAAACCTAGGTGTGCGCCCTGACTGGGAATCAAATCCACAACCTTTTGGTGTATGGGATGACATTTCAGCCAACTAAGCCACTCGGCCAGAGCATGGAGGAATATTTTAATAAACTATTCAGGTGACTGTGGATATTTTTTTGAATGCTACACCAAAATGACAAGTTGTAGTTTCTTAGAAGTTTAGCTATAATGAAGAATCTGAAACCACCTCATCTGTGTAAATGAATTTTTATATTATGTTAAAATTCATTGGCCTATTTTGCACTTTGAGTGTATCTTTTTACACATGCGTGATTTTGTAGCATCATAATTGGTCATTTGGAAAATATTGGTTCACTGAGTTATGCAGATTTTTAAATGATGACATATTTCATTTTCCTCCCAAAAATTCACATTTGTGAATATCACCACTGATGTCATCAGAAAAGTCTAAGTATTGGGGAGCTATCAAGCCCATAGTGTTGGATAGAGGTTTTCTCAATTTCTAAGTTTTGATCAACAACTCAAATTTATAATAATTTTCAACAAATATTTAAAGTTGTTTTCTTTGAAGTGAAAGGCGCACTTTGTTCCTTTTTAGAAAAAGTCTGCCAAATATCTAAGTCTGAATTAACATAATTGGTGCTGATGTTGGTGGATTAACATGATTGAGGTCAGCTATTTGTTCAGGTAAAAAAGATATTCCATTGTCAAAGTGACTAGTTCAGAATCAGGCAAGTGCTTTTCTTCAAGCCCATCATACTCAGTATACAACAGAAGTACTTTATGAGAACTTCCCATTTTGTCATAGAATATTAAAAAGATGTGTATTCAAGGGTTAGGGTTTCATAAAATGAATCATTTTAACTGCTTCATTACCAACATTCTTTTTTTTTTTAAAGTATTACAGATGTCCCTTTTTCTCCCCAATGCCCCGTTCCCCCCCCCCCCGTTCCTTCCCCCTCCCCAGTCACTCTCCCCACCATTGTCCATGTCCTTGGGTTGTGCATATATGCACATAAATTCTTCATTACCAACATTCTTAAGTAAAACTGGCTTTTTTTCCTTCCTTCACTCATAGTAGAAATAAGACTGCTAATAAAGTTTGGTTCCACTGCCTTGATTTGTGTTCAGGTGTAAGCAGATATGTTGTATTATTATAAAAATAGTTTTTACCCTCATGGGGTCCACAGACCACACTTTGAAAACCTTTGCTTTAAAAGATTAGAACATTAAAAAACACACAACTAACCATGGTACCTCCTTAATAATATTAAATATGCGGTGTTCAAATTTCCCTATTCATTGCATAATTTTTAAAAAGGTTTGTTGGTTTTAATCAGGTCCATGCTTTGCAATTGATACGTCTCTTAAGTTTTTAAAATTTATAGGCTGCTCTCCACCTTTTTTTCCCTTGCAATTTATTTGTTGAAGAAACTGGTTTTTCCTGGAGGGTTTCTCACAGCCTGGAATTTGCTGTTTGAATTGCATTCCTTTGCAGTCAGGATCATTGCATTCCTGGGCTGTGTGTCGTGCTTTTCTTGTAATTAGCTGGTTAGATCTAGAGGCTTGATGAAGTGGTGGGGTTGTGTTCTTTCACAATAATACTTCATAGGTGATACTGTATACTTCCAATATCTGGTTGTCTCTCTTTATGTTAGCAGCTATTAATGATCATTACCTAAATGATCATTAATTAAATAGGGATTGCAAACTGATGAGATTCTAATTTTATTCCTTTTTCATTCATTAGCTGAAATACTTTTATAGAACAGAAACTTTGTTTCCTCTACTGGTTACTGCTGACATAGTTCATATAGTAAAGGCAGGATAAATGCTCGATTCTTCCCTTTATTTACCAGTTTATGAATTGGTTATCTAACATCCTTCAAAGTTGACCAGTGGTTTGTTTTTTGGTAATAACATTAGAAACTCAACTGATTTTATGTTTTTTTTTATATTAGGAATGTTAAGGAAGTCATCACCATCCACCTGTCTAGCCATCTGGACAATGCATTTTATTTTACTTCCATGCAGGGGGAACCTGTCATTCATTTGTTCCTTCCACCCCTTTTGTCAGCATGCATTTATCATTTCAGGCTTGATTGCCTGGGAGACTCACTCATGGAGAAGCTACTTTATTTAGATCAAATTTTGTTATTCATTTTTGAATATAAAGTTCAGTTCTAGTAAGTTAAATGATAGCATGATGAGACTTTACTCTGTATCTCATTGTATTTTTATGAGCAGAACTATATGTTATACATGAGAGTCTAATGTGCTTATTCTGTTTGGGGACCTTCTAATGCACGTAGACTTCTCCCCTTCCCCCATGCAGTGAGACTGCTAAGATATACAGGTTAGAGTCTAGTTCTCCTTTCTAACGTCATTCTTGACCTTTGCCATAGTCAAGGTGGTGCTGATATAGGAAATAATACAAAATAACCTGTTGACTTTGCCTTAACAGTGATGGTGGCCTGCGTTTTGGAGAAATGGAACGAGATTGTCAGATTGCCCATGGGGCAGCCCAGTTTTTAAGAGAAAGGTTGTTTGAGGCATCAGATCCCTATCAGGTTCATGTTTGCAATCTTTGTGGAATAATGGCAATTGCTAACACCAGGACCCATACGTATGAATGCAGGGGCTGTCGGAATAAAACCCAGGTGCGTATAGACCTTCTTGGCAGTTGATAGGTGTTTAGGATATAACTGTATTGGTCCAATCACCCAGGCAGATTGAGTGTGATGGAACAGATTGGCATTTTTATAATTTTGAATAGCACATCTCTATAAGATTCCTAGTTTTAAATGAGAAAAAATTTGGTTTTTCTAAAAATCACTTTAGATTTTACTGTGATAGTGTCTCTAAGCTGCTCATCTTTTCGAAAGAACCTTGTACAAGGAATTTTAAAAAGTGAGTTTTTAAAAAACCTTTTACTCAAGAAGGGTGAACATAAATTATGTCTGGCAGAAAGGGTGAAATACCAAAACCTATTAGGAGAAAGAGCCACCAAAGGCCAAGTTAGTAGGATGAGTGATATCAGCCTTCTCATATGTTCATCATTTCCAGTACCAAGTCTTTACCTTTTTCTTGGGGTAGGGAAGTAGGCTCATTTCAGTCAACTTTGCTAATTACTTTTTTTTTTTCCCTTTCAGATTTCTTTGGTGCGAATGCCTTATGCGTGCAAACTGTTGTTTCAGGAGCTTATGTCTATGAGTATTGCACCTCGAATGATGAGTGTTTAACTCTTTCAAAAGGTTCTTAAGATACTTATAAATATCTTTTGTGTATTGTTTTTATGATATGGCTTTAAAAAAAATAACAAATATGTGCCACATTGTGAGAAAAAGCATTTTATTTGTTTTGTTTGATGATATGCGTGCTTTTCTTCTGTAAATAGGTAATAAATTTTTGTAGATAGTCTTGATGTGTTATCTTTATTTTGTATTTCACTGTGTAAAATCAGTGAATATAACTAAGGTGTTAGTGGACTGGATGCAAAGAAACTGGTTATTAGACAAGAACAGGGTTGTAGTTACCCGTGACTATGTTTAGCTACACAGACTAATACATTCTTCAGGTTTATAGCTTGGCATCTTCACCTGTTTTAAAAAAAAGATTAAAAAAATTAGTTACTTTCTAATTTTAGGTAGTTTAGTGTTTCCAAATAAATGTTAAAATGTGGGGATAAAGGATTTTTAACTGTAAAAGTGACATATGGTAGAATGCTCTTTAGAATTTGAGCTATACAATTTTAGATGTGGAAGATGATTTTGTTGTATTGGTTTGTAAGAGATGAACCTCATTATAGACCTGGCAGAGCACATTTCACAAACGAGCAACTTCAGATCCAGAGGCTAAGGAACTTTCCTTTGTCATCCAGTTTTGATTGAAAATTTAAAGTGGAATAGTGAGTGGCAGAGCTGAGACTCAAATACATGACTCTTAGCTATTGCTCTGTTTGTTTCATCTCCTGGCTTTACACATCTTGGCTGGAGAATCTGCTAAAACATCTTCTCTTGATATTTCTTCCTTTCATACCACAGCTGAGTGATCCACACAGAGGAATGGTCTAACAAATGCTGATAATAAATTTTGTTCTTTTTGGCTTAAGGGAAAACCAATCCAGACATCTCTCTAATAGAACTATATAAAGGAAAGTAGCGTTATTCCGACACCACCAGGATGGGTGCTTAAGAGGAAGCTTTGACAGGGGAGTGGATAGAGGCAGAGCAGAGTTGGGTACCTGCCAATCTACTCTCCTTCCTGGCTTTTTCTTATAAAAGGTCAAAGGGAAGGACCCACAATCATTTCCTTTTAAATAGGAATTTAATTTAATAGAACACCAAGGAAAAATGCCATGTAGATAGATAGGAAGTTACGGGAAATAGAAGCCATCCCAGTCAAGTCTGAGTTTTTGTCTCTCATGTATAAGAGAAGGTGAAAGCATCTGAGTTGTAATAATAGCATCCCATCAACCATCCGAATGTACTTCTGGAGCCATGGGCTCTACATTTGATTACATACTTAATGCCCTGTGGTTTCCTAACTACAGAATTTCATTAAGAGCTGTTTGATACTTTCCTACTTGGTTCTGTTCTTTATTAAGCAGAAGCACTAGTCATTTGTAAGTGGTTGTGAGATTTAGTACCTACCTTTCTTCACTGGTATTTCATGTAAGCTTTCCACCACTGTAATTTTTGCTGATGCTGAAGCCTGTCCTTGGGAGTTGGATGCGTGGCACTCATATTCTCCAGCATCTTCCTTACTGAGAGGAGATAGCTGTGAAAGGAAAAGGGTCTTTAGTGCCCCTTTGCTGGTCCTGTCTTTGTCTAGTGGTTTCCTAAGATGACCAGGGGATTCACAGCAAAGATACTGCTAGAAATAGTGCAAGTCCTGTGCAAGGAGAATTACACAGCTCAGCGGTTGAGCATCAATGTAAGATCCAGGAGATTGAGGTTTGATTCCCGGTCAGGGCACATGCCCGGATTGCGGCTCGAGCACCAGTAGAGGACGTGCAGGAGGCAGTCGATCAGTGACTCATTGATGTTTCTATCTCTCTCTCCCTTCCTCTCTCTGAAATCAATAAAGACATATTTAAAACAAACAAACTGGAGAGGTGATATACCAGTTGGAGGAAGACCTTGATAGGATATATTATCTAAGTACTATCCATGAGTACCCACAGCTATGAAAGGTCAAGTAAAATAAAATAATCAGTAATAGACTAAAGTAATGCTTGGATCATCTCTGAGAACTTTGCTTTGAACTCTTAGAAAAAAAATTAGCTCTTGTACATTTGTTGGTCATTTCCAAGACATCCAGTCAACCTCGGCTGTTTTTCAGTTCCCTCTGAAAGAGGAGCAGCGGCTCCATGTGAGTGCCTCCAGCTTGGCAGTACCCCAGGCGTCTGCCAGGTCTGCGGTGTCTAATCCGAACAACGAAGCCTCGCCAGCTCCTGGTACTCACCAGCACCCAGCCAGTGACTTCATGCTTTTCTGGGCCACCTCGGGTCTGAATGGCCAGGTTGTCCCGATCACCAGGCAAGAGTTCTGTCCTGTGAAATCCATTATTGTCCTTTCTCACCTGCAAAAAAGAGGAAAATAGTCTCTGTTCTCCACCTGGAATCAACTTGGAAGTAGTCACATTTCTATAACTGCATAAGGGGTACACACAGACTTAACTGGATCAAACCCAGCAATTTTCACATTACCTTTTCCTGACTACTTAAGACATAAAATATAGATCCTCTTATTTCTCCCTGCCAATTTCCCTCTATATATTTTAAGTTATATAGCCTTATATTTTAAAAATTAATGTATTTTTCTAGATGCTTGGGGAATATACATCATACTATCCTGCCACTGGTTACCATCATTCACTCGGGCCTTGTAAATTCTGCTTCTCAGCGCTGGGCCTTCTCTTGCTTGCCAAGACATATTTGACTCTGACACAGTGTCACCCAGTGCTAGGTGGAGCCCAGGTCCAGTGGTTCTTCCTGCAACAGCCTCATCAATGAGAAATAGTAGGTTAAGCCCAGCCGGCATGGCTCAGGGGTTGAGCATCGAACTGATCCAAGAGACTGCAGTTCGATTCCCGGCAGGGCACATACCCGGATTTTGGGCTCGATCCCCAGCAGGGGTGTGCAGGAGGCAGTCAGTCAATGATTCTTTCATTGATGTTTCTATCTCTCCCTCTCCCTTCCTCTCTTTGAAATAGTTATTTAAAATGGTTTTCAATAATGATGTATTCATTTGATTCAACAGCTGAAGTAGTACATCTTTGGTCTTTATTTACTGAATTCAGGATTCTTTAAGGGCTCTGTGTGAACAAAGCAGAAAAACACTGCGGCACAGAAATAGTCTTAGCAACTGAGCTGTTGTTCCTCGAATCACGCAGCTCTTAGTAATGAGCATTCGGTGCCAGTTAACCGGATCCACCATGTACAGAGAAAATGTTCTCAAGTGTTTTGATTGGAAAATGAATACTTACATTTAACAGAACTCATATTTTAATATATCGTAAGAAGTTAATACAACATGTAAAAAATATAAAACTTGTCAAGAATTTTTACATGGCAAACATCCCCTTATGTAAGGAGAGGTCTTTGTTTTTTTTTAATAAATGTTTTCCAGGTGTTTTTTTTTGTTTGTTTGTTTTTTAACAAGATGAAGGCTGAGAAAAGTGGCTTCTAAGACAATTTTACATCTATGCAATGGGCTGGAAATGCCTCACAGTCTGAACTTGGGAAATCTGTAGTGCAGGAAAAAATGTGGCATAGTCACTGCTCACCATAGAGGGCCAAATAGGGAGAGAGCCAGAGGCAGACCCAGGAAGTCATTTCAGCCCCTTCTCTGTTATTTTAGCTGCAACAAAATCTCCCAGAATCTAGCTATTGCAGATAAGCAGTAAGAAAAAGAGGAGTGCCATAAACAGTGCTGGGAAAACTGGGCAGCCACATGCAAAAGAATGAAACTGGACTCCTATCTTACTATGCCAAACAGGAAACTACCTTAACACCACACACAAAAATTAACTCAATGGAATAAAGACTTGAATGTAAGACCTGAAACCAAAAGATTCCTAGAAGAAAACAGGCAGAAAGTTCCTTGACATCAGTCTTGGTGATGATTTTCTGGGTTTGAAAAACAAAAATAAACAAGTGGGACTACATCAAACTAAAAAGTTTCTACAGAGCAAAGAAAACCATCGACAAAATGAAAAGGCAATCTACTGAATGGGAGGGTTTGCAAATCCTATATCTGATGAGTTAGTATCCAAAATATATAAAGAACTCATACAACTCAATAGCCAAAAAACCCCAAAATGGATTAGAAAATGGGCAGAGGATGCACACTGTTGGTGGGAATGTAAATTGGTGCAGCCACTATGGAAAGCCCCTCAAACATGAAAGCCAATGAGCATGTAATCCAGCAGTCCCAGTTCTGCGTATGCACCTGAAGGAAAACGGCCACGATCTTGAAAAGATACCTGCATCCTTATATTCACTGCAGCATTATTTACACAGCCAAGACATGAAAGTGGCCTACATGTCAACTGGCAGACGAATGGGTGAAGAAAGCGTGGTATAAATATATGTGGGAGATTTAGCCATAGAAAGAAAGTCTTGCCATTTGCAACAGCATGGATGGACCTAGAGGGCATTACGCTAAGTGAAATAAATCAGACAGAAAGACAAATGCTGTATGATCTCAGTTATATGTAGAATCTAAAACACAAGAACAAAAACAAAAAAAGCCCCACGCTCAGATTGGTTGTTGCCAGAGGTGGGGGATAGGGGATGGAAAAGTAAATGAAGGGAGCCAAAAGGTACAAACTTCCAGTTATAAATAAGTAGTGGGGGTGTAATGTACAGCATGGTGATGGTAGTTAGTGCTGTATTGCATGTTTGAAAGTTACTAAGAAAGATCTTAAAAGTTCTCAAGAAAAAAATTTTCATAACTACATCAAGCGACAGATGTTAACTAGACTTAGTGTGGTGATTTCACAATGTGTACAAATATCAAATTGTTATGTTGTACACCTGAAACTAACAATATTGTATGTTAATTATGCCTTAAATTAAAAAAAAACTTAAAGTGCCAATAATTACAGAAGCAAGATAGATTCGTTTGATTCCTACAAGCTAATACATTTCAAGGGTTTACGAATTTCATGGAACTGTTAAAGGGCATTTATGCAGCTGGAACATGTGTTGTGCCTTTTTAATAAAGTTTCAGAAGAGTTTTATGCTGAAATAGAACATGTGTCTACTAAAACTTTCAGATCCCCAGCCACTGTAAACAAATAAAGATAAAATGATTGTCTAGGAAAAGAAATATTTATAATACAGGAGAAGGGTCCATATCTTTAATGTACAAAAAGCCACAGGCCAATAATAACAAGAAACAATCCAACAGAAAAATGGATAAAGGATATGAACAGGCAATGTATAGAAGAGAAAGTCCAAATATGAAAATATTCTCAATGTAGTCAAGGAAATAAAAGCAATAATGTGATGACACTTTCACCCATATTAACAAAATTAAAAACGGGGAATACTCAGTGCTGGAGAGGGTGCAGGGACATGACACCCATACCCTGCTGGAAAGTGTGAACTGCTACAGTCCACATGGAAAATAATCCCACAATGTCAAAACTAAAATCTTTTGACCTGTTCATGGAATTTTGGGGGAAATCTATCCTATTGCGGGGGTGGGGGGTGGGGCAGGCACACTTGTACATAAGATTTGTGTACTCGGATGTTTGGGGCAGCACTGTTTAATAATTATGGTTCACTCATATTTGGAATATTACATTATTATTGAGACCTGGAGGGACACCCATGGAGTATCAGGAAAAATAAGTTTCAGAGTTATATGGACACTATGTTGTCACCTCACTCCACATATGGGGGTTATATATTTGTATATGTTTGGGCATAAATAAGGGTATGAAAGACACAAACCAGGGTAGTTCACATGGATTATTTCAGGGAGCACAAGGAGGTAGGGGGTAGATTATGAACTCTTTCTTTACACATCTTTGGAGAGTTTCTCCTTAATATCACTACAACTTACCACTTGTAATAATAATAATAAAAAGAATATTCTTAGAAGTTGTGAAAGCCCAAATCTGAAGAAATGGTCAGGCAGAAAAAAAGAGACTAGATAGGGAGCCTCTCAGTCTCAGAAACATCCAAGTGTTTGGGAGGAAGGAATTCCGGGTGTGTTTACCTTCCCTGTAAGCATCATCTCTAACCTGCTAGAGGGAAGGTAAATATGGCAACTTCAGTTCATCCCCCATTTCAAATATTGCCTTTGGAATCTTTATAGGCTAGGAGTTTGCTGGAAAAGTGTGGGGCTTGTTAAAATCATGTGATAACTACTGGTCGGGAAAGCACAGACTGCTCAGCAGCCTGTCACCTGAGGTGTTTCGGAGAGAAGGCCTGTCCTGCTAGTTGTGTTGCTGAGACTCCTTGAGCATGACAGACATGCTACCTTCTTTGAACCTCAGTTTAACAAGTGAGGATTCTAATACTCATGTATATCCGAAAAGCAGCTCTATGCTTAAAGTGGAGTTGGACCACGTGTGAATGTATAAGTATGTCTGAATTCTTAAGTTGGGTTACAAGGACAGTGGGGGGAAAACACATATCCTGTTTAATTATTTAAGCCGGGCCTTTTAAAGTGTTTTGACATGGCCCATAGTAAGGCATACATTTTGCACTGTGATGTGTAATATACGAAAGCAAAGTTATAGGAGACGATACTCTTACTAAATGTAATGCCTTCAGATATTTTCTGTGCTATTTTTTATTTTTAAGAAAATGCTGGTTTTGATCCCTTCATTACATTCAGGACTTGCTGCTAGATCTTGATCTGCAGATGAAAAACCTGCTTTACATCTTGCATGGGGCAAATTACACTATAAAGGTAGAAGAAAATCAGTAGAGCCTAGCAGCTGGGTTTTTGCTTGTTTCTGGCAAGTCTGTAGAAAGTTATTTTCCCCCCTCTCCCCCCAACTCCTTTCCTTCACTCCCAACTTTGTTGACAAGCCCTAGGGAAGCCCATGGGATCTGGTCCATACAATCCCAGAAGCTTAAAGGAAAAGACTCCCCAGGCAGATGTTTCGCCCTGGCGTGTGTGTAGGTAGCTGGGGGGGGGGGGGGGAGTGGGGGGAGTGGGAACAGATAAAGGGCTGAAGAAGTTACTGGCTGCCAGATCTGTCAATAGGTCACATGCCCCGGACACTGGGGTCACCCTGGCTTCCACTGTGTAATCCCTAGAGCACAGCACAGAGCTTTGTAAGGATAGTCTCTGGAAATGCTGTTCCTCCGCCTCTCCCCTCCAAATAAGTAGCCCCCCCTCAACCAGCAGCCTTCAAATACGCAACAGGGGCGTCTGCATCTTTGGCTACGAAGGCCGGGAGGTACACGCCCACCGGCTGCATTTCTGCTCTTCGTTGCTCCCCGTCCCCCTTTAAAAAATAACTTACTGAGGTGAAATTTCACTGATTCCTTTAACAGAAGTTTCAGCTGTAAAGGGCAGTTGTAGTACAGCTGGTGCTCTGCCCACCTCACTCCGTTTGCATTTGCTGGAAAAACCCTGACTTCACTCCCACCAGGGGCCCCAAGGCGGCGATGCAGCCTCCGGCCACATGGGGGCGCCAGAGGATGGCCGGTGTCCCGAGGTGCAGCAAGGTGCTTCAGTGGGAATCCTAAATGCAGTAGAAGGCGGAAAGAAATTTCCTCTGGGGTCATTAAACCGTGGTAATAATGTGCACTTGGAGCTGTGAGTGACAAGTGTGGAGGAAGCTTTCTGAGGTGGAAGGAAAAAAAGACCAGGACATTGAGAGCAGTCGAGAGCAAGGAGCCTGGGCACACTGTGCCTGGATCCAGCTGCCCTTGAGGTTGGAATCACCCTCCTGGACCCCCACCCTCCAATATTTTTGACTAAACTAGTTTGAAGTGAGTTTCTACAACTTGCAACAAAATGAGTTCTGCCAAAATCCCAGAGTTCCAGCAGTTGCTCCTCTGGTTAGACACCAAGCATCAAAATAATCAAGAGACCATCATCCATCCTAGAGCTTGCGGGAGAGGTGAACCTGCTACCGAGAAGGCTCTGGTTATGCCTTTTTACTGAAATCGATTTCCTTCTTGTTAGCACGAGTCTGATGATATTTACTCAATAGGATTGTCGTGGGGGGCGCTTAAATGAGTCAAAATGTATAAACAGGGAAATAGAAAGTACTGGACAGGACAATTGGTAAGTAGTATTTGACCTGGCAAATGTTATCCCTTCTACAGACATGCTGAGAATATGTTGTCCTTCAAATCTGGAGATAGTTACACAAGATAATGCCACTTGAAGGGAAACATTTCCAGGAACAGTAGCTAACAATCTATGCTAACCACGAACCTGACAAGCCACGTGATTTTACCTGCCTTCCTTTGCGTAATCTTTGCAAGAATTATATGCCACGCCTGTCACACAGAGAAGGAAACTGAGGCTTAGAGCAGTGGTTCTCAATCTAGGTTCTTTTTCCCCCAGGGGACATTTGGCAATGTCTGCAGATACATTTGTCACAACTGAGGGGGTGGGTAGAGGCCAGGGATGCTGCTAAACATCTTACAAGGCACAGGGCAGCCCCCACAACACAGAATTGTCTGCCTCAAATTGTCAACAGTGCCGAGGCTAAGAAACCCTGGCTTAGAGTGAACTCAGCCAGCCTGGCTAAGAACTCACATTCTTCTTCCTCCAATGGGGACCCCCCCATGCACGCACATGCTCACATTCGCACTGAAGCACACGCATGCTCACACAGGCACACACGTGCACGCACTCAAGGGTGGGTATGGGTGTTCAGCATTATAGTTTCCCAGTTCCTAAGGCTCCCTGCTCCAGCACTGCTAACAAAAGCAGAGCAGGGGCTATTCTGGAGGTCAGTAAAAATGCCGGCTGGATCCCAGGGACAAATCTGGAAGACTACCATAAGGCTTCACGTTGGAGGAGCAACAGGCAGTGGAACCGGCAGAGGATTTTAGATTTGTATCATCTTTGTGCAGTGAGAGAGGAGCTTGTCAGTCTAGGATGTGTTCCTGAAATCTGTGTCACTGACCTTGTTCCAGATGAGGACAGGGGTTGGGATTCCGATGACCTCACAGCTCAGGTACACCTTGGCACCAGTGACATTCCAGATGTTCTTGGGGGGTGTCACAATAGAAGGACCTACAAGAGAGGGCACAAAATCAAACATGTTTTTTAAAACAGTCTTTAACATCAGTCAGCATGCCAGGAAATAAATACTTGATTATGTGTATGAGGCCGTCCCCTCTGTGAATTATCTGAAGCAAATTTCAAAGCCCAGACTGACATACCCCGGCCACCAGCATGATTCTAAGCTCTGCTTTGAGAATGCATAATAGACAAAACAAAAAATAATTAGGAAGAAAAATTTATTGTTTATAAGATTTTCTTCTCTCTCAAATCATGCTTAAATGAGTTTGAATTTGCCAGCTGTTTTGCATTATCTGGGCCTTTCTAATTAATATAGTGAAAATTTAGTTCCAAAATGTTTTGTGTTTTTCTTTTTTGTTTACCAGCATTTTTATTTTTGGGGAGTGGCAACATACAGCTACTCCTTGGGGAAGGAACAAAAGAAATCTAAGAAGATATCTGAAAATGTTCCGAGTACCCTGAAAAGATGGTAGTCCCTTCCTGAAGAAGCTTGGGATCTGAGGTGGACGAGTCAGTGGCGATAAGGCAGGGATGGAAACTTTCATCTAAGAGATCAACTTCAAGTGCTGTGTGACTGGAAGAGACACTGGAAGGAGACTGGAAGGAGACACTTTTGAACAGAAGTGGTCTGGGTGTCAAGGAAGAAGGCGGAAGGGTCTTTCTTCCCAGCACAGGTTGGGGGAGGCAGTGGGTAAAGAGAAGCAGTGGCAGGTCTACTGTGTGTCACCAGGGCCCCCAAGGAGAGAGCTCTTCCTAAGATTCTGTGTCTAGGTCCCTGGCACCGGCTGTTGGCAAGTGGGGACACCTGTGAAAGCACTGTCTGAATAGAGTCAGCGGTGTGGGACCACCTGGGGAAAGCCCAGAGTGACACCTCCTTACCCCCTCGATCCTGGAACACATCCCTCAGCCTTCTCTAGCATATCCCCTCCAGTAAAAAGGGCCTTAGCACCAACATCAGTGGTATACATCTTTTTTGTGAGAAAAGAGGTCCTGGAGTTGGTGAACTCTGGCCTGAGGGCCCAATCTGGCCTGCCCCTTGTTTCTGCATGGCTTGTGAATGGTTGGGGAAAAAAAGAAAAGAGTATTTCATAATGTGAACATTTTAAGAAATCCACATTTCAGTGTCCACAAAATAAAATTTTACTGGAACACAGCCATGCACAAGTGGAGCACTTGTGGCGAAGACTGTATGGCCTAAAATATTTACCATTTGGCTCTACATAGAAGAAGTACTGATCCCTGCTCTAATCAACTGAGAGGCAACTAATACCCAGGTAAGACACAATGGGAGAGTCTCAGGACTCCAGTGTGTTACACATTACCCGGAGCAGATGCAAATAAACCCCGTGGGCGATTCCTGGTCCAGCTCCGAAATGCAACACTTTGGAAGTCAACAGATACGGAAAGATCTGTGCTTGCTTACTGCTCTTTTCTGCTGGGGTGCCAGCTCCCCAACGTTGGCAGCAGAAGAGACATGCACACCTACTTTTTAACAGGTAGAAATTAGACTTTTACTTCTAATTCTGAATGTCAGGTTTCAGGCACCAGGGCCTTCAGAGAGACCAGGGACAGTCCACAGAGGAAGGAGTGGAGCTGGGAGCCTGGGCTCTCAGTGGGACAGAGCACTACTCCAGACCAAAGCCTGGCCTGTACTCAGGCTCAGTGCTGTTTCTGAATGAATGAAGAAGTCCCTCTGAATTTCAGCTCTGCTGTTCCAGTCTTCCAGCTGGATGTCTAACTGCAGGGTCAGCTTGCATCGGAGTCCTGGGAAAGGGACAACCTCCCCTTAGGCCTGGAAAGTTTTCTGGCAATAATCAGCATTCAAGGGACACAAAATCTCCCCTTTTGCAACAGGCTATTTCCAGCACACCATTAATTTCTCGAAACAGAAAGGAAATGATCCCAGCATGCAAGAACTTTTCCCACTCATCTGAAGAATTAGAAGCTGATTTTTTACAAAAACCCTGGGGCATTTTAATGTTTTTTTCCTTTGCAAAAATGTGCAGAACAATCGCAGTTTTTCATGCTTCCTTCCCTCTACACCATAGGCCTAAAGAGGAAGCCTCTATCTTGGCCAGGGGTCTTGGTTTTTCTGTTGCAAACGTGGATGCGGTGAGCATGCTCTGCTGTGTTTATGTGTTTCTGGCTCTGTCTCCGATGCTTCCTAGTCTGACTGTGCCAACCCCACCCCAGGCTTCCTCCGGGGCCCTGGGCCCACAGGGCTGGGACACCACAGGACCGGATCTGGCTGGACTTTGAACTACTTTCGCTCACCTCTCTGAGGGCCCCCATGGGGCTCGTCCTTCCCACACACGGACTTAGCAGATGACATCAAAGCTTAGGAGAGCTCAAGGGACTGTTCTGAGAAAAGTACGCCAGTGTTCAGAGGGTAGGAGGGGCTGGAACCAGCTGCCTTTCACTAGCGGAGCCAACAAGGGATGTAAGGCGATCCCACCGGGAGGCCTCCGCCCCGCACAAAGCACCCAGGCTCACCCGCACGCCTCTCCCTCTCGTCAGAGCAGGTACAGTCACCCAGCTCCGTGGGGGGCGGGTTCTGGCGCCCACGGGGTAGAATTCCTGCCCGATTTCCTGTCAGGACATGCTATGGATTCTTCCTATGACATATTTAAAAAACTAAGACACTCTTAGTTATAATGTAGTCCAATTTATCAAGTTTTTCTTGTATGATTAGTGCATTTTGTGTCCTGTAGATGAAATTGCTGCCTAGCCCAAGTCCATAAAGATCTCCTCTGTTTTCTTCTATAAGCTTTACGGTTTCACCTTTCACATTTAGGTCTGTGGTCCATCTTGAATTAATTTTTGTGTATGCTATGAAGTAGAGGTCAGAGTTCACCCACTTCCCCCAAAGGACATCCAATTGCCTTGGCATCACCTTTTGAAAAGACCATCCTTTCCCTACCTAACTGTAACAGTGCCTTTGTGGTAAATCCATTAACCATGCCTGTGGGAGTCTGCTTCTGGGTTCTGTTTTGTTCCACTGGTCTACGAGTCTATCCTTGCACCAAGAACCACAGCATAATTGAGAATTAACTGTATTAAAACTGAAGCACTGACTAGAGGGCAGAGCCATTATATCCATCTCCCTCCAATCCTCGCCTTATTTCAGGAAGCTGAACATTTAAGAACATTTAAGAATAAGAATTCTTTTAAAACATTTGAGCCCAGGAATACTTTTTTTAAAGAACAGTTTATTGATTTTTTAGAGAGAGGAAGGAAGAAGAGAGCAACATCGATCGGCTGCCTCCTGCACGCTCCCCACTGGGGACTGAGCCTGCAACCTGGGCATGGGCCCTGACTGGGAATCGAACCAGCAACGTCTCTGTGCACAGGTGGACGTTGTGGGCAGGTCCACGAGCCATCACCAGGGGTTCAAGATTAGGACAAATTATACTGTGGGTTCCTCCTTCTCTCTCCCAACCCTTGGAATACATATACTACTTTAGGTTAATGAGCTGATTCAGTATTTGGACCATTCTAAAAACAGTAAGTGATTCTGTCAATTCTGCTACCAGACTACCCTAGAATTCTACAAGATTTCCAAACAACAAAAATCTGTATTACTCACTGACTCCTGTTGAGTTGATGGGGTGGAGGGGCCATCAGACCGGTTTTCTGTACAACATTTACAAAAACCCTTGGCTATTTCCTATGTCCTTGAACAAATGCTGGCTTCAGCAACATAATGAAAAATTTAATAAACAATGTCTAAACTAGAAAGTGCTAACTTTTGGTATGTAGTCTCTTGCAAAGGAAAGTCAGATCAATGATTAGACTAATATTCAAGTGATAACCGACCTCCTGGAGTAGACAGAGGGGGGGCTGGCTTCAACCTGACATCCCGGGTTGGAAGAATCCATAGGTTTCAGATTCTTTTCACTTACTTTGTGCAGTGCTGATACCCACAGGGCCATCTACTCACTGAACTCTGCTGGTTCTTTGCCATTCACTGGTCTGAAAATTGGAAACTCCCTCAGACTGTGAAGAAGGAATGGCGAAATTCTTGATAAAGGCACGAAACAGCAGCGTTACAGAAAGACGAGTGATGATGTGTGATGGGAAAGACTAAGGAGGGAACTTAACGGCGACCCATGGAGATAGCAAGTGGGCATGACTTGTATGGAAGCTAAGGGATGGTAAAACTATGTTGGGCTAATAGGATGGCAGATCCAACAACACTTCACTCCCCTCCCCCACTCTAAAGACCCATCATCCCACGTATTCAACTGATGAGCAATTTCACTGCACTCAGTCATTACAAACTGCACATCTATCATGCAACTCAGTCCCCAAAGGTTCTGTTCTACCTCAGGAGAGTGCTCAGCAAAATGACTCTTACCAAATGATTTCTCTTTCCACTCTGCCTTCTTTCCGAGAATGCCAAAGCAGACCCAGAATTTATTTCTGTTTTTAAGAATAAAGGAACTTTTAGTTCACTCTGCACTTATTTTCAAGCAGAAAGTTCAAAATCAGTCCTGGAGGCCAGGCCAAGGAGAACAAATAAACACCACCATCTAAATGATGCTTGGTGATGAAAGCCAGTCTCAATACATGTACACGTACAGGAACAAACAGCAGAATAGGCTCAACTATTTATTTATTCTTGCCTTTGTTCCGGTAAGAACTTCGGGCTGCTCACACACATCTGTCTAGCAAACATCCTGTACATAGAATTAAACGACTGCCCACTACCTCTCTGCTCCCCTTCCCCACCCTGGGCAACTCCAGGCAGCAACCCAACTGTCCACAGTGTCGCCTGCTGGCTGGTGTGAGAATGTTTACCCCAAGGCTTTCTCCACCTCAAACCCACCCATATCTTTCTGTCTCAGATGACTGTACCCAAACCAGGCTACTCCACTTCTTACCTTTCACAACTCAGCTCTCACTCACTCTCTTTTGATTTTCTCAACTCTTTAAGTTCATTTCTTGATTCCTTAATTTTTATAATTCTTGCCTAGTAACCTTAAATGATGTCTTTTAAAAAATCATTCCTTGAGCCTGGCTGGTGTGGCTCAGTGGTTGAGCACTGACACATGAACCTGGAGCTCAAGGTTCAATTCCCTGTCAGGGCACATGCCCGAGTTTTGGGCTCGATCCCCAGTTGCGGCAGTGCAGGAGGCAGCCGATCAATGACTCATCATTGATGTTTCTACCTCTCTCTCCCCCCTCCCTTCCTCCCTCTGAAATAAAAACATATTTAAAAAAAAAAATTCCTTGAAAGGAAAGGGGAAGAAGGGAGGGAGGAGGTGGAAGAGAAAGAAGAGAAAGCCAGATCCTAAATGAAGTTGTAGCAAGGAAGAAGAAAGTTTTAAATTTGTTAAAAAAACTAAAATTTAATTTAATGAAGCAGTGTCACCTTAAAAGTACCTAGAAGGAGAGGCAGAGAAACAAGCTGGTGGCGTAGGTAACAGCTGCACCCGCCGCCTCCCGCAACCACATCAAAATCACAACTAAATACAGAACCACCGTCGCTCAGAGCCTCCTGAGATCTAGCTGAACAGAAGCCCCACAACCAGGGACCAGAAGAAGCACCGAGACCGGGAGGAGGGGCAGAGACGCGGGCGGGGCGGGGCTGGATCCGGGAGACTTGGCCGCCGGCCCACACCCGGTGCCTCGGGTTAAACCCGGGAGGGCATCTCGGTGGTGGGGGTTTCCCGGAGGAGTGAGGGGTCCCAGCCCCCCAGCAGGCCCCCAGCCCAGGGCCCCAGGGCCGGGAAGAGATGTCCCCACAATTCTGGGCTGTGAAACCGGCGGGGACTGTCCCTGAGGGTCGAGGAGGCTGCGGGAGCCCCAGCAGCTCCTCTAAAGGGCCCGGCACGGACTCACTCGGACGCTCCCTCTGAGCCCAGTGCCGGGAGCAGCCTGAAAGGACCCGGGACACTCGGGGAGGAACTAACCTGCCTGAGATCCGGGCGAGAGGCGGAGGGCGGCTTCCTCCAGGCAGAAGGGCTGGCGGAGGCCATGGCTCCTGTGGCGAGTCCTCCCCGCACAGCCGGCAGGCAGGCGCCATGTTTGAATCGCCAGCGCCTGACTCACACCTTTGGCCCCGCCCCGTGATTCCCGGAGGCCCCGCCCCTCCCCACCTGCAGCTCATCCAGGCCATTTCCAGGGGCTTTTCTGTGCAAGTGGCCTCTGCAGCCTCATGCTTAGGACTTTCCTAAAATCTCTCAAACAAGCAGCAGCGGGCCCCATACAGCTTGATAAGCGGCCCCAGGCCTGGCACTGGCGGCAGCTGCATTGGCTCATAGCTTGGCCTCCTGGACACCGCCAAGCCCAGCACAAGTAGCAGCCAACTACGGTTTGCTGTGTAGCTCATGCTGGGTGGCCCTGGGCAAGGCACTGGCACAGGCTGACTTTGCACCTCCCAGGAGGCCCCAGAGACAGTGCACCTGGTGGTCAGCTTCGACCATGCTGGATTACAACCCTACCACAGCCACGAGTGACACACTCAAGGGGCGCACTTGGTGAACACCAAAGCCCCACTGAAGTAAATCCTGCTCCATAGGGGTGTCTCCAGCACAGCAGTTCTTTGGCTGTAGTTGCATCTGGTCCTCACAGCTGAATGGCCTGGGGGTCAATTCCTCTCAGGGACGCCAACAGCAACCAAGGCTCAACTACAACAGGACAGTGCACACAGCCCACACAGGGGAGCACCTAGAAGGCCCAGCTCAGGTGCCTGGGGAGGCTGAGCCACTGGACCCTACAGGACACCTACTACACAAAGCCACTGTACAAATTCCAGGAGACATAGCAGCTCTACCTAATACATAGAAACAAACACTTGGAAGCAGCCAAAATGTGGAGGCAAAGAAACATGTCACAAAGGAAAGAACAGAGGAAATCTCTAGAAGAGGAACTAAATGAAAGAGATCCAAGCAAGCTAACAGATACAGAGTTCAGAATTTTGTTTATAAGGATGTTTAAGCAGACTATTAGGGAAATAACTGAGAAAATCGATAACATAATAAAGTACCAATTTGAAATGAAGGCTACAGGAACTGAAATGAAGAATAATTTACATGGAATCAACAGTAGAGGCCGCTGAGAATCAAATGAACCATTTGGAACATGAGGAAACAAAAAACACCCAACCAGAAGAGCAAAAAGAAAAAAGAATCCAGAAATATGAAAATAGTATAAGGAGCCTGTGGGACAACTTCAAGAGGCCCAACATTCGTATTATTGGGGTGCCAGAAGGGGAAGAAAGAGACTAAGGAATTGAAAACCTATTTGAAAAAATAACTACAGAAAACTTCCCCTACCTGGGGAAAGAAATAGACTTACAAGTCCAGGAAGCACAGAGGGTCCCAAACAAAAGGAACGCAAAGAGGCCCACAGCAAGACACATCATAATTAAAATGCCAAAGGTTAAAGACAAAGAGAGAATCTTAAAAGCAGCAAGAGAAAAGCAATTAGTTACCTACAATGGAGCACCCATACGACTGTCAGCTGATTTCTGAACACAAACTTTGCAGGCCAGAAGGGAGTGGCAAGAAATATTCAAAGTGATGAAAAACATGGAACTACAACCAAGATTGCTCTACCCAGCAAAGCTGTCATTCAGAATTGAAGGTCAAATAAAGAGCTTCACAGATAAGAAAAAGCTAAAGGAGTTCATCACCACCAGACCAGCACTACAGGAAAAGTTGAAGGGTCTTCTTTAAAAAGAAGCTAATGAACAAAAGAATCTGACTAACTAAATAGATCCAGAGACATTGATGCATGCAACAGACAATCATATTTCAGAGGAAAGAGGGAAAGGGGGTGGAGGGTGGGAAGAGATTAACCAAAGAAGTTATATGCATATATGCATAACCCATGGACACAGTTAATAATGGGGTGAAGGCCTAGGGAGGGGGTGGGAGCAAAGTGGAGGGGGTCAACTGGGGGGAGAAAATGGGACACCTGTAATACTCTCAACAATAAAGATAAATTAGAAAAAAAAAATACCTACAAGGAGTTAGAAGTCTCCTGCAGAATCTGCACTTGCCTGTAGCCTCCTTCTTTGAATTGAGTTCTAGATAAATTACCTACAGGCAACCAGGATACTTTAGGAATATTTGATTATGACCTAGAAATAACGATGTTCTGAGAAATCAGTACAGCTATAGAAAAGCCCAGTCAGAGTGGCTCAGTGGTTGAGCATCAACCTAAGATCCAGGAGATCGAGGTTCGATTTCCAGTCAGGGCACATGCCTGGGTTGTGGGCTCCATCCCCAGTGGGGGGCGTGTAGAAGGCAGCGGGTCAATGATTCTCTCATCATTGATGTTTCTGTCTCTCTCTCCCTCTCCCTTCCTCTCTCTGAAATCAATAAAGACATATTTTTTAAAAAAGTTATAGAAAAGGAAGAATTATGGATTTATTTATTTATATTTAATTTAATTTAATTTAATTTAATTTATTGGTGTAACATTGCTTAATATGGATGGGTTTAAATCTGGAACATTTTTACTTGGTTCTGAAGAAGCTAAGAAGGGCAGTTATTACAAAACACACAAATGTCATGAGGAGAAGACCTTGAAATAGAATTCATTTTCAACCTGACCAGCAATTCATGCAAGGTGATTTTACATAAAGTTCTAGTAAAGAAAACAGTTAAAACTTGTTATCATCCTATAAAAAGCATAGGGACAATGTAAAAGAAGTTTGTGAGCAATTTCCTAGTTTCCTACAGAGCACAAAATACTTCCCAGACATGACCTAAGATGTCCTTACCACGTTTCCATTAAAAAAACAAAAAACAAAGCACTCTCGGAGACAGAAAACTTGGCTCTGGAATCTTGTCTGCCGCATATAGCCCAGTGTCCTTGAACAAGCCTCTTACCTATTTTTATAGAAGAGGAAACCAGACCAGGTCTGAGAATCTTCTCTCCAAGCAAGGAAGTGAATGTCCCTATCATGTGTCTGAGAGCACAGTCACAGGGCACCTTCAACATCCATGAAGCTCTGAGGTTCTCAGATTGTACCACCTGGCTTTGGAGTGCTCATCCCCTATAAATCGATCCAATGCACTTCCTCATCTACCTAAATGTAATGCATGTGACTCATTACAAAGTTCATTCTCCCAGTGATAAAAACAAACAAACAGCTTATAATGGTATCAGCTGTTACCTAGTCAGTCAGTTATTTTTTATCTGAAAAAGCAGCATAGAAGATGTTAGGAGAGGTGATGTTTTGAAGTTGAATATACTCCAGGAAATAGTTAAAAGTTAAATTCTCTCTAACAGTCAGTTTTTGCCCAATTTTGTTATTGTAGTCAACCAAATAATGGTTTTTGCTTCATTGCCTTCTCCATTTCCCCCATCATCTCTTCCAATTTTTCCCTTACAAATCTACTTTCTTTGATTACTTCTTTCGTACTTCAACACAAACTCATGCCCTGCCCCTGGCAATCATGCTTACCCACCAGTACCTGCTCATGACCACTTCCAGAACCTTTGCTTATGTTGATGTACTTGTGTACTTGGAAAGTCCTCCTTCCTCTCATCTCTTGCCTGTGCCCTACTCTTTATTTGAAGCTGTAAGTCTTATCTCCTTTGGACGTTTTTTACAGCTCCCACTTATTTCTCCTCTGCAATCCCACTGGGCTCAGAGTTAGTGTCACACAACTTAGTGCATCATTGTTCTCTAATGTTTTCCCCAGCTGGGCTAACTGAAGATGCCAGTGTCCTGATGGAATCAGAACGGAGCCAGGAACTCTGGAATCAGATGTCCTTCATGTTCATTGGAAGGAGGGACAGCCACAATTGTATGCAGTGGGAAAGGGCAGAAGTAAATTAAGAACATAACATGATTAGCCAAACAGAAACTGAGAATATAGTCCCTGTCTTGAAAATACACCAGTGTTCACATTGCCCAGGTACCTAACCAAAGTGGTGTTATATCCACCCCCTTCATCGCTGGCAGATCATTCATTGTGATTTTCTTTAATACTCCATTTGACTTTCTCGTGCTATAAGAAATGATTCTTGGCCACTCATCAACCAATTAGTATATGATCAGGGGATGCAAATTAATTTGAATATATAGTAATCAAGCAAATCCCAATGAGAAGAGTAGATCTGCTGGGGAGAAAAGGTCATCTATCACCCTCACACATGCTGGCTTATGTTATCTGTGTTATAGCTCTCACTGAGGGTTTATTAATATGGCTAAGACACCTGAGTATAGAGACTTCTGCAAGTTATGTGGTAGGTTTGTAAACCACACTCATCTTGACTCTCAGTGATGCTGGGTCCTCGAACAGTTCATGCAGACGATGGGTATTCATAGGAAAGAATAGACACCACATATGGAGATAAAAGAGTCCACACAACTTGGCAGAAATCTGCAGATTGAGTTCCGATAACACATCGAAGGGAAAAGCACCAAACAACAGTATAAAATGGGAAAAGAATAGTAGGAAAGCACTATGGCCAAGACGGGGAAGACGATGAAACGTGTGCAAACTTCCTGATATTAAGTGAGGGGAAGCAGTCCTGGTATGGCTAATTAAGGAGCGGAGCCGCTTGACAAGGCAAGTCATTTTGGGAACTTCTGTGGGAGGGGGGGAGGTGATGTAGCAGCTGGACCTCGGTGTGGAAATCTAGCTCACGGTCTCAAGGATGTCAGCTGAGGACAGCAAGAGCAGGGGAAAAGGTACTAAACCTTAAGCAGCAGAGTTCAGATTTAATTTCAGGACAGCAGTTTAAGGAAAAGTTACCTAGTCACAGTAGCTACTGTTAGTTATTTACACTTTAGTGGGAATGAAAAACCAATAGTTTGTAACGGTGGGGCCCTGCCAAAGATTGCCAGGGAAAAGTGTGTAAGAATTGCTGCTTCTTTCCCAAATATAATCTACTGGGGTGGGATAGGGGATGTTGAACACATTTAGACTGAGAATGAAATGCTGGGGAGGTGATGGTCTGCAGTGCATTTGGAGCACAGGCTCTGGAAACTGGAAGTCTGCTCTATCACATCTGAGTTAGGTGACACTGTGCAGAACTTCTCAGTTTATTCATCTGTGGAATGGGATAGTAACACCTATGTCATTAGATCATCAGAAATTAGCACAGTCCCTGGCCTGGGGTAAATACTCAACAAGTATTAGCTATTGTTTTTATTTCAAAGTAAATTTCCTATGATTGCAGCAGATACAAATTACTTATTCAGGGAATGGAGGAAACACATCCCTTGAACCTGGGGTGGCTGGGAAAAGGAGATGGCATCTGAGCAGGCCCAGAAGTTCAGAAGCAGACCTCTGTCCAGGAAGGTTTTCACCCTCGGAGAGTGGAGGTGTGGAGGCAGGAAAACACCACCCTGCTGGAGGAACAGCGAGCGAGCCTGTCAATCTGGCTCGGGGAGAGCTCTGCGTAAAGGAGAGAAACTGAGATTCTGGGGCCTCTGAATGTTGACATGACTCAAGTGGCATTTCAGGAGACGATTTCAGAGGCCTTTGCAGCAAGATTGAGAGAGGGTGGGATTAGGGCCCTAGATCAAGTCTGTAGCAATGGAACAGAGAGGGAAGAAGCAGACATGAGGGGCTATACAGGAAGAACACCATCCAGTAACTGATTGGACGTAGGGGAGACAGGAATGAGTCAGAAGCTGTGGCCTGGGCGAGAGGAGGCTGCTACCCCTTGAACAGAAGCAGAGATGTCAGTCTGAGGAAGGCACTCGATTGCAGGAGGGGGAAAGGATGGATCTGTGCTTAGATTTGCTGCAGATGAGGTGTCACCTGGGCAACCCCATGAAGAAAGGAGAAAGGATACAGATGGGGGGGCACCAATGGTGCTAAGGAAAACACTAATTTACATTTTAGCCCTGGGTAGGTTAGGTGGGTTTCTTTGCATGGAAGGAAGACACGTCTGGCTCTCCTTCCCCAGGCAGCTTCTCTGGAAGGAATCCCATCAGCTCTCTGGTGACCCCTGGCCTGTCCTCACCCCACCTCTGATAAGGCAGAGAAGTAGACAGCTAAGGCATGCTTAGCCACCAGTCGCTTATTTACGGGGGCCCATGTGCAAGCAGACTTTCCAATACGATGCCAGCCCGGTGATGGCACACGCAGACCCTGTAAGTTACATGTCCGACTCCTAGCTGCCTCTGGGTTTTCAAGACACCCCATGTTGACTCCAATCTGACTTGGATGCTGAAACTCCTCCTGGAGTGTATCAGGCTATTTTTTTCTGTATATTAGGCACCACAGTATTTAGATGTCTTTCTATGATGACTGTGGTTCTTGCAGTGTCTCAAAATGATCACCCTAGGTTTGAACTTATAGAACATAAATAGACAATTGATTCTTAACCATTTCTTGCTTGCAGAAATCCCTTACTTGACTGTGTTTTCTTTCTCCTTTTGCCCTAACTTGAATGGGTCTAGCTCAAGAAAAGAGTAGGGTACTGACCAAGGGTCCGACTCCATGGCGTGCTCCTCCCCCCACCCTTGGGGAGCTCTGGTTGCCTGGGGCCATCCTTGGAGGAAGCCTGCATCAGGTAAGGTAAATCCATGGAGGGCACTAGGTTAAGTTCATATGTGTAAGATGGAAAGATCTCTCTGGTAGCCACGTGGGGGATGAGCGAAGCCGGCCGTGCCAGCGGCATTGCCAAGGGATGAGCTCATTTATTCAGCAGCGCTCCCGTGGAAGCCGAAACACCCAAACTGCATCATAATACCAGACAGACGGATGACCACACAGGTTAAATCTGCGCCTAGATTTTTATTTGGTTTGTGCATAATGGAAGAACTGACTTTATACGAAGTGCCTTTATGAGGGGAAACGCCCTCATTGTGCGGATGTATCTTGTTCACGTTACCATAGTCTTGGAAATGCTTTTTACCACATCTCATGGGCCTGTTCTGTCTGGACTATGACACACCTTAAATTCAATGAATTAAAACTTAGGGTCTAGCAAAGAGTCAGTACACAGTAAATCAATATTTGTTGACTATATCAGTTAATTTATAAAACAGTAAATAGGCTTGGTGAAGACTTGCTACATTTTACAATGAACGTTTTGGGGGAAAAATAGGCATAAGTAATATTTGATGGAGTAAATTCTGAGGACAAAAGTACTGTTGACTTATATTGACAATAAAATAGTGACTATACCTTAAAAATAATAGCAAGAACAACAAAAAACCTTAGGGTCATTCTTTCCTGTTCCACAAGCATTGAACTGGGTGGGACGTTTCCACAGGAGGGACTGGCTGCCACCTAGTTCTGGGATTCCTAGAAACCTGACAGTGAGTTCCCAGAACACTTAATCCTCGAGATCCTGTCCACCCTCTCCCCTAGGCCCCAGGAAGCGTTTCCTGAACTGAGCTGCAAGGGGAAGTCTTCCAGAGCCTGCAGGCTCACCTACCCTAGGGCTCAGTCTCGGCCCACAGGCCCTGTCCTGACTAGCCAGGGCTGCAGTCTGTGGGGCCCTAAAGAAACAGATATCCTTGAACCCTGCCTCTGGGGAAAGGAAGTGAGGGACTCGCGTACGGCCTTCAACTTCAGGAGGTTGGTCTTGCTAACCCCAGTGCCTGGAACATTTTGGAAAGCTGAAGAAGGCCAAGGCCTGAACTCCCAGGGGGCCTTGGGAAGATACTACTGTGGGGTCACTTCTGCTGTGCCTTGTCATGTGGCCAGTCCTGTACCAGGGAGCATCCCACCCTGGGTCTTTAGTAGATTAAAGTTCTTCAGCTCCCTAAGAACTAGGTAAGCCCATGGTTCCACGCTCTGACCAAAGTTGTAGGAGTCCCAGCAAATCCTCAGGCCAGGCCGATGGCTCCAGAAACAGCCAGTGGAAATGGGCAGTGCAGCACTGAGTACCCCTTTAGACTAGGAGTCACCAAAGAGAGCAGGTTTGTTCAGCCTCATGTTGGAAAAGACCTCGCAGAGGGGCGTCAGCAGAATTAAACAGGCTCTGGAAGCGCCGAGCCAGCAAGGCAAGCTCCCCGCCTGGAAAGCGGCTCTAAGAAGGAGTCTGTCTGGCAGCGGCTGCCAGTCCTGGCTGCACACTGGTCTCCTCCCAGAGCATTAACCGGTGCCCAGGCCAGGGCTGCACTCCCAGTTTCACATGGTCTGGGCTGGGGCCTGGCACTGGCATTGTTTAAAAATTCCCTGGGAGAAGCTGCTCAGCTGAAACACAGCTCGGGAGCAGAAGCTACTCAGATGATGAAAAAGACTGGGGTGGGGTGGGGGGTGGTGGGGTGGAGGGGGGTAAGAGGGGACAGGAAGGCAGGTTCCAAGACGCAGCGCTCCCAAGTCCTTTCAGAGGGAGGCCAAGGACACCTGGGAGATAAGAGAGAAAAGGCCCTGGAGCTGGAGCAAAGGGTGAAGGGTATAGAAACCCCAAGACAAGAACAGCTTGACCGTCATTACTATTATTGTTTTAATCCACATGGGGGAACGGTGGGCGGTCTGATTTCCCCTCCTTTGTCAGGGCTTTGAGTTGTCTGCTCTCAGAGTCGCAGTTCTCCTGTGTTATTTTTCCTTTTCCTAAAATAAAGCATTTGGTTCACATCCCCATCCCTGCCCCTGCCCCCTCCTGCCTTCCTAATTCCTACCCTTGATGGTAGTGCACAGAGATGGGCTGGGCGTCTGGGGTTTGTGGGTCTTGGTAAAAATCCCACTAAATTGGGACCCTTTCCCTTTGCTCATTTGGTGTTAGATCGCCTCTCTGTTAAGACCCACTGGACTTGGCTTTAAGAGGCCGGGAGCAGGAAGAAATACAAGGGATCTGTGTGTGAGGAAAGGGCCCCTGGAGGCTGGGAGCTGAGCGTGGAGCCACTGTGCTTGCTCCTGGCATTTCCACTTGGTGATGTTTTTGCCTTCGGCCCAGGCCTCCTTTTCACTTCTCTCTTGGTTACAGTTGCCTCCTTGGCCGACAACCCCAGACGTTAATCAGCCAGCATAACAGCTCCCCCTGTTCTTTCTCAGTGTTTTCCCCCTCTCTCACTTGTGCCCTCTGGTTATTTTCTGTACGCCTTTGTGATGTCCACAGACTGGAAAGCTCTCAGCTGTTTACCCCAAGTCTCGTCCTTTGTTTATCTGTTTTGCTGAGTTTTCTCAGATTTCCTCCCAGCTTCCTAGTAGGACTGAGCGTTTCTTTCCCCCTGTTCTGTATTTTCTAGTGCTGTCCCTCAGGCTCAAACTGGAACAGAACACTCCTCTTGCTCTGTGGGTATGTGTGTCCTGGGTAGTTATTATGCACCTGAGACTGTGGACTTGCTTTGTACACCACTGTGAACACACTGTGTGTTCCAGCACCACTACAAGACCTTTCTTCTGTGTGCTGACAGGAAACTCACATCGGACAAGACACTAGTTGTGGGTGTAGGGAAGCATCTGGGCTTGGAAGAGCTAGACGGTGCAACGCTGCTCAGAAGTGCCAAACCATACTGGGGGGCTCTGAATAAGGATTTTGTATTTTGCATTAGTGAGTCAAGTTACACTTGCTCTTATCCAGTGGGGGGAAGGCCTGGAGTCCAACCTGTTGGGTGTGAGCTCTGAAAAATGAGAAGCAGATAAGGGAACGCTATGCCCTTGTACAGGGGAGTAGCTAGCTCCCCTAGAAGAGGGACCCTGGGGCATGGGTTTGTTCTGTGCTGCTCTAGTGGTATCTATAGGACCAGAGATCTTTACTTTGGAGCTTTATTTTCAGGCAGTGATTATTTTTCTGTAATTTGTGGTGTTTTGTTTTTGTTTTCCTTGAGTTGCTAATTCCTTTTACAATGCAAGAAGAAACCAGGAAAGGGGTTTCCATGGTAGATTGGGTTTGTAAGGTGAGGATGTTGCATCTTCACTAGAACTGGGAGCAAATATATGCAAAGTATCCAACAGGTGAGGTGAGCCTCAGGGAGAAAGTCTGGGCCCTTTGGAGAACCCCCCTTTCCCTCGGCAGGTCCTCCTTCTAGAGCAGCCATCAGCTCCAGCCCTGGAGATTTTATTCTTTTGTTTAAGCCAAGGAAAATAATTTCCTCATAGAGCAGCTGGAATTTCAGATTTGGCACCTCTTCAGAGCAGCCATACATAAAAGTAGGAAACTTGTTCTTTACATACTTGGGGAGAAAAAGTCCTCGATCTTCCTGAAACTGACAGGAAAGCTGCAGTGTATGCCTCCTCAGCCCTTTTGGGGACATTTTCAGGGAATCTCTTCAGCAAATGTGTGACTCCTTTAGGAAGCTGGGGGGTGGGGGAGGTGTTTCGAAGATGGTACTTTTGAGGGAAGATGCTGTTCTGCTTGTGAACGAGGGAGGAGGGGTGAAAAGATCCAGGTTCATCTGTCCATGGGAAAGGATTATGCTTTCTAGGACGGTAATCAGTTAAACTGACACTTGAAGAGAAGAAAACTCCGAGTAGACTCAAGTAGGAAAAACAAGAACAAGACCTTTGGGGCAAGTATGACGTTGGCTAAACATGCAACCTGTCTCCAGTTCCGCCCACATATCCATGGGAGCTTGGCTTGTATGAAAGCTGAGGGGTCATGATCTCTGGAGCTGAGAGATAAATCCCAGTCACAGACAATTTTAAGAAATTATTTTATTATTTTCATTTTTAAAAACATATCTTTATTGGTTTCAGAGAGATGAAGGGAGAGGGAGAGAAACATCACTGATGAGAGAGTCACTGATCAACTGCCCCCTGCAACCCCCCCCACCAGGGATAGAGCCCAGGACCCAAGCAGGAGCCCTGACCTGACCAGGAATTGAACCTTGATCTCCTGGATCATAGGTCAATGCTCAACTGCTGAACCACGCTGGCCAGGCAAGAAAAATTTTTTTTTAAAATGAGAAAGCAGCATTTTTACCCACACAATAATAACAAGGAATAACAATTCCACAAATAGTCCATCATGTCAGTATTAGCTAGCTTTCCCAATGTCATGTAACATGCTCAGAAGATGATTAAAAAACGGTCTGGAACATATTGATCACCAGGTGTAAAACTGGGCTGGCCAGATGTTTAGTTCCTAATAATTAGGGGATATCAAAAGAAAAATGTCATCCATTCATCATTTACTTTAATATCCACCCCTTAAACAGAGCACTAACTTCCACTATTGCCCAGCTGAATTTATTCTTTAAGGAAAATCCCTATTGGAAATGGTATAAAAGTTGAGAAAGATCCACAAGGATACTAAACTTCAGCATTGCATGGCCTTACGCAGATAAAAGCATGAGCAGGTGAATTCACTCAGGTCCTCCCTGAAATAAGTGCTGTGCTGGGCGATGTAAGGGATGGAAAGCTGATGTGGTCGGATTTCTTCTTACCTGATATAGGTTTACAATCCAGGAATTGTAGACAAATATACAAGTACATAAACAATTATAATATGGATGAAGTATGATTGATATGATATAGATATAAACATAAAAATATTCTGAGTGGGTCAGAACTGAATTCATGGAAGAGAAAAAGTGTTTTCAAAGTTAAAGATGGTAAGTGAGGGGGGTAAGGACATTCCAGGCAAGGGGATCAGAATCCTTAAAGAGGTGAGATGTCACCTGGGGTGTCCTTTGCAGGAAAAATAAGAATACTTAACATTGGTATTGGGTGTTACACCCCACAAAGAGTTTCATTATACCCATTACTTCATTTTGATTTTCCCAACTATCTTGTGAGCTAAGCTAGTCATTTCACAGATAAAGAAACTGAGTGAGGTTCAGTAAGGTTAAGTGTCTTGTGCAAAGTCGCCTAGATTGGGAGTGGTGTGGTCAGGACACTGATCTAGGTTCTGAGTTCAAACTCAGAGCTTTCTCTAGGCTACCGTGGTGCCTCTCTACATAGTCAGCTGAGGTATTCTGTCTTGTTTTGTTTAGTTGGGGCATGAGGCTATTTCAAAGGAAAGAAAAGAAATCTTGAGAACAGGAGACCAGTCTAGACTGCAGAGGGTTTCAATGTCAAGCCAAGGAGATTAGTTATGTCTACAAGTTATCATGATGAAAGGAAAACCAAGAGAATGAAAACATTAGCATATTTTGGAGAACATGTCACACAGTTGCTAGAAACAAAACAGAGGTCATGGCTCACCACTCACACTCTGGCCTGAAAAGCTTCAGGGGTGTTATCTTACTGGTTCTGGGTAATTTGGACTCGTAACTCCAAATAGGTGAGAATTACCCTCCTTATGTATAATGCTGGGCGATGTCAGCCCTACTATCACCATATGGCTAGAGTCCTACCCACATCTTAGAATAAAATAATCTGGGAACTCCAGCCCCTTTCACTGGATTTGATGGTTCCAATGAATGTTTAATATGAAAATCAGTATTTGAAAACATGCTTCATGCTTTTTCTTGCAAATGACTAAGATGTTGCCATATTCTTAGAAAGTGCCTTATATAGGCAGGAATTCTGTGAGAACTTTAGAAGTCAATGTTAACATTGAGTAAACATTCCTGGGCAAAGCCAAGCACTCTTTGTATCAGTGAAAATGGTTCCTAAGATTAGACATGTTTTATATTTGTATCTTCATCTTGAGAAAAAAATTCATAATTTCCAGAAAGGAAATAAGAGTCCTGAATGAACACATTTACTAAACTAAAATCCAGAATAAATAAGATCTGGCCCTGAGCATCTTCCTAGCCTCCTTTCTTGCCCCATCCCTCCTGAACTCTGAGCTCCAGCCATAATGAGTCTTGTGTTCCTCAAATGTTCCTGCTCTTTCTAGACTCTAGCCTTTGCACGTGCCATTCTTCTTTCTGGACCATACCTCCCATTTCCCATTCCTCCCCACCTCTGCCTGGCTAACTCCTAGATATCCTTTAAGTTTGGTTGTTATCTTTTTGTTTGGCAAATCTCCTTTGACAAAACCTTCCTTCTTCATCTTTCTATTCTTCATCCCTTTGTTGTCACCCCCCCCCCCCCATTTAGAATGGGGGCCTCCTTCCTGCTTCTGTGGGTCTCTGTACTTAGCCTGATTATAGCATTTTCACAACGCATCATAATTGTGTCTGCACATCCCACTACACTGTGGGTTCGATGCTGGTAAGGACCCATCAATTTATTCTCTCTGCTTCTCTGTGTGCCAATGGCTAGCGCTGAGTGGATGGTCAGCAAACTGCTGAGCAGCTGAGAGAACCATGCCACTACCAACACTCACACCAGGTTTAGGATTTTCACATAAAGGCTCAAACAGCAAGGGTTAGGAACCATTCCAAGAAACTGTCTTTCTTTGCTATTGATTATTAAAAAAGACTTTGGGGTCTAGCTAGCTGTAACTACAGTTAATCCTTGAACAACGTAAGGCTTAGGGGCACTGACCTCTGTACAGTTGAAAATCCGCATATAACTACAGTCAGCACTTCATATATGCGGAGTTGACCCTTGAACAAAATGGGTTTGAACTGCATGGGTCAATTGAGCTACACAGGTCAACTGAAAAAAACAATAAACCACGTACAGTGGACCCACACAGTTCAAACCCATGTTGTTCAAGGTCAACTATACATTTATTCCAGAGTTTGTACAGGGCGTGTTTTAGCATTTAGGAAAGGTTGAAGTGTAGAGATTTTGATTAACTGTGGCCTATTTAAAAATTGGTCCTCAGCTGTTCCTAGGTATAAACAGGTCAATGTTTAGGCATGCCCTTCTTATGTTCCTGACTCAGCTATTTGACCAGAGCAGTAAAAGAGCCAAAGGTGCTGATTCTGTACTTTTACACTTATACTAACATAGATCATATGTTAAAAATCTATAAAGAAATACCTATCCCATTAAACAATATAGATAAGACCCAGGAGACAAAAGACAAAGATGGACTCTATAGCAAAATGCCCCTTATTGGTCAATTTATAAGATTTTAGAATTGGGGGTTAATGGTCACACTTCTGGTGGAAGAAATTACAGTGAAGTTTGGGGCAACTACTTGTGCCAAGTGCAATTCTGTGTTGCCAAGCAATAATGTTATGCTGGAAAAGATGGATTTAAAAGAACCAGCTAAGCATCAGCTTATTATACAAAGATGTTCAAAACATTTATATGAGGGTTTATGGAAAAGGGTCAACTTAAAATCTGTTTGCAGACATGAAAGAACTGCTGATTCCACACACAGAAGAAAAGCTCCTGCTAAGGGACAGGTCCTTTCTAGTGGGATGGGTGACAGAAGTAGTATGTAAATCTCTCCCTGTTAATACTTCCATACTCCTAAATTATCACATAACCAAAGAACTTTTTTATTTTTCATTTTTATTGATTTCAGAGAGAGGAAGGGAGAGAGAGAGAGACAGAAACATCGATGATGAGAGTCATTGATTGGCTGCCTCCTGCACACCCCATACTAGGGATCAAGCCTGAAACCCAGGCATGTGCCCTGACCTAGAATTGAACCGTGACCTCTTGGTTCATCCGTTGATGCTCAACCACTAAGCCAGCCGGCCGGGTGTCCAATGAACTTTTTAAAAAGAACCCGAAGATCTATCTTGTCCAAATTCTCATTTTACAGATGAGGCTTGTGGGAATTAAACATTTGCCTAAGCTCAGTCCTGGATGCTGGCAGAAAAATAACTAGAACTATATGAATTCATCTCATTGTGCTTTATAAATAACACAGAAAAAAACCATTATCTGTTCTTAATCGGCTGGCCACCATTTAAACAGTGTGCAACTGAGAGATTAGAAAGGCGCTGAGCAAAGCCATCAAGCATCCACAGCTATGCTTCCCAGGCAGAGGGGCAGCAGGCAGCTTAGTTTTGGGAGTGTTTCCAATTTGCATGAGTGGAACATGAACAAATAAGATAAAGTTGGCTCCAGGAAAGTAATTTCCCCAGTTCCCCTGAGCCTTGGATTTGGAAAACTGTAGCCTGCTCTGAAATTCGGGACCATCACTGGGTAGAACGCCCCATGTGATCTCAGCCCACGCATGGAGGCTTGTCAAGGTCCTAGGTGCTGGCTCGCCCACAGGCTGTGGCTGAGACAGAAAAACAAAGAAAAAATCCTCCCCAAATACACACATAAGCAAAAAACATCTTCCTGAGAGCTGGAGCCAAAGAAATGAGTTCAAGACTCCGATTCATCTATCAAGACAAATAAACTCGTCTATGGAGGTTAGGAGGCCAACTTAGGAAGTAAACACAAGTTCATCTTTGGGAAAAACACAGAAGCCATCCCTAGAATTTATCTCCACAGTGAGAAAAGGGCTCACTCTTAAGGAGTGGTGTTCTGAAAATGCCAACAGGTGAACTGGTTCAAAGAAGCAACTCTAGAGGCAAACAGAACCAAGATGTTAGCCTTCCTCTCACTGCACAGAAATGTAGAATCTGAGCTGAAGGAGCACCCCCAGTGGAGAAGAGAGCCCAATGGTGCCGCAACAGCAGCAAATGGAAGTCTGATGGGTGAACGGTACTTCCTCCCTCCAGGAGTGCCAAGCTCCTGCGCTGGAGCACCCACTTTTGTTCCCTGGCCAACACTGCCCTTACCTGTATCACTTCTCTGGTTTGGCTGGCTAGTGGTTCTCCTGGTCCCCGCCCCCGCTCCTACCCCAGCCCCCAACCAACCACAGGTGTGAGCCTGAGTCCACATTCCTTTCGTCTCTCTTTGTCTCCCAGCATCACTAGAGTATCTGGTCCAGGTCCTGTTCATCCCTTCTGCTGCATGGATCTCTCATCCCCTTATCAAGTCCTCCCTTTTTAGGTAGAGCTTAATTCTGCACTCCGTTGAGTGTGGGCTGGACTTAGTAACTCACTTCTAATATGACAGAGGGGACAATGTGTGACTTCTGGGACTAGGTCATGAAAGGCATTGCAGCTCCCTTCTTGCTTTTTCCTGGATCACTTGTTCTGGGAGATGGCAGCTGCCACGTTGTTAGGATGCTCCGGCAGTGCGATGCAGAGGCCCAAGTGATGAGGAACTAAATCTTCATGATTGTAGTTATATGAGTGAGCCGATGCAGAGACAGAGCCTGCAGTCCAGTGAAGCTTGCAGATGGTTGCAGTCCCCACTGACATCTTTTTTTTTAAAAAATATGTCTTTTTTTTTTTTTAATATATCTTTATTGATTTCAGAGAGGGGAAAGGAGAGGGAGGGAGAGAGATAGAAACATCAATGATGACAGAATCATTGATCAAGCCCGCAACCGGGCATGTGCTCTGACCGGGAATCGAACCCCTATCGCCTGGATCCCAGGTCGACGCTCAACCGCTGAGCCACGCCCGGCCGGGCTTAAATATGTCTTTATCGATTTCAGAGAGAAGAAAGGAGAGGGAGAGAGAGAGACAGAAACATCAATGATGAGAGTCACCGATCTGCTGCCTCTTGCACGCCCCCTGCTGGGGATCGAGTCTGCAACCCGGGCATGTGCCCTGACCAGGAATCGAACCATGATCTCCTGGATCCTAGGTCGATGCTCAACCGCTGAGCCACGCCAGCCGGGCCCCACTGACTGCAGCCTTATGCGAGACCTCAAGCCAGGACTACCTCCGTAAGTCTGTCCCAAATTTCTGATCCACAAAAACTTTGTAAGATAATAAATGTTCAGTGTTGTTTTAGGCGTCTAATTTTCAGGCTAATTTATTATGCAGCAATAAATAACTAAAACAACATCTCTGAACTTTCTCTACCATTAACTGAGTTTTCCCTTAATTAAATTATCTCTTTTTGGAGAATGTGAGTGTTTTTTTGTGTGTGTGTGTTTTGTCATAATGGTCTCTTCCCAAGGGTTAGGGTAAAAAAACCCCATATTCATAAAGAGTCCTCAAGGACGGGCATTTATTGATTTGGGGCCACTGTGGCTCAACCCCAAGGAGATGTCTGCCATGATGATAATATATATTTTCAAGGATTACTGTTAACATGCTCTTTGTGCTTCTAACCTAGAATCTTTTATGCTACTTCATCATCGCATAAAAAAGGATGGCCCTTATATTTCCCAGAATCCCCAAAACAGAAGCCTTGACTATGAGCATCTGTAACCTTAAATAGACAGAGATGGTACAAGGGATTTTTTTTTTTAGTCTTGTATTTAAGAAATAGTGACTGTGATTTACCTGCTATATAGACATAGATAAACCTTGAGGACATTATGCTAAGTGAAATAAGCCAGTCACAGAAGGGCAAATGCTCCATGATTCCACAGGTATCTAAAGCAGTCAGGCTCATAGAGCAGAAAGTAGAGTGGTGGCTCCCAGGGATTAGGGGGAGAGAGGAATGGGAGTGGCTGTTCAACGTGTAATTTCAATCACGCAAGATGACAACGTTCTAGAGATCTGCTGTACAGCAGTGTGCATATGGGTAGCAATACTGTACTTACTATACACTTACAAATCTAAGAGGAGATATTTCATGTTATGGTTTTTAACCACAATAAAAAGGAACAGTGAGATTAAAATGAACTTCCAAGAATTCCAAGGTTCACAGCAATGATTACTTTTTTTGGCAATACTCTAGAACAGAATGTAATACTGTCTCAAAAACACCTCAAAAGTAAAAAAAAAAAAAAAAATTACTTACTTTTACATTAAAACACAAATGTTGTTCCCTTCCTCCTGGAAGACTGGCAGGGTGGGAAGGGAGGTAGGATGTCATAGAAACATAGGATAGTATGTTGTAATCCCAAGAAGTCTTAGAATCACTGATGTATATTTGAGGTTTCAAAATAAATAGGCTTAAGGGAAAATACCTGGGCATTTGAAAAGATAAATTCCAATCAAAGGACTGACATCACCAGTTTACTATCTGATTGTCCCTACAGCAAAGGCCACTAGATACAATACCCACGGAAAAGGGCAGAGGGCAAAACAGAAACCCGTGAAAACGCAGATAAGCAATGAGCTCATGCACAGATAAGAGGGGTATGCATTACATCAGTAAAGGCAGAGAAAAATAAAGAATACTGAAATACTTTCTATTCAATAATCCACGACTGGATCAAAAATGAAGAACATATAGATGGTAAGTTTCTGTTATATCATTTCCCACAAAAATTAGAAAAGAAATTATCAAAAGAGGGGAAAGGGCACACAAAGGGTTGAATTTTCATGGTGCAGAGACCTAATTCTCATTGTCATATAGTAAACCAGGGGTGGAATAGTGGGAGGCATGGAGGGATGTGAAAGGAACTTTGGATATTACATGGACAAGGGGAATGGGGCAAGTTCTGATTGAATTCAGAATATACACGAATGCTCTCAAAGTTGACTGACAGTTGAAGTATGCTTTCTCTTTAGTTATTCCTCAGCTTGCTACTTTTTTTTTTAAGCTAATTCTTTGAAGCTTTTCAATGACCACTCTCAGGTGGGGGCCCCATCTGAAGGACATGAGAGAAAAGCCAAAGCTCTAAGGAAGCCTTTCTGGCCAAGACCAGAACAATGCTCCGAGCTCCTTCCTCGCCCAGACATTAGCGGGGTGGGGGTGGGGGTGGTGTCCAAGGTGTGTGACTCAATTCTGGCCTGGCTCCCACCAGGCCTACGGCTCTCAGGCCTTCCTCTAAGAGTGCTTCCAGGAATCAGGATGAAGGAAAACAATGCCCTCCCCTTGCATTGTCTCAAGAGAGAATATTGCCCGGCCAGATGTGGCTCAGTGGTTGAGCATCGACCTAGGATCCAGGAGATCGGGGTTCGATTCCCGGTCAGGGCACATGCCCGGGTTGCGGGCTAGGCGGCCGATCAATGACTCTCTCATCATTGATGTTTCTATCTCTCTCTCCCCCTCCTTTCCTCTCTCTGAGATCAATAAAGATATGTTTAAAAAAAAAAAAGAGAGAGATTACCATCAATACACACTGACTTGCCCAGTAAGGAAACAAATTGGTGTGGAAGCGGGGATGCCACCAGGTTCTCCTGAGCCATCTATGGGGCTGGAGGGGCAGAAGGGAAGGAGAGAGGCAGCAAACAAGCAGAGAAGTTGGGCAGGAACCACTGTCTTCCAATCACTGAGATTTCTCTCTCTCTGATTGCTTATGGTCCCTCACAACAAAACACAAACAGAAGCTTCTCCAGGAGGAGCAACCTTGGCACCAGAAATTCTCTTTAGATTTCCTACGGGAGCCTTCATGCGAGTGTTGCTCCTGGAAGTCCTCCCAGAGCGAGACAGTTCTCCCTGAAAAGTGTTGATCAGGCTCACTGTATAATGTTTTCTTGTTAAGAAATTAATTTTAAAAAGAGGAGGCTGGTCTAAATAAAAATGAACCAAAGAAATACCCATTTCATGTTCGACAGAGCTTTTTCTATCTTTGTTTCTTTCCTCCATCAGGCCAGGCCCGCCTCCTCCCCTAAAGTCTGATTGACTTATTATATTAACACAAGTTCTGTTTATCTATGCATTTTCATTACCAAGAACAAATTTGAAAAAAGCACACTCTCCACTGAAAAATCACATTTAACAAATCCCTTTAGGGACAGGGGAAAGTGCAAACCATTGAAAAGATCAATTTGTGGGAGGAGAAAGTCAGTCCCAAATCACTCCCCTGCACTACGCTCTAGTGCACATCTAATGTAGATGCCCCGGCCATATCTACAACCAAGGAAGGCTCTCGGTCTCTCACTGCAGCCCTGAACCGCTGAGACCTTCATCGCTCTCAAACCAAAGCATGCAAAATGTAAAACCAAAAGCGTGAATAAGAACACCTTTGTTTTCTCTTCCAGATGCCTAAGACAACTCAAGGCAGCTCCCAAATTGGGGAGAGGAGTAATGGGCAATGAACCCGGGGGGGGTGGGTGTATGCCTCGGTGCATTTTTCTATTTGATTAAGATGGATTTATCTTGAAAAACAGATACAATCAATCCTGTAGATCAGTGTTGAATGGTATAATGCACACATTTCAATGCACTAAATAATTTACTGAAATAAAATTGCCAATTAAAAAAAGGCTAATTTATCTGTATATGGGCTCTCCCCACGTGTTCATTTTACACGATGTCCTATTTCTTCTGCTCTGACACACCTGGCCCACCAGGTTAACGAAGCCCTTCTGGTCCATGTGCATATGGCGGTGGTGAAACCTGGCCGGAGGAATCGCGTACATTTGTACAAGGTGCAGCATGAGTATATTTTAGCCAAAAGTGATGCCCACCAATGCGCAACTCTAGGTCCTGCTGAAGGCACTGTTTTTGACGTATCTGGGTATGAAACACTAGCTTGGAATTTACAAAGAATCCTCCCCCTGCCCCAGCCTTTGAAATACCTCTTCTAGTCAAGCACTACATTCCACACAGTCACTGAGTACATGTCCCAACAAATCAGGGGACTTCTGTGCGCCTGAGGGGAGAGGGCCAGTCAGCGAGGCCCATGTGGGGCTTTCACATCTACCATGCCTATTTCCTTTCTCCATCTGTGCTGACAAAAAAAGGAAAAAAAGCTTGCTTTCGGTCTGGCACTGTACCCGGTTCTTGATCACTCAGTTTAGGCTAAGCAATCCCAGGTCCCCAGAACTGGCAAGTTCCAGCACACACGAGGTGAGATGGCCTCTTTGCTTTTGCCTGGATGGTCACTGAACAGACGGGGTTCTCTAATAGCATATGCTGGGCCCTCAGGCCCCACGCACAGTCCCAGGGCTCAGCCCAGCAGAGGGATCAGGCCTCCGTCAGTACCTAACACATCTAAGGGAGCCACATTGGTATTATGCCATATTTGGTGTAGAGAATATCAGGGTACTTAGGAAGGGAGGTCCACACTGGCTTTCAAAATTCTGGGTCTGCCTAGGAGGGCTTGAGCAGTTTTTCTCTGAGTACCAGGAATGTTGGCTAGAGGAAGGGAAGTGGTTATAAAGAACGTCCTAGAACTGCCTGGGGGACCAAATCTGCAACCTAGGTATGTGCCCTGACTGGGAATCAAACCCACCATCTTTTGGTGCACAGGACGATGCTGCAGCTGAGTCACGCCGGCCAGGGCCTGAACTCTCTTTTTATAGATGTCTTTTCAGACAGCTTGCTTCTTTTAAGTCCTTCAATTAAAAAAGATACAGGCCGTAAATTCAAAAAAAGTCACCAGCACCCAAGCACTGTCATGCTTTAGGGACTTAAATGTGCCTTCATCTGCTATAATTTGTGTTAAAACATACAGTATAATCTACTTTGAATGCACTAGAAGCCCACAGGGCAGCGTTTTTCATACAAGATATTAAACCTGGTTGGAACTCAGCAAGAAACAGAGCCATGTGGGGAAATCCGTCCGTGCCTATTGGACCCTTGACTGATCACGTTTCAAAGCCTAGTGCTTCGCTAAAGGATCTTTCTCATAAAATAAGCAATCCTATTACTCAGAGCATTCTGTGCACACCATAGCTTTGAAGGAATTTGAGAGTTCGCAAATTCAAAGTTGAAAATTAAAAACTGACAACTAAGACTGAAATCCATTTATTCATGGTAAAATGAATATAGCTTTGAAAAGTCTATCCTCATTAGGATCATTACAGTGTAACCTGTAAACTGGTGCAAAGCTAACTAGCCTCTTGCCCACAAAAAGGGACCTGTTTTCTAAAATGAGCAAAAGACTGAGGAGACACCACAGAATAACAGTAACTTTAATATATTTCTTTATTCAAGAATGTTTCACTAGTGTCTTAACTGGTGCTATTTTTATTTTGCCAGATTTAGAGGATCTCTTCCCCTGCTCCCAAAATGCATTCAAATAAATCCTGGCCCTTGCAGGAGTGATCAAAGCTTCCCAATTCACAGAGGAATGTCCATTCCTCCAAGCTGGGGGAGGTTTCCTGGCTAATGAACTAGAACGCTGTCAGATGTCTGGTTGCCAAGTAATACATTAAAGTGCTTCTCTAATGAGATTTCTGCAAGGTAACTATAAAACCATAAGAAGTACACAGCTTCAGTGAAGCAAAAACATTAAAAAAACCCAACTAAATGCCTTTAAGGGAAAGAAGAGTCCAACACAGCGGTTAAAAAGCTAAAGAGAATTTGACAAATGGAAAAATGAAGTCCAGTAATTTCACATCTGAGGAAAGGGGTGGACACAAGGCAGAGCCGTGGAGTAGTCAGATTCTAAAGGAGCCGCCCGAGGAGCTCAGGGTCTGACTTTAGTATCTCCCTTCCAAGCACCCTTGTCTGTCTGTAACATGGCCCTGTGGTAAACCTGGCTACGAATGCCCCCTACCATGCAAAGAAGGGACAGCTCTTCATTCTCAGAACTGGCACCCGAGAATTTAGGAACAGTCTGTAAAAACCCTGAGCACCAAGGCTCTTTGTTAGAACCAATGTAACGGAAATTCTCACCTGGAACACAAACGGCAGCAGCGCCGTGAACTCTGCTGCGGGCCACTCCGAGCAGGTTCTGGAAGCTCTTGCCTGGGCTGCACTTGTCACTCGGCCTTCAGTGTTTAACCCCAGAGCCCCCGTGACACCAGCGAGGCTGAGAGCTGGGGACAGCCCTCGGGTCTGGATTCGAGCGCGCCTACGGCTCCATGGGCGCTGTGCTGGGCCCACCAGGAGACTGAGTGCGAGCCACCCGTCAAAGGACGGGGTAGGGTCTGAAAACCAACAGAGGTGGATGCGGGTGTTTAAGCAAAGAAGAGAAGCCTGAGGTGGGGAAGGAAGTACCTGTTAAGTACCTTCTAACATCTGAAGGGGCCTGTCGGGGAATGGGAAGGCTGGGTTTCAGCTACTCCAGGGGAAGCACCAAGATCAAAGTCGCACTACCTGCTTAAGGTCAAGGGAACAAAGGGCCTGTCGGCAGATGAAGCTGTCCGGCAATAAACCAGACTTCCTGAGATGCAGTCGTGTGTCTGTGAGCAATAGCTTAGCATGGTCAGGGATGAAGTCCTCATTTTATTTAATCAAACTCACTCAGTTGATTCCAAAGAAAATTTTGTATTACTTAATATTATCAAAGCTTTTAAATAGCTAACCTCACTAGCACTGGGAAATGCTTTATTCAAGGTTAAAAGAATTCTTTTTCAAAAGATGGTGCCCTAATTTATACGCAAGAAACAAAGCATGGATATTAAATAATTGCTTCTATGAGGCCACAGAACACAATAAATCAGTCCTCCCTTCGCAGAGGGTTTTTAAGGTAAGCACATTTTAAAAAGCCAAATAATTGACAGAACAGTTACCCTAAGACTCCAAGTCCAATGCAAATGCTGGGATGTGGTAGCCTTCAGGTGAATTTTGTACCAAAGCTTTAGTATTTAGGAGTATAACAGAAAATGGGAAGCAAAGGGAAGGGAATTACGGTGTTAACATAATCTCTGGATTCAGACAGATCTAGGTTCTAATCTAGGGGACTCTGGGTAAGTTAATTAACATTTTGAACTTCAGCTTTCTGATCTATAAAATGGGGTAATAACAGTATCCAGGCCTTGTAAGACTGTTATGATATATGCACAGGACTTCCCATGCTGTCTGGCACACAGTGAGCACTCAATAAATGGTCACTGTTATTTGGGATTTCAAGTTAATTATTTTAAAATGGGATAGAATTTGCTTTCTTGGTCAAGGAGGAGGCTGAACTAAATGACTTCTGTAGCTCCTTCCAACCACTACACTCTAAGGTCCTATTCCACATTACTTCTCCCCCTCAACTCACTCCTGCCTACAACCTCCCACCCCCCTCCACCAGGGGCCATTAGCAAAAACAACAGCAACAGCTATTCATTGGTTGATAAGAACATTCAGATGTGCAGCTAATTTAACCCTCTCAATAACCTTTTGAGGTTGGGGCTATCTCCCTTTTTACAATGGTGAAAACTGAGGCACAGAAAGGTTGAATAATTTGTCTAAAGTCACAAGGCTCAAAAAATGGGAGGGCTAGGATTCAAAACTAGGCAGTCTGGTTCTAGAACCCAAGCTCCTAACCACTATCCCATTTTACCTTATCTGTAACCAAAAATCCTGCCTTGACAAATCAATTAACAAACATACAAGTAAACTCCTTGTTGCAGTTGATGGAAAAATGGTAATAGATCCAGTGTTTGCTTTCAATCTCCTCTGTCCTCAACACAGTTCTTCTAGCTCAAAATTCCAAAGCTTCGTTCCTAATTATCAATTTTTCTCTCTCTTCCCTCAAAACACCCTTACCCTTGATGGGCCAGTGATATAAATATGCATTTCCTATTACCTGTGGGTTTAGAGTTAAAAAAAAAAAGGCTCTACCATGTTCCTCTGTAATGCAGACTGGATGCATGGAGGGCTGGCTAATCCAGAGCTTACTGAACCCTGAGCAGTCAGGCATTTCAGAAATGCACTTGTATGATGACCAGGAGGTTCCCCTAACAATGGAAAGTTACCGACAGAGCAGTTAGGACTCTAGGCAACCGGCTTCACCACCACCCCCGCCATCCTGGGAGCTGCCACCTGGGCAGAGCTGCTCCTGCCCGCAGGGTCCTCGGTCCTCCTGGCTCAACTCAATGCCTCCTGCTGCAGTTGCTCATTTCTTCTTGTCCTCGACGTTGTGCTCCAGCCCCAGTGATTAATGCCTTCTATTTCAGGGGAGAAAATGACCTTGCCGTCCAGGCAAGTGGGAATCGTTCATTCCATCTATGAGAGAAGCACAGAGCTACGTGGCTCAACCAACCCAGAGTACTCCTCTTTGCTGTCTCCTTGCTGAATACATCACTTCTTCAGGCAAGCACTACACTGTCTTGTAATTTACTTTTCTTTTTAAAACAAAAACAAACTGCAGGTGATGCCCTGCATCTTGTTTCTAAAATTCACATCCCACTGTACTCCGTCAGTAAAGGCCCCTCCGCCTCCACCTTCCAACACTGCTCAATGAGATGCAAATAGAAACCATTTCAGCTTTCCAGTTGAACAGCCATGAAAAAGAAAGAAAAGAGCAGCGCCTTGCTTATCGCTGTGTTACACATTAACACGGTCCTCCTCTGCAGAGGTTCTCCATGGTAAGCACACTTTAAAAAGTCAAATAACTGACAGAATAATTACTCTGGCACTCCAAGGTCAATGCAAACGCTGGGAGGGAGCCTTCGGTTGAATGCAATACCAAAGCTGCAGTCCTCAGGAACGTAACTGAAAATGTAATGCAAAGGGAAAGAAATTTCCCAACTTCTTCACTAAGATGTGATAGAAAACATAGAGCTCAAAGGAAAGAAAGCTAGGAAGTTTTAACTGAAATCTTCCCAAGTGCCTCCTGTCCAGCAATCTCTCCCCCACTGACATTTAACAGTGCTTTAACACTATCACTCTTATGCTGTTGGTCTCAATAATGGTTGTAAATAATAAAAAGTACTATTGCCCTTACATCACCACTAACACTGCCGTTACTGAGCTTATTACATGCCCGGCACAGTGCACGCACTTCCATATGCTATTTCAGGTAATTCTTGTAAGAATCCAATGAGGTGGTTATGCTTATATTAGCCCCATTTTACAGATGAGAAGTCAGAGGTTCTGAGAGGTTTAATGACTTGCACAGAGTCACAGAGCTTATCAGTAGCAGAGCCAGGATTCTATGGTAGGTTTAACTCCAGAGCTTTCATCCTGACTATGATTCCCAGGTTTCTGAGTAATGGCTCACTGACATGGCTCTTTCCATCCCCATGAATGAATGAATGAATGAATGACTACATGAATGAACAAACGAACAAACAAGTGAATGTGTTTCTGAACACTAGCTTTTTGAAATAAAGTATTCTCTCCTGGCCGGCGTAGCTCAGCAGTTGAGCATCGACCTAGGACGCAGGAGATCGAGGTTCGATTCCCAGCCAGGGCACATGCCCGGGTGGCGGGCTCGATCCTCAGTTGGGGGCGTGCGGGAGGCAGCCCATCAATGACTCTCTCACCATTGATGTTTCTCTCTCTGTCTCTCTCTCCCTTCCTCTCTCTGAAATCAATAAAGACATATTTCAAAAATAAATAAAGTGCTCTCTCTCAGAATAGTGAGAAATATCTAAAACTGAGTATTGAAATATTTAGATTTCAAAATGCGATCATTTCTCCACCTGCTTAAAATGCAAAGGGGGAGGGGTGGCAGAACTGCGTTCTGTCTTGAGTGCTCCGGGCCACAGGGGTTAGTCATAATGGCTGAAAGAACAGATATTTAAAAGAATCTTGATTTCCGATACACGAAGGGGTTTACTAAAGTTAACATCAATGTCTTTTCTTCCAAGACATTTATTTTTCTTACCTTTTATTAGAATTGATTAGAGAGAAGGCCAGTCTTACCCACCCCCACCCCACACCCCCATTCCCCACAACACACACCCGTCCAGGAAATACGAGGAGACAAACCAAACAGCCAACAGGAAGGAAAGTGCCCCAAGACATTAGCTGGGTGAGTCCTACCCATGGAAGCCCTTTGGGTCTCAAAAAGAGCTTTCCTTTTCCCCGCCCAAGGGGACATCTACGTTGGCTCTCTGCTCTTCACTCTCTCCGCCCTGTCCTGGCCCCACGTTCCTGGAATTCCTGGGGTGCGGGTGCGAGGAGCATGCTGAGAGGTGCCATCGGCCCCACCTCCCCTCTCCTCCCCTGGGAGTCAACATCCAGCCTCTACAGAGCTCCCCCTTTTGGCAGCTCAGGAAGTGAGGACCCCAACCCGGGTTCTCCAAGGGTGCCTGCGTGGACACCTTCGGAAGCCCTCCCAGCCTTGGCGTGGGAACCAGGGGACCTGGCCCCCGCCACCAGCCTCCTTCTAAACGCACTTGGCGACCACTCTGGCATTTCCCGTCCTTCACACATCCCTCTTCTTGGCGGCTCGCACCCGGGCGGGCGGCACAAGTAGGGAAGCCTGCCTGTCAGGGGATTAAAAATGGTTGCTGCTAAAATGCTTAAGAATTATGAAAGGAGGAAGCTGATGTTTAGATTTACTCTCCTCCCCCTCACACCATAGACCATGGAGCTTCCCCTCAGAAAGGAAAACATTCTTAGCCTCTGTTTAAACATTTATCAGAAGTTGTATGGACTTGCAGATTCTCCGAAGTCACATTTTTATTAGTCACATCCTTCTTGGTGTGTGGTGTGACCTTCGTATCAGACAAGGAGGAATGCTTGGACCCCAGGCAGAAATCATTTGGTGCTGGAAGCATCCATTGCCAACAGGGGTTTTCACTCAGCTCAGACACAAGCAGAAGCTGAGCAAAGAACCTGAGCCTCTTGATGGCGGCAGGGCTTCAGGTATGAACAGGTATGAAAAAAATCCCCTTGGTTCTTGGTCTGTGAGGCCTTGATTTTAAAATGAAGCCCCAGGATGGAGCCTGGAACCAGAGAGGGGAAAGCGAGGTTCTAGGTCCTCCCAAAAGGAGGAGTTTTATCCTGGCTCTGAAACACTCCTACTTTGCCTTCTGGGGCCTTCAACACTGACAAATTAGTTTATACTTCAGATATTATGGAAGCAGTGTGCACCTAACACGCCTTGTATCAATGAAAAAAAGACACTGTATGCAGAACCAACTAGGTGCTGCTGGTGTGTACCCAAGAAAGGAAGGCTAGAGCGACAGAAAGCAACCTGCTGCGGCAGGGAGAACGTGGGTTTTGACCCCGGTTCTCACCACAGGTATGTTCCACATTCTACTTGGTTCTGTTTTTTTCCTCTCTAAAAGAAGAAGGTTGAAGCAATCACCTAGGATGTCCTTTGAGGCCATGAATAATTTCTGACTCTTTGTCTCTAATGTCTGAAGAGGAGGAAATGGGTGTAAGCTTCAGCCCAAAGGATATGTCACAATGAGAAAGACTTTCCTGAGAATAAACCTGAGTTTCCAAAGGATACTTTGGAATTTTTCATTCTAGGCCAGTGTGGGTCCCCAGTTGTGGTCTGAGAGAGCTCTTCTGGTACTAGTGTCTTTGGGGTTGTCATGTTTGAAATCTCTTAGGCTGGAATGAAATAGGAATGCGGGTAGAGGAAGGTTAATGGAAAACAGTATGGAGGTTCTTTAAAAAATTAATAATATAACCACCAAATGATCTAGCAATTCCACTTCTGTGTATTTATCTGAAGGAAATAAAAACACTAACTAGAAAAGCTATCTGCATCCCCATGTTTATTGCAACATTATTGACAATAACCAAAACATGAAAACAACCTAAGTGTCCATCGGGATGAATGAATAAAGAAAATGTGGTACATATTATTCAGCCATAAAAAAGAAGGAAACCTTGCCTTTTGCAAATGGATCGACCCTGAAGGTACTGCGTTAAGCGAAGTAAGTGAGAAAGGCAAATATTGTAGATTCCACTTACATGTGGAATCTAAAACAAACAAACAAAAAACCGAACTCATGGATCCAGAGAACAGACTGGTGGTTGCCAGAGGTGGGGGGTAGGGGTGGGGGCAAAATGGGTGAAGGGTGTCAAATGGTAAAAAATTCCAGTTATAAATAAGTAAGTCATGGGGATGTCATGTACAGCATGGTGGCTGAGTTAATAACACTGGATTGTCTATCTGAAAGTTGCGAAGAGAGTAGGTTTTAAAAGTTTTCATCACAAGAAAAAAAATTTGTAACTGTGTGGTGAAAGATGTTAAAACTTATTGTTGTGGTTATTTCGCAATATATACAAATATCAAATCATTATACTGTACATCTGAAACTAATGTAATGTTATATGCCAATTATATCTCAATAAAAGTTTAATAAAAAATGATTACCTGTCTTGCTATGTAAGATGATTAAGCTACTATAAAAACTGTTGGGGTTGGAAGGAATCTTTGAGTCATGTAGTCCAGCCTTCAAACTAGATTACAAAAGTCTTCTCCCCTGCAGATATGGGTCTCTGCCTGAATATTTCCAGAAACCCTCACCCAAGGTTCCCAAATCCATTGTTGAACCACTGTTATTGTTATAAAGTTTTTCCTTAGATGAACTAAAAATCAGCCTTCCTGAAACTTCTACCATTAATTACAGTTCCATCCTCCACAACATCATGAAATAAATTAAATTGTTTTTCCATATGATGTTAAAAAAAGTATATGCTCATTGTAATGATTCAAACAACATACAAGTGTATAAAGAGGCAGTAAATTGTCCTCTTGAATCTCACGATAATCCTAACCCCCCGAATTGCCTATATTAACAGTTTATACATACATATACTTTTTTCATTGTACTTTTAATTAAAAATTTTACATCAATTTTCCTACAAATTGCCTTTTTAGTGAACACTCAATATACCATATATTGATCTTATTAGGTCAACATACACACATCAAGTTCATTCTTTCAAAAACTGTACAGTGTTCCATAGCATGGGCATACCTCTTTAAGAACATTCAGGATGTTTTCATTTTTTCTATATACAAACTATGATATAATAAATATTCTTATACATATGTCCTTATGTATTAGTGCTTTTATTTCTGTAGGGTAGGTTCCCAGAAATGTGATATCTGGGTCAAAGGGTGTGAGGATGTTTAATTTTAATAGACACTCCTAGGATCTATTAGATACTCCAACTATCAAAAAGGTTGTTAGGAATTCTTGGACTTGCCAATAGTGTATGAGGGTGCTCATTTCCTCACACATTTCCCAGCAGCAGGATTTAGAAATTTTTAAAAAGAGGTCATGCTGAAGGAGGAAACACTGTATGTCACTGTTGTTCTAGTTGCACTTTTGGGACTACTTGTGAGGTTGAGCAACTCTTCACATGCTTACTGGCCATTTGCAGCTGCTCTTCTTTTAATTTATTATTTGTAACTTCTGCTCATTTTCTCTTGGTTTAGTTATCAATATACACAAGCTCTTGTTTTTTACAGATATTTACTCTTTATCATATATTTTGCAAATAATTCTCTAGGCATCACTATCTTTCAGCTTTGTCTATGGCATTTGTTGATGGTATTGGTTGACATATGGCATGTCAGCTCTACGAAAGCAGTGATGATGGCTATTTTGTACATTGCTGTATCGTATCCTGGGTATCAAGAATAGTGCCTGGCACATAGCAGGTTCTCAATAAAAAGAATGAATGAATGAATGAATGAATGAATGAATAAATACATATGCTTAAAATTTCCATGTAGCTAAGCGTGTCAATCTTTTCCTTTGTGGTTTCTGGGTTATCAGAACAGCTCTATTTTATTAGCTTTTCTGCAATTAGTTCTTTAATCCATCTTGAATTTATCTATTTTAATCCTCAGATGAGGATATGTTTTTTCAGGGACTCTAGAGAGAGAGGAAGGGAGCAGGGTGGGGGTGGGGGTGAGGAGAAACATTGATATGAGAGAGACACATTGATTGGTTGTCTCGCGCACATGCCCCAAAAGAGCCTGGGCATTGAACCTGCAACCCAGGCATGTGCCCTTGACCTGGAATAGAATCCACGACCCTTCAGTGTGCAGGCTGACACTCTAACCATTGAGCAACACCAACCAGGGCAGGCTTAAACTATTTTTAAGTATACAGTTCAGCAGTGTTAAGTACATTCAGTTGTTGTGCAAACCAATCTCCAGAACACTTTTCATCTTGCAAAAGTGAAACTCTATACTCATTAAACAATTCCCCATTCCTCCCTTCCCCAGCCCCTGACAACTACCCTGCCAGTGGCTGTTTTCATGAAGGGGTTGAATTCAGGTAGATTATCAACCTCTGCTGCTGCCAAGGCCCCAGAATGAAACTGTATGTCCTGGAGACGAGTCTGTGTTCCATGGCACCGGTACAGCACCTGACACACAGAAACATGCACATACTATACATAACCAATGAATGAGTCATTCTTCATTCTTGTCTCTTCTGGCAGGGTGATAGGATGCTTTCTTGTACTCATTAAAGTGATTGATGGTTAACATAAAAGTTGCCATCGTTACCTGGACTAATGCCTTTCCAGGTCAATGTGCAACATGAGCTTCTAGATGGGAGGACGTTGCCAACTCTTGATCACCCAACTAGAGGGCAGGAGAGGAACAGTCTATCTCAAATGGATGCTGATTTTAAAGTACTTTGTATTTTGCCATGTATGAATTGGTTGTGGCAGATATCCTTACTAATTCTGCTTGGGTCAGGCTCACATCATAGCATAAGTAGTCTCAGGGCACTACTTGCTGGTAGTGATTTGAAGAGAGGGAAGTGGGTGGCCAGGGCGTACATGGGGTGGCCTATTAAAAAGTAAACATCTGACACAGATTTACACAATGTAGTTAACTAACTGGGCATATTTGAGAGTTGTTATAATAATCAGTGAAATCAAAGGGGAAAAAATTTTGCATTCATATAGTGCTCACAGTTACAAAGGGCTTTCAAACCCATGACCTCATTTACTTCCCATGACCCTACGCTCACCCTTTAATGCCAGGTCCTGCCAGCTCCATTTTGCAGGTGAGGAAATGGAGGGGCCCGAGAGACAAAGTGATGTGCTCAACAACTACACATTTAGTCAGTGCACAGTCAGGACTCTGGCTCTTTTCTTCTAAGTTTAGTGTTTATTACGCTATCGTTATACCCACAGAGTGTGGTTATATAAACTACCTCATATTCCATGTTGGAAGAAGGCAGGGCATAAATTATAAATATATAAAAACAAAGAGGTTCTGGACTAGCTTGGGCAAGAACAGCCTTCATTTTTTTTCATTACAACCCCCCAAACAACTGCTACCACTCAGTTTCTGCCTCCATCCTTGCTCAGCACATCTCTAGGTATCCTTGCAGGAAAAAGACAAAAAAAGAGGGAAGAACAAAGGCCAAAGTGCCATGGTATAACAGTTCTAGAAGCATTAGAAGTACTACTTCTGATGAGGGCAGTGACCAGACTGAGCCCTTACTGTGCGACAGACAGGCACCACGCTTGAAGTCTCAGAGAGAGTCAGTACTATCACCAACCCTGCAGAGTAGGCATTACGGTACCTACTTCACAGACGACAAAACTGAGGTTCAGAGAAGTTAAGTAACTTGCCCAAGATTGTGCACTTAGTAGGTGGTAGAGTGGGGATTTGAACTCCATGCTATCCTAAACATTAATCTCTGTAATATGTGACTTAAATAAGCATAAAAACGTAACAATTAGAAATTTCTTCATACTCAGACCTGAGGATGAATTGAAGCTTATCGTTACACAAGTAATGAAAACCAAAGTATGTCTGTTTTCTAAGCATTTTTACAGCACTTATCTGCATACAAACAATTAAAAATTTTTTTCTTCTTGTTTGGGTTAATTTCAAATGATCCCTTTCACATAGTAAAGCAACTCAGGCGGGAACCCTCAAATGTGTTGGCATTGTTTCTGATAAGGAAATTGTTAAGGAGTGAAATATCATTTCTTTCTAAATGGTCTCTGTGAAGATCTTTGGTATCTTCCCACTAAATTTTGAGAATGCCATATTTTGCTAAAAAGCTTGTCTCAATTTTCCCTCCCAGCCATGATCTATTTTATCATCTGGTTTTCAAAACTGATTGATTACTATCCTGATGGGGTCTGTGGACTCTATGATACTAAACTCCCAGCCGTCCTTTAAAACAGCCTGCAGCAACGATTTCTAAAATGTAACTAAAAGCAGAGTCTGCGGCCCAGCTATGGCAGGCACTGTGGGGAGGCTGACTCTGCACTCACCTCCACCCTCCTTCTCAGTCCTCCTTGCTGCTAGGGGGAGCTATTTCTGGCCAGTGAGGTTAGACAGACATTTGCCGAGAGGAGAGCTCCTGAGAAACTTTCACCCACCTGATAAAGTGGGACATATGACCGGCACGACCCTTTTCCCTGGTCCTTCTAACTGCTTACAATTAGGACTCAATAATAGGAGGTGCAGCCCCCTTTTTTTGGCCATTAAGCTTGGGTTCCTGACGGCACTGCTGAGTGGTTAGACCCACACCAGCAGCAGTCCACACCTGGACTCCTGGTCCTGCAAATACAGCGGGCCCTCCATACCTGTGGGTTCCGCACCTGCAGATGGGAGTATTTTTTATAAAAATGTTAATGTTGTTGCTGATGTGTATCCTGTAGTTAGGCTTACGATGGTTGTGTCTGCACAGAACATGTACAGATTTCTTTTTCTTGTCATTATTCCCTGAACAATATAGTACAACAACTATTTACATAGCATTTATATGTAATAGATACTTTAAGAAATCTAGAAATGATTTAAAGTATTTGGAGGATGTGCATAAGTTATATGCAAATACTACACCATTTTATATAAGGGGGTCCTGGCCTCAACCCTCTCAGACGCCGAGGGATGACTGTTAACCTCTCTGACCTCTTTGGGTGAAGCACTGTAGCCAGGTGTCCTATTACTTGCAGCTGAACACATTCCTTATGGAGAGAACAGATGTCAACATCTGGGTAATCATTCTTGTTTTTCCCTTCCCCCAAATCGACCATCCCCTTATATGCTGAAGCAACTAGTACAGAACAGCACTTTCACATCAGGGACAACTGTATCTAAAACTCTTTACAAACTACCTACAAACTAAATTACATGACTGACTGAGAATACTGCTGAGAAAGTAAAGTTCCTTTACCTCTTTGCCCAAGAATTTCCTGAGTCTGAGACAAATGTCATACTTTCATGAGAAATTTACTATTTCCTGCTTTCTTTGGCAGTGTCCAAAGTTAGGCTTTCTAGTCCTTAACACTGACCCTGTTGGTTTCAAGGACTTTTCAGTGAGTCACATTAGCATTCCAAAGAAATGAAACACACACACACGAGTGCACGTACACACGAAAAGAAAAAATCCCCCAAACTCAATTTTATTCAAATTGATTAAAATTAATGTTTTTCATAAAGTTCTTTTTATACTCTTGTTATTTTTTACTTTTAGAAAAAATATATGAAAGCAGCAATTTATCTTATTTACCTTTTCTAACTTATTTCGCATTTTACTCAGACAATTTATGTCACATTGGTTATTTTACTGAGTAAAGCTAACAGATCCAGTCTGTGTGTGCACCTTGGGATCTGGACCACCTATAATTAACCAAGTTAATCACAGGCACTTAGAGAATAATTTTATCATGTTATATTAAACAACTGCCATTACCCAAACCTTGAAATTAAGTTATGTTAATTTACTAAAACAACATCTTTAGATTCTCTGGATACTTTTCTTCAAACACACCTACATGGTTTAACAAAACAAGCACAAGCATGTGCATGTCCATACAGTTGCTATACTCAGAGTAACTGGAGACTGTGGAAATGTAGCATATTTATAATATAGGACATCTGACGAAGGAGACACAGGTTTAGGAAAGAAGATTAAAATCCACTGACTAAGAATTGGAATGAGGCATCTCATGTTTAACCGGCTCTGAAACTCAATTTTAGCTTCCTGCGGCTTTACATGTCAGCACATGTGTGTGGGCCCCTGTACACGGCAGCTCACCCCAAATCCTTGCTCCAGCTTCCCCCGGTTCCCATAAATGAGGGCTCTGCTTGGGCACTCCGGCGCCCCGAATCCTGGTTGCTGATTGCACAAGGCAGGGATAATGCTTACGACACAGCATTCTTGCGAGGATTAGAAAGGTGACGTACATGGGAAAGTATGTGAAGGTTTCTATAAACTTTACCGAGCTGGGTTACTTTCGGCCTGCTGCATTCCTCGCTCCTGGGCAAGCACGGGAGAGACTCCGCCGGAGGAACCCGCGCGGCTTCTCCGCGCTATGCGCACATGTCCACGGCGCGTCCGGCTGCCGTGCCAGTGGGAATCCCTGCCTGACCAAGGACCGGTGCTGCTGAAGGTGCTGGAGACGGCGGGGTCTGAGGAAGAGAGAAACAGGGCGCTGCCAGTCTCCCTAAGGGCCCAAGGACACGCGGGAAAAAGCTGGAGCAGCTTCCCCCAGTTTGAATAAGTGGAGCAGGCCAGGGGCGCCCCGAGAGCTGGGGGCAACGTGCGTCTCGCACGGGGAGGTGAGCCGAGCGGTGCGGCCACGGTCTCAGTGCAACGCACGGAGATGCTGAGGACAGATGGCATGGGCATGGGGCTGGGGGCAAGTAGGGCTGGGAAAGCCATTTTTTCCCTTCTGTGAAAAAATGCTGAAGACAAACCCTCCAAATTCCACATTTTTACTGTTTACATCTCACGTAGGTGGCTGCCGTTACAACGGACGTCTGCAAGCTACTCTAGCTGGGATGCACATGCTTTTTATGAGTCCCACTGCAATGATGTACAAAGGCATATTCTTTCCATCTCCCTATTATTTTGAAATATTTTATTGGCCAAATGGACTCTAACAAAAGAAAAGCATGAGAGCAAACATACAGCCCTTTTGTTCTCGCTGGAAGAGTTGTAGCTGAGCTAGACAACTCCCGATGCCTGGCAGTCTTGGATGCAAACTAGAAGTTTGAATCCAATTGGCCGGGCTCTTTTGTTCTTGGCCAGTCAATGCAAATTTCATAAATAGGAACTGGGGTGAAAATACTACTCTCAATGGTCTCTGTGCCATTAGGGAGGGACAGCCACAAATATAATCCAAGTCTGAAGATAATTAAAAAGTAATTTCGACTACATATTGGGATGCTTTGCTTTGGCTTTTTGTTTTTTGGAGAAAATGTGTCTAAATTATTTAGAAGAGGCTAATTTTTAAAATGGAATATCTACATATGTAAAATTTTAAGAAAATGTTCATACCTTTGAATCAGTAATTCCACTTTGGGAATTACAAAGAAATAATGCAGAAGAAATAAGATCTTTATGTCTAAAGATCTGAAATCAAAGGTTATTTGCGACAGAGAAAAACTGGAGTAAATCATGGTTCATTCAGATGATTATGGAGCTTTATACATAATATTTATAAAATATTTTAAACACACAGAAAATATTTATAAATTAAAAACAAGACATCTAAAAAGATATGAATAGCACCATCAATTATATGTGCCTAGAAAAACACTAGAATAAAATACAATAAAATATGGAGGGGGGTACAATGAAAATATTAATTAATGATTGTCTTTGATTTTACTGAGTTCTACAAATTTCAATGTTTATGTTTTTCTCCAATAACAAAAAAGGTCTATTGAAAATTAAATTAGTTCACATTCCCACAACACACAGAAACTGGACAGCAGCTGAAATTAATTAGCAAGGATACGTAAGTCTAGAATTAAAAACCCATTGTGGTTTGTCCAAACAGCTAAACATCTGACAATGGATCACTAATTGCAAAATAGTATCCTCATGTTCTCAACAGGTCATTTCGACTACTTAAAATGTGCTTTTACCCATTTCCCAGGGAACTAGGAAAAACAAAGTGAATTTGAAGTGGATTTACTGCATATTTTTCCTTTAGTGTTTACCAGGTTACTTAAACACCTTTAAGATTCTTTTGGATCAATATCCTAAGCTCAATTCTGAGCAAACAAAAACAAAATTCACTCATCTCCACTCCAGAATGTCACTTTGGGCAAAGTAATAACCAATTCATCTGTATATTACATATCTAGCCATAGTTACATGATTTATAAGCTCATACAGTCTATAATTAAATTGTAATGTATTCATAGGGCACAAATGTGAATGCTTCTTTGTTTATTTTTCCCTTCCAGTAGCAACTGCACAGAAAATATATGCTTCCAATGATTAAAAATAGTTGAGGAATGTACATATGTGTGCATTCTTTGCTTGTATGCATTTGTATTCACTTGACTTTCACGGGGCTCTTTTATTTTAGTCTAATTGCCTTCCCACACTTCAGAAACCACCAGGTAGACCACAGGGTTGCAGGCTCCTTAGAGAAGGGGCTTATCTGTCTCATCACTGCAGATTTCCCTATGGCACCTAGCATAGCGTTTACAAAAAGCGAGCACTTGGCATGAGTGACAGGGAATCATTATAATTTTCCACTTCTAATGATAGTGAGAATTCAGGTAACCTTTGTTTCCTGAGCTACGTGATGGGTGAACTTGGAGGGCCTGGACAGAGCCTAATTGCTGAGCTAAACCTGGAGAGGGATGAGAGGCCTGGTAGCCGGCAGATGAAAGACAGGCTGGCTCTGTGCAAGGAGAAGGGCCATGCAGAAGACTGTAGCTGGTGGGAAGACTAGAGGGAGAAATGGGAGGGATCTTCTTGCTGCCCCTATGAAAACTTAGAAAAATCTATTCTTCTCACTAACGCCTGTGGAATGGGAGTCCTGCTAGCAGGGGGTACAGGGCAAAAACAGAGGCTCCTCATGGAGACAGTCAACACAGGGATAATACATGTGTTTATTAAATTGGATCCAGAGTCCCAAAAGTTATCTACTAAGCATCCACTCTGTGCCCAGAACTATGCTAAATGTTTTGGGGCACTGAAAGGAAGCATAACTCATACATGCTCTCCACCCTCAGAAATCCTGGTAGTTCCCTGGTGCTCGTCACTGATCTGACCATTTCCAACACAATTGATCCTTATTATTCACGGATTCCATATTTGCGAATCCACTTACTTGCTAAAATTTATTTGCAACCCCCAAATAAAACCATTCTTGGACATGCACAGAGTGGCAAAAATCTGAGGTTCCAGCTGAAGGACAAGACAACGCTCTGCCTTTTGGTTTTAGCTTTCCTACTGTAAACAATTGTCCCTTTCACAGTCTACTTACTACCACCTTACTTTTGCATTTATGTGCTTTCTGTTGGTGATCTTGCTGTTTAAAATGGTCCCCAACTGTAGTGCAGAAGTGCTGTCTAGGGTTCTTAAGCAAAAAAAAGAAAGAAAAAAAAGAAAAAAAGGTTATAATGTGTCCTAGAGAACATATGTGCATTAGATAACCTTTGTTTGGGTATGAGTTAGAGGCTGTTGGCCTGATTTTCCTCTGTATTGGCTAATTGCTCTGCATTCGCTAATCCAGTGTTTGCAAGACTATAGGACATAACTACCATAAATAATGAGAATGGACTGTGTTTGTGCCTTCCTCTATTGCTATTTAACTAAGGGGGAAAGTTGGCTAGCAGTAACCTTTATTAAAGGCCAATTGTGGGTCAAACACTGTGCTAAGTATTTAAAATACATTAACTCATTTTACAGATGGGAAAACTGATGCTCAGAGAAGTTAAGTAAATTTCTTAAGGTCACCCAGCCAGTGGTAGTATACCATTCTCATTGCCTGGGAAATGATTAAGGGGGAGGTGATAAATTTGAACTGAAGACTTTTCTCAGTCTCAGAGTTTTTATGATAGTAGAAAGTAAGTATAAGGGTCAATTTGAGAAGATGCCAAGTGACAGGAAATTCTCCTCTAGGGTGGGGGGCCTATAAGCTGGACAGAGCCACCTCTCCTTATTAGAGATCCCAGAGTGGGTGATGGAGAGCGAGAGGAGGGCTTCCACCAAGTTCCTCTTTCCAACAGGGCACAGTGTGATCCACTTTTAATTATTCATTCACTTACTCAACAAATAGGTACTGAGTTCCTACTACACCCCAAGGACTGTTTAGACACTGAGGTTGACAGTGAGCACAACAGATAAAAAGCACTGGGCTCAAGGAACTTACATTCTAGTAACATCACTGAAAGATTCGACTATTGTGGCTTTAGGTGAATACTTCCTTTAAAGTACTGTGGTAACTCCAACTTTTATTAATACCAACAATACTGATAGATGTAGAAATATCATGTCTGATTCAGATAAGAGCACTGAAATAGCCAAGACGATAAGCAGCAGCCAAACCACAAGGCTGCTTGCACTGTACCAAGTGATCATATTTTCTAAAGTTTCCACTGCCTATGGTGCACTAGATACATATTCTGAAAACTCATCTTGCTGTAAAACACTAGATACTGGATAAACTGAGCAGAAATTGGCCCATGATTATGATAATCATCCCAAGGAAGTGATGTACCCCCCAAATCACTTGAAGTCTTTTTAGAACAATGGTTCTGAACCTGGCCTGGGCATTAAATCATCTGGGAAGTTTATAAAAGTCCTGCTGCCCAGGTCATAAGCAACCCCATGAAATCAGAATCTTTGGAACTCAGAATCAATGGAACTCAGGCATCAGACCTTTGTAAAACTCCCCAGGTGATACTGATGTCTGGCCAAGGTCAAGAACTTCTGCTTTGGAAGGTGATAGAATACATAGCTCACGGAGAGTTGGTAGTCCCAGTATTCTGTCAATTTCACTCAAAATTACTGATCCTGGTGGATCTGAAAAGTTATCCAGATACTTTTTTTTTTTAAGTTATCCAGATTCTTAAATCTCCTCTGCACAGCCTCATTCTTTCTGCTCTCCACTGTATGCTCGGGGTGGATATTGTCACTTTTCTGATAGATGCTGAGAACCAACCTAAGTGGGCACCTTCCTGAGTCTAAATATGCCCACTTACAGTTAAATGTTTTGATTTTTTAAACGAGTTCCTGCTAAGCTGAGGATATATGTGAAAGCCAAAGAAGAGACACATAAATTGCAAGCAAAGGGCTTTATTATTTGCACCAGTAAGTCTTTAAAAGTCACGGATAACATCTAATATGTACCTAATGGACACTAATCATACTTTTTCTCTGCCAAACTCTGTGATTTTGGTTCAGATTCCTCTTTGAAGCCAAAAAATAAAAAATTAAAAAAAAATGAACCAATCAACAAAATCCAAAAATATTTATTATGTATGTAGGGAAGAAACAGACCAATAATTACTGAATGTGAATGTCCTTTGAATCCAAAATGTCCTATATACCTAAAAGATGCCATTAGAAAACCATGTGTATGACTTGGAACTTGAAGATGGAAATATCCATGCTGTGAAGCAAAGCGAACCCTCTGGCAGCATCCAGCATCCAGAGTGATTCCCATGTGACTGTCTGCATTTGGACTCTGGGATCTCTCAGAGATGGAACAGGACTCTTTGTCCTAGGATCCTTGAAGAGCAAGAACAAGAGCTAGATGGGAGTTTCCAGGGATTTGTTTTAAGAACATTATCCTGCCATTTTGTTTGCATAGATCTAAATAGTTTTCAGGCCTAACCTGGAGATATATAAGGCAGTATTATGTTTGGATTGGTCAAAGTAAGACATCTACATATCACAATCAAGGCTCTTATAAATGAGCTCATACCAAGGCTATAATGCTAATAACAATAAAAATTGAAATGAAACACAGCATTCATTGAGACATTACTATGTGCTAGATAACAATATTTTTCATGCTATGGGGTGTGGTTGTCTCCCCCAATCCCTGGACTGGACCTGGGAGGGGCCATAGGATTTTGGGCTGATGCACAGAGTGAATTAGGATCCTAAGAAATCTGTAAAAACTTCATCCCAAAGTAGCGTCAAGGAAAGAAGGGACAACAATCTACCAGATGACGTGGATAGTGTTGGCTATCTCTCAGGGGTGGCATGCCAAGTTTGGGGGGAATGCCAGGGGTGGCTCATGAGTGTAGGGGTGGAGTTGGGGTAGCCGACTGAGTAGAGCTCACTATTTATAAAGTTGCTGGCCTGTGACTGAGAAAGGGTTACGGGGTGGAAAAAGAAAATCACATTTGTGCTCAGTTAGAGAGGAAATAGGGGCAGCATGCAAGGAGAGGCCAGGCAGAGCCAGTGAAGAGCAAGAGGCCTCAGATGAAGCCGAAACAAGGTAGGGGGCACTAACTTTTCCACATCATGACTGGGTCCTGAACAGCCTGCTCCTGCCCTGACAGTTATCGTCTAGTGAACCAAAGGCTCCGTGACGCAGAAAGAGCCTGGCTAGGCCAGCTTCTCCCTCCTGCCCTACAGCTCTGGTCTGAAACACATCTGAGCGGAGAGGGGCCTCTGGCTCTGCAGCCCTGGCCATCAAAACACGGGAGCACCTCGATCTCCGCCCAGCCCGCCCTCCCCAGCAGGGCTGCACCGGACCCCTCAACAGCCTTCTCTAACTCCGAGCGGCCCTGTTGCCTAAGCAGTTGATTTTCTATCACAGGCTCCATGGCCTCCTGAGGTTGTGGGGGGACGGGGGGGGGGTGTTGCACCATAATTGCTGCAGCTGCTATGGAAATTCATGTTTGGATTTCTGTTCTCTGAGCAGAAAGTTCTGAGAGCTCCCATGGAAAGGGGGCAGGCTCTGCAGCCTGCAAGCTGGGACTACCCCTGACAAATTCCTAAAGCCTGGTTTCTGTGTGGTCTCTTTCAAAACCTCCTGGATGTTCCAGGAGATCTATTTCTTGATAAAATTTTCTCCCTTGCTTGGGGTCCGGCCAGAAGAGAGCAGAACAGATGTCAGATCTAAAGCTTTTCCAGTTCAACCACTTGACCGCTGGCCCACTCGTCTGCCCTGATGTAAATGAAATGCCTCTGAGCCTTTCTCACTCAGGGAAAGGGAGAAGCCTCCCTGAAAGCTGGAGACTCCGTTCTTCAAGAAAAACAACATGAAAGAACAGGATGATTGGAGTCAGCTGCATTTCTGCCTGAGATAGTAAAGTGCTCTTTTTCCCTCTCTCAGAAAGTAAAAATGGATTACACTTGAATTTGCAAACCCCTACAAGGATTTTTCTTCTTCTGGAAGTTGTCACCTGACAAAACATATGCTTCAGTCCCTAAAAATGCAAATTCCCTCAAAAGAGTAGCCCTGCAGTGACCCACAGCTTAGGTGTGGAGTAAATACTACTATCCCAGCTGGGAAAATTGATGGTGGAGTGGTGGAGGGCTCAGTGAGCAAGCAGGGCTAAAACCTCTGGTGAAAATGAACACTTGAGCCTGTTGAGGGTTATCTTAGTGATTTCTCTCCTCTACCCTGCTCGGAGTTACCAGAATGGCCTGACAAAGGATCAAACACCGCAAACAAATGCTATGCCCCAAGAAGTCCTGCTTGGGAAAATATTCAGGTCTGCTGCCCCAACGCACTGGTCCTTCAAGAGCCCGTTGGTTGCCGATGAGGAGACTGGCTCTCAGGTTTCCAATCTGGCCCTGGAGGGACTGATGCTAAATGGGCTCAGGGATCTGTACAAAGGGCCCCTCAGAGACATTCATTCATTTAAGAACTACCACCTTTCCCAGAATGTCATATGACATTTCTTATAAGGTGTACCACAAAAGCCAATTCAACTATGACATAAACTCTGTTGTCATATAGAATTTCTACTTTGTGTTCATTGAAACAGCTCTTTTAGAGCTATTTGGACAGGAATGTATCATACATCCCCCTTGTTAATTCAACAAAAAGAAAATATAAGCAGGATAAATTCATTAAGGTCTTCCTAAAACTTTTCCCATCCAAGGGTTTGACTCTTGTGAATCACTTTTGTTTTATACTGTTTATTTTGAAACAGCTTTAGGATTACAGAAGAGAAAGACAGTGCAGAGAGGGGGCTGCTGATCTAGGGGCCATACTTTGAAGAGCAAGGCTGTAGTGGAATGCCTAGGTTTACATACCAGCACTACTCTTTCCAGGGCTGGGTGATGGCTGGCCTTCAGTTTCCTTATTTGGAAGCTGGGACAGTAATTCCCCTTACTTCCCCAAAGTGTTGTAACAAACAAGGAAACATCCACAGAAGCCCCCAGCAAACTGTAAAGTACTATAACTCTCAGTTATCATGATTACCACCTATAAGGCACTACATGGAATTCTTGCCCCAAAGGAGTTTCCAGTCCAGTCAATAAGATTCTTTAGCCCAGCGAGTTGTGGGGTCAATCCCCAGTGTGGGGCGTGCAGGAGGCAGTGGACTGATGTTTCTCTCTCATCGATGTTTTCTCTCTCTCCCTCTCCCTTCCTCTCTGTCTAAAAAAATCAATAAAAACATATTTTTAAAAAATGTCTCTTTACATTTATTTGGTGCTGCACCTTTTACACCGTGATTTCATATCTGTTCTATAATGTGACTTTCACAATAATCCTGTGAAGCAGACTAAACTACCTTCACTTATAATATATATTATCCCTAAGTTTTGAGGGTGTTGCCTTTTCATTGTGGTAAACTCTACTCTGAACATGTCAGCTTGTCTTCAGCCTTGTCAACACTCTTACTGTGAGAAACCTCATACCAAATGAATGGGGCTTTGTTAAAACAGGGTTACTAGATCTGTTTGACCTGGTCTGAACCTTTCTTACTTTTCAGACACAAAACTTCTCTGCAACCCCGGCCTGCTTTTGGGCCCAGCCGATTTCACGGATGGTACCTCTCTCTGGTAACCCACTGCTTGGTAGAGTCATTGAAAGGGCGGGTTATTACTAGCTTCAGCTATTTCTAATGAACCCCACCAGATCATTTACCACTAATTCAACTATTAAACACATCAATTTTAGGTAAAAAATAACATGTTTCTCCCACATTATCAACCACAGCTTTCTTCTGACCTCCTTACTTTCTCTCCAAGGCTTCATAGGGGTGGTGGGGTAATGTTGGGGTGATGGTCTTGATTGACCTGGAAAATCCACAAAGAACAGGCTTGGGAAAGCTTTCCTTGGACATTTCTTGTCCTTCCCACCTTCCTATCCCCTCATAAAAGGATTCACTGAGAAATCTTGAAAATTGCCTAAAATGAGCAGACTCATTAATTTACATACTTCTAAGTCTTCCATCTCAAAGCTGTTTAAAGGTGCCACTCCTGGGTCTAAATTACAAAAGAGGTTATACTCATATATTCTCTGGCCTAAAAGACCCTTTGACACGAATTCAGGGTTCCCTTTTTAACTCTTGCTAAGAATAAGATGTTATTTTTCTTACAATTAAAAATCCAGATGAGGTCAGGTCATTTGTAGAGTTCTTTTGAGGTTAAAGGAAGCACCATAATCTTATCCACTGTGGGGGAGGAATGTAGCTTGAGGGAAGGCCGGCTGGCCTTGGACTCTACCCAAGAGAGTTTTGTCACTAAACTATCCAAAAAAGACTTATAAGGCAGTTTCTTCTAGAAGGCAAGTCTACAGTAAACCCTCAGGGCAGCCTCTAGGGACAGGATGCAAATCATATTTAAGGATGATAAAAAATGCCTGCTCAGCTTAATCACCCATGTCATATCTAGAATGTAAAAGATCTTAAAACTTGGAACATCCTCTCCCAGCTTCCCCTCCTTATTTAGGTTACCTCTCAGCTCTCCAACAGAGAATCTTGGGAACCGAATTCTCCTGACTCCCACGTGAGCATGTAAGACTATTCAACAGTTTTTACCTGCAAGTTCCTCCTGGTGTGTAATCTAACTGTGCTTTGTGATGTGGACCCTGAGAAAGAAGATACCTACCAAGAAGGGCTTTCAGTGGCTTCACTGGGCTCAAATTTCAAAAACCGCCTCGCAGTGGACCAGGGCTGGGGACTTCTGTCTATATAAGCCAGTTCTTCAAGCGCACTTTGCCCCTTTTCACCCAAGACTGAAGACTGCATTTCCCCAGCTGGAGCTGAAACACCAAAGACATCTCACCAGACCAAAGGAGCAGAGTGAGGCAGACTGGCACAGAGTGGACAGGACTAGGACTGGACCAGGTGGAGCAGACCAGAGCTGCCTAGCTGAAGAGGGCCTTACTCCAGGGCCACCTTGCTCCAGGGCTTCCTCCGTCCAGGCCCTTTTTACAGCTGTGCTGCTTCATAATTGAGCTATAACACTATTGAGCTGTTCCACAGCTGTGTGTATCACAATTGAGCTGTTTGCACTGAATAAAATTTCCTTTTTCACCACACCCCAAATTGAGGGTCCCTATTTTTGTTGAATTAGTGCCAATGACTATTGGTTGAGAGTGGCTATTTAATTCCAGGCCTTTTAATTCTGTCTCCTGAAGAACTGTAGAAAAGTAGGTCAGGTACCTTCCATTTAATAACTAATTCCCAAACCATGGAGAAACATTAACTTGTTCCTTGGATGACTTTCCTCAAAAAGAATCTTAAGTCCTTAGGACTCGTCTTCAAGGCTGCCTATTTTCTTTTCCAGAGAAAATATAAATATTTGACAAAAATGTTAATATCCCTAAAAATTCAAAAACTTCTACAAATAAATATGAAAAATACAAATAACACACGCACAGAAAAAAAATGGCAAGTCTTACATAGGCAATTCACAGAAGAAATACAAGCTGTTCAACCTCACTAGAGAGCAGGAAATTGCAAACTAAACAGGGAGATACTGCTTTACAGCTTGGCAAGAATTAAACAGATTGATAATACCCATGTTGGCAAGGGTGTGGGAAAAAGGATACTTACATACACAGTTGGAGGGAGTATAAACCTTTTAAGTAGGCAACTTGCCCGTAGTATTTAAAATGTGAATAATTTTATTCCATCAATTCTACTGCTAGTAAATTATCAATCAGAAATACTATTATAGATTCATAAAAATACATGTGTAGGATATAGAGTAAAAGAACTAAATTAATTATGAGTAAATGCATGCCCGTATATGAATATGTTACACTGTTGCCATATATGTTATATATACACACAAGAATATGTTTATACGTGAATAGGAAAAGGCCTGGGAGTTTACACAGCTGTTAATGGTATCAGTTGCTGGTAAGTAGGATCAGAGAACAAGGCTGCCTATTTTACTTTCTAAAGCTCCTTTCAAATCTTTCCTAAGATGCGGTGATTAAAACTGGGTAAAGTGGTAAGAAAGAACCAGCGATTCACTCAGCTTTCTAGACGTTTCTGTGTTCAAGAGGGGCACCTGAGGCCAGAAAAAAACTTTAAGGCATTTCTTGGGGATGTAACTTTTTCTGTTTCTGATCGAGAGCAGAGAGAACGAGGAATGGGGATTACAGGGGGAAAAGCCTCCTGAAATGAAATGAGAAGTGGCTGTCATTTGGGAGCAGGGTGGCTAATGAGAAAGCCATGGCAGGGCATTTTGTGAGGGGTCATTTAGTGAGGAAAAGGCACAGCACAGACTTTTCACTTCCAAGGAACAAACAGCCTGCCGTGGCAGGTTGGGACCCAGTACTCAACAATGCTTCTAAGATCTGAAAGAGAAACTGAAAGTCCTGCGTAGCGGGAGTTGGGCATCTCTTGCCGGGATTATTGTAATAGCTTCCTAATGGGAGTCCCTCACAACAGCCTTGCCCCTTCCAACCCATCCTCCTAAGGGCAGCCAACAGAGATTTTATTTAAAAGCACAAATCCAGTTATATCACTCAATGGCCCACTGCTCTCGTGATAGTGTCTAAACTCCCTAATGGGCCACGAGGCCCTGGGTCGCTGAGCTCTGCTAAGTGTCCAGCTGCCCCTTGGCTCCCCCTCTCCGGGAGGCAGCCTCATGGAACCGCGTGCTATGCCTTCTGCTTGGCACACTCCTCTCACTTCCTTCTAACCCACTGCAAGCTTCGCGCTAGCTCCCCTCCAGCCAATTCCTTCTCACCCCTGTCGCAGTAAGGACATCACTCTTCTAGGAAGTCATTCATGGCTTTTCGTAAATCTGGGTTAAGGATCCCCCTCCAGAGGGGCCTCTGTCCATCTTTGTGGTATGACAGTGGCACTTTAACAAAGTATTGCACCGACTTGCATTGTCCCACCCCCCAACCCTTTGCTACAAGGTAAGCCAGACCATTAACATTTCATTTAAAATTGGAACACTCTATATCAACGTTCAGTGATGTTCTACCATTCTGACACCAGTTGCGTGGGTGTTTTCATACCACCAAGCAATTCACCACCAGGTGGGTATCCTACAAGTCAACTCAATTCTAACACTATCTACCCTGGGATAGCATCAGGTCACACAGGTTAAGGGCTCAGTCCAACAAGACTGCCCCCCCCCCCTTCATATGTCAACCACAAGTCCAGCTTGTCACCTGTGCTTCTGACTGACTGCCTATCGATTGGAGGCTCCAACAACCCCCTCCCTGGGTTCCATTAATTTGCTCGAGTGGCTCACAGGACTCAGAAATGTTTTACATACTTACTAGATTACCAGCTTATTATAAAAGGTTATAGCTCAGGAAGAGCCAGATGGAAGAGATGCATAGGGCAAGGTATGAAGGAAGGACACAGAGCTTCTGTGTTCACTCTGAGCCACTCTCCCAGCACCTCCATGTGTTCACCAACCCAGAAGCTCTCCAAACCCATCCTTTTGGGTTTTTATGGAAAGTTCATTACACAGACATGATTGATTAAATCATCCAATCATTCAATCATTGGTGACAGAACTCAATCTCCAGCCCCTCTTCCTCCCAGGAAGTTGGAGGGGTGAGACTGAAAGTTCCAGCCCACTAATCACATGGTTGGCTCCACTGGCAATCAGTCCCTATCCTTAGGTGATTGAGGGACTTTCTGAAAGTCAACTCGCTGATTTAACAAAAGACACCTTGTTGCTCTCAACACTTGGAAAATTCCAAAGGTATGAAGAGCTATATGGTTGAAGATCAAACATATGTATTTCTTATAAATCACAATATCATAAGTTCATACATTCATTGAAAAATAGTAATAGAACACGGGCATTTAAATACTATGTCATCAACATAAAAATGAGCATAAAATGAGCTTCTCAAAGAACAAATGTTTAAAATCCATGAAATGAGCCTGGCTGGTGTGGCTCAGCGGTTGACCCAGGAGATCACAGTTTGATTCCCAGTCAGGGCACATGCCCACATGTCTGGGCTGTAGGCTTGATCCCCGGGGGGGGGGGGTTCAGGAGGCAGCTGATCAATGACTCTCTTATCATTGATGGTTCTCTCTCTCTCCCCCTCACACCCCCTCTGAAATCAATAAAGACATATATTTAAAAAAAAAAAATCCATCAAATGAATTTCTGAAAATAAAAATCTTCACTGAAGCTTTTTCCATTTATAGAACAGTCTATGTTGTTCTGAACCTAATTCTAACCAGCAAGGAGATGGGGAAATGTTGAGATTTGGGGCGAGGGGTGGCCACCTAATGCTAGAGTTTATGATAGCAGAGGGTGGGAAGGCGAGTCAGTGTTAAGTGTATTCCCTGACCTGGGTTCAAGAAGGAAGACAATACAAGGAGAGAGCAGACAGGCAGGAGAGTCCACTGCCTGCATTTTCCAAAAGGAAGGCACTTTCTTAAGGGATTCCTTTGTTTAATCAACAAATATTTACGAAGTGTCCAACTATTAACTGGCACTATTTACAAAGAATTAGAAGATGGAGCGCCTCTTTCAGGATGCTCCGAGTCCAGGGGGGAAGACAGACATGCACAGAGTGCTTTGGAGGCTGTGGGGAGCTGGATGCTAACCAGCAGAGCTTGTTTTACCACTGGGAGCTCTGCTCCCCTTGCTGAGATCCTCACATGCGTTGTCTGCATGGCTCAGCCCACCCCTCTTAATACCGCTCACCCATCTCTAGTTTCTATGCCATCTCCCTGCTGTACATCCTTCACAGCACACAGGACTACAGGAAAATATCTGTTTACTTATTTCTGTGTAAAGCCTACAGTAAATGCCATCAGAGAGGGATCTATCTTGCCTATCTTATTTTAAGCTGAGACTAGAATGGTACCTGGAAAATTCATATATTCATTCAGTCATTCAACATATGTTTAAAGCATCTGTTAGTACCAGGTGCTGATGGAGCCCTTGGGGATAGATCAGGGAGTAAAAATTCCCTCCCCTCATGGAGTTTACTTGAAGGTTGAATGATGACAACAATGAATATTCATTGAGTGCTTTCTATGAATAATCTTCACAACATTGACTCTTCACAACTCTATGAGCTAGGTATGATTTTAGTGCTTACATTATAGGAGAGGAAACCCAGGCCCAGAGAGGTAAAAAAAACTTGCTCAAGGCTAAGGAAGTGACAGAGGTAAGATTCATTCTCCAGGAATCTGGTTCTAGAGCTAAGCACCTTGACTATTCTGCTAGAACACCTCTTGCTTACATGTATACAAATATGTGTGCAATAAATATTGTTTAGAAAATGGCTGGAAGAGCCAAAGACAAGGATATCATCGGAGGGTCGTGGGGGTGGGAGAGTCAAGGAGCTCCACAGACAAAGTGATACCTGCTGATCCTTGCAAGCTAAGAGGTCAAAGCGTGGAAAGCCAGCTGAGGGTGAGAGTGCAGATGACTGCAAACAGCAGCAAAGAGCAAACACTGTGGCTGGGCTATAAAGGAGTTGGAGAGAGGAGGCCAGAGTCAATGTGAAGAGCCTCTTACGCCCTGCTAGGTAATTTGAACCTGGTCCTAAAGGTAAAGACCCTTAAGAATGAATTCTGATTCCACATGTAAAAATTAATTCTGAGGGGGTAAAAAAGAGAAGATGGGACCCAAAGGGACCGGGGTGGCAGAAATGGGATTACCAAGGAGCTCAGATTTAAAGGACCATGAAAACCAAGAACTGGAATAAAGGAGCGCCATTGTTCTGTTCCAACTGAGATTTTATTATCTGTCTCAACTTCTCTACATTAACTTTTTATTAAACTGAATTGTCAAATCCCCGCTTCCAGTTACTCAATTTCAGGGACCTCAATAAGATCTAATGGCAGTAAATTCTTGATGACAGTTCTAAGATGTAAGATTATTAGCTCACTACCTTTCAAACAAATTTTCAAGAAGATGGCTTTGCCTCTTATTACAGAGGAACAGAAAACAAGCAGACCAAGATCTCTCCCCAGGAGGTGGGTAAGTGGTGATCTCATAAAATAAGGGGAAGATTTGGGAGTGTCTCCAGGGCTCCAGTGAAAGCACTCAGGGAGGTGAATTTGAAACTTGTAAGGATACTTCCTTTTTTTGAAAAAATATGTTTTTATTGATTTTTAGAGAAAGAGGAAGGGAGAAAGGGGGAAAGAGAGAGAGAAACATCTGTCAGTTGCCTCCTGTACCCATGCTCACCCGACCAGGGATCGAGCCCGCAACCTGGGCATGTGCTCTGACCAGGAAGCGAACCGGCAACCTTTCGGTGCATGGAATGATGCTAAACCAACTGGGCCACACGGGCCAGGGCTGTGTGCATACCTTCTTAATCAGCAAGACCAGTTCTGTTTTGTGCATCCCTTGCCCCTCAGAAACTTAGTGCATTGCTGACATACTTTAGATGATCAGTAAGTGTAGGTTATATGAGATTAACACAAAAGAACACAGAATGAACCACATCCTTGTGGCTGAGTCCTACAATGTCTCCTCCCTTTCAACACTTGAGGAAGCATAACTCCAGTTCCTCCTGAGGGTATAAATGGCTGTAGGAACCTAGAAAATACATTTCTTATTCTTTGCAAAACCCCAATACTAAACGGCACAGAAGTAAATGGCACTATATTGGCTTTACTTCTGTAATTATCAAAACACATTCAGGAGTCAGAGCAATATATTAGAAAACCTGGTTTAGGCCTAATTGTCTCTGCTGTGGAAAAGTACTCTGGTGGACCTCACATTCTTTTCTGAGCTCTCTGGAATTCTCCTATCAATGGTCCCAGGCAGTAGACTCCATCTTTAAATTTAGGTTGGGAAGAAAAGGCTAATTTATGTCTAGGTTTCCAGTTTTAGATGCTATTTCTCTTTTTTATATATATACATATACATATATATATATATTTAATATATCTTTATTGATTTCAAAGAGAGGAGAGGAGAGGGAGAGAGAAAGATAGAAACATCAATGATGAGAGTCATTGATAGGGTGCAGCCCACAACCGGGGCATGTGCCCTGATGGGGAATCAAACCCTGATCGCCTGGATCCTAGGTCGATGCTTAACCACTGAGCCACGCCCGGCCAGGCTAGATGCTATTTCTCTTAACATTTTCCCAAACATAAAGAAAAACCAGGTCTGTACCCTCATGGGGTTTGTAGTCTGGAGAGATGCTGGGGAGCTGGGCGTACATGGTAATGAGGTTATATGACCACAGGTATACCTCAGTTTATTGCACTGCTCTTTATTGCATTTCATAGATGTTGCTTTTTTTTTTTTTTTTTTTTTAACAAATGGAAGCAAGGCCCTTCACCTAAGAAAAGATCATGACATTCTGTTTTGGTGATCTGGAACCTAACTGCATTATCTCTGAGATATGCCTATAGTCTATATGACTATTAGTCTCAGCTACAGGCTAGAGTGGATACTACTTAAACAATCATGAAGCTAACCTCTTCCGATAAGGCAAGTACCTTTGGATAGACTGTGGGGGAAAATTCCCCTTGAAATGTTTAAGAAAACCTCAATATTTGGAATGAATTTTAAGGTATGCATATTTCTCTTTCATGATATGACTTAGATCCAAAGGAACAAATGACTGTTTCTGTTGGAAAAGTATGTGGATTACTTTGGGTTGGGACTTTCTAAGTTTCAGGTGATAATAATATAGTTACCAGTAAGTTACACAATTTAAGTCTTTCAATAGTGAACTCTGAAATTAGTGACATATAACCTGTTAGCATATGGACTTCTGGAAGAAGCTCTAAAAGTGAATTATTTGGAAAGTTTGGTGAAAGTCTGAGCGGAGAAGCAGCTGCTTCTGTCCCTTCAGGAGAACTGCCTTGCTACCTTTTCTGCTTTGGCTGGGACCAGGGAAGGGCTGCCAAGCTTGGATTTCTAACCTTCCAGCCAACCTACTGCCTATGGAAAATGTTATTTCAGGCATTAAAGTCTGTTTTTTTTTTTTCCAAGTTTGGACTCTACTCATTTTCCATTTTCATTGATGGCAAGATTGGACTTGTTTGGAATAAAATAAACCATTAAACATAACCTCAAAGCCATTCCTGTGGAACAGTGGATACTGGGGACAAATGACACAAAAGAGGAACAAGAAAGAAAAACAAAATGGTCATAAGGTTCACAACATAAACTACATCATAAAGACATTCTGCAAAGAGGCTGTTTTTCGTGTTTGTTTTTTTTTGCCCACAAGTAATACGGTAGATTACTGTTTAAGAACCTGTAATTTCCAGTAAGTGAATTATTTTTCTCAGTATTAAGAAACCATGAAATCCGGGTTTTAGAATCCTGACCATCTAGCCAATTAAAGCCAACAACCTCTCTCTGAAAGTCCTTCCTTCGCATTTCACCGTCAAACTCCTTTCCCCTATTTCTTGACTTCACCTGGATCAAGCCAAGAAAAAATGATGATAACATGACATCTCTGGTTTCCCAGAAGAGCGGGGGCCGCTTCTGCGAATGGACTTGCCAGCTGTTAGCATCAGGTGGGTGAGCTTTGGGGATGCGGGAGCCTGAGATACCGCAACATCTTTTCCACAGACGCGCACTGGCCCCGCAAGTCCTCACTTTCTCGGTGCACGCAGCAAACCCTACAACTAAACCCACCAAAAAAAGAGCAGGGGCGGCTTGGCCCGTCTCCGCCCGCACTCCAGTTCCCGCGAGGCCCAGATCCTGCCCCCGCCCGCTCCCCGCGAGGCCCGAGGGCGGAGTCGCGGGAAGCCGCGCGGGGCGCGCGGGCCGCCGTCGCCCCGCCAGGCCTGCCCCGCAGGGGGCGGGTCGCCGAGGAAAGCGCTCGTGCCCACCTTGCTCGCAGGTGCCCTTGCTGACCTGGGTGATGGCCTTCTCCCCGCGGCTCTCGGCCCGCAGGCTGGCGGCGCGCAGCTGGCAGGCGCTGGGGTAGGTGCTGCCGTCGCTGCCGCACACCGGGTAGCGGTTCTTGCACATGCACACGCCGCTCACCGCGGGGCCGCCGGCTGCTGCCCCGGCTTTACCCTTCCGCCTCTTGCGGCTCTTCACGCACTCCATGCCCGGCGCGCAGTACCCCCTGCCGACGCCGCCGCCCCCGCAGGGCTCGCCCTCGCCGCGGGCGCACATCGGGCAGCAGCCGCACGCGTCGCGGGTCTCGCCCAGGCGACAGCCCCGCGGGGGCAGGGGCGGGCAGGAGGCCGGCTCGCAGGGGCCGCAGGCGTCCGAAGAGGAGGAAGAGGAGAGGGGCAGGAGCAGGAGCAGCAGCCCGGCGGCGCCAAAGAGCAGAGCGCGCAGCGGCGGCCGCTCCATGGTGGGGCGCGGTGGCGGCGGCGGGAGCGCGAGTGAGACGGGCCCGCTGGCTGGCGCCTTAAACGGGGCGCCCCACCCGGCGGGGCCGCGGGAACCACACCCCGGGGCGGCGAGAGCGCGGCCCCCCCGCCCGGGACTAAGGGGCTCCAGCGCGCTCCTGCAGGCGGGGCGGGGCGGGGCGAGGCGTCCGCGCGGGCCCAGCGCGCTCGGCCCGGCCCCGGCCCGCGGCTCCTGCTCGGTGGCCGGCCCCTGGCCCCGCGGGCTGCGCCCCAGTTCCTCGTAGGTCGCCTCCCTCACCCTCTGGCCCCTCGCTTTCCCAGGCCAGAGATTTGTGCTTCTTAACAAGGGCTTTGAACGGACCCGGTGTTGAATGTATTAGCTCCTAAGGGGGCCCGGGAGACCTGAGGACTGACTACCCTGCGCTTCGGAATGCGTTTCACAACTCCACTTGGGGATTTGCGCCCCCGTGGGCCACAGGCTCCACGTGGTCTTGGGTGCCAGGTTAAAAGGGACAAGTCGTTGCCAACTACTCCTCTGGAACCTCACACTGCCTCCCCCCTTCTGCTGGCTTGTGCCAGGTCAAGTGTGGAGTGTGAGTGCTGGAATCCATCCGCGTGCGAGCTGTGCCATGGTTTTAAGTTCGCACTAAATTGCATTGGACCTCATCAGACCTCTTCAGAAAACTGAGCTGGGGCGGGGGCTGCCACTGAGGACCTAAAGCACCCCCAGTTTTCACCAGCAAGCCTGAGAGGTTTTTGATGTAAACGACAGACAATTCCTCCTTAACCTTTCTGTAAAGAACCCTACAAACTCAGCTTCAAAGCCTCTTTTCCCCCAAGATTATTGTGTGGTTCACAATGTCATCAGCAATATACACATGCCACTCTCACCAGAGTCTTCCTAGAATTATTATTGTAAACTTTTTTGAAAATTAATCACAATATTGAGGGAATAAAACCAAGCACCCTCCTGTTCAGAAGACCTGGTACTGCATTTTTGCCCCCCCCTTAACATGTTCTAGGAAAGTGGTACTTTAATTTTTTTAAAGGTCATATGTTGACATGACAGTTCCTTAAAAAACAATGAAAAGTCTTTGGAGCAGAATTTTTCTAAATATTTTTACACTTTTCCCACAGTAAGAGATACAGTTTGCAGTATCAACTTGAAACAATTGCAGAGTGTACTCTGGTATTTCCTATTCTATTTTATTTCATTTTTATTAATTTGCTGGTCAAAGTCCACTGGGTTGATTTCAGGACCTACTATGACTGTCATAGTTTTAGGTTCCCCAGAAGCCAACTGTTAGACAAAGATCCAAGTGCAAGTAGTTTACCTGAGATGCCAGGTCCGGACACACCACTGGGGGGGGGGGTTGGGGCGGGGAGTGAACAGGAAGGGAAGACAGCAATAAAGATGCTTATCAGTGGGCTCTGCTGCCAGATATGACCGCAAGCCCTGCAAATTGTGTGTGTGTGTGTGGGGGGGGGCATTGGGACACTGACAGCAGCTGCTCCACTAATAGCTGCTCTCCACAGTGTTTTTATATTTATTTATTTATTTATTTATTTATTTATTTATTTATTTATTTATTTATTTTTGCTGTATGATAACTTCCTTTTCCTTTTTTTTTTTTAAATTTTCCACAGTGGTTTTAAATGCTGCATGTGAGCCAGCAGGAAGGACACAAGCAGGTACAACAGTAGAGTCCCTTTGGGGGCCCCTCACTGCCCAGCGAGCCGAAGGGGCGCCTAGGGTGTGATACTGGAGGACCTGAGAGTAGGGAGAGAACTCCTTCCTTCCAAGAAAGAGGACATTGTCACCCATTCAGCTTCAGGTTAGTGAGATGAAGAGCCTGGATGTGGAGACAGGATTATGTCATCTACGGATTGAATTTTACTTTTTCCTACTCAATCTGGATGGCATTTATTTCATTTTCTTGTCTAATTGCAAGAAAAAGGTTAGAACCTCCAGTATAATGTGGAATAGAAGTGGCAGGAGTGCACACCCTTATCTTGTCCCTGACCTTAGAGGGAGAGCTGCTAGTTTTGCACCGTTAGGTATGATGTTACCTGTGGGTTCTTTATAGACGGTTTTACGAGGTTGAGGAAATGCCTTTCTATCCCCAGTTAAGTGCTCTTATCATGAAGAGGTGTTGAATTTTGTCAAATGCCTTTTTTGCATCTACTGAGATGATGCACTTTATTCTATTGATACGCCGTATAACATTGATTGACTTTTGAATGTTAAGCTAAACTTGTATTCCTGGGATAAACCACACTTGATCATGATGTATAATCTTTTTAAAATATGTTTCTGGATTTGATTTGCTAATATTTTGTTGAAGACTTTTGCACCTATATCCAAAGGAGATATTGGGCTGTAGTTTTCCTGTGATGTCTTTGGTTTTGATACCAGCGTAATAGTGGCCTGATAGAATGAGTCAGGAAATTTCCCTTATTTTCTGTGTTGGTTTTTTTCTCCGAGTTTGTGAAGAATTGGTATTAATTCTTCTTTAAATGTTTAGTAGACTTAACTGGTGAAGCCATCTGGGCCTGAGCTTTTCTTCATGGGAAGTGTTTTGGTTACTATTTCAATCTTTTTATTTGTTATAGGTCTGTATTAGTTTGCTAGGAGTGCAAAAAATACCAAAAACCAAAATATCCAAATAGCAAAATACCACATACTGCGCATCCTACATTCTAGCAAACAGAAAAGGTCCAGCACAGGTGAAGAAGGGCATGTATGGGGAGAAATGAGTCTGGAGAGAGGGAAGATGCCGGATGATCAAGGACTTTGCACACCGTGCCCAGGACTTTGGACTGGAGATTATATGTAACAGTGAGCTAGTGAAGGGTGCAGGAGAGAGGCAATACCAGGCTTGCAATGTAGGAAGGTCATACAGAAGAGGGGAATGACCCTGGCCAGAGTGGCTCAGTGGTTAGAGTGTCAGCCTGTGCACCCCAGGGTCTCAAGTTCAATTCCTGGTCAAGGGCATGTACCTGGGTTTGCAGGTTCAGTCCCCACCCCTGGTTGGCGCTCGTGTGGGAGGCAACCAACAGATGTGTATCTCTCACATCGATGTTTCTCTCTGTGTGTGTGTCTCTCTCCTTTCCTCACTCCCTTCCACTCTCTCTGGAACTCAATGGAAAAAATATCCTCACTCTTTGGGTCAGGATTAAAAAAAACAAAAAAAAAAAGAAGAAGAGGGTATGGATTCCAGTAGGGACAGACTTGACAAAGGAATGTAATTCCCACAATGCAGGGGCTACCCTTAGCCTATGTAGTGTCTTTACGTGAGTTAGAAAAAGGCACACCCACTGGGAAGATTCAGCGGAGAGCGCAACACTCAGCAAGCAGATGGTGTTCAGCCGCACTCGCTCCCTGGACTGGGTGCTCTGGTGCAGTGTGCAAATGGCACAGGCTTACGGGGAAGCCCAATCTGGTGCCAGCATTGTGTCTGGTACAGAATTAGCACTCAATTAAAATTTTGAAAAACTAAATAGATGAAAGGGAAGATCAGTTGGGTAGCTACTTCCACCCATTATTGACAACTATTGCTACCATCCAGGTGGAAATCAATGAGTTTGACGTAAGTTGTGGCGATGGGAATGGAGGAAATGGACCATATTATTTCTTGTCCGTTGTAGATACTTTTGTTCATAATTATGCTGGGACAGCAGGCAGGAATCAAGATTGTCCTGGACAACAGGGACGTATGATTACACTAAATAGAAGGGGAGGGATGGATGAGAGATCTTTAAGAAATAAAATATACGGGCCTTGGAAAGTATCTGGGAGGAAGTCAAGAGAAACCTTGACAGTTTTTGCATGGGAGACTGGGGAAAAGCTGCAGTTAATGCAGGTTTGTGTTGGGAGAAGGTAACAAGCTGGATTTTGGACTTGCTAATTTCTTTTACAAAATCAGGTCTGTCCCTTTTGGACACTTCTAGAAAGGGAAGAGGGCTCTTTAGTGATCATAGCATATTGTTGTAGAGACATTGCTGGCCATTCGACTTAGAGTAAGCCCTTGATGTTTGTTCTGTCTGTACATGTAAAGTCCCTCAATGATAAAACGTCACTGTCTAATATAGGACAGAAACTGATTTCTTATCAGCATTCTGTATCTGATCTTTTAAAAGAGTTACAGCCGTGCAGGGAAATAGCTAATGATATAATTGAAATGGCATTAATGGCCTATAAAATTCAGTATTTAGAGACACAGAACCTGAAGGACTGTCTAGGGGTCATTTAAAGCTAGGTGACACTGGAGTGTGCTATTAGCCTGATCATTAGTCATCAGGGCACAGAGATACCTGAAGAACTCTTAGAGATCATCAGGGAAGGTGGCCTCTCTTGTATTCTGCTCTACTATTTGACAGCCTTTCAAGATTTCAGAAGGTCACTGAATAATAAGCCAGCTTCCAAATATTCACAGTTGCAATTTAAATTTAGATTTAAACTCTAATCCTCACTATGCCACATATATCATGTGAGGCTGTTAAACCTCTAGGAGCTTCCTTTCCTGGCTTAAAAATCATTATTTTACACTTTAACTTTGAATTAACACAGACTTTTACACTTACATTCCCCTATAAAATAGAGAGCATTACTTTTTGTGACAACAAGTAGAAAAAAAATCTCTTTGGCCTCTTCCATAATTAGGCCCCATCCGTTTTTGTTATGGGGGAAATGATATGATCATTTGGTGGTAAATGATGCAGTGCCCCCGTATTAATCTTCCAGTTGCCTGATTGCATAATTCACCTTGGCAAAGGAGAAGAAAAAATACAACATTTCTCCTCATTGTGATGAGAGGCCTGGGAGAATGAACTAGGATGACGAAGATATTTTCAGGGAATAAGCTGTTGGCATAAACTTAACTGAGTGTAAAACTCTGTGCTCAGGAAGGAGTTACGCGGCGTCTGAAACTTTGTGTTTATCCTGAGAACATTGATTCCTTCCCTTCTGAGCAGATCAGCAGCTAGGATGTTAGGTGTTGAGTAACAAACTGACGCTTTTTATTTAAAAAGTTTGTTAAGGGATTAGAATAACAATGATTCCTTTCACTGATGCTAAAGGTTTACTTTTTAAAAAGCTGATAACTAAATGACATGATTGTTGCTTTATTTACTCCTGAGATGGATTTATTTAGTCCTGGCTGGTGTGGCAGCCCCTTAGGTGAGTGACAAGCCAATTCCAGTAGTGACACAATCTATAGCTATCTGCCTCAAATCCAAACTCCTTAATGCCAAGCCACGTCCCTCATTAGTGCCTTCTCATAGCATTAATGTTTAACAGAAATTTAAGTCCCTCTTCTTTTTTTGATTCTTGTTGAGTGGAATTCTCTCAGGTCACTTGAGTATATTCTTATGCCTTATTGAGAAGCAACATTTTTATGTTTTCTCTAAGGTTCAAAGTTGAAAACTCTGTCCTCATGTTACTTGACCTGTGTTCTTTGGAAGCCCATGAACTGCACTGGTGGTTGGCTTGAAAGTCAGGCCCTTAGGGGCAGGGGAGGTTCCCCAGTGATAATCCTCATGCAGAACATGTGATTTGGGGATGAGATAGTCAAGAGAGGGGACAGAGGTACAATGGTAAGAGAAGAAACTAGTGTTTCCTTGCCCACAGTGAAATCTCTTGTAGTTCTGTGTGGTCCCAGGTGTCAGGAATGCGTGGGGCAGGCTGGCACATGGCTGGGGAGCCCAGTGGAGGCTTGAACAGCCTCCAGGGTGGGAAGCTGACCCCGCCGAGGTGAGCTGTTAGGTGTGCAGTGGGAGTGTTAGGAGGGCTTTGTGGTGGCAATGACGCCTGTGTGGGAAACTGTCCACCTCTTTAGCCATGGCAGTGAGGTGATAGACATTTATAAGCCCAGGAACTTGGCTTAATGGGGAAAGGGACGCTATCCAGCTTCTTGTTCCTCTCAGAAACCAACTTGCTAAATCTTTATTTACTGTATTCTCAATGTAATTCTATTCTAAGAGCATTTGCAAGGGGCTCATTGGGGACCGAATAAAAGTTATTTCCAAGTATAATAGCATCAAACCAATTAGAACATAGAGAATTCTTTTTTAACTTTTTTTTAACTTTTTTTTTTTTTTTTAATATATATTGATTTCAGAGAGAGGAAAGGAGAGGGGGAGAGAGAGATAGAAACATCAATGATGAGAGAGTCATTGATCAGCTGCAGCCTGCAACGCGAGCGTGTGCCCTGACCGGGAATCGAAGCTCGATCGCCTGGATCCTAGGTCGATGCTCAACCGCTGAGCTACGCCCGGCCGGGCAAGAATTCTTTTTTTTAATTGAATTTGTTGGGGTGACATTGGTTAATAAAATTATATAGGTTTCAGGTATACAATTCTACAACACATCATCTGTATATTGTGATGTGTGTTCACCACCCCAAGTGAAGTCTCCTTCCATCACCATTAATTTCCCCTTTACCGTCTTCCACCTCCCCCCACCTCTCTTTACTTCTGGTAGTTGCCATACTGGTGTCTGTGTCCATGAATCTTTCTTTTTTTTCCTTTGCTTCATTCCTTCACCCTTCTCACCCAGCCCCAACCCCTCCACTCTGACGGCTGTCAGTCTGTTCTCTGTATCCATGAGTCTGTCTCCACTTTGTTCGTTTATTTTGTTCATTAGATTCCGCATGTAAGTGAAATCATATGGTACTTGCCTTTCTCTGAGTGGCTTATTTCACTTAGCATAATACTCTCTAGGTCCATCCATGCTGTGACAAAAGGTAAGATTTCCTTACGTTTTATGGCTGAGTAATATTTGTTGTGTGAATGTCCCACAGCTTTTTTATCCACTCATCTACTGATGGGCACTTGGGCTGCTTCCAGATCTTAGCTATTGTAAATTGTGCTGCTATGAACATAGGGGTGGATATATTTTTTCTGATTGGTGTTTTGAGATTCTTAGGATATATTCCCAGGAGTGGGATCACTGGGTCAAGAGGAAGTTCCATTTTTAAATTTTTGAGGAACCTCCATACTGCTTCCCACAGTGGCTGCACCAGTCTGCATTCCCACCAGCGGAGCATGAGGGTTCCCTTTTCTCCACATTTTTGCCAACACTTGTTTGTTGATTTGTTGATGGCAGCCATTCTGACAGGAGTGAGGTGATACCTCATTGTGGTTTTAATTTGCATTTTTCTGATGATTATGACATTAAGCATTTCTTTATATTTCTATTGGCCACCTGTATGTCCTCTTTGGAGAAGTGTCTACTCAGGTCCTTTGCCCATTTTTTAATTGGATTGTTTGTTTGTTTTTTGCTGTTGGGTTTTATAAGTTCCTTATAAATGTTAGATATTAGGCCTTTATCTGATGTATCGAGAACATAGAGAATTCTTAATCTGGGCCTCTTGAGGCAGCTCTGGTCAATTGAGGGTTTGTGCCTAAATAAGTACTATTGATTTACCACCCTAGGTTTTAGAAGAAGAACGACGGTCTTTTTACAGTTTTCTTTATAAAGCTTTTTAAAACCTGGACTCCAACTGCATCCTTGACTTTTCCCCTGTGACCTCCCTGAACTGCCAAATCAAAATACTGGTTCCCTGGATGTGCCCTCCTCTCTAGACTTCTTACGTGTTACTTATTATTTTTGGAATTCTCTGGAGAAATTGGGCATTTACCTCATTCCTAAGACCCTGTTTTCTCCCTCTGGGGTGGACCCTTGCCTCCTTTGCCCGTTTTCTTTCTGGGAGTTGTCTTCCTTCTGAACCCCAGCCAAGTCTGGACTCCGCAGTTTGTTGCCAGGCGTGGACAAAAAAGAAGCCATGTCCTAAACCTGATAAGCTCAGGGGAGGCCTGCATGGCAGGCCCTACAAACTCAAAGACCTAAAGTGACCACATAGGGTGGTCTGATCATAAATATTCCTAACTAAAAGCGGGTCATGGTGGGTAGTATGTCCTAGACCTGTAGCTTCCTTGCAAAGGTCAGTGTTTCTCCTAAAGAGCCTGTATATTGTCTCTTTGCATCTAAGATAACATACCTTTGAAATGTCAGAATAATCTTTTCCATCCCGCTCATGACACACCCACCACACCGGAGCACAAGATCACAGAACCCCTCATGGTTGTCTTGTCCCCAGAACACCATCTCCATGTATTGTGTTAATTGTTATCTATCATGGACCCACCAATGTAAAAGAAGTGTCTCTTCATTTTACTCTTATCCCGTCTTAGAGATTTCCCTGCTTTGCTTTCTTCCACCCCCTTAATCCACCACCAATGGATTTCATGTAACCCTCCCTCATGTTTCCTCCTTTGATTCTAATATATAAAATAAGCTGTAAAACTACCATTCTCTGCATCATTTTCTCAATCCGTTGAGATTTTGCTTCCTGGCAATTGTCAGTTTGGCTCAGATAAACTCATAAAAATTCTCTACAGGTTTAGATGTTTCCTGTGTCAGCACAGGTCTATCTGGTACCCGCCTACCCATGTAGATCTCTGTGCGTTGTCTGCTCCAGCAGTTCAGTTCCTTCTTGCTGGACCTCTCTGGGTTGGCTGTTCATGTGGCCTACTCTCATTGGTTTGTGTCCTATTCTCATGTGCTGTCCACACCCCAGGCATGTTCTTCCACAGGCTCTGTAGCTGGATTTGCCCACAAGAGCTTCCTTTCTCCCAGACTTTCCCAATTTGTCTATCCTGCCCTGCTCTGCCAAACCCCTTTTCTTTCCCTGGGGGTTTCTAGGGTAGGAGGAAAAATAAACTATGACGGGGCTCATTTGGAATTTGGCTGTCAGAGTCTTGTTCTTCTCTTCTTTTTTGGTCTATTTTTAAAACATTGAGGGCTCAGAGGAAGCAAAAACCCTTCTCAAAGGGCTAAGGCACTCATCTCTGACCCGCAGAGCAGTCCTGCTCACCCTTCAGCGCAGACATTGCTGCCTGTGGGAAGAGCCTTCTCTAACCCTCAGGTCTGGTGGAAGAGCCCCTCCTGGGTGCATTTTTTACCTTAGATTTATTGCATTGTATCTAACTAATCACTGGGCTGTGCAATCTCAGGATGATGACTAGCTTTAAAAAGTGACTTGCGGTTGCTGTATCTCTAGCACTCAGCCCAATAGTTGCGTACATGCATGCATGAATGAATGAGTTCTCTATCTCCCACGGTTAGGTCTCTGTTGCCTAAAACATCTTAGTTGCTGTATAATCTTCATATTTTTTGGTGAGTGTGTGGGGTCAAGGGGGATCCCTCTCTTCTCTTATTCCAGCTTCCAGCCTAACTGTATGGCCTTGATTAAGTAACTTAACCTCTCTGTGCCTCAATTTTCTCATCTATAATATGAGGAGAAGAAGCCCAGCCAAGCCTGGACTTCGCAGTATCTACCTAACAAGGCTGCAGGGGCGTTAAATGAGCTAATGCACATGGAGTACTTGGGACAGTGCTTGGGACATAACCCTCAATAAATGCTATTATTTAATAATCGCCTGTGCGATTGGTGTTTTCTCAGGATTCCTAAACCAATGATATTCGACAAAATGAATAGAGTAGAATAGACCACTTGTTGGACCTTCCCCTCTCACTAAGTCAGAGGGAATTATGTAAACACAGCTTTATTTTCCTTTCTCTCTGCTCCTCCGTTTGATTCCTTGCATGTCTTTTGGAGGGACTCAGGGTATTGAGGAGGGTGGGTGGGTAGCTCTGCTGGTGGCCTTTAGGGTTAACTGGCTTTGCAGCCCACACTTAGAGATACCCAATGTTTACTGTAAGTTTGAAAATCTTCCAATAATTTTATAAGGCCAAAATTTTTTTTAAAAAACCTTTACGTGAACATATAAACTTGAAATGGTGACTGGGACAAAAGGGAAACTCGCTTGTGCAGGGCTGGTATTTCTAGCCCAACTTGCAGACTTCCAGGCCAGATCTCTGAGCCCTGCTGGTGGGAGGGGCTCTGGGAGAGCAGTACTTCTTGAAAAGCACTGCCTCCTTTCGCCCAAGGAGTTCCTCAGTTTCACAGTTGCTGCTTTAGGGCCTACCGAGATTTGGGAATTCTCTCTTCTCGTTCTTTTAAAATAATCAATAAGGCAGAGGTTCCATGGCATCAAAGTGTTTTTCTATTGGCCTTTAATTCTCTGTCTCAAAAAATAGTAACTGACATATGAATATACCCCACACTGGTTTCAGCCCCCCTGCTGGTGAGATACATTTTTCCCCCCAAAAGGCTGAGTAGTTCTAGTCCTTCACTTTTAAGGGCAAATTAGACATAGAAGGTCCTGCTTTCTAATGGGCTGATTCAAAGGGGCTGGGGCTGTTTTATCCCCTTTTTAAAATCTCCCATGTTGCAGAAGTGATAGTCAGTGCTAATATCCAATCTGAATTTAATCACGCCACTTGAGGCAGGTTCATGGTTAAGTCTGCCTCTGCTCCATAGTAGCAACAATGAACAGCAAACTGGCCCAACTTTTGTGGAGAGAGGTATCTCCCAGGAATCTCACAAGCATTACATGTCCCACTAGTTGCAGTATTTGTTTTTTTTGGAAAAGGTGCTTACAGATCTCAATGTAACTTGCTTAATATTCATAGGTTCTCAATTCCATCATTTCTTCCCAAGAAAAGAAGTATTATTAATTTCATGGTAGGGGGTGGTCTTAGGAATTTGATCTAGCAGAGCATCCATAGGAAGAGCCAATAGATGCTTTGGAAATGTCCCGTCATTCTGGCCTTAATAATGGGGGAATTGGTTAGATTAGTTTTCTATTGCTGCTTAACAAATTAACACAGGTTTATCAGATTGCAGGACTGACTGCATTCTCTGCTTGGGCTGAAATGAAAGTGTGGGTTGGATTGGATTCTCATCTGGACGGTCTGGGGGAAGAACCCTCTTCCAAGATCATTCATATTGTTGGCAGAATTTTTCCTGTGGTTGTAGGACTGGAGTCCCCACTTTCTTGATGGCTGTTGGCTGGACAGCTCTCTGGTCTTTGCATGTGGCCCTTTCCATTTTCAAAGCCAGCAAGAACACTGCCAAATCCTTTCATCGTTTCAAATCTCCCTGACCACCTCTTCTGCCACCAACCAGAGAATACCCGCTGCCTTTAAAGGGTTCATGCTGTTAGACTAGGCTCACCTGGATAATCTCCCTTTAACTAACTCAAAGTCAGTTGATCAGTAATAATTGAATTACATCGGAAAATCTTTTTGCCACCTAGTATAGCATAATCACGGTCAAGATATTTACAGTCCAGGAAATTAGGGTAGGAAATCTTGGGTGGTCAGTTTAGAATTCTGCTTATTACAATTGTCAAATATTGTCTTCTGAAATTAATTCTTCACTGAAGCCAAGCTCTATGACTCCTTTTCTTGCTTTGTGTGCCTGTTCACCTCATAGTGTGTTGCCCAGGTTCTGTATCTTAATTGATGGATTTTTTCCTGTGATTCAAAGAAGAGGGTGCCAGTCTTCCAGGGCACTGATCCCTGGTTTCATCTATAGGTTTTGGACTTTGAGTTTTGGTGTTGTTCTGAGCACCCATCTTTGCTTGGACTACACAAGGAGAGAACGGAGAAGCAGAGAGCAGCCGACAGGACTCTAGCCAGACTCCAGACTTGTGTGTTTTAATGTTACAAGCAAATAAGAAATTGCTGCTGTATTCACAGAACAATGATTATCTCATTAAATAACTTCTCAGACCTTGATTTAGCCATTATGAAAGATGTTTTGATAAAGAGCATCTGGTGTTGTTTTTAATGAATATTATACCACTAAACTCTGATTAAAAACTGACTTAAAAATTTAATAGCCTCTTTCTTTAGAAGATGGCTAAATGCAAAAAGAAAAATGTCATTTATTTAAATTGTTTTCTTTTCCCCTCCCTTGTTGCTCTATTTTAACTGAATTCCCATTAATGACTGTTTAAAACCCACACAGTTTTGGATACAGTAAATCTAGATGCATAAATAAGATTACCATACCAATACTGCTCTCCTCGCTCTTTTACTATCGATACCTCATTTTATTTTTATGCTTTAATTAAATTGAGTATATTTTATGTTTCACTTTGCTTAAAACAACTGCAGTGCATATAATTGACACTATTTCATCCTTGTTAGGAAGTGCTGAGTTGAATTAAACACACCAGTTCCATTTCCTTTTATGCTTAATCTGTGTAAAAGACAGGAATAATATGAACTGTATTTCTTTTCCAAGTTACCCTGATAGGGGAAAATAACCACCTAGTAATTACTAATAAAGACTGAAATGAAATCTTTACCATTAGCATAACTCATATCTATATAAGAATAGATATTTAGTGGTATAAAGTAATTTTACTTAGTAATTTTTAAAAAGAATATGTTTTTATTGATTATACAGAGAGAGTAAGGGAGAGGGAGAGAGAGATAGAAACATCAATGATGAGAGAGTCGTTGATCAGCTGCCACCTTCATGCCCCCTACTGAGGATCAAGCCTGCAACCCTGGCATGTGCCCTGACCTGGAATCCAACCGTGACCTCCTGGTTCACAGGTTGACACTCAACCACTGAGCCACTCTGGCCAGGCTACTTAGTAATTTTTCCCAAGCAGTATGTGACAAATAATAAAGACATTATTGCTATTCCATGTAATCCATATAAAGCATAAATCTTCAAGCACATATTTTAATGTATTTTTATTTAAACTGTCATTTTTAGTCTAAGTATTTTGGGTGGGGAAATACTATTATGCCATATTTCTATGGAGCAGAGCTCGGCAAACTTTTTGGTAAAGGGCCACATAGGAACTATTTTCCACTTTATAGGCTATATGATCTTGAAACTACAATTCTGCTGTTGCAGCATAAAAGCAGCCATAAATGATATGTAAACAAATGAATGTGGCTGTGTTCCAATAAAACTTTATTTACAAAAACAGGTAGTGAGCCTGGTTTGACCCATGGGCCATAGTTTGATGACCCCTACTATCAAGGATAGTGACCAAACACTGGCTAATGTTGACAGCTGAGAGCAAATCAACAGGTCAGTTCATGAATTAGGGTCCTTATTAGGATACTTTTGCTATCATAGATTTTTTTTGGTTTGTCTTGCAAGAGTTTGTCTAAATTTAATCTGTTGATTCCCACGTTGGAATGTCTTCCCACATCCTGTATTTTCAAGTAGGAACCCAGACTCATTAATATTTTCACAAGCATAAACTAAGTAAACAAATAATTATCCTGAAGAAAGTGTGCTATTTTCTCTTCGCTAGTGGTTCAGACTATAACTACATACAACATGTTTGTCTTACACACAAACTTGGCTTCAGTCAGGCCAGACTTCGCAGGCTGTCAGCTGCATACCATTGTATTTTAGATTTCATACCAGTTTTGGGTGGGAAGAGGGTCAAGCACAGTGAAAAAGCTAGGAAGTGTTTCTTTAATGGAATTTGGGAAATGGATACTATGATTTTGCTAATAAAAAACAGGAAAGATATTTCTCTTTTCTTTTGTTCATGGTGATATTTCTTCCTCATATACAAATGTGCCTGGAAAATGTGATAAATGCCTGGCCAGAACCTGTGATGTTCCCACAGTGCCTTTTTACCCGTTGCTTTCTGTAGGCACAGCATTCTTATTCAAGAGCAGTTACTGAGCTCTCTGCCAGCTGCTTTGTGGCAGAATAGCTGCCTCCTGGTTTGTAGTTGCTGACACAAATGTTCCTTATTAAGGACCTTTTGCCTCAATGAAAAGTCAGAGTCTGGGCAATGTTAATTTTCAGAGAGGTATACATCCAACCTGCCATGCAACTTGCTTATATGACTGGGCTCAGGTGGCCCATGCAGAAACAAATCAATCCTTTTCCTTAAAGCACGATTATTTTGTTGTGTAGGCAACATTGCGTAATATGTTTAAACCATAGAGGAGATCCAAGATGGCAGCAGATTGAGTGGAAGCTATACTGACACTCTCCAAGGACCAAACCAGAATTACAACTAAAATATAGAAAAACCACCCTGAATAATCAACTGCAACTGAAGACGAGCTGGAGAGCACCTTCATAACCAAGGAGGAAAAGTGGAGACCGCATAGAGCCTGGTAGGAAGTGTGAAGGTGTGAGAGGTCTGGCTGGGCTCCCACAGGCAGCCACTAAAGATCTGGAGGGATATCTCAGCTATATGGGGTTCCTACTGAGGACTCTGGGGTCTAAACCCCAAACTGAGCTCCCCAGCCCAGAGCACAAGAACTGAGAAAGGCGCCCACATAACATCTGGCTGTGAAAAGCAGCAGGCTTTCTGTCTGTTAAGGAGAGGTGGCTGGAAATGCAGGCACCCTCTTAAAGAACCAACACACAAAGTTTTGTGTGCAGCCACTCACTTTGGGCTCTGGCTGAGGCAGAGTGGACTAGAGCAGTGTGAGGAGCATCCAAGGATGCTGGCTGGGGGAATGGCTATCATAGGGCACCCATCTGGACCCTCGTGCTGAGTTATTCCCTCATAAGGCAGAGGACATCTTTCTCAGTCAGACATTTACCTTCCAAGCAGTTTTTGCCTGGGGGTGGGGGGTGGGGGAGAGAAGCAATTGTCTTGCTCTGCTGGAAAACCTCTGGCCACACTCTGTGGAGTTTCTACAGCCCGAGGCTCCTTAAGAAACTGAATAACAGCCCCTGGATGCTTTGAGTCTTTGCCTGACTTGCTTCTGACCCAGAGTTTGGAAAAGCAGACCGTGGTGCACATCTTGGTTCTGTCTAGACACACCCAGCCCCAGCAGAGGAAACCAAAAGCTGTGGAGTGTGGAAAACTTCAAACAGGGTATTCAAGGCCAGTCACAAACAGTGTCTGACATTGGCCTGTGCCAGAGACCACTCAAAAGACTGGGAGTCCTAGCAGATCTACCTAATACATAGAAACTAATCCAAACAGGCAGCCAAAATGGGGAGACAAAAAAACAATCCCCAAATGAACAAGAAAATTCTGCAGGAGAAGAGCTAAATGAAATGGAGATAAGCAAATAATGATAATAAAGATGCTTAACGGCATGAAAAAAGATATAGAAAAACTATGAAGGAAATTAAAAATGACATAGTAGAAATAAAAAAAACATTGGAAGGAGTGAACAGCAGATTAGGGGAAGCTGAGGATTGGATCAACAAATTAGAAGACAGGGTAGAAAAAAATCAGAGAACCAAAAAGAAAAAACAATTAAAAAACCGGACAGTTTAAGGGAGCTGTGGGACAACATGAAACATAGCAATATTCGCATGATAGGAGTGCCAGAAGAGGTCAAAAGTAAGCAAGGATTAGAAAACCTGTTTGAAGAAATAATGGCAGAAAACTTCCCTAACCTGGTGAAGGAAAAAGTCACACAAGTTCAGGAGGCACAGAGAGTCCCAAGCAAGAAGAACCCAAAGAGGCCCATGCCCGGAAACATCATAATTAAAATGCCAAAAATTCAAGACAAAGAATCTTAAAGGCAGCAAAAGAAAGGAAGCTGTTACCTACAAAGGAGCTCCAATAAGGCTGTCAGATGACTTCTTATCAGAAACTCTATAGGGCATGAAGTATTCAAGGTAATGCAAAACAAGGATCTGAAACCAAGACTATTCTATCCAGCAAGGCTATCATTCAAAATAGATGGTGAAATAAAGAGCTTTCCAGACAAAAAAAAAAAAAGAAGAAAAAAAGGCTAGTTTATCACCACCAAACCAGCATTGCAAGAAATTTAAAGGGACTGCTGAAATAAGAAGTTGAAATAGAGAAAATGAGAATCAGGCATAAAGAAATAAAATGGCAATAGATAAGTAGCTATCAATAACCTTAAATATAAATGGATAAAATATCCCAGTCAAAAGACATACGGTAACTGAATGGATAGGAAAACAATACCCAAATATATGCTGTCTACAAGAGACCCACCTCAGAACAAAATCACACAGGCTGGAAAAAATAAGAAAAACAAAAAACAGACAAACTTCTGGAAGACTTTAAAGGAGAGATTGAGAGCAATATGGTTATTGTAGGGACTTTAACATCCCACTGACTTTACTGGATAGATTTTCTAGACAAAAAAATTAACAAAGGAAACAGTGGCTCTAAATGATGCACTAGATCAGATGGGTTTAATTGACATTTACAGAACATTCCACTCCAAAGCTGCAGAATAGGCATTCTCCTCAAGTGCACATGGGACATTCTCAAAGACAGACCACATGTTAGGACACAAAACAAGTCTCTACAAGTTCAAGAAGATTGAAATCATAACAAGCATCTTCTTGGACATTTACACAATGGAATACTATGCAGCTGTAAAAAAGAAGGATCCCTTACCCTTTGGGACAGCATGGTGGGACCTGGAGAGTATTATGCTAAGCAAAATAAGCCAGTCAGAGAAAGACAAATGTCGCATGATCTTACTCATATGTGGAATCTAATGAACAAAATAAACTGATGAACAAAATACATCTAGAAGCATGGAACAGACTGATGAATCCCAGAGGGAAGGCAGGGGTGGGTGGATAGGGAGAGATTTACTTAAGAATTTATATGCATATATGCATAACCCATGGACACAGATAATAGTGAGTGAAGGCCTGGGGGGAAGGGTACAGGGTAGAGGGGATCAATGGGGGAAAAAGGGAGACATTTGCAATACTTTCAACAATAAAGATAAATTTAAAAAAACCACCAAAAACCAAAAAAACCCCATGGAGTATTAAATATCACTCTGCAACAGCTTGTGGGGGAGGCATTAATAATACTTATACCCACCATTTCAGTGAGGGTCTGTTAGTTCTAGGAATTTCTAACATGTTTAATCCTTAAAATAATCATATGAGGTAGGAGTTGTTAGCTCCATTTTACTTGCATGGAAAGGGAGGCTCAGAGAGTTTAAGCGACTTGTAGAAGACGGTGGAGCTGGTAATGGGTGGGGTTAGGACTCGTGCTCAGCCCACTTTAGAACTAAAGCCCTTGTCTTTCTCTTAGGATATGTGTTTTGACATAGCTGGAGGCCAGTGGTTCTCAGTGGCCATGTTCCACCTCAGAGCAATTAAGTCACAATCTCTAGAGTGGGTTCTGGACATGGATCTGTATTTTTGGGGGGACATGGACATTTTTCAAAAGCACTCCAGGTGACATGAACATACAGCCAAAGTTGATAACCATTGACCTAAGGGTAAAAATCTAGAGACAGCCTATATTTGGGTATAGACTGGGCTTACCCTAGTTATTAAATGGGCAGAATTTATCCTTATGACCCTTGTTGCCTCTTTTCATGTCATTTTGTGTTGCCACGCCACTCTCCAGTGGCCACCTTCAGGACCCTGTGCCCTCTGTGTGAACACACTCATAGTATCTGGCATGGACATCACCCGTCAGCTCCATCCTACTGTGGGCGACTGTGAGGGATGTTTGTGTGGCATTTTATTATCTGATTTTTAACCTTTCTCTTGGAAAGAAGCCTGGACTATGTCCCTAATAAAAGTTGCAACAAGGTGATTCCTGGGTTTGGGGAAAGGAGTTACTAATTCCGAATAGCAGAATCTGGGCGGGGTGAAGTCTGAGAATTCCGAAATGAGGCTATAATATCTATGGTCTGATAGAGGGCATTGGGCTTAGTTGGGGTGAGCCTTTCTGGCAGAGAGGGAACAGCTGGAGGCAAGATCTAGAAGCAGGGAAAACAGGTAACCTAAAATGTTTGAGTGGCTAAGCTGAGCCAGGTGTCTTCAGAGCGAGTGGCCCACGTGAATGGGGTGAAGAATGGGTTGTGCACACACTTGTGTACACACATTTGTAGTGGGAGGTGACTCTGCAAAGGTGGTGAGTCCCCTCTGAGACAGGTTGCAGTATCTTAGTTACTCATATGTAACTAGAGGCCCAGCACTTCCCATCCCTATGGAAAGGGCAGTCTGTGACCCCTCCCCTTCCCCCTGACCTGGCTGATTGGGCCAAGGATGGTTTCCAGAACTCACTGCACAAGTACACCTGCTGGCTAGAGAACCAATGAGGTGATCTCTCTTGAGAATTTAAACTAATAATCACAGAACTGTCATTTCAGAGGGCCCCAGGTGTGAGTGCTGACTGTCTGCCTCACGCTGTATCAAGGCCTACGGCTATGGTGATATATGAGGCAAAGTCCTGTTCTCATGGACAAGCAAATGAGAAAATTTCTGTGGTAATTATCATAGACTGGGTGGCATATAAACAACAGAAATTTGTTTCTGACAGGTCTGGAGACTGGAGGTCTAAGGTCATAGTGCCAGCAGGGTTGGGTTCTGGTGAGGGCCTGCTTGCTGGTTTGCAGACTGCCATCTTTTCATTGTATCTTTGCATGGCAGAAGGAGGGCTAGGCAGTCTGGAGGGCACTAATCCCATTTATGAAGGCTCCACCCCATGACCTAATTACATTCCAAAGGCCTCACCTCCAAATAACATCACAGTGGGGATTTGGTTTCAACATATGAATGTTGGGAGGGACACAAATATACGGTCCGGTCCGGCGATAAAGGCAATGGAATAATAAACAGGGTCATCTGATATAGTGTAATTGGGAGAGACAAATATCATCAAATAGGAGGGTCAGGGAAGGTTTTTCCAAGAAGATGACAAAGCCTGGTGGGCATGGGGGTCATGGCAAACAAGTAAGAAAATAGTTGCCAGGGGAGGAGCAGTGAAGAAACTACAGGTGGGAGGGGCTATGTGGTCTCAGATTTAGGGAACCATGGGTGATTCCTGGTGGGTTTCAGGTTCCTTTGAGCCCTGGAGTTATTTCCTCCCTTGCATTTCTTCAATCTCTCTCTCACACACACACACACACACACACACACACACGCCCCTGTTTGGAGCTAGTTTGGGTGGGTCTGACGTTTTGCAGGTCAAAGGGCTTCAAGTAAAAACAGGGATACACTGAGGTCTCTTCTGAATGGCAGGCTGCAGGTCTGGACTTGGTTCTGTCTCAGGAAGGGCTTTTGAGCAGTGTAAGCGTGTTCATGTTCTGGTGTCAGGGAAACCATTTCTTTTTCAAGGATGGAAAGCTACTGATAGCTCTGAAGCATGCATCCCTCTGCCAACTGCTGGAGCGAGGAAAACAACCACCACTCCCCTGACTGCCAGTGATCTGGCCAGCTACCACCTGTTCCAATGCTGTGCGTCGTGTTTAGCTTAGCTAGGCAGCTCCCACTGCACCTGGGATGCAGAAACATCCTGAATTTCTCCAAAACCGCAGCAGGGCTCTTTAAACAGCACGATATTCAGGAAATAGTCATTATCTCCACACCTCCTGCATCCAGTGGGGTGGAATATTGGATGAGCTTCAGAGGGCAGCTCCAGTGAGTGCCAAGTCCTACCCGCCCAGATCTCCCATCCACGTGGATACACTACCAGCGGGGCAGGAGAGCCAGGCCGCTCCTCAGTTTGCTGGAGGGGAATTTGGGCTTGATTTTCTCTCCCTGTGTGGGGTCCTCTCTGCACATCAAAGGAACCTTCTGCATCAGCACAAAAAATAGGTGCAAATTTGCAGGGGGGTAGGGCGAGGGGAAGTGACCGCGGTTGTTGCACATATTTTCCACAGGGGGCTTTGGTCAATTACAGGCGAAAAGGTGGAGTTAGGCAGAGAGACTCATCTCTCTTCACTTTCAGGGAAACACTCAGCCATCAACTGGCGTCTCCTTCCCCTCATTTCCCCTTTCCTTCCCACATCTGTCAGCAATCCAAGCTGACCTTCAGAGGTAAAGCAGCTGTTATCAGCTTGGGCTGGGTGAGGGAAACAGAGGTTAGTAGTCAGTAACTAATGAAACTTTAAAAATATTCTTTACTTTCAACTATATATTGTAACCTCCTGGTGTACCCGGATGTGCACACCTATTCTTTTGTGGGTTTTAAACTTTACTTAAAAGTCAAACCCTTTCAAGTGAATTTTGTAGAGCTGCATTAAGAAGCAGGTCAGCTGAGCTACCTCCTAGGGAGGCAACCCTAAGGGATTCTGCAATACATCAGAACTATGATGCTTTCAAACTCATCTTTCCACCTGTTATTATTTTCAAAAGTGTCAAAATGTATATTGTTCCTAATACTAATGAGGCAGAGGCCCTCATGTGGAAATGAAAACAAAAACAAACAGAGAACACTCTTTGATGGCGGTGGCCCATTCTGTTGGACTGTGTTTATGACTCCAGTCTGTGTGGAGTTCATTGGCCCCAAGCAGCCCTAGCCAGCAGGCCTGGAGTGGCCAGAGGTTGGCAGCCGCAGTCAGCCAAAATTCTGAAAACCAACAATACGTCACTTAGTCCTGCTTACTGAGAACAAATGATTTATTTTGTCTTATAAATTTTAGGCCCTTTAGTGTCTCCTAAATGTATCTGGTTTGAATACATCCAGATTTATGTCCTAAGTAAGAAAACACATTTCAGAAAAGAGAAAGACAAAACAAAACAGGATAAAAGCACATTGAAAAAGTCACATCAGCTTCCTCTATCCCAGTGAGCCGAGGGTCTGGGTGTGAGTGAATAGTGCTTTTAGGGGTAATGGAAATTCACTGACCTGAAAGACAAATAAGTTAAAATATATGTTAATGATAAGTATATGTAGTTGTCCCTTGTTCTGAACATAAAAGGGTATACAGTTTTATCAACAGAAGTCAATTTCTTCCTACTGTCTCTATTTGCTATTCAGTATTTAAAGAATTGGCCCAAACCATTAGCTGGCTGAGAGAGCTCTTGCTCCCAGACTAACCTGAGGGAGTGGACTCCCGGGCCCACAGCCTTTGATTTTCTCTCCCTTCCCTGCAGCTGCTCTACTGAATCATTGTCTGATGGTTCCTAATCTTCATTTTTCCTCTGCATCCACAAGTCTACCCTGGCTACACTCTTGTCTTTTCTACCACCCTTATGCTGGTAGTTCTCAAACGCTAGTGCTCAGAGTCGCTCTGGCCCCTGGAAAAGTTCACACTGCATATTGAGTGGTGAAAGAAAACATAAGCACAGCTTAGTTGAGTTTCTGAAAAGCCAAAACATTCGATTTAAAACATTTTCTTTCATTATGAGATAATGTCTACCCTACTTGTATGGTTGTTAAAATACTCTTAAAAATTTTTTAAAAAATTGATTGATTTATTTTTAGAGGGAGAGGAAAGGAGAGAGAGAAAAACATCAATTTGTTGTTCTACTTATTTTAGCATTCATTTCATTGGTTGATTCTTGTATGTGCCCTGACGGGATCGAACCCGCCACCTTGGTGTATCATGATGATGCTCCAACCAACTGAGCTACCTGGGCCAAATACTCCTTTTTTTCTTTTCTTTTTAAAAAATGAAATGACAAGGATAGCAGATTTAAAAAGTAATCCTGTTTTGGGGAAATATATGAAGTTATTAGCCCCATGTTAGTTCTCAGGATTTTTAAAAAAATAGTATATGTTTATAAAATTTTAAAATCTGGACACCATTGTTTTTAAGGTACATTTTAAAGATGCTCTATGTTTTATTGAAAAAAAAAAAAAGGAAACGTCTTTTTTCTGATTACAAAGTTACACATGTTCACATCTGATAAGGGGTTAATATCCAAAATTTATAAAGAACTCATACTACTCAACACCAAAAAAACCAAACAATCCAATTAAAAAATGGGCAGAGGACCTGAATAGACACTTCTCCAAAGAGTACATTACATACAGACGGCCAAGAGGCATGAAAAGATGCTGAATGTCACTAATTGTCAGAGAGAAATGCAAATAAAAACCATAAAGAGGTATCACCTCACACCTGTCAGAATGGCTGCCATCAATAAAGCTACAAATGACAAGTGCTGATGAGGGTGCAGAGAAAGGGAACCTGTGTGCACTCCTGATGGGAATGCAGACTGGTGCAGCCACTGTGGAAAACAGTATGGAGTTTCCTCAAAAAATTAAAAATGGAGCTGCCTTATGACCCAACAATTCCACTTCTGGGGATTTACACAAAGAAACGCAAAACACTAAACACACCCCTATGTTCACTGCAGCATTATTTACAATAAGCCAAGATCTGGAAGCAGCCCAAGGGCCCATCAACAGATGAATGAATAAAAAAGCTGTGGGACATTTACACAATGGAATAATAGCCATAAAAAGAAGGAAATTTTACCATTTGCATTGTCATGAATAGATCTAGAGGGTATTATACTCAGTGAAATAAGTCAGACAGAGAAAGACAAATACCCTATACTTTCACTTATATGTGGAATCTAAAGAACAAAATAAACAAACACACAAAATTGAAGTAGACTCATAGACACAGAGATTGGACTGGTGGTTGCCAGGGGTGGGGAGGGTTCGGGGACTGGGAGAAAGAGGTGAAGGAATGGAGCAGGATGAATTGGTAGTTACAAAATAGTCATGGGAATGTAAAGTAAAGCACAGGGAATATAGTCACTAATACTGCATAACTATGTATGGTGACAGGCGGGCACTGGAAATATCGGGGGAACACACTGGAAAGTATCTGATTGGCTAACCACTAAGCTGTATACCTGAAACCAACACAAAATAAAATGGAAAGAAAAAAATTTCACACAATTAAAAAAAGTTACACATGTTCCATTAAAATATTATAAAATACAGATATGATAGAATTGGTGACATTAAAGAGTATTAATGTGTAAGTAATCACAGCTTTCCCCACAAAAGAATGGGTGTGCACTAGAGGGTTACAATATGTAGTTGAAAATAAAGAGTATTTTTAAAGTTTCATGTAGTTACTGACTACCAACCTTTGTTTCCTTCACCCAGCCCAAGCTGATAACAATTGCTTTACCTCTGAGGCTCAGCTAGGATCTAGTGTTTTCTGTGCAAATTGAGGAAATATGAGGCTGTAGAACTGGAAAAAAGAAAGAGAGTAGACCGTTTTTTTAGTGGAAAGAGTGCAGACCTATTAGAAGAACAGGACAGATTTCAGAACAAGTGGTTAGGGTGAGAGCGAAGTGGTTAGGGTGAGAGCGAGAGGAAGAAGAATGGAGTTTTGTATGGAGTAGCCAAGGAGAAATAAAAAAATTAAAGACGTTTTCCCAAGTTTCATTCCATCTAATGCCCCTTCTTCATTCTCTTCAAAAGATTTCTATACAGATTTCACTTGCTTTCAATGTCTTCTTTTGCATGCAAAACTTCGTTGAGACTGATCATGAAACACTCAGTTTTATTTGAGTTGCAAAAAGAAAGAACAAAGAAGAAAACATAAAAAATTCATAATCGCATCTTCAGAATATATTAGGTTTTGAAAACTTGGTAAGGATAGTATTTCACATTTATTATCTTTTATTCCTCCAAGGAGAGGAAGCACGTGAGAAAATATGTCATGTTCTCTTCCGACAGGTAGAAACGTACTATCCACTGGCTGCTCTTGACAAGGGACCCTCGTGTCATCATCAGCTGTCTCTACTATGTTTCTTTCTGATGAAGCCCTTCAGCCGTTGGAACTTGTGACCAATGCCTTAGGAGCAATCTCTGAGGACTTGAGACACTGACACCTTCCTTTCCTTATGTGACAGAGGATTCTCTTTCACATGGAGAATTGTTGATCAATCATCTTTGGCTTAAATGAGTACGTGGAGCTTCTAGTTTCAAATAAAATATGGATTCCCTACCACAATCCTCTATACACTTTCACCAAAACAAGTAAAAGGCAAACATGTTGGAGTGTAAAATGCTATGTTATTTCAAAACATCCAAGGCTAAAATGGGCAGGGCCTCACTCAAGGGAGCCTTTTCAAAAGAGTTGGAAGGAACCTCCCCTGGAGAAGCGTACGTCTTTCTTCGATCTGGACCTATGACGCGGTACCGCTTAGTTTCTGGAATTCTATGCCAGGTGATTCCTTGCTGTTCCTTTAGATGATTAACCCTCCGTCCAGTTTCTTCCTCTTATTCTCCCTGCATCAGACCCAAATAAGTTTAAAATTCTTGATGGTTTTTGACAAAGAGGAAGATTGACATGAAAAATCAAACAAAAACATTTTATGACTGATAATGCCCATAGAAAAATTGTAGTCATTTAAAATGTTTAATAGAAATTTATTGTTGTTATTGTTATTATTATTTTAGAAAGGAGTAGAGAACCAAATGTCAGAGTCTCTCGATCTGGCAATCTTTAGTTTCTTACCTTTTTTCCTCCTGTGGTGATCGAGGCACCTCTTGCCTCACTCTTTCTCCAGTCATCCACTTCTAGACAGTTGCTCTTGACTTCCAGGGATTTCTTGGTGTTTCTGAAGGCCTTGTGCTTTTTTTCCTCCCATAGCTCCATGGCACCTGATATTACCTTTGATATCACCTCTGCTGCAGGTTAGTTCAACAGACAGGTAGCGATCAGCTTCCATTTGTTTGCTGCGTGTGCCTCTTGGGACTGGAGACAGATGCAAAGATCATTGAGCTCATGGTTCCTGCCCGTGATTGATGGCGGGAGAGGAGAGAATCCTACATAGATCTCTGCACAATCCCACCACACTGTCAACAGCCCACATCATTACACAGATATACTGGCAAGTGGGGGAGCTGGGAAGGACGCCGAGATCTGCCTGACCCTAACCCTCTGTCTCTGCCCTTTCCACTGTGCTGGCCCACCCCAGGCTTGGCTGCAAGGCTGAGGGGCAAGTCCGTCAGGATTTGGGGAAAGAGAATGCAGTATTTGGAGCATCCACAGTGCGACTGGCACTTTACACCTGTGGCTTAAAGGACATAAAGTTCAGTTGTTGACCTAGTCTTTGCACTTTTTACGTGGAGAGAAGATTGTGATGTTCTTTTAAATAGAGGAGTCGGATGCATACGTAGAGACTGAGAGTAAGAGGGTGGAGGGAAGGGAGCATTTATGATGAGTTGATGGCTGGGAGTAGAAAGTTAACATTTCAAGATACAATGGAAGGAAAACAGGCAAGACAAGAGGAAGTTGAGGTGTTTTTCTCGGAAGGGAGGTGGCTTATAGCATTTAGCCTGAGATGACTTTGAAGGAGGAATGGTGGAAAATGAAATAAGTACATTTAAAGAGTGAGAGTAGAGAATTTGGAACATTTATCCCCAGGCAGGTTTTCTCAGAGACCAGCAGTCCTGTGATGAAGGTCACATTGGATACTCTCAGGTGAGTTTGTCCTGAAACAAGAGATAAAGTGATAGAAGTGAAGCGGGTGGGCTGGGAGCGCCCACAGGTGCAGCACCACCTCCATCTGCAACAGTCACGTACAACAAGCCGGCAAAGAAAGTGAATTTGGGAGCTCTGGGCAACGACAGGATCTGTGTGGAGCGGAGGGAAGCCAGCAGAGACCTTCCCGAAAGAGATGCTAAGAGCCCCGAGAGCGCGGCCTCCGCACCAGTTCAGAGCGTGCGGAGGAGCCGGCTCTGCTCTCGCCGGAGGGAGGGCGAGATGAAGTCATTAGCTAGACAAAGCAGGAGCTGACAGCCATGATAGAGCACTGGTATATCTAAGGAGATTTTTTTGTGCTGCTCTAAGTGCAATATTTTATACTTTAAAAAAAGGTGAAGTCAACTAATTTGTCTTGCTGATTACATTAAGCATTAAAAACCTATTTAATGACACTCGATTATGTTGAATGGTGTGTTTCTCCTCCTCAAACCCTTCCCGCGTCAGTGTGTCTCCCCGGCGGTCCTGTCTCCCTCACTGTGCACCTGGGAGCAACCAGTGAAGGGGTGACAGAACTGGAGAGGCATGAAAATCCTCTTCTGGGGCTTACTGAGGTTCCAGGAATGTCCTGTGCAATTTTGTTCTTCTATCCATGGGACATTCACTGGCACCTATTTCTCTTATAGGCCGATTGTGTTTTACTCGAACTGGTTCTGGGCTAACTTGGAGAGTAGGTGTCTTTCTGAATTTTCTTTTCTGTGACACTCTTCTTCTTCCTCGTGCCTCTCCCCAGTCAGGATGTTTCATATTCTCATAAAGCCTGTGATCAGTGCCTGTCACCTTAGAAGGCATCTCCAGGAAGGTAGAGGTAATATTTAGCCATCTCCGTGGTATTAGAATTTTTATGAGGGCCACTTCGAGACCCTAATTTGATTGAACTCTATTGCAACAAATTTGTAATGGTGACATTTTAGGTATAATAGGTTGCTGAGGGAAGACTTTGGGGTTGGGGAAACTTGTGGGAACCCTTGAATTCTGTGACTCAGATCCTGTGATAAACTTTGCACTTAGAATCTCTGAGTTCACCAGACTCTGATGTCCTGCGGTTATGAGCAGCGTGATGCTGGAGCCTGTGAGTGGCACAAGCTGATGCTCAGACAGACTGTTCTTTTCCTCTGTTGACCAGCAGTGACCAAACAACCACCTCTGTGGGACTGAAAAGTGTCCTGGCAGCCAAATTAGGCAGTAATCTGAATGCTTCCAACCATCAGAAAGTGATGAAAACAAATTACTGCTGCATTTGAGCAGGAAGGATGGTCTGATTGACTTGGGGTGAGATGACACTGGATGTGTGCTGGTTTCCATTTGGTCCCATTCACTGGCAAGCATAAGGTGTGTACAGCCTGGGAAGGTCAGGCTGTTGGACATATAAGTTGCTACATGGTGGCTGGGCCTGGGAATATGGGGTGACTTTTGAGGAATTCAGTTCTGAAAAAGATGAAAGAATACAGAAGTGCCTTCATCTTAGTCAGACAGAGGCAATCAATCTGCTCTTTGCATGCAATACACTGGGCCCTTCGAAGAGATCAGATAATCCAGGATGGAAAATTGGCTGGAGACCGTCCAGCCCGACCTGGATGTGGACATTTCTCCTGCCTTGTCTTGTCTTTTGCTGCAAATCATCCTGCAAGGAACAGCCAGCAGCGCCTTCCATTCACACACATTTGAAGGATGGTGACTTCCGCATTATCCATGGTGAAGTTCACAGCCAACAATCAATATGTATTTTCAGGCAAAGAACTATCATTCACTTCTGTTATCGGAGCATCGCAGGCCGAGATCGTATCTCTTGTGACCTGAATGCAGAGCATTTCAACTGCTTTGTTACTGGGGCTGAGAACAGAGCTTTGCTCTGACCGGCATTTAGCTGCTGAAGTTTGCTGAACCACCGTTTGCATTGGGGTGTCGAGGACAAGTGTGAGTTTTGAGGGGAAGGGGAGGGGAAGGAAAGAAAAAATCTGCAGGGAAAAAGCTATTTTTGTCATGTGGACCAGAAAGGGGCCGTACTAAACTTCACAAGCTCAGGGGAGTCCTGCGGGGCAGGCCTTAGAAACTCTGAGACAGAAAGTAACCACATAGGACGGTCTGAACATAAAAATTCCTAACTGAAAGCAGATCATGGCGGGTAGTCACATTCTAGGCCTGTAGCTTCCTTGACAAAGGTCAAGCTTTATTTTAAGTAAGACTATCTTTTTTTTTTTGCATTTAAGATAGCAAACCTTTGACATGTCAGTGTAATCTCCTTTTCCAGACTGCTTAGGGCACAACCTCAAACCAGAGCACAAGACCGAAGTATCCCTCATTGCTATCTCGATCACCAAGTACCATCTATGTGCTGTACGTGTTAATTGTTAACTACCCTATACCCACGAATGTAAAAGAAGTATGTCTCTGCTTTAATCTTCACCCAATCTCAGAGATTTCCCAGCTTTGCTTTCTCCCACCCCCCTTCATCTAACACCAATGAATTTCATGTAACCCCCCCTTACGTCTCCTCCTTTGACTATAATATATAAAATAAGCTATAAAACTGTCATTCTCTGGAGCATTTTTCTCAATCACTGAGATTTTGTTTCCCAGCAATTGTGGTCAGTTTGGCTCAAATAAACTCACAAAAATTCTGTACAGGTTTGAATGTTTCTTACATCAACAGTGAGCTTGAAGCGGTGTAATTTGTTATCATTGACACTGAGTGTAATGTTGAATTAACTTTTGCATTGGGGTTATTGATTATACAGTGAAATGCCAGACTCCAGCCATTGTCTAACAATGATCAGCACATCAAAATTTCAGACCCAGCATGATATAGAGGAGGAAAGGTTGCCAGGAGATAAAGGACCTTGTCTTGGCTCTGAAGAATTAGCTGGGTGACATCAGCCAAGTTCCTTTAACTTTGTGGGCTTCAGATTTTGCATCTATCAGGAGATAAATGTGGAATACCTGACCTGACGTGCTGAGTCTTTGACTAAGATCAGGGTTGTGTTTTACTCTTGATTAACACATTAATGCATAAAATGAGGCAGGTTTCTATTGAATGACACTAGCTTGTTTTCAACTCTTTGCTGAGGCAAACAATGTTTCAATGAGCTTCATGGTTGTACATATACATATATTTCTATACTTGTGAGTATTTCTGAAAAATATATTTCTGGATGTAGACTTGCTAGAACTAGAGTCATGCACATGAAAATATATATATTTTTTATGAAAATATTTTTAATAGATACTGACAAGTTGCCTACCCAAAGCTGTATTGATTTATACTCTGAACCCATTAAAATGTTTTTAGTGTCAGGTGATAGAAAAGTCAACCAAAAGTGGAGAAAGAAAATTTAACAAACCTTGTGCTGAAAAGGCCAGAGGGGACTGGTTTTAGGCATGGTTGCATACAGGCTCAGAAATGATGTCATCTGGCTCTCTTTTCTCTCTCCTGGCTTCTCAGTTCTACTTTCTCTTTGTAGGTTCCGTCTTGGACAAGTTTCCCTTCGTGGGATTAAAACAGCTGTGGAGTTTTAGACTTCATCATTTCAGGTTCTAGTCTAGCGAGAAATATCATAAGTTTATATCTCAGACGTTTCAGTCAATGTCTCATTGGCTTTGGTGGGTCATGTGCCCATCTCGGAACCAGTTAGAGTGCTCAGGGCCATAAAGGCTTTTATTGGCCAAACCTGGAGCTGGGTGTGGAGTCAGCTGCACTAGCACTTCAGGTCTGAGTGGGGCAGGGTGGCTTACCCATTAGAGTTGGCAGCGATATTAGGAAGTAGGGTCAATGGATAGAATGGGAAATCAAGAGAGATGTGTGGAGTACTACTATGGAGACTAAGTCTTTCCTGTGTATTTAGGAACTTAGATCTTATCTTGAGAGTTGACCTTTAGAAGAGTTGACATAAGGTCAATTTAGGTGGTATGATTCCACCGACATTCTTTGCACTCTAGTGGGGACTATAATTATGTACTACTGAAGTGCCTTTAAGAGATATTGTTAGATAAGATTGGCTTTATAACTGAAAAAGAAACAGAAAAAAACCAACAACCAGTCCCTTTAAAAAAAGGAGCAGATGTAGTAAAGATCAAAAGCATCTTAATAGTTTTGTTAAGGTTGCTATGGAGATGACTAAATGCAAATTTTATTTTAAGTTTCTTCAAGTTAGCAATCTGTGGGGACAAAAAAGTATTTTGGAGCAGTTTTTGTTTGTTGTTGCTTTTTAGAGAGAGAGAAGTCTTAAGGTTGGAGCAAAAAGAGTTTGAAGTTTTTAATCTAGAAGAGACCTGTGAGATCATTTAAGCCAGATGTTCTCAAATTTGAATGAAAATCACCTGGAAAATTTGTGAAGACACAGATTCCTGGTTGTATCCAGAGATTCTGATTTAGTAGGTCTGGGTAAGGCCCATATATTTGCATTTCTAATAAATTCCCCAGTGATGCTGCTGCTGTTGCTGCTGGGGGATCGGGGGAACCACACTTCTGCAAGCACTGATCTGGGGAAATTAAAAGTTGGAGAGGTGAAGGGCTGGCTCAGGGTGACTGAGAGTAAGCAGAGGAACTGGGGTTAAATTCAACTCTACTCTCCTCCTCTCCCACCCTCTCCCCTGTCCCACTTGCCCTACCCTTTGTAAGGAAACTGAGCTCCAGATTGGTTATTGCCAAAGTCACAGAACAGAGTTAGGAAAGCACCCAGACTTCCAGGCTTGCACTTCCTCCCTATGTCTCAAGGGTCTCTACCCTTAGAGAAGTAATGCACCAGGAAATCATGGCTTTTCCCTTTCAGTAGCCAGGTTACTCGGAAAGTGGTTCCCTTCAAAGTAGAAAACAAAGAGACCTTGCATTGTTAGGTAGAATGAATCCTGACAGAGGGGAACTCAATAGTAATCAAAAGGTTCTGTCTTGGAAAAGAAGATGCCTGTAGCTGGTGTCAGGGAGGAAAAGCTTTCCTCTACCCTCTTATGTCAAGTTTCTGGGGTCTGTAAATTAAACCAGTAAAGCACAGACTGACCAGAGAAAAGAAGCATACATTTTAATCAATATTTTACTTGCATCGAAGTTCACAAAACAGAAGTGAAACTCAAAGGCATGGTTAGACTCCGGGGCTTATGTATCATTTTAACAAAGGAAAGTGGGTTTGGGCTTCACGGGATGATAAATCATGGGGGTGTGACTGGTACATGGGGGAATTAATGGAAGATAAAGATTATTTAATAAGGTATGTTTATGTAAACTCCTCCCAGTGTGATAAGAATGCTCTTCTTTTTAGGGTATGGGATTTGGAGGGGATTACCTTCACATAGGGAAATTAATGCCCTGGTTTTAGGAAGATAAGAGGATGGCAGAGAACTCTTTCTATATCTGTTGATTCTCAATTGCCTTTAACTCAAAATAATCTTTATGCCAAAGTAGCATATTTTGGGGTGGCATATTCTAGACCCCTTCACTGGCCAAAGTCAAGGCTGGTGAAACTCAGACCTGAGCTCGAGCAGCGTCATAGTGTTATATTATAGGCTGAGAGAGTCAGGGTGATAGTCACTCAGCTATGCTTAGGTTAAGCACTTATTGAAAGGACTAGTAAAGTTAGATTTCAAATAATTTCATTTATTTTTATTTTTAAAAAATCTTCCCTTAATTATGTGTTATATTTGGAGACTAGTATTTAAATATGTTGCTTAATGAAGAATTCTGTTTGGGCTGTTAGAAACTGTCTATGTTAACCATGCCATGTAAACAATAGCTATTTTTACCCATAGACAAATTACTAAAGGACCATTACCCACCTTATCTCAATTATGAGCAAGGTACCCAGGAAGAAATAAACAGCATTGGGAGTGTTGCACTTGCAAAGGCAAATCTAGAAAGTGATAGCAATGTCATGGTCCTCCTGCCTTAAAATACCTTCCCAACCTGGAGCCCCCGGGCTTGGGTTCAATGTTAGCGATGTCCTGAGTCATCCTGCAAAATGTACACACAATGTTTTTTGCATGTTACTCTGAAGGAGTTAATTTAGCAGATCACTTCCCTCATGATAGGAGGGGTCTAGGGAGGCATAGGGATGGGGGGCAAAGCCGAGGATAATGGAAGGGGTGCTGGGGCCTGCTCACATAACTGTCTGGCTGAGATACTCTCCTCAGGATTTACATATTATTTTCTCTCTCCAGTTTTGGAAGGAAAGGGATTGCAGTCAGCAGTTGGCCAGGTAGGTGGAGTATTTTGGGTGCAGGAGACCTTCCTAGAAACCTGAAATCGCATCGAAAGGGGACTGCAGGTTTTCTCCATCTCTGCCCTTCCCTTAAAGGGCTCGCTCCATCACTGACCTCCTGGTACACTTAGGTCACCAGCAATTCCTTCCAAGGGTCTTCTGCCCAGCAAGCCCACGGTGGTGGTTCGCAATCATGCGGGACCAACCCCACTTCTGCCACCAAGAGACCCAGGGCAAGTTATGAAACCTCTTCGAGCCTTAGATTCCTCAGTTACATATATACTACTAATATACAGACCACACATAGTTCAGAGTAAGAGCTACATTGCCTGTAAACTAAGCCATTTGAGGTTGGGTTTTCAGAAGCAGATGCTGAGATGGACTTTGGGGTGCAAGGCTTTCATTGGGGATCAGCTCCTGTGGGCAGGAAGGGGAGGAAGCAGGACGGGGCAGAGAGAGAAACGAGCTGCAGGCCCCGCAGAGCCTCGGCCAAGCCAGGAGGCCGGGAGTGAGCTGTCCTTGTTTGCTGTCCCCCGCGGGGCCAGGGGACGGGCCTCGCTTCCCCGCCTCACTCAGCCGCCTGGACGGCGCCTTGGGCCCCGGCTCCTCCAGCGGACACCCAGGCCGCCTGCTGCCCACGCGCCCGCAGCAAGCCTGGCTTGGGCGGCTGTTTGCACGTCCGCCACGTAGGCATCCGACCAGTGGGCCTCCTCCCTGTCGCTAAAACCACCCCTCTCACTGTTCGTCCACCTTTCCCTGCCCATCCGCTCCCCTGGCCCCTGTGTCCCGGGGAGGGCCTGTCCCCGCCAGCTGTCCCCGGGCCTGCGCCACCCTGCAGGGCGCCTGGAAGGGGCGCGAGCTTCCGCGGCTCCTCTGCACAGTTCTGTTTAAGTGGGAAATATCTTAAACATTTTTCTGTCTCATTGAGATAATTTACAAGGTACTCCTGGCTCCCTTTTTACTTTGGCAGAGAGAAGAAAACAGCGGGCTCTATTCTGCGACGAGAACAACGCAGACACCCGGACGGCGCTGCCAGCCCCTGGCCTGCAGCTGGCTACGAACAGGGAAGAAGGCCTTGGCACCTCGCTTTCGGGTCTCCAAGAACACGAGGGGCTGCCACAGAAGCCACGTAGGCTTGTCTCTTCCTTCTGTTACCTTTCTGAGAGGTAAAGAGGCTGATGGATCCTGAATGGGGACATGAATTTGATAACATTTGGTAGGAGGTTAATGTCAAGGGAGCTAGGAAATCAGCGGAGAAATTAGAGACTAGAAGAAGATGGTAGATTTCGAAATGCCTGCGACGTTCGGAAGCTGCGCTTACAAGAAATTTGAAGGTGTGTGTGCAATGGGAAAGCAGACCACGGGCAAGGATGGGACTCAGCTGTGAGGGCCACAAGTGACTTTGTGATTGTGTCCCTAATATGACTGATCCTGGCGTCATTCCCTGGAGGTGTCCCCATCCACATCTCTCTGGGCTCCTGGGAATCTTCTGAAACTGGCAGAGAGAGTGAGAGCTTGTGTGTCTGTCTTTGCTCACATTGCACAGTGTCACCGATTCTGTGTGCTGGCAGCTGATTTGCTCTACGAGAATCTCCTGTGTTTCGGCTAGAAGCTCATGTGGGACTGGAAAAGACAACCAGCTCCCTCCATGGACTGCAACTTCTTACTTTTTAAAATTGTGCCATTTCTATTGGATTACTTCAGATTCACCTGCATCCCTCAGTGGCTTTTGTTTTCAGCCTCGGCTTCATTTGACATCACTGTTACTGGTGGGAACTGGGTAGGTCATCTGCATTGGACCTCGACATTTAAAAGGCAGCTCATTGCAGGAGTTATTTCACACTCAGGTAAGCATGGTCACAATCAGGCGCTCAGAGGGCCTCGGCAGTTTAGTGTCAGTGAAGAGGCCTCCTAGGGGTCATGCCTCATTCACTCAACAAATATTTGTGCAGCATCTTCTTGATGACGGACCACTATGCCAGTTTCTGAGACTATGTCTGGGAACAAGAAATAGTCACTGGTCTTGGGGAGCTTATAGTCTGGGAGGGGCAATGGATGTTGTGATGGCTGATTTTGTCATCTTGACTGAGCCATGGAGTGCCCAGATATTTGGTCTAACATTATTCTGGGTTTTCTGTGAGGATCTTTTTGGCTGAGGGTTATTATTTGAGTCGATTGGCTGAGTAAAGCAGATTGCCCTCCCCAATGTGGGTGGGCCTCATCCAATCAGTTGAAGGCCTGAAGAAATAAAAGACTGAGTAAAAGGGAACTTCAGTGACCTGACTGCTTGAGCTGGACATCGGTCTTTTCCTTGTTTCAGACTTGTACTGGAGCTACAACATCAGCTCTCCTGAGTCTCCAGCTTGCTGTCTCCACATCTTGGGACTTCTCAGCCTCCATAGTCACGTGAGCTAATTTCTTACAATAAATCTTTCTCTTTCTCTCTCTCTTCATATATATATATTCTCCTATTTGTTTTGTTTCTTTGGAGCACTCTGGCTAATACAGACAGTAAACAAACCATTTATGTACTGAATAATTCTATAACTGCTTGGGGGTGTGGTGTGTGGTGAGGTGGCTGGAAGGATCTAGAGGCTAAGTCTAGCCTAATATCCTTAGGGTTACCCTAGGCTCTGGCCTTTTCCCAAAGAGTCCTGAACCATCTCCCACATTTTGGCCACTTCCTTGTGTCCACCAGGCATGAGATGACTCAGCCAATTCTATACCCCAAGCCTGATTTAGAGTGGGAAGGCTTTTTATGATTTAAATGTCTTTTGGTAAAATGAATTAATGAAAATAAACACCTTGAACATCTCTGCCACTTGGCGTTCTGCATGTTTTATGAAGTTTTGACAGTGAAACTAAAATTGTCATCATACTTTATATACCTCAATACTATGTTCGCAGTTTTAGGAGTAGTCTTACATTCCTGGTGGAGATCCTGGGGGTGAGGTGGAGGGTGGGTGCTACATTGTAGGGGAAGCACATGGAATTTGGCTGTGGTGGGAGTGTGGTCAGATTAGTGTGGATGTCTGTCCTGGCTATCTACTGTGGATGTCTGTCCTGGCTGTCTACTGTGGATGTCAGTCCTGGCTGTCTACTGTTGATGTGACCACGGGTAAGTCATTCAAGGTTGCTTGACCCCGGCTTCCCTGTCTGTACAATGGGCTTATGCCACTCGCTGCGTGGGTTGCCAGGAGAACAAGAGAGAAAGTATAGAAGGCCCCTGGCACCACTCTAGCATTTAATATGTGCTCAATTAATGGTTAGTATTGGTGGTGGTGGGGATAATTTTCATTTGGAGACCCCTATGCTCTTCTCCTGTTTGTTGGTCCTGTGTTGGTCAGGTTGACAGAGGGACAGAATCTGAGCAGTTACATTAGAACAATGTCCTGGTCATCTCTGACAGTGTTCCCCACTACCCCAAACTTACTGGGTGTAAAACAGCAGCTGTTTTGTTATGTACATGGATCCCATGGGTCAGGGATTTGGACAGCACATGCAGGGATGCCTTGTCTGCTCCACCACGCCGGGGGCTCATGGGAAGACTTGAATGACTGGGGGCTGGAATCATCTAGAGGGTTCTTCACACACATCTGGCTGGGCGTGAAGTGATACCTTCCGTGGTTTTAACCAGCACTTACCTGATGGTTACAATGCGGAGGGTCCTTTCATGTGCTTATTGGCCATTTGTATATCTTCTCTGGAGAAATGCCTATTCAAGTTCTTTGCCCATTTTTGTTTTATTTATTTATTTATTGTTAATCCTCGCTGGAGGATATTTTTTCTATTGCTTTTTCAGAGAGAGTTGGAGGGAGAAGCTGGGAAGGGAGGGGGAGAGAGAAAGAGAGAGAGAGAAACATCAATCTGAGGGAGACACATCGATTGGTTACCTCCTGCACTCACCCCTGACCGGGAGCAGGGATTGAAGCTGCAATCCAGGTATGTGCCCTTTACTGAAAATCAAACCTGAGACCCTTGGGGGCACAGGTCGATGCTGTAAGCATTGAGCCACACCTGCCAGGGCTCTTTGCCCATTTTAAAATTGGGTTGTCTTTTTATTATTAACTTATATGAATTTTTAATATATTTTAGACACAATTTCCTTATCAGATACTTGATTTGTAAATATTTTCTCTCATTCTGTGGAGTCTCTTTTCACTTTTTAGAGAATGTCTTTCAGAGTGTCCTTCACATAAGTCCAATTTATTTATTTTTACTTTTATTGTTTATGCTTTTGATGTCATATCTAAGAAGGCTTTGCGTGACCTGAGTTTATGAAGATTTACTCCTATATTTTCTTCTAAGACCTTTGTAGTGTTTGCTCTGACCTTTAGGTCTATAAGCCACGTTGGGTTAATTTTTGTATATAGTGTGAGCAAAGGCTCCAACTCATTCTTTACATGTGGATACCCAGTTTTCTCAGCACCATTTATTGAAAAGGCTATTTTCCCCCATGGAATTTTCTTGCCTTGTTGGGAAAAAATCAATTGACCATAAATGTTAAGTTTTATTCCGGACCCTTGATTTGTCCCATTTAAGTGTCAGTCCTTGCGCCAGCACCACTCTTACGCCGTGATAACCGCAGCTTTGCAGTAAGTTTGAAACCAGGAAATGTGAGCCGTCCACTTGGTTCTTCTTCAGGATCTGATATTTTGGCACCCAAACGATATCCCATCGTCAAAGCCAAAGCTCTAGGTAAAACAGTGAAATAGGCAATTTTGGGCAACCTGCCTCCCTTTCTCTACCCCTTTTCTTTTTATTCAGACTCCTCACGTGTTTTCTATCCATCTCTTTATCAAAAGCTGCTCTCTGGGGAAGAGTATAATAAACTTTTTCTTACTTAGGTATAAATGACTAAAAAGCTAAAAGCTATTACCGGTCTCAGGAGAATTTGCTTTTCACAGAAAGGAACAAAACTGTCTTAAACTTGAGGAATTACTCTCTAATAGTAACACTTTCTCTGTAAGCAGGCCCGGAAAGTGCTTTTTTCAGGCAGGGACGTCCTCATAGTGCATCTAAAATGATGCTGCCAATGGCCCCTTATACCCCGCCTAAGTCCACGGCTAGCTGTGTTCAACGTTTCTTGGTTCTCTCACCCCCAACTGTGAGTTTTATACTCACCACTTACTTGGTTTGTGGCCTTGGGCAATTAACCTGTGTGAACCTTGGTTTTCTCTTATGTAATGCAAAGAAAATCATGCTCACTGCAAAGATGTCCAGCATTTGTTTGGTTAGCTGCTAAAAATAGGACGGACATACATTTTTTCCAACACAAAAAAACATTTATTCCATAAAGCAAAAAAGGCATAAAATGAGTGAAATTCCAACATGCATCCTTGTTGTTTCACTGTCCTATTGTTAAAGAAAATTGCCAAAATTCATAGCATATTTAACAGAACACGTGATCAGGCATTTTACCACAGATACAGAGAAAGCAAGTATCCAACATACATTTGGACAAATATAACTCCAGAAAACAAATGCCTTCATCATTCTCTGGATTCTGTTCTCCAGGACAGGGGTGTGCTTTTTATTAAATCGATTTAATAAAATCGATTCCTTCCAGCATCCTTAGGGATGGTGTGGGAGACCCATTCAGGAAAGCCAGGTTTTATTGAATGCAGTCTCGGGGAAAATGGAATGGAGATTCTCAAAGTCTCCCTTCATCACCGGCCACTGCCAGGTGACACCTTGCTCAGTTCACTCTGATTTGGAACCAGAATTGGCACTTGATCACACCCAGTGATGACATCGGGCTTTATGTTTCCCACGCTTTTCCCAAGGGTCAGTATATCTGTCTGATCCTCAGAGCATCCCTGGGAGGCCGACTTTATTGCCATGCTACAGATGAAGAATCAGCCCAAAGAAGCTAACAGACTTAAGACCTAAACCCCTTTCCACGTGCTTCACAGGTCTGTAAGGCTGAGAATGACCTTGGACCCTAAAATCGCCCCCCTTATTCCACACCCCAGAGACAAACATGCTTTGTTTTATATACACTTATTGGACATTTTTATCTGGTTTGGCCATGGGAGTGTTTCTGTTTCCAGAAGCTTCTTTGCTGTTGTTATAAGATGGAAAATCCAAAAGCCCCATATACAAAACACCTGCATATTTTCCTGAGTTGCTGTGCGAGCCAGTGAGTCCGAAAACCACCCGCTAATAACAGATCCTGGTGCTGAGATTGAGCTGGACACGCTCCTGCCGTTTCCAAGTGCCTGGGCCGCCCGACCTGACACGCTCCGCAGGCCGAGCGCTCCCGGCGCCGCCCGCTAGATGGCAGCATTGCGCAGCCGATGCTCTGCAGCGCCCGCCCCGCAGCCTTCCGCTGGATTCCGGGCTCCGCTGCGCCTGGCCGCTCCCGCGGGCCCCGGGTGCCGGCTGCGCCGCACCTTCCACGGACGGCGTGTGCCTCGCGGGCCACAGCAGGTCTGAGCCCACACCACGGGGCGCGCTCAGGCTCCGGTGTGTGTGTGGCTCCGGGCATAACCGTTGCTTTGGCTAATTGGCCGAGCTCGCTTGATTTTTAAAAAAATACCCTTTACAAAATAGAAGTGCAGGAAAAGCTGATAAACGCCCCTATTAAGTGGTCTCCTCCCCCATTTCTTTTGCGCTGCGAGCTTTATTCTTGGCGGCCCCCTTGTCAGCCCGCTGCTCGCGGTCCCGGGTCGGCGTTTTGCACCGAGTCTCCCGCCGGGGGCTCCGCGTGCCCTGCGATGCCGACTATCGCCACTAGAGGGCACCGTCGTCACGCGCTGCGCGGGAGCCCGGCGGGGCTGGAGTGACCTTGGGACCCGCGGTGGCCGCGGCGGCGGGCCCAGCTCCTGGCTGTGCTCTGCCACCGGGTGCTCGGGTCTCTGGACAGACTGGCTCTTCCCCGTCAGCTTTTAAACATCTTCAAACCAGCCTCACCCGGGGAAAGAGGTCCTCTGCGACACAAAGCTCCCCTGTGCTGCCCACCCGGTGTCTCAGGGCCTCCCCGACCCCCCCCCCCCCGGTTTTTGGGGCGCCGCCTCAGCCCCCTTCACAGATCTCCCACTCTCTCCCTCCACTTCTCGCAGCTCATCTTTATCTCATTGGATCCCTTGACAGCGGACACCCTCTCCCTTCCTCCAGACTCCATCCCACCGGGGCTGCATTCTGGGCCTGAGACTCTCCCCTCGGCCTTCCTTTCTGTTCTGCAGGACTTTTCTTCCTTTGCCAACCCTTTCAGTGTGGGTGGTCTCCGCATTCTGTTCCTGGTCCCCTGTCCCTCTCCTGGCCCCTCCCTGGGAAGCTGTTTATGCCCATAGAGCCCAAACCCACCACCGCCTTCCCTGCGTCCACCAGCACTTGCTGGTCACAGGTCCTGAGGACAACCGTGTGCTGACCTCGGGTTCAGGTTTCTCTCCCGAGCTGTGGACCATCCCTGCCTCCTGCAGCTCCCGGGGCTGCGGGGGGAGAAGGCCCAGGGCAGCCTCTGGGCCCGACCCCGAGGGCGGCTGGCGGTGCCTGCCGTGTGTAGCAGCGCCTTAAACAGTGACGGTGCTTCACCTCCAAGCGGCGGTGCTGTAAGGCTCGGTCAAGACTGAAACGTGTCCTTACCTGGAGCTCAGCTGGAGGTGCAGTCACGGAACCTCACTGTCCTTTCCTCTGGGGGGGTCACACCTGGCCAGGTGTCCCCAGCTGCCTTCCAGCCCTGGCTGATTCGACCAGGGCAGGACACCTGAGCCACAGCTGCAAAAATTGGGTGGCAAGGGGACAATCAGAGTCTTTTTTTGAGACTTTGGGACTGAAAGGAATGGCCTGGTTAAAATATGGAGAGCTGAGCTGAAACGTCACACAGTTGGGGGCGGGCGTGTAAAGGATGAGTAAACTGAGGCAGCCAGCTGAGTAGGAAAAGAGAGGAAGAGGTGAGGGTTAGGCAGCCCCGGAATGCCTCCACCTCCAGTTTCTCGCGACACCCGACGAGCCTGCCCTCGGCTTCTGAAGGTTTTTCTATATTCTCTCCGGAGCCTCTTCACCTTGAGCTGGCCCAGAATTGTAGCTAACTGATGAAGGGGGACAGGACACTAGAAGCAAAGAAAGAAAAGACAGGCAGCAGAGAGGACAGGCAGGAGGCAGGACGGAGCAGGCGCCCGCCGGACCGACGGGTGATGGTGGGGAGGAGCAGGAGGCGCGGCCCCACGTGGGCTCAGCACATCTAGGACGAGAAGCTCCACGTCCCACTACCACCGGGCCTCCGTGCTTGGTCAGCCACAGCTCTGCAAGCCTGATGTGTTTTGAAAGCGTCACGAGATCTGTGGAATGGGGTAGTGCCCAACCACACAGCGACATGAAGCATTTATTGAGTGCCTCCTTTATGTCAGGAACTGAGGAGGTTTCTGGGGGGACAGAAGTCAATAAGACATGGTTCCTGTCTTCAAGGAGCCCGCGATCCTTCCATAACATGCTGAAAGCAGTAAAAGAGAATTATGTACAAAATGCTACAGGAGTATAAGAGGAGGAATCATTAGTTCTGCCTTCGATGGGGGTGGGAAGCAGGCAGAGAGACTTTCAAAGGGGAGGTGACTTTTGACCTGGACCTTGAAGGAAGTGTAGGGGTTCGCCAGACAGAGGAGAGAAATAAGGCTGAAAGATATATAAGCACATGGTATATGCAAAGACTTGTGGTTTTGTGTTGTGCCTGGGGGAGGGGGTGGGTGTCAGTGGGAGCAGAAGACGACAGGGCAAAAGGAAGTCTAGGGCCAGAACTTGAAGGCTCTCAGATGTCGTGGAGCTTGGACTTGACATCTTGAGGACACGGTGGAGGCCCGAGGTTTTTAATCAGGGAGTCTGTGTAATCAGGGCTGCCTTTGGAAGGATGACTGGAGGCTGCACAGAGGATGCCTGGCGAGGGGCGAGGAGAGGAGGGCAGTCGAAGCAGGCTTGATCTCCCAGGATCTGACAGACTCTCGAGAAACAGCCCGAGGCCAAGAGAGGAACTGTGGACAGGTCATAAATTGTAGCTGATTGGAGCCTGTGCTGGAGGAAGGCGGATGCTACCGGCCACACAGAGGCCAGTGCTCTGTTGCTGGACCACTGGGTGCTGCATCCCTTCACTTAGCAAAAATATTCATTGACGGTCATTTAGGGCCAAGCACAGGGCCGGGTGCTGGGGATCCCACAATGAGGAAGCAGATGCGGCCCCTCCTGTCACAGAATGTATTGTTGAGTTGGGGAGAGAGATATTAGTTAGTAATTCTGCGACCGAGTGCATGAATTTTCCACTTGGAAGGAAGAGAATTGGTTCTGTGAGTTTATAACAGAGAGATCACTCTGACCTTAGCTTGAGCTGAGATGCAGAGGGGAAGGGAGGGGTTCAGGTGAGGAGCAGGTGTCAAGGCCCTGTGGCCGAGATAGCGTGTGTGGTTGAGGAACTGGAGGCCCGAGTACGAGATGAACTGGTGAGCGAGACAGGAACCAAGCCACAGGACCTCATCTTGTCCAGGTCAAGCTTTATATAAAGTATCTGAGGAGAACAGGCCAGTTAAACCTGAGTGATACGAGGCTGGGAGGAAAGTGGAAAATTTGAATTGCAGAGTTGAGATCCAAGAAGATCTCACAGATGTAATTAAAAGTGATGGAGTTCAACAAATGTGGAGTTCCACACTGAGGTTGCAAATTTTAATTGACTTTCAAAGATTTATGTTTATCACTGCACATTTATAATAGTGAGAAAATGGGAAAAATGAAACACTCAGCTCTAAGGAAAATGATGAACTGTCCTGTGTATGCAGAATTGGGTTCCGATGCTGGCTTCTCCATGTAACAGTAAAGCCACTTCATTGGCCGAGTTACCCAACCTCTTTGTGCCTCGGTTTTCTCATCTAGAACACGGGTTTTAAAGCTGCCGCACATAGTAAGTGCTACACAAGCACCGCAGAAGTGTTAGATGTTATTACTTACTAACGTTGTTCCCAGATGTTTAATGCCATTGGAAAAGGCTCAGTAGATGTTGATTGAGGAAAACTACACATGATGCGGTTTAATTCCCGTTTGTTACACGTTGTGTGGGTCTGTGTTTCTGTGTAGTTTAGATCTTCTGCCGCATCAGCGTGGGGTGGAAGATACGGTCACACGTCTCCAGTGACCTCCGTAGAGTAGGAGAGAAAGCCTTTCTCTTTCCAGCGGTCTCCTTCTCGGGAAAGAGGTAAGGGTCCTCCGTTCCAGTGTTGTCAGGCGGAAGGATCGGGGACATTCCCGGGCGCCCTGTGGAGAGAGCCCGGGGACTGGCCAGTTGGCCGTGGCTGCGCCTGCTGCTCCTGCACCAGTGCCCAGGGAAGGTGGTGGCTGCACTGCTGTGGGCACCCTGGCCGGTCGGGGCGGTTCTCAGGGTGCCAGAAAGAGGAGATTTCTTCTCATTGTTCTGTACCGACAGGGGCCTGGGCCCCCAGCGTTCAGCCTCTCGGTTTGCCCTCACCCGCATTTTCTCAGCTGTGCCTTTCGTGCCCCGGTGGCTGCTGCTGTAGGCAGTGCCTGTGTGGGTCTCATGCTGTGCCCAAGCCACCTCCCCTCTGGCACCAACAAGTCAGTATCGGACCTGCCCGAGGCTGCTGCAGGAGGCCAGTGGAACGCATCAGACGTGCTGAAAACAGTGAGCCCGAGGAGAGGTAGTTGGGGTCTCGATTGCCTTCCTCCCAGGGAGCTCCTAGGCGCTCTCTCCATCGGCCCCCTGGCTTCCCAGTGACATTTGGTGTTAGTACCAGGATGAGATGCACAGCCTTTGTCAAGAAAAGCATTGTCCTGTGACTGACATTCGTGCCTCAGGATGATGGGCGTCTCTGCCTACATCTGCAAAACCAAAAGAAACAGCCCATGTGATTGTTTCCAGAACAAAAGTGCGTCCCAAGATGACTTGTTAGACGCGGGCATGGACGTGGCTGTCATCTCTTAACTCACAGATTTTCTTGCTAACAAAAAACTTTTAAAATGCTGTCTCATCAGGGACATTGCTGCATGTTCATGAGGAAGAAAATGGCTGGAAATAACTATATTGCAACATCGGCCATGCTCACCTCTGCGTGGTGGGATTCCAGTGGACCATTTTCTTTTTTATATATTTTGTTACATTTTCCAGATTTTCAACAATGACTATGTAATTGTTGAATAATTTCATGATTGTTGAATACTTTCATGTAATACTTTCATGATTAGGACTATAGATCCTGCCAATAAATTTATTTTACCACTAATGTGAATGGGTGCCAGATGGAGAGATCTGTGTGCATTTAGCCCCTGTCCTAGATCTACCCCAGTTATTCTAAATGACAGCCCCATTTTCTGCAGGCAGAGCTCGCGCTCCCCTCCTACCAGGGACAGGCGTGGGTCTGTTGTATGAGTGCCATGTGATCCCCACGTGGAGGTTTGGGATTAGTCTTTGTGTTGGGCTCTAGGTCTGAGTGCTAAGTCTCCCAACAGCTACCCCCTCACAAATTCTGCCATTGGGAAGTCTGTGTGGGGTCCCCAGGATTACCCCCAGGTTCGACAATTTGCTAGGACACACAGAACTCAGAAGAGATGTTAGACTCATGGTTATGGTTTATTACAGTGAAAGGATACAGATTGAAATCAGCGAAGGAAAAAGGTGTGTAGAGTAGAGTCCAGGAGGAACCAGGCGTGAGCTTCCAGTCATCCTCACCCCGTGGAGTCACAGGGACAGCATGTAATCCCCCCTGCCTGACAACGCACATGAAGTGTCGCCAACTTGAGCCCTGGTATCCAGGGTTTGCATGCGGGCCTGTCACGTAGGCATGGAGTGACCCTGTGATGACTGAGCTACTCAGTCTCCAGCCTTCCCAGAGGTCAAGCTGATAGTGTCTGTCCCAAGGCCCCAGGCAAACAAAAATAGGCATTTACTGTGTATCACACCATTAGTATAAACTATCTATCATGGCCCAAGGCTCCAGGTACACAAACACACTCTTACCAGGCAGGATATTCCAGGGGTTTACAGGCTGTCTCCTCATAACTGGTCAAGGGTTAGTCTTTTCTTTAGAAAGTGCAGTTTGAGTGCCCAGAGTCTGCCAGGTTAACCTGAGCGGCACAGGAGGTCAGGCTCGACAAGCATGGGTCTTCTGTCTGGATCTCCTGTGCACTTAGAATTGTTCTGTTTTTCACCCCTTTCTAGATCGTGGGGCCTGAGGCAGGTGGGCAGAGCCCCGATTTATTCTTTTCATGGCTTATCCACTGTTCTCTGATGCCCTGTTGGAGGCAGAATTTCATGTAGGACCTTGTGTTAGCTTGACATTCTCATGGTCAATATTTTATACTCCTGAAGCTGGGCCCATGCTCTGGTCTCCTCACAGGTCTTTGTGAGATTCCCGGCAATGGGCTGCATTGGTTGTGTGTCTACTTGGAATAGGATTTGGACAATCGATGGCCAATTTTGGAGCCAGAGCTGAGCCCACACAGCCCTGAACCTCTCCCAGCCTGGTCCAGCCTCTTTCTCTCAGCATGCCTCCACCTGCAAATCACAGACTTCCTCCTGGGTGCAAATCCTTAACTATATGGAGGTGCAAGAAGACTGGGGCTTGTAGTTAACCACAATTTCTTGTTTTTCCAATTGATTTTCAATATTATTTTATATTAGTTTAGGTGCACAGCATAGTGGTAAGACATTTATATAATTTATTAAGTGATTCCCTTGATAAGTCTAATACCCACCTGGCACCATACATAGTAATTACAATAGTATTGACTGTATTCCCTGTGCTGTACTTTACACCCCCGGGACTGTTCTGTGACTGCCAATTTGTACTCTTAATCCTTTCAACTTTTTCACCCAGCCCCCAACCCTCCTCCCCACTGGCAACCACCAGCTCCACTCTCTGTATCTATGAGTCTGTTCCTGTTTAGTTTGTTCGTTTATATTGAGTTAACCACAGTTTAAATGAAAGAACAGGAATGTAGTCATTAGGAAAATATTGGGCAGTGTGAACCATTGCAGAGTGACAGCTTTGGAGTCAATGAGAGCTGAATTTGAATCCCTGACTGTCTATTTTTAAGTTCTGTAGACTTGAGCAAGTTATTTCTCTCTGAGTTTAATTTTTTTCATCTGTAAAACAGGAATACTAAAGTTGGCTATGGTTATGATTAGAAATAATGTATGCATTTGGCTAGCCCGGTATCTGGTATGCCGTGAGTAGTAGCTACTACTACAATTATTTGACTGTATTAACAGAGTAGGAGTTTCTAGATTAAAGAAGGTAGTTGATACACTGCTCAGCTTTGTCTGGGGACACATTAAGGGCACCCACCCCAGGATATGCATGTGCGCGCACGTGCATGTGTGTGCCTGCATTTGTGTGTACATGATTGAACATTTAGAGTTTTCAAGGATGCTGCTCAGGAAGGCAGAGTCTGCAAAACATGTCATCTGACAAAAATAGGGATATTTAGCCTGGAAAAGAGAAAGCTTTGCTTTTGCTGCCTTTGAATATTTGCTGGGTTACCATGTAGAGGTAGACATGTGCAATATAGCTGCAAAGAACACAGGCAGAGTGGGGACACTCTAGGGGGGCCCTCCCCTGCGGAGACAGTTCCAGCTGTCTAACAGTTGGAGCTGCCCAGTAGAAGACTAAGCTGCCGCTGAATTGTCCTGTCCCTGGAATTGTGCCCTGGAAGAAGCGTGACTTGTGGGAACACGGAGAGGATTTCAACTTTGGTTGGGAGCCTGGCTGAGCATGAACTCCAAGGCTCCATGTCCCTCGTGGCCCCCTTGCCCATTTTTCTTGTTAAGACCCTGTAGGAGGCGCCTCTCAACCCCACTCTAACTTTGAAGGAGCTGCCGACACCCCGGGAATGCGAAAAGCGAGGCCCTCTTCTCTATACCATCTTATCTCCCCTGAAAGAAATTTCAGCTTGCTTTAGGAGAGAGTGTCCCAGAAAGTGTTTCTCTTCAGAATGATTAAAACCTTTGGGTCCATCTGGACTCATTCATTTTAACTATTCCATTTCCCAAGAATATCATCTCATTACTTTTTCAATGACCCAATATTTTCAGCACAAGTGAATGAGTCCAGAAAGTCATTTCAGCCATTGATTATTTTTGGTAACCTTCTGATCTGTTCTGAATCCCTGTTAATTTCCATTTATGTCTTCCTGTCTTGTCATCTGTTCTGAGCTGAAAATAGTAACTGGGCTTGACCTTATTATCTACCATTTAAGATTTTATAGTCTTTGGTTAAATCTCATAAGTGTTGCCAGGCTGTAGACTGTAGTGTGTGTGTGTGTGTGTGTGTGTGTGTGTGTGTGTGTGTGTTTTAAGGCTGCTCTTTGCAGCTCATATCTGTCATCACAGGACGTCACTGTCCTCTAAGTATGCCAAAATCTCACTTCATCGTTTTGATAAGAGCTAGCTTCAGAGTCAGCCTCATTAAATACACCTGTTTGCTTAGGATCACCTCCTCTTCAGCCTTGAACTGTCTCCCAAATCTGTTTGTGAATATACAAAAAATCCCACTTACATGGGGCTTAAAATGCTACTGGGAGCAGGACGACACACTAAATGGTGTTCGGTCTTCACGTGGCTGAATTTATCAGCTCCTTTTCAGGAGTAAATTTTGATGTGGCAGAAAAGATGGGGCAATAGGAGAATTCCGGCTGTTTATTTGGTTAAACAATATTCTTCTAGCAAACATTTATTGAATGCCTGGATACGATCTGGCAGTTAGATACAGGAATAAATGTGAAAAAGACACCACAGGTAACCTCAAGGACCCACTGTGCAGGGGTCCAGGGCTGTGGGATAAGTCACAGAAGAAAACAGGGACGTTTCAGAGCCTAGAAGACAAACTTCAGATTTTGAGAAGAAGGGGACCTGGGTGGGCTAACGTAGTGTTTATCCTCAGAAGTGGGGAGAAAGGAGACAGAAGATGTTGGAAAAGAGTCATCTCCTTCCACCCTGCGGGGATGCCTTTTCACGGAGGAACAAGTGCTTCCTTAGAGTTTTAATTGCATTTGCAGCGTGTCCTCCCAGGCCGGGCCTCGCTGGGAGCCTGCTCGGTCCTTGGCTTGGGCGGACTTCCTTCCCACGCTTGTCCTCGGGCCCGCGCGTGCTGGCAAATCCGATGTAAGAGGCGCCGGGGCATCACAGGAAAGGAACAGGCTCCGTTTCTTCGGGGCCAAGGCCCTGCTCCTTTCTCCCTGTGCCCTCCCGTGTCCCCAGGCCCACCTCACGTCCCACCTGCCCGTGGCACCGCGGAGCCTGCAGCTGGGCCGAGCTCGGCTTCGCCCCCCGCGCCCGCCCATCGCTCTGCAGGGCTCTCCCTGTGCCCACGGCCGCACTGCCAGGCGTCCTTCCCCAGCGACAGCGCGAGGCTGGCCACGGGCACCTGCCGCGGTCACTCTCAGGCGGGGGAGAAGGCGACCAGGCCGGGTGCGGTGGCCTCGGCAGGCTTGGCACTGGGCCTGCCCTCCGCCAGGGCTCGCAGCGGGCACAGCCTTTCTCCAATGGGCTCACCGCTCTGACCTGACGTCTAGGAAGTCTACGAGAACTTCAAAATATCATGTTTTCCTTCCAATAGTAAAAGGAGATTTTTATCATTTATAAGGACTGAAAATGTATTTTGCAATGATAATTTGCTACTGAGAGATATTTTCTTTTTTCTCTTTTTTTATTGTTGACAGTATTACAGATGGCCCCCAATTTTCCTCCCCGTTACCCACCTCCTCCCAGCCCCTGAGAGATATTTCCACAGAATGAGAATGCTCTTTCTTAAGATTGTATTATATAAATTGCGGTTTTGTAAATAATCTCTGGAGTTAAGAGACAATTATTTTTCGAAGGAGGTCCTCTGTTACTCAAGTTTGAGATACATTGGTGAGTTGACTTCATTCATTCATTCTGTAAACATGAACTGCATGCCTGTATGTTATGTGCCAGGTACTGTGTCGTTCACATGAGCGAGTGGTCAGGACGTGTTCTGGGCCCCAGAATCCTACCTGCTCTTACTGACTTACCAGGTAGCACCCCCTGCATGGCTCAGGCTGTCAGTTTCTCTGTGCTTTGCTTTCTCCATCAATATAGCAAAGGTGAGAGTATTTTATCTATTTCTTTTTTCACAGAGGCGTAGAAAAAGGCACCCTGGGATTTAAAAACCCTCACAAAGAATTACTTGTATCCAAATTTGGTGTTTTCAAGTCAGCTGCAGGTACTAAATCCACGCCTTCCTGCGTCCTGCTAGGCTCAGTGGGAGGGATGGGGCCATGGAAGATCTCAGGCAGCCCCAGCAGAAATGGATTCTACGCCGCACAGCAGGTTTTTCACAAGAGTTGTTCCCGGATTTGTTTACCCTGCCACCAACCTCCAATTTCATGAACTCCCCGGGGACCGAGGGGTTACATACACCCTAGGATTATTCTCTGCTCAGCAGGAGCTCCAGCGCAGGCTGCTGATGGGGCTCACCTTTAAAAAACTATCTGTCAAAAGCCAAGGGGCTTATTACTCATTCCAATAGTGAGCACTAAATAAACTTCAGACCAGGTGGAGACACAGCCTGGGACCTTTAAAGCAGAGCTAATACGAATAGCCATTAAAGTAGCACATTTGCAAACCCACCACTCACTGAAACAGTTCTGGTTAAAAATGCCTAACCATCGGCACCCGGTTGCAACGTAGTCAGCAGGAACTAAGCGTGACGCTAAACAGGTCCAAGTAAATCTCTAAGAGGGCCACTACCCTACTGCTCCCCTGCTGCTGGAGTAGTAGGTAGGGTGCACTTTGCTTTAGAGGGAGAAATTCGGTTTTAAGTATTCTAACAGACATGTGTGGATATGGGATCACTCAACCCCGGTGGGCAAGGTTTTCTGATCCTGAGCGTCAGATCCAGTAGGACAAGGTTTTGTTTCCTAAGCTTCTGGGCCTGGAGTCAGACCTCCACACGTTTTTAAAATGCATTGTGTGTGGGCATTGTAGGAGGTAGTGTGGTCCTGTTGGTGGGCTGCCTTATTTTGCAGGGCCTGCTGTCTCTTTCTCTGAGTGGAGCAAGAACTGCTAGGGCCTTTGTAAGGAGCGTGATGCCTTCATTCATTCAGCCAATATTTATTGAGTGTCTACTTTGTGCCAGATCCCATACTAGAAGCCAGATGTACAGAGGTGGCTAAGACACAGTCCCTACCTTATAGATGCTTATTGTCCAAGTGTGGATAACGACAAATAACTGGGTTATCCTAATACAGTGGTCCAGGCTGCCGACCCAGCCTTGGTGGGTCAGAAGAGGCTTGTTCACACTGGGAGGCGGAGGATGTGTAGGAGTTCACAGATCAATGCGAGGCGGTGGTGAAGCGTACAAGTCCTAAGTGTGGGACTTGTCAGTGGTGTGGGCATGTCAATTTGGAAACTACAGTATTTCAGGATGGCCGGTCCTACAGTGCAAGATGGTATGAGGAGAAAGGAGATGGGAGAAGTAAACATCCTTGATTATATTGCTTCTTAGTTATTTTTCCCTTCACTCTTTCCCCAAAGCAGACATGGCAGGTTCATCTCTGTGTGAGTGCATTAAAAAACAAAAACAAATGGAGAAAAGAAAGCGTCTTCAATAAATGGTGCTGGGAAAATTGGAAAGCCATCTGCAAAAGAATGAAACTAAATTCCAGTTTGTACCCATGTACAAAAATTAATTCAGAATGGATCAAAGACCTGAATATAAGATCTGAAACAAAAATTATATAGAAGAAACATAGGTATACTAAACCTTTGCCATAGAAAGGATTTTATGAATTTGACCTCAAAGGCAAGGGAAGTAAAGGCAAAAATAAATGAACGGGACCTTATCAAAGTAAAAAGCTTCTGCACAAGAGAAACAGCCAAAAAAACAAAAAGGTCACCAACCAAATGGAGAGATGACATTTGCAAACAACTCTGTCAGGGGGTTAATTTCCAAAATATATAAAGAACTCATACAACTCAACACCAAACAAACAGTCCAATTAAAAAATGGGCAGAGGACCTGAACAGACACTTCTCCAAGAAGACATACAAATGGCCAACAGATACATGAAAAGATGCTCAACCTCACTGGCAACTAGGGAAATGCAGATCCAAACCACAACGAGAGACCACCTCACACCTGTCAGAGTGGCTGCTGTCAACAAGACAGGTAATGACAGTGCTGGAGAGGCTGTGGGGGAAAGGGGGCCTCCCTCACCGTGGTGGGAATGTGGACTGGTACAGCCACCGTGGAAAGCAGTCTGGAGTCTCCTCAAAAAATTAAGAATAGAGTTACCAGCACTCCCTCTTCTGGGTACCTACCCCAAAAATATGAAAACATTTATTCACAAAGATATATGCACCCCTATGTTCATTTCAGCATTATTCATGGTCACCAAGACAGGGAGACAACCGAAGTGCCCTGTGATAGAGGACTGGATAGAGAAGATGTGGGACATGTACTCAGTGGAACACTGCTCAGCCACGAGAAAAGATGAAACACTGCCATTTGTGACAACACGGATGGGCCCTGAGAATATTATGCTCAGTGGAATAAGTCAGGAAAAGCTAAGAACCGTATGATTTCACTCATATGTGGGATATAAAACTGAAACTCATGGACACAGACAGGTGTATGGTGGTTACCAGAGGAAAGGGGGGAAGGGGGTAGTAAAAGGTAAAGGGGGTTAAATATACGGTGATGGAAGATGGTTTGACTTTAGGTGGTGGGCACACAATGCAATGTACAGATAATGTATCATAGAAATGGACACTTGAAACATATAATCTTATTAACCCATGATACCCCAATAAATTTAATAAAAAATAAGAACAAATAAAAACAAAAAACATAAAACAAAACTCTAAAGTAACTTTTCAATGGAAAGGTTTAGCTTGCTTGGTTGAAGGCTATTTAGAAGTAAAATGACGGTCTCTTTACTTGCTCCAAGTCAGGTTGAGGAAAACATCACATTCGAGGCAAGTTGTCACAGGGGCTGTGACCCTGGCATTTGCCAAGCTTCCAAACACTCAACTGAAAGTTCAGTTTTTAAAGAAAGAATGTTACCAGGGAGTCTTGGTATATAAACAGGAGGAACTGAGCCAGAGGGGTGCTAGGAGCAACTCTCACATGTGAATGCAGGACAATGGAAGGCGAGGCTGTGCAGCCACCAGACCTGCAGAAGCAGAAGCGGTGGCCCTGTGAATAAGAAGCTGACTGCTCTGTGACAACAAGGGCTGTCAGATCAAGACAGCAGGTGTAATTAACATTAAGAACAATAGCACGTCTTGGTATGACAGTTTGTATATTCAAAGGATGTTGCAATAGTTAAGATATTGGCTCAGCTGCTCTATTAGAAAACAAAATAACAGTGGATTTAATAGAAGAGAAGGATTACTTCTTTCTCCCTTAGAAAAATGAGCCCAGGGGTGGTAGGGAGCTCTGTTTCATGAGGTTGTGCAAGACCCAGACATCTTTTATTTTGTTTGTCCACCGTCCTCAAAGGTCAAATATGACTCATCACCACCAAGTCCAGATCCAATTTGCAGGAAGAAGGGAAGGGTAAAGTAGGGCCAGCAGCTCCTTTTCAAAGCTGTGGCCCGAGAGCTGCATATATCGTTCCTCTTTGTATTGCGTTGGCGGCGATGGCTGCTTGGCCACATGCAGCTGCAGTGAGGCTGGGCGCTGCAGCCCTGGCGTGCAGTGTGCATTTAGCTGCACCTGGGAGAGGGGAGAGGGGAGGGGGGAGGGGGGAGAGGGGAGGGGGGAGAGGGGAGGGGGGGTGCTGAGTGGACGGCGCTCTCTTCCACGGATGCTCATCACCATGTCGCACGGTCCTCTCAGAACCTTGTTAGAAGGACACAGGGGTTACTTATCCTCTGTTGCAGATGAGGAAACTGAGACAGAAAGGTCAAGGAGCTTGGTCAATATTGTGCAACGATGCCACATGGCACAGCAGGACAACTGTGAAAAGCTCAGTCACGAGGGGCCGTGGTAGGTGCCACGCTGTTAGTCACCAAGGCTTCTAAAGCTTATTCCTCAGCCTGGGGGCAGCAGTTCCTGCTGTGGTTCCTTTCAAGAAAAATCTTCAAGGCAACCATGAGTTAGAGGCCTGAAGAGCACAAGTCCAAGGGCGGTTGGAACATGGCCCCCTGTGGATGCCTCTGGCTAACCTTGTCTTACTTTGCTTCTTCCGATCCAAGCCCAGACCTGGGCAAGCAGGACAGTGGGGCTTAGTGGAAAGAACATTGGATCAGGGGTCAGTAGACTGGGTTCTAGTTGGGTGACCAATGCAGTCACCTTTAACTAGCATCAATTGCATATCTATGAAATGATGGGCACTGAGCTTGACACAAGCATTTCTTCTCAGTTATCTCAGAACAACATTGAGAAATAGTTGTTATTATTTACATTTCACAGAAGATGAAACTGAGGCCCAAAGAGCGGAGTGGGATTCCGAGCCAGGCATGCTGTCCTGTACGCCAAGCAACGGCTGGCCAAGCAGATTGGAAACTGAACATATGACTGGTTGCGTGTATGACTAGTAGCATTTCTACTTGGGGCCAATGTGTTTAGGCTGTACCCTTTGTGACTCGGACTCTTTGTAAATGAAGCCTTTATACTGGACAGCAGATCCCCTAAACCAGCCTTCCTCACATAGGCAGTCTGCTTCTTGGTGGGCTTCCCTGGGTGACTCTTTTTTCCACATTTATTTTCTCTTTTCATTACCAAAGGAATGCATGTTCTTAAAATTCAAATAATATGCAAGGGTCTAAGATAGGATGTGACAGTTTTCCTAGCCTCCCCACAACCCCTTCCAGTCTCTTTCCCAGAGGTAACCACTGTTAGCAATTTGGTGAGCATGTTTATTTTATTTAGTTAGTTATTTGTTTGTTGATTGGCTTATTTATTTATTTTTTATATTATAGGGAAGGCAAGGGGCAGTGCAGATATTATGCTGACCTGAGCTGTCAAAGTCTCTCCAGGTTCTTCTCACGTGCAGTTGGAGATCCCATGGCCACAGCCCTTAGAAACATGCTGGGGTAAGCATGTCTAGATGGTTTTGTTTATGCATTTATTTTGTCTAGATTTTTAAAAAGTGAAAATGAGAATGTGTAGATTGTTCTGCAATTCCCCCCCCCCCCCCCCACTTAACAATATATCAATACACTGCATATATCTCTGTCACAGGACATTAAAATTGACCTCATTCTTGCTCGAGGTCATGCGTTGTACTGGCTCCATAGCTGACTTTGGGTTCTGCTCACATTTTGGTATTATGAGATCTGTTGTTAACAGTGTGGACTTTGGACTCATACCATCTTCCTTAAGATCCTGGATCCATCACATATTAACCGAGTGATCCTGACTGAATTGCTCTGTGCTTTGGTTTCTTCACCTGTAAAGTGGGGTTAATAACAGTAACCTCTTTCATGGGAAGACTAAATGATTTAACACATGTAACATACTTAGAACAGATCCTGGCACATACGTCATATGAGTGCTACACAAGGGTTAGCTGGTGTTTTTATAGTTGGATAGTATTTCATATTATGTCCAGTTTCCTATTACTTGGCATTTGTTTGCGAATCTTCTTTTTACTAAAACAAGCCCCGCTGTGATCAATACACTTTTGCATGTACTTGTATGCGCATGTGGAAGTGTCTCTGTAGAATAGGTTTCCTGGAGTAGAATTAACGAGTCAAGGTGTTTGGGGATTTCCAATAGTGTTGTAAGCTGGGCGGCTTTGCCTGACCATGCTTGTCTTGGTTCTTTCGCATCAGCCCCCCGGACGGGCATGCTGCTCTCCTGCCCACACAGCCGTGGCTGGCAGAGCTCTGTGGCGGCAGCATTCCCCTTTGTCTTCTCAAGGCCTGGCCCCCTGTGAACATCTGTTAGACTGGATGGCTTCCTGGCAGTCCTGATGGGGATTCTGAATTGCCACTTTGTGTGGAGTTTGGTGCGTAGGGGACAGATGACCCTGGCTAAGAACCTTGACCAGACCCCACATGCCCACTGTTGTACTGTGGATGAGATGGCACAGGTCGTCAGGAGAATGGACATGTGGCTTCCCTTATGACTTTGTCCAGATTCCCCACGAGCTCGATGACATGGGACTTTTCTCCTTGGCCATCACATCTTTGCCGAGTGACATGGGGGAATGAACGGAGTAGGTGTGGGTGTGATGGTTTCCAGGATGGAGTGCACTCCTTGGAAAAAGAAGTGAAACAAAGATGCTATGCTCTGCTGCTATGATATTTCTCTTGGTCTAATTAACACAAGAAGAGCTAAGGAATTAATGTGATAATCTGACTTGGGGACCGGAAGGTTGGTGATTTGTTTCTTTAATTAATGACCACTTATTCAGCAGTTCCTCTGTGTTAGGCACTCTACTTGGAGCTGGGGGCACGGAAATGACTAAGACATAATTCCTGCCTCTGAAGACAACACAGAAATTTTAAGAGGCCTTGAAAAGACTTAAATGTTAAGAACAATGGGAGTGGTGATAATAATAATGCAGATAGGCCTGAGTTCCAACCTGACTCTGAGCCTGGGTGGGTGGAGTGGGTGTGAATGGGTGTCTGGGGTTTCTTTGCAAAGAAACGATTAGCGGGGAGGCTTTCCTGTACAAATATTATAAATTAAAAGTGACATCCTACTTTCTATTTCTCTGGTTAGAAAAGATACAGTCATGTAGACAATATAGAAAAATGTAAAGGAAATTAAAGATCACCTGTAACTTTCTCACCCAGACGCAGTGATTGTTAACAGTAAGTGTATTTATGTTTGATCACATATATATGTAGGTACGTTTAAAAAACAAGATTGGCAATCATACTTTATATACTACTTTGCAACTTGCTTTTTCACTTAAACTGTATTAGGAGCAGCCCACATATCTCTCCATATTCTTTGATGACATATGTAATGGATGTATGATATTCTGTTTTATATATATATACACACACACACACACATATATATGTATATATATGACCTATTTAGTCAATTAATAATTCTATGGCTTTTTAGGTTGTTTCCAACTTTTTACTCTTATTTGATATCTTGTAACGAATATCCCTTTTATCCATCTTCTGTACATTTCTCACCCATGTCTTAAAATATAGTATTAGAAGCAGAGTTACTGGGTCAAATATTTAAACTTTTATTACTATATTATTTTCCAGAGAGTTCATGGCATATGGCATGTTCAGTGAGAGTGTTAGGAGAATGCCGATGTCCCTGCATCCTCAGACACACTGCATGTTACGAGTTTAAAATTTGTTTCACCAGTTTGTTTCTGTTAGAAATAATATGCAATGATGGGTCTGTGCAGTGGGTGTTAGGATCTAGGGTTTGAGGTCTGAAGATCCCAGCCTCTGCTTTTTATAACACACTCTAAGTGATGGATGTGAAAGTGCTTTGTCAACTTTATGAGCCACACAAATATGAGGACATTATTGTGATTGTCATATCCAGACCGAGGTTGGTCAAACTAGGTTGCTGCCAAGATGCAGTCTGGTACAGTAGAAAGGGCACTGACTTTGTATCAAGTCCTTGTTTCTTGTGCCATTACTTACTGAGTGTGTAGCTATCTCAGTCAGCTTGGCAGACATTTATTTCTCACAGTTCTGGAGGTTGGTAGGACAAGATCAAAGTGCTGGCTGATTTGGTTCCTGGTGAGGGCTCTCTTCCTGGTTTGCAGATGGCTGCCTTCTTGCTATGTCCTTATATGGCCAAGAGAGATCATCTCTCTTGTGCCTGTTCTTATAAGGGCACTAAACCCATTCACGAGGACTCCATCCTCATGACCTAATTCCCTCCCAAAGGGTGCACCTCCTTATACCATCAAACTGGGGGTTAAGTTTTCAATGTTATGGGGGGACACAAACATTCAGTCCATAGCAGTCACTTGGTAATTTATTCAACATCCCAGAGCCTCAGTTTCTTCATTTGTAAACTGGGAGGATAATGCTTGCTCAGTGGGTTGTTGTGAAAACCCCACTACGTAATGTGTGCATATAATATGTACTTGATCAAAAATAGGTATTACCTATAGAAATAGTTCCATAATTTCTAAAATTTCATAATTACCTTATGTTTCTAGATATCACTTAGAAGGATCATATATTTAGGAACCAAAGTGGAGTCCACCCCTGTACAAACAAACAAAGCCTTTAAAAATTATTGAGAAATGCACACACACACACAGACACACACACACATGCAGACACACACATGTGTAGTCACACACTTTAGCTGATACAAGAACAATACAGGTGGCAGGGATTTCAGCCTTTGGTGACAGATGTACCCTGGCGACGTAGCAAGGGTCCATTGGCCGATCATCATTGCCATTTCTCCTGTGTTTTTGCTCTATTATTATTTTTTTAATAATAAGGAAATCTAGAATCTGAGGGTTTAATCTCCATCCTTTGTAAGCACTGCTCACAGGCACAGGAAGCAATGTGACTCCAGTTTCTGCATTCATTTTCATGTTTGTCTTAAATGACCGCCATTGAAAACATTCTTCCTGGAACTTCATTTGCGGTCCTTACCTCTGGCCGGATTCAAAGCTCATGGTCCCAACTCCCCGTCTTTCGCTCTTTCCCTGCCCACTCCCCTGGCACTGCTCCTCCTTCCTTTTCAGGCACCTAGACTGCAGCTGACTACAGAAACATTTTTCCTTTTTTTTTTTTTTTAAATATATCTTTATTTATTTATAAAATATATCTTTATTGACTTCAGAGAGAGGGAGAGAGAGAAACATCAATGATGAGAGAGTCATTGATTGACTGCCTCCTGCACGCCCCCTACTGGGGATCGAGGAGCCTGCAACCCGGGCCTGTGCCCTGACTGGGAATCGAACTGCGATCTCCTGGATGGTAAACCGAGGCTCAATCTCCGAGCCACGCCTGGCTGGGCGCGTTTTCCCTTTTTAAGTCTGTTCCACAGGCCGCCCTTTTTTCCTCGACATTCTCACTTCTCACCGTGAAATGGCTTCCTGAGACCTGAAAATAGAGGTAATGTAAATTCAGTAATTATGATGACAATGAAACAACTTTTGCGGAAAAGCAGAGTTTAAAACTGAGGAGTGTTCTGTTGTTGAAACCTGACTCTGTCTTTGCCTACGTTTGTGGATACCCCTGCCGGGGTGCCTCTCGGTTCACCCTGGGCCTGGTTGCGAGCACCGCAGGATGAGAAACAGCTACCACAGGCAGGCAGGTGGCTTCTGCCACTTCCAAGGGGCGGAGTTGGGGCAGGGTCAACCAAAGTCACCAAGTTCAGGTTCAGCCTGGCCTCTTCTCATAGTAATGACCTTCCTCACACCCATGTGGACTCTTTGCCCTCCCACCTGGGACTTGCCCGTGCTCCAGCCTCGCGGTGGCATTAGTAGCAGGGATGATGGAGTGGGAGGCTGGAAGGGCGCAGTGTCTTCTCTACCATGACCAGGTGAGCGAGCTCCTGTGGGCTGCTCATGGCAGCCTCTTCCTCCATCCTTGAAACAGGGCCTTCTGAAGACTCCACTGTCTCTGTTGTAAGTGCTTTGAGCTCTCCAAAAGTCAAGTGAATATATTAGTGCAATTAACGTCCTACTTTCCTGGCACGCGTCTAGGCTACCACTTAAACCACCGGCTCCAATTCGCAGTTAAAAAAAATCTGCTAAAGTGTGGTTTCAGAAGGAGGACCTGGGAGGCATGTAATATCGAGCCCATCTCCTGACGCGAGCCATCTGTTCTCATTAGAGTGATCTAGCAGCTTCAGCCTAGGACAGAGGGGCCTCCAGGTGCTCAAAGGAAGCCTGCTCGTGCGTTATCCTCTCGGAGGCTTGGCTTTTTTGTTTAGTTTAGTTTTGTTTTTGTCTGGCGGGCTCAAAGAGAGGCTGTCCTACTTTCCAAGAGAACAATTGCTCCAAGATTTTAAGAAATTAAGTCCCTGGGGAAAAAATTCCTTTTGAGAGAGCTTCTAATGGCTCCTTGACCACATGCTGTGCTGCCCAATTTATAACAGAGAAATATTACAGAAGTTGGGAGCCAAAGTTGGTGTGCACAGCCATTGCTTAAAAAGTGATGGATGCTTCCTGGGGACAGTGATCCTTCCCCCGGACCCCCCGGCGTTTATTCAGTCTGGAGAGAATCTGTCTGCCAGGCTCCCACTCCTATGTTCCAGGGAGAGCCAGGCCCATCCATTCATTGTGCTCTGCATTTGAACGTGATAATAATTCCTCTGAGACAGTTGTGTTGGTGATCGGAGCTGCGTTGTGTGTTGTGTGTGTGTGTGTGTGTGTGTGTGTGTGTGTTGGGGGTGGGGTGGGGAAATTTATTTTGCAGGTATCTTTCTATTACCAGCCTATGGGGATGCCCACAAAGTCAAAAATATATTACCACAAAGGTACTCCTTTTGGGGGTGTCTTATATCACACTGTAGGGAAAGGCAGATGAAATGACAAGAGTATTTGGCCTCAAATAAAAAAATGGTTTTTTCCTAGATTTTATATTATAGACTTTGCCTGCAAGATTAGCCTGAGGCCTAAAATGGACTCCAGGTCTCCTGCATCCTTGTAATATCCTCCTGCTCTCCTGGGGTCTCCTTCCTGCCTGTGCCCCACACCCCTTCCCACGCTCCTATTCTGCCTCCTCTCAGTGCTCCTGTGTGTATCCTGTCCTGTCAGCTGATTTCTGCTGAAATGTTAGCCGATGTTAGGATATTCTCATGGGAGGGGGGGCTGTATTTGCATTTTAATAGGTGGCTTGAATATGGAAAAGCTTCTGCCTAAAGCAGGGAAGCCTCACTGGGGAAGAGTCAGGCAGTTTTGGACAGGAGCAAGGATGTGTGAGAACTCAGACATGATGAAGCCCTGCTGTGTATATTCCATGGAACTGGCCCATCTCTCCCTCTCTCTCTCTCTCTCTCTCTCTCTCTCTCTCTTTCTTTCGTCCCCAAACCTCTGAGTATATGGCACCTCACACTTGTGGGGCAGAAAGGAAGCCTTTTATAGGCAAGTAGGAAATAAGACAGCAATTTTTCCAAGAGAACGGTCCTCAGCAAGTCCCAGGGTGAAAGCAGTACCACGTGGGAAAGCCCGCTGCCCCTATAACAGCAATTTAAGCTTTTTTTTTTTTCAGCATAAAGTGAAATTCTGCTTTGGAATTTGGGGAGATCATTGATGTGGCTTCCGAGCAGAAGTCCAAGACTGAATGAAAGGTGATTCTTTCTGTCCCTGATCCTGGGAGCACATGGGTCTGTGGTGGGAACACGGCAATGACCGTGCTATAACATTGCTGGATTCAGCAAATAAAAATGCAAGACACAGTTAAGTTTTAATTTCTGATGAACAATGAATATTTTTTTCGTGTGGATATGTTCCATGTGATATTTGGGACATATTTATACAAAAAAATCTTGTCTATCTGAATTCAAATTTAACTGGGTGTTTTGTATATTGTCTGGCAAACTAGCCTTGTATATGTTGTTAAAAATAATTTCTGAAAATGGTAAAATTATAACTCCTGTGCAGACATAAAATGAACTCATGTCAAAGGTTTTTTAACTCATTGATTAATGAGAACCAGTAAGATGCCATGACTGGTTCAAAGGAGAATTAGGAACACACACACACATTGGGAAATGCTGAAGTGAATTTGTTAATAGATGCAAAGCTAGTCATATTTGTAGGGCAGTAATCAATTGCGTTCCATTTGGAAAAATCAATTTGCATTTCTATGGACAGTGTCATCTGCCTCACTCTGAATTTTCTGCAACTTGCAATAGTTGTAAAATAGGCCAAAGAGAATAAAAGGCACAGATAACCAGGAAGGATGTGTTAGACACAACATCCAGTATTTATTTTTACCTATTTAAAACTCTTTCACAATTTCTCCTAACAGTGTCATGCTTTCTCCTGTCTCAGGGCCTTTGCACATGATAGTTCTCCACTTCCTTAGTTATCTTATACCTACCATTGATATCTCAAACATCATTACCTCTTCAGAATCCCTCCATGACCCCCAATCTAGGTCAGATTCATGTGTTACATATTCCCATTGGAGCATGTTTCTTTCATTACAGCATTTATTCAGTTTGTAATTTATGCTCCTTACTGAGATCTAGAATTCCTTGCACAACCTAGCCCCTGTTCTCATCAGTGTTCCCTCAATAATTATGCTCTGGTCATACTTTTCTGTTCCTTGACCATAACAAGTTCTTCCCTGCCTCAGAGACTTTGCACCCGCTGTTCCCTGTGCCTGGAATTATTTTTCTCTTGGCATTTGTGTTGCACATTTCTCTACTCTTCCCTCCCTCCCTCCCTCCCTCCCATCCATCCATCCATCCATCCATCCATCCATCCATCCATCCATCCATCCATCCATCTCTCAGGACTCAGTCTGAATGTCAGAAAGGCCTCCTGATTAGCTTATCTAAAGATGCTCTCCTCCCCACCCTTACTCTCTATCCCAGTGGTTCTTAAACCGTAGCACAGATCAGAATCCCCTGAAAAGCTTGTTAAAACACAGATTGCTGGCCCCATGCCCAGCATTTTCGGTTCAGTAGGTCTGTCTGAAGGAGGGTGTGAGGATCTGTGTTTTAACAAGTTCTTGGGCGATGCTGATGCTGCTGGTTTGGGCACTGCTCTTGAAGGAACAATGCTCTTATTATTTTTTCTCAAAACATAACATTATATCCCCCCCCCCTTTGCTTTGTCTCCTACACAACTGAAAGAAAGTTCCAGTTGGGGAGGGACATTGACCCTCCTATTCTCTCCTTTATCCAAAGTACCAAGGGCAATGTCTGGTTTATAAAAAATATCCAATAAATATTTGTTGAATGAATGAGTGGCCCATTTTCTTTCTTCTTGTTCTGTGTTCTTAAAAATGGGCGTTTGTTCACCAGAGCACTGCTGAATTCAGGTGCCGAGGTTAAACCAGAGGGATTGGCTTTTGTCAGTAAGATGAGTTTGTGGGTGAATGGTCTTGATAAACTACACTGATACCTGCTCAGCAGCTTGGATAAAATGAAGGCCAGTGGCTGTTGGGCCTGTGCTGTCCCATGAGTGTGGCTTCTTCCCTAGGGCCAGGGTCACTAACCTGCAGTTGGTCAGATGACAGGGCTTTGGGTACTGTTGGCAGGGCCCAAGCTGACCTGGCTTTGCTGAGCCTGGCAGCTGTGAGGAACATTCAGAAGACAAGCAGGTGGGGTCGGCCTCAGGTGTGTCTCCCAGACAAGGCCGCGTGGCTAAAGGAACAGAGAGAGTAGGGAGCAGGGGGCACCCTTCCTCTAAGCTAGGCTGGCAGGAGTGCTCTCACATCCCTAGTCCTGGCATCTTCTTACATGCCTTAGGGTCCTTTCCCTTCTGGTCCTAACTCCAGGGCCCCCTGAAGCCAACATTCTGCTCCAAAGCCCCCAGTCCGGGCTTGAGAGCACCCCCTCAGCAGCCTGCCTGGCTCTGGCTCCTCCTCTTCTGCTCCCTTCTGACTGTTCCTCTAGGCTTTCATCTCACCACATTAGGTGGGAAACCAACGGGTCCTTGAGAGTGGGACAGAGAATATGGCTTAGTGCTTAGAAGTCCATGCTCTGAAGTCAGCCCTAGATTCTAATCCTGCTCCTGCTAAATACTGTGCGTCCGTAAGAAAGTTAGTTAACTATTTTGTCTTCAGATTATGGGCACAGCAATAGCACTAAATCATAGGATTGTTGCAGATGTAAAAGAGGGGACACTTGTAAAGAGTCTAGTCCCACCCCGGCCAGTGTGGCTCAGTTGGTTGAGCATTGTCCTGTGCACTGAAAGGTCGCTGCCTCGATTCCTGGTCAGGGCGCGTACCCAGGTTGAGGGTTCGATTCCCGGTCATGGTGCGTGCAGGAGGCGCCAATCAATGTTCCTCTCGCACATCGATGTTTCTCTCGCTCCCTTCCTCTCTCTATAAAAATAAATACTAATAAAAAGAGTCTAGTCCCTGTGCTTTGTAGCTACCAAGAAGATGACCTAATACTCCCTTATTGAAACAGCTTTCCATTTTCACAAGGGACTTTGGTAGACACATGCTATGACTGCAAGAATCTTGGCAGATTAGATATTTAGGAGTCTTCAGATGACAACATGTGAGCAGATGCCCATTACATGTGTGGGTTAGAGGACCCTCTGCAGACTTCTCTGGGGGACAGAGCACTAGGTGACTTGGCTGTTGACTTCGGTCCTAAGAAAGAAGCCCTGCTCAGCCCCGGGCACCTGAGGATGAGACAATAATAGCAATGTTGTATTCAGGACCGTTGCTTCAAATAATCCCTCTCCTTAATAGCTTTGCCCCTGGCGTGTGACAGGTGTTTACATTATTAAGTAAAAGCCTTTAAACAGCGACCTCCTTGGTGTAAGGGTGAAGGAGATTAAAATCCAAGCAGTGCTCCAGCCATTTAAATCAATGAGACTTGTCAGATCTGTAACACATGAGCTACTTAGAGGGCGCAGGCACCTATTGTTTTTGAGCTTCGACTAATATCTCAATATGCTCGTTCCTTTAAAGTCTGGCCGGGCCCTGGGATGTTCATTAAAGACTGGTCTGGCCATGGCCTCGCTCTCTTTGGAAAGAGCATTATTTAATAGTTGGCTAAATGTGCACCAAGTAGTTATGCTATTAGAGATGATCAGAGCTTGGGTCGATTCCTGCTTAGAGAAATGACCTTTCAGGCAATCCCAGTGGTCAAGTCCCTGAGCTAATCAGAATCAGGGACCACAAAAGCTGCCCTTCCTCCTCCTCCTGGGTGCTCACCTGGCCTGCTGGGCTCCACCCACAGCCACCCTTTCTAGAGTTTCGCTGTCTCAATCTTTAGCCACAACATCAGCAACCTCATGTCCATCAGCAGCATTGAGGAACCAAGTTTCTGAGACTTAAATCTTTTTTTTTAAGCTTCATGTGATCACCATGCACTGGAAACTTCTCTCTCCGTTAATAATCAAACCTAGATCCTCCAGGGAAATCTCCATGCAAGAGTTGCAGCTAGGACTTAAAGATGCAATTCTCACTCCGCAAGGTTTATCTGCCTCTTGGAGCTTCTCTAGCTAATTTCGGCAGGCCCACCAAGCTGGTTTCAGGGCACTGATTCAGTATTAATGCTCTGGTTCTAAAGGGGACACCTGACTCTTCTTTCAGTGCCTTGGACTCACAGTTGCGTCAGGCTGGCCACGAAAGGAACTCCACGCAGGTAGGGTAACAAGGCAGAGTCCCCTCCTCCGGGTTATTTCCCTGTATGTCAGCCTGCAGGGGGAGGGGGTAGGATCCCTTCTCCTGAGGGGCTGTTTGAGCCTCAGCCGTGGACATGCTGGTCCAGCAGAGGGTGAGGAATTTGCTCTCTAGATGGTCTGAAGGTCTCTTTTCTAGGTGACTGACTTGGGAAATGTTTTTCGCTTCAGAGGAAAGCCCTTCTCTGACTCACAGCAGCAAGATGAGACCTCACCTGCTTACCAGCCCCTCTTACTCCATAGGGAGGTAGAGAGCCAGTGGGCAGGAGGAGGTCTCAGCAGAGAGGAGTTTCCAGAGCCACCAGCAAGCTTGTCAAGGCCGTGTACTTTCTCAGGAATAGTCACTCTTGCAGCTTGATTCCTGGGGCTTAAAGAGCGCACTGCTTTCCACCGACAAATGATTTCAGGTGGGGAGATCCTGTGACTTAAAAATAAGGCAAGCACATTTGAAGTTTTTATTCTAAAAGCTAGCTGTTGAAAGCAAAAGTTAGAAGAAAAAAAAAGCTCTCCTGTCTAATCTCTGGGAGGAGCTAAAAATGCAAAGGGGTTTCCATTTGCAGTGAACTGGGCCCTTTCCTTCCTGGTGAGCTCCCGCTTTCTAATTGCCACCCCTTTGATCTTCTAGTCTCTGTGTTCTGGTGCCTCGTGGTGCCTGCCTGAGCCACGTGAAACAAATCATCTTAATTACTCCAGGCCTGGCCTCCTCTGGTTCTGCTTCCCTGAGATCCCTGCAGCGCTCACCGAGTAACTCGGCGTGCGCCCCAGCCCTAGGGAACAGCAGGGGGGCGCCTGCGGGGAGAGGAATTTCAGTTAGTCACCTGGGAGCAGGGAACTGAGCGACAGCCCCCTGGGATGCTGACTGTAGTACTCCCAAGTCCATGTCGTGGCAGGGCACAGCCCTCCCACCTCTGTTTGTAGAAGAGAGTAATCAATGCTGTGTCTCCTTCCGTCTGGTACTCAGAGCCCTGCTTCCATCAGCCCTGTCCCCAAAGCTGTAGGAACAGGCCCCCCGTGAGGAAGCGCAGGTGGGCAGAGAGCTGGAGGGAGATGGTGGCGGGCCCTTACCCGCCCGGCTCCCAGTTTAGCCAGTAGGAGGCCCCAGGCAAAGCTCTGGGTCCTAGGGAGAGTGGGCCAGCTCCGGGGACCTGCCACTGAGTTGGAGTCGGGTTGTGTGAATTCGGATTGTGCATGTTAAGTGAATTCTGAATGAAGAACCTCTGGCAGAGAGGTGCTGAGGCGGCCCAGGCTGTGGTCCTGTCCTCTGGGTGCTTCAGGGGGAGGTAATTAGGAGCAAGGAGTGGAAACTGCAGAGAAGAAAAGCCGAGCAGGATGAAAACCTTCCTGACAGTGATGTCTCTTAGCCCATGGCATCCTCTCCTAAGGGGATGCGGGAGACCCATTACCGGAGGCATTTAAGGGCCCCAGGAACACTGGAGGGAGCGGTCGCTGGACATGGCACAGCTCCTCCTGGGGCTGGGGCCCTACCAGAGTGCGCTTGAGGCTAACTGCCCGGCTCCCACCCCCAGTGTTGTTGGGAGGGCCACTTAACACGGGTCCTTCAGTGGGATCGGCCACCTCGAGTGACTGCTTTCTCTGCTAAGGGAAGGTGCTGTGCAGGCCCACCTATAAATACACACAGCACACCCACGGCCACTCGGCGCGGGGGACCGTTGGGTCTGGTGAGAGAAAGTTTGAAAACAAAATTTTCACTGATTGGGTGGTGGTTGGTGAAGTATTTTTGGGGGAGCCTTGTTTGAGGTGGATAGATCTGCTCCTCTAGCATACTTCATTTTTAAAATGTAGCTGTGAAACAGGGTTGGGTCTACCAAATAGAAGGTGTCACTCCTCCATCCCCTCCCCCTGGTGGCCCCAGTGTCCCGGAGGACTTTGGGGTTCAGCCAAGTGATAAGGAAGTAGCTTCTCCTGAGATAACCGGCACTGCTCTCTTTCTTAACTGTGTTCTATTCCCAAACACAGTAGTGGGTCAGCACCCCAGGGAGTCTAATTGAATTAGACTTGGGCCCACATCTCCGGGCTTTGCTCTCTTTTCTTACACCCTCCCTTCCCCTCCTGTGGAAGGGCCTCTGGCAGCTCCTGGCCAGGCAGCTGTTTGGAATGAAGGCAAAGCTACACTGAGTGAGCAAACAGCTTGGCTCGAGTTGCTGTGGGCTCGCTTCCCCTTGGTTCTCCCAGCCTGTCAGTCCCTTAGCCAGCGCAGCCCTGTTGACACTTTTCATAACATTGCTCGTGCTCCCTGTCTCCATCTCGTTAGATGATCAGGGACTCATTCTTGGATAACTGCAGTTTTGTGACTCCCCTGTTTTTATACTTATTCCTTGTAGCCCGCCCTTGTGCCACAGCCAGGTTCATCTCCGGTGCACTTTTTCATCCTGACGCTCACTCTTGCAGAACCTGTCAGTGGTTCCCCACAGCTTTGCAGAGCGGAGTGCTGGGCTGAAGTGAATCCGTTTCCTACCCATAAAATACTTGCTTCTCTTAATATTTTGAAAGATTCAAACATTCATTTCAGGGTTCACACTAAGGACTAGCTCTTTCCTCTTCATGATTTATGATTTAAAAACATATCTAAACATTGACGTTGACAATGTTGATCAAGTTACATTCTGAATTCGTTACCCTTTTAAGCTCGGCCTCTTCTGTGAGATGAGGGGGATGGAACAGAGCAATGGCTCCCGCTGCTGCTGCAAATTATGGGTGCCTGGGTCAGAATCTTTCAAGGTAGGGTCTGGGTATTGCAATGTTTAAAGGGCCCCTTAGGTGATTCAGATGTGCAGCCATTGTTTAGAGTTACTTTATTAAATTACCTCTAGGACCTCTCTTTTCTGATATTTTTTTGGTTGCCTAATTCTTAAACTTTTCTGCATCAGCTGAATACTTCTTAGCCAGCAGAAAGGAGGATCCTTTTAGTTAGGGGTCAAATGACAATCTTAGATCCAAAATGATATTGTGTGTGTGTGTGTGTGTGTGTGGCCACTATAATTCCAAATAAAATTCTCTTTTGCTCTGATTTCACAATCACCTTCCCTCATGCATGCATTCTACAAGTGTTTATTGAGCACCTACTATATGCCAGAGGCCCCCGTCTAGGCACCAGGGAAAGATGCAATGGCGAGCAGGCAGATGTGGGGCCTGTTTTTATGGAACTTATACTCAAAATCAGGTCCAGATCAATTTGACACTCCTTTTTATCGTGTTTGAATTCTTTCCTAATCTTTCAACCATAGTCTTCTGGCTACTCATCTCTATTTCATTCCAGGGCATCAATATAAAAATCTACTTTTATACTTGGTTATCTTTCATCCACAGAAAAAGACTAAATCAGATGAGAAATAATAACTGTAATTGTGAAGTACAGTATCTAAAGGGTATTATGGCGTCTCCATAGCAGGTGACATTAATATCCCTTTATAACTAAAAATTTCAGGAATCTAGCCATTTGGATGCATATATTTTGCTCCATGTATTTAAGAGTAAGTCTCACTTTCTATTGGTAGTGGACAGGTATAGTCGTTATCACTATTCATTTACTCTCCTGTTAAATTTGGGAGGAGACAGTTACTCTACATTGCTCCATTGCTGTGTGTAGGGACTTCCACAGAGTAACACCCCCTCTCTACTCCCTGTACCCCCCCCTTCTCTTTGCCCTAGAGGAGAAAGAGTGACTTGCTCGATGGGTGCAGCGGCTGAGCCTGTTAAACTCAGCCCCTTTCTCTCTACTTCCCTTTTGTCACCTGTCAGTTTGCAGAGCGCTTCTCCATGCCATGCCCCTGACAGGGACAGGCCTCCGTGAAAGACTGAATGCCTGTGATGGGGCAGGTCTGTTTAATTCAGGAATTAGCCAGCCCACTTGGCTAACAGACCTAAAACCGTGTAATAAAAGTGACATTTTTGTGCCTTTCCTCCTGGCTCTTGGCTTCTCCCTCAGTTGGTTCTAAGGGTATTAGCTTCCAACTACTTAGTTCCAAGAAGCCTTAGCCTTCTCAGACCCTGACAGTAACCATACCCTAATTGCTCTTTAGAGAACCACCTTCTTCAACTCATTGTTAGTTTGGATTAAGTGAAACTGACCCCACACATGAGACCCACAATTACTTCCCCTTGCCTACCATGACTAGTTTAAGGATGACATATGACCCAATGGGATCCAATGAGCCACAACGATGTCTTCCTCACTGAGGACCTCTTGATCTTATCTGTTGGACCTAAAGAGGGTATAGGGGTTAGAGCCATTGCTGCCATTTCATTCCAACAGGAAGCAGAGCGATGGAGAAGACACAGTCCTGATAACATTGGTTGAGCTCAAGATTCAGCCATGACTGAGGCTAATTACACTTCTGGACTTTTTATCCTGAGTGAAACAATAAATCTGATTTTTGCTTAAGCTAGTGTTGGTTAAGTTTTATGCTACTTGCAATGGGTAAATGAGCCTCTCTGCATATTGTCTTCACATTGTTAGTTTTAATTGATTTTAGAAGCTGACAGATCACCTCTATAGCTCACATTAGATCCCAGGAGCTAGAGATGACTTTAGGAAGTATTAATTCACCACAAGGAGAGTAGTTTTAGGATATAATGCCACAACACTAATTATTTTAGGCACTTTTCATTGCTTATTTCCTTTGTTTATTTATTTGCTATTTTTTTTGGAAATAAAAAAAATAAAAAAAATAAAAAAATTTTGATACTTGAATCTAGTAAATCTTTAAATCAAAAACTTTCAAAATGCAAACTGTTTATATTTTCCTTCTGATTAACTAGAGAAGAATGGACCTAGTTCTTTAAAGTTATAATGGATATAATATCCTCAAGGAAGCAACAAACTCTTTGGGGAAAGTTCCTTTAGCTATTTATCAAGATAAAAGGCTGGAAAAAATTTTTTTATTGGAATTCTGGTGGAAGTGAAATATAACCAGAAGGGTGCTGAGGTTTGGATGCAACAAGAATTTTGGGAGAAGAGCCTTCTGGTAAATGGGAAGGAAGATAACAGAGGAAGTGGAAAAGCAAGCCGTATTTATGGCTGCTGAGGTGGAGATGTCCACAAAAATGTGCGTTCTCCTTTCCATTGTATAAAATTGTTACTGGGAAGTTGCTGCCCCTCCAGGGCCTGCATTTCCCAGCATGCTTGCATCTAGGTATAGTTATATGAGTAGCTTTCACCAGTGAAATGTGAAGCTATACTGTAGATTGCTGAGAATGTGGGCCCAGTGTTTTGAGGTCTAAATATTTTTAGAGAGAACTGGAAATTTGGAATTTCATGTCAAATCTTCTGGTTTGTACATGTGGGTTTAAAAAAATAAAAATAAACAAAACCAAAAAACTTTGTGTGGTCCAACATGCCTGGGTGGTGAGTTTGGCCCTGGGTGGCCAGTTTTGTAACCTTTGTCAGAAAGAACCCGGGAACCAGTTAGGTGCTGTCTCATCTTAGTCATCAGGAGGCAAGGAACTGGTATCCAGACGATGAGCTCCGAAGGAAGGGAAATCAGAGCGGCACAAAGTAGTTGCCAAGGTAACATCTTGCTGATCAGAAAGGGATGGGAACTGGGTTTTCTGTAGATGCAGTGGGAGAATGACACATAATCTTTCTCTGTCTTCTTTCTGTTTAGGATCAGTGAGGAAATAGATGCGGACACAGTGTGGCTGCCTAAGATTAGCAGGAAGCAGTTCTCCCATTTGGAGAGACCCCAGTGAGACCTGATCACCAACTAGCAACATATGGGAGTCACACCCTTAACTCTTCCAATTTGCTAGCAGCAAATCAATGAGCTCCCATATCTGCTGCTTTAAGCCAGCACCCGGGGAACTGCGGATAAGCTGTCGGATACCTGAATTTTGGTGAAGAAAAAAGTTAAAGCTCTCTCTGAAGGCAGGGGAAAAAAGGTTGTATTAAGCAATGAGAGAAGAGAGTTAACAGAGTTGGTTGTTTTGAATTGTATCTTTTTTTTTTAAACATATCTTTATTGATTTCAGAGAGAGGAAGGGAGAGGGAGAGAGAGAGAGAAACATCAATGGTGAGAGAGTCATTGATCGGCTGCCTCCTGCAGGCCCCCGACTGGGGATCGAGCCCGCAACCCGGGCATGTGCCCTGACCGGGAATCAAACCCCGATCACCTGGATCCCAGGTCAATGCTCAACTGCTGAGCCCCGCCTGGACAGGGCGAAGAGGAACTTTATTTTTTATTATGAAAATAGGACATTGTTCTAGGGCTAGCCAAACTTAGGCACTCTCTTTTCTCTGGGCAAGATCATACTGTGGTATGTTCTCAGCACAGTGAGATGGAAATTGTAGAACACCAACAGGCAGGTACTTGCCTGAGGAGGTTTTCTCTCTTTAAACCTTATCGGATCTCCAGATAGCACATGTACTGCCTTGGCATGCTGCCTGAAGGGGGCTTCTTTGATCGTATAAAGAGTTTTGGGCCCAAGAGGTGGCTTGACTAACTTTGTACTGGGAGCAAATGAAAGAGTGTTCCCTAGGGCTCAGTAAGGCCTCTTCTTCACTTGCCCAGTTTTGGACAGCTTTTGGTAGGGAGCTACTGCATCCCTTTTAATAACGGTAGAATTCTGGACACTGAGAGGTCTCCAAGTATTGGTTGTCATTTATGTATATTCTGTTTTGTTATTATGGTAATATTGCAATAACTCCCCTAGCAATCCATTCTTGCTTATATGCGATACAGCATTTTTGAAGGATACATTCTTCTCTGTGAAAATGAAGGGTCAAAATAGATATGGATTTGAAATTCCAATAGTTGTTACCTAATTGCCCTACGCTGAGATTGTAACAATTTCATTTCCATTGGTAGTTTATGAACTGCTGGTTTCCCCTCTGCCTTACTACATAATATGAAACTTCAAATCTTGTCCAATTTGGTATGGAAAAAATAGCATTTCAGTGTTCTAGTTTGTTTTTCATTATGAGAGAGTTGGAACACCCTTTCATGTTTTAAAGACATTTGCATTTCTTTTTCAGTGAAATATCTCTTCATAAACTTTGCTTTCCTAAAAACTGTTGGCAATTTTTGTCTGTAAAAGCTCTTTACATATTAAGCAATTTAATCTTTTGTCACATAAGGTTGGTTTAAAAAAATAAATATTCTAAGTATTCATAGTCTCAGCCTAAGGGACCTGGGGAAAGTGTAGACAATGCCTATACCCATCCAGCTGTCCAGTGAAAATTGCATGAGTCTCAGGCACAGGGAATAACCTAGAAAGACCTGCAAATGAAAATCTATAATGCAAGACAAAACTTTAAGGCCGTCTGGCAACAATTTACTGAGTTCCTAGTGCAATGCCATAGGCGCTGGTGATGGTGGTTGGAGGTGGTGGGGCGGATGTGTGGTGGGTGGGCAAGACAGGGCTAGGTCTGAGGTGGGATTAGTAGAGCGATGTGTGTGTGGGCATCTCAGGGCTAGAACTCTCATGGCAGGGTTTCTTTTCGTTCTTCTTCAAGGGCAGTCATTTTGTTACCGGAGGAAATAGGCCCTTCTGTGGTGCTGTGAGAAAAGAATTTCAGGGACACACACATAGGAGGATTTTAGGCAACAGTGGCAAGATTTATTAGAGCGAAAAGAGAGAGTACACCCTCAGAGAGGCAGAGAGTGGGCCGGCGAGGGAAGCAGCTGCATGGACTCAGGAAAGGCAGCTACAGAGGCTCAAGGAGAGTCCCCTGCTGAGCTCGCTGCTCCCCTGGTTGCACGTCTTGCGAGGACCTTTAGAGGTTAGGAGACAAGAAGGCAAAAAGTATGTGCCCAAGGGAAGGGCACGGGCGTTCTCCAAGAAGGGCATGTGCTGGGTTCTTTGTCCAGCTTCCCTATAGTTCCTTGGGGTAGAGCCCAGAGCAGGCTTCCTTTCAACTACCCAGTCTCTTTCCTGGACCTTCTGGGGCCTGTGCTCATCCCCTCTCAGACCTTCTTTCCAGGTTTTCCCAGGCTAGTCCCCTCCCACTTCGCGGTTGCCATTTGGCTTCTGCGCATGCCTCATGGTTCTGCATCATCAGTTAGCTTCTGCTGGGCGTGCCCTTGTCCCCCTGCACCACCCTGGCTTCTACTTGGCAGGCGCCCCGTGAAAGCAGGGCCCCTTTGCTGAAGGGTGCTGCTTGCTCCCTGAGGTGACTGGAAGGGTCTTTCGGCCTATTGGGTGCTGTGAAAGTGCCCTTGCCTGGGTATCCTGGCTCAGTCAGCTGTCTGGCTCTGTTTGCTCCCTTCCTTTTTGTTAATATCTCCCTAACTGTAACCTAACAATTTTGCTTCACTGCTGCTTGCTTGTGCATGGAGAACACGTCGTTTCCTGTGGATCCCCTTCGCTGTCAGTGCCTTTCTAGGCCAGCGTCAGACTCTCTTGGGGATAAGAGGCAGGTTTTTCTTTTGAATACTCTGTGTGGTCCCCACAGGATACTTTTCCTCACTTTGGGCCCCAGGCTGGCCTAAAGCTCTCCATAAAAGCTAATGGTGAAACCACAATTAGAGTTAACCCAATTTTCCTCCTTCGGTATTTATAAAAAGCAACACTTTAAAACCTTGACATTTATTTAACTAACAGGAAAAGCCTTTGCTCCATTAATTCCTTCCTGGAGATGGTTCTTTCTTTCTTTTTAAACAGTCCACTTTTCAGGCTAGAAATCACCCCAAATCCTCAAACAGCCCAATGTTTTTCACATGTGATTCTAGCAAATTGCTCTTTGCGTGATGCCTTGGTTGGGGACTCACTTAAGAACTAGATTTGTTACAGTATTTACTGACATTTTAACATGACGTTTCCAGCTGCCTAAATAATTGTAATATTTACCCGAAAAAGCAATAAAAATAATGTAAGGTACCTGCAATTATTCATATCTCAACATTACAAGCCTTAATTTCCTGCCTGAAGCATGATGAATGACTCCTTTTTAAAGTCGTCTTATAGCTACTGGGAGTCTGTGGTGATGTATATAGATGGTTTATAGATTGGGAAGATCAATGAATATCACAGGTTGTTAAGATAGGAGGTGTGATTATAGAATGATGAGATCAGCTAAAAACATTGGGCCTCAGACATCCAAATTGTAGGAAGAAAATGTGGGCTAGAGACGGGGAAGTAACTTGCTCAAAGGCTTGTACAGAGCAGCATTCTCCTGGTGCCTAAGACCTGCTCTTACCCACGCACAGCTCTTCTTGCCCTTCCCACGGGCCTAGACAGGCAGGAAGGGGCTTTGCAGGAGCTTAGGGTGATGGGCTCTCTGGTTTACCCTGGCCGTACCCACTCTGGGAGAGGCCTGTGACTGGTATTGTCATTCTGGGTGGCTTAGCGTCTAGGTTAGCCAACCTGTAGACAGAGTGGGAAGCCCTTGTAGCTTGAATAAACAGAAAAGTGCTTACTTGATTAAAAAAATACTTATTTCTCCTGATAGAAACTGCTATCATTAGCTCGGCTGGGCGTGGCTCAGCGGTTGAGCATCGACCTAGGATCCAGGAGATCGGGGTTCGATTCCCGGTCAGGGCACATGCCCGGGTTGTGGGCTAGGCAGCCGATCAATGACTCTCTCATCATTGATGTTTCTCTCTCTCTCTCTCCCTCTCTCTGAAATCAATAACGATATATTAAAAAAAAGAAAAAAGAAACTGCTATCATTAGAATCACTCCTCAAGGGGTTATCAGTGTAAAGATGCATTTTAATGGGCTAAGTACTCTTCTAACTGGGAGGGATAATGCATTAATTGGGAAAATAAACATGTCAGCGTTATATCCTACCTTCCCCTATATCTGGTCTCATAAACTCACATTTATTATTATTGCTTTTTAATCCTCGCCGGAAGCTATCCATTGCTTTTTCAGAGAGAGTAGAAGGGAGAGAGAGAGAGAAAAACATTAGTGTGAGAGAGACACATCAATTGGTTGCCCCCCACAACCGAGGTACATGCCCTTGGCCAGCATTGAACCTGGGACCCTTCCGTCCAGGGGCTGACGCTCTAACCACCGACCCAAACCAGCTAGGGCAACCCACATTCCTCTTTATGCCTCTAAGTCTGCTCATATTGTTCTCCTGACCTGAAAAGACCTTCCACCCTAGATAAATGTCAGCTTCCTGACATGAAGGCTCAGACTAAATGTCACTTCTTGCTATGATTTTTCTTGACCCTTCATCCCAAGTAGAACTAGCACCGTCTATACACCTGTATAACTCATTTGCAGTGACCATAAACCTCCTTGCTCTGCAGAGTTTGCGGTGTCCTGCCAGCGTACCCATGGCAGGGTGAAGGAGGACTGAAGGCCAAGGGGAAGCAGAAGCAGCAGAAGAGATGCCAACCACCTACTCTCACAGAGGTGCTAGGAGGGACTACGAATTTGGCCCTAAGCTTCTGGCAGCTAAAGCAAAAATGGAAACAATGAGTTATAGTATTTTGCAGTATCCGTAAGACAAAGCAAATGAGCTTTTCTGGGAGAGCTCTTCCTGAATCTGAGACCTGAGAGGAACTGCTCAGTGGGGTCCTTCGTGAATGAGCACAGTATCACGTAGGGGAGGACACTCCCAACATTCCTACCTTAGGTACACATTTAATTTCATTCAGCAGTTTTTAAAATGTTGCTCACTCTAGGCAGACGAGGCACCAAAGTTCAGCTTAGTAAAAGCAGTTCCACTAAGGTGTGAAAACAAGGCTGTGGATCATGTTTCAGTTCTTTGCAGTTTTTCTTTTTTAACTGAATTATGCTTCTGTGTACATGAATAGTAAAGTTGAGGACATCTAAAGTAATATATGGGCTGTTTTTCCTTTAGGTAAGCCTCTGTAAATTATTTATTATAAGTATATTTGATAAGGGGTATATGACTGAGAGTTCAAGGTTGCATTTTTTCCCAGTAAGAATCAAGAGTGCAGATAACCTGCAGCCAATTGAAGACAGATCTGCATGGTTTGTCAATCAGTCTGTCAGGATGTTCCCATAATGTAGCACTCATCACTTTGTTTTATAGGCATCTGTGTCCCTGGCATAACTGCATACTCTTCAAGGGCAGGGACTATTTCTTTTTCGTCTTTGCATCTGTAGCCCTAGCATAATGCCGGAAATGTAGCATCTCCGTAATAGACTTTGTTGAATCAAATCAACTTAAAAGCTGTGCATTGTCATCCAGTGTTACTTGGCAAAAAAACAGGAGCCTTGAGGAGACAAGGGCAGGGACAGGATGGCCAAGCTCTGGAGGAAGTGAAAAGGCAAACAGGCAGGAAAGGATGGGAACTTGGAGTCTGAGAAAGCAAGTTGAGATGGGGTGTCCCAGGGAACGGTGGTGAGTGGACCCTTACATGTAGAGCAGATAACATGAGGGCACCAGGCGATTAAAATGAGGGGCTCTGAAAAATGTTCTGAAAGAGCAGGCGGGGTGGGGAGGTATGGAAATGACTAGAGACAACCTTTTTCCATTGTTCCAGCTGCTGTCTGTCGTTAGTCCCATTCCCACCCTTGTTTCCTCTCCTCTGAATTGCGTGCGGCTGGAAACCATCCCAGACTCCTTGGCAGCTGGACTCCAGGTAGGATTTGTCAATGGAAGCACTCTTGAGAGATTGGAAAGTGGTAGGAAGGGAATGCCGTTCATTTGGCTGTGACAGTGGTGGCAGTGGGTGGTGCCATGGGTGGCTGGGGCTTCAGAAGCATTGGTGGTGATTCCAGCATCATCAGTAGGAGCTTGTGTGCCTGGGTTTCTGCTAAGCAGCTATGATCGATAGCCTCCAAATGACCTTCGGTAACCCTTGCCTCTTGGTGTTTATAGCCTCGGGTAATTCTGTTCCCTTGAGTAACCTGCTGTTAAGCAGTAGAGTATAACAACTTTAAAAAAAAAAAATATATATATATATATATTTTAAATGTATCTTTATTGACTTCAGAGAGAGGAAGGGAGAGGAAGAGAGAGAGAGAAACATCAATGATGAGTCATTGATCGGCTACTTCCTGCACCACCCCCACCAGGGGATGGAGCCCCCAACCGGGCATGTGCCCTGACCGGGAATTGAACTGCTTCTCCTGGATCCCAGGTCGATGCTCAACCGCTGAGCCACGCCTGGCTGCGCTAGAGTATAACAATGTTGAGGGATGCCACTTCTGTGATTGGTTACAAAAGATTTTGACAGCTGTCTTGCTAGAAGACTCTCTCTACTGCTTTCTTGGCTTGCGTGCTTTCATAAAGCAACCCGCGATGTTCATGAGACCCATGTGGCGAGGAGCTGAGGGTGGACTCCAGCAAGGAACTGAATCCTGCCAACATCTACATGAGCTGAAACTGGACCCTTCTCCATCTGAGCCATCGGATGAGTCTAGCCTAACCGATACCTTGATGATATCCCATCAGACACCCTGGAGCAGAGAAAGGACTCAGCCAAGCCATGCCCAGATTCCTGACCTACAGAAACTGAGATAGTAAATGTGTGTCGTTTCAAGCCATTACGTTTTTAAATGATTTGTTATACAAAAGCAACTGATATCTATACAATGGCAGACCCATCATCTCCAACATCAGCAGCATGCGTGTGCTGGTAGACTCTGGGGAAACCCACATTCACCCCTTTGCTCCTTCAGCTATAGGGTCAATGGCAACTGCAGTTGCTGATCTCGAGGTAATGCCACCTTCATTTTACCCAGAGTTTTCAACACCTTTGTCACTCTTTTCCCGTATTAAATCCCGTCTGTCTGATCTATCCGAATGGTGACTGATACATCCACATAACTGTTTTTCCTGGGAAGGAGGTAAAGGAAAGCATCACATTTTTATAAATGCAGTCATGTCTTTTTGGATGTTAAAAAAATGTGATGCGCCTTTTAGTTCGTGTTTTGTAAAAGGTGAATAGAGGGCTGCTTCTCTGCAGGCCTTGGTTTCTGAGGAAGGTCATCTTCAAAAGGTGGAGTCATCTGCACCTTCTTCCCAGGGTGTAGCTGGTGTATATCCCTGCCCGCCTGCAGGCAGCAAAGGCAGTGCATAAGGGCCTCTGAAGGACACACCGTGGTTTCTTCTGTTTTCATGTGCGAGTCCATGGAAGTACAATCACTGCATGCTTTCTGTAACTAGAATAAAATAATACGGCGTGTGTGTGAGGGCGCACTTAACTCAGCAGGTGAATAAACCGTATGAACTCCATTTCCCCTGGAGACCATGAGGCCAGAAAGGAACCTACGTATCAGGCCACAGCAGCCCTTGATGAGGCTCAAAGGAGAGGTGGCAAACTCAGAACTACACAGCAAAAACACAAGTCAGAGGCAGCAAAAGCTGTAGCTTGACAAAGGGAGAGGAAAGACTGGTTAAAGAGGCCACATCCACCCACCCCCGGAACGCCTTGTGAAGAAAATGAGCTGCGACTTCTCCCACTGGAAGGCTCGGGGAGAGGAGACATTCAGGAAATCCACGGGGGCAGAAAACGAGATAGTTTATCTGAAACTGGAAAAACGAACTAACGTGTGCTTTTGATATATGGCTCAAAGTGAGAACAAAGGCATAACACCAATATCTGCTTGGCATCGGAAGGATGCCTTTCTATCCAAAGATCTCAAAGCAGTTTGAGTCTATTAATTGACTTGTGAGACAGTTAAATTATTACTTGTCCATTTCTATGCAGCATTTTATTCTAAAATTTGCTAAGCTGTTTACAACCCAAATACATTGGTTATTCCCCACATAATCTGGTAACATACAGTGTGGCGATTCCTGTTTAACACGTGGAAACTCACCCTCGGAGAAGTTGAGTCACATATTGAGGGTGGGGAGGGTAAAAAATCAGAAATGAATATATAAACACTGAGTAGGGATTGGGAAACTCTGTGGAGAGGACTCAATCTTCTCTGTCTAATTCTTCATCACAGCTGTGGAAGGCAGAATAATGCCCCTCCAAAGATGTCCATGTTCAGGTATCTCAAACCTGTGAATATGTCCCTTTACATGTCACAGGAGACTTTGCAGATGTGATCAAGTTAAGGATCTTGAGAGGGGAGCTTATCCTGAATTATCTGGGTGGGCCCAGTGTAATCACAAAGGTCTCTGTAAGGGAAAGAGGAAGTCAGGAGAGTCAAAGAAGGGAGATGTGATGATAGAAGCAGAGGTTGGAGTGATGCAAGGCCATGAGCTAAGGAAGGTGGGCAGCTTCTAGAAGCTGGAAAGGAAAGAAATAGTCTCCTCCAGAGCCTCCTGACAGCCCAGTTTAGGCTTTGACTTCCAGAACTGTAGGATAATTCCGTGTTTTTGGGAGTCGTTAAGTGTGTGGTCATTTGCTACAGCAGCAAGAGGAGACGGATGTAGATTGAGGAGTGGAGACCTGGATGATTTCCTGACACTAAAACCTAAAATTTCATTCTCTGAGTTGCTTGGGTAACACAATTAAAGAAGATTTTTGGGGGGCAAGAATGACTTGGATATTTATTCATGATGATCATGAATTTAATGGCTTGTAGGAAGAGAATGATGGCAGTCACCACAGTGACAGCAATGGGTAATGGTTATTGAGGCTTCCTATGTGCCAAGTGCTGCACCAGGCTCTGGGTGTGCCTCCTGTCTGGTTTCTTATCACAGTTCTCTGAGGGGATAATTATCCTCGTGTTACGGAGGAGGAAACTGAGTCTGAGAGAGCCATGCAGTCAGTCACTGCTATGATTACTACCACTATTGCAGTTTCTCTTACTGCTATTACCATTGCCTCCTGTGCTACCATCATTATTATTTCAACTTACTACCATTACTGCTACTGTTACTCCTACTGTTACTAAACAATTGGTCACTCTCATTACCACTGTTGTCAGTGTCCAGGCAGGGCAAATGCTTCTATTATAATAAACATGCAACACAGACTTTTGCACTTTCAAAAAGGGGTGGCTAGAGCAAGGCCTCAGGTCATCCTGGGTGTGACTCACAATACTTCCTCCTGGGGTTCTTTGCTTTGGGCTATTGCCATGGTTTTGCTACTGCTCAGACTCGGACAAAGTGGCTGTCACTGCTCTGAGATCTCTGAGGTAGCTACTCTGCCTGCTTCACTAATCCTTGTCAGTGACAAATGCTCCTCCAGTCCACTCCCAATGGCCCTTTGAAGTGGACAAACAACTCTGCGGTCATGAAATATCATGTTTTAAATAGAAGGCACTGTGTCAAATGTCATCAGCAGCTCAGCCACGGGGCAGCTGATCTCAGACTGGTTCAGATAGTTGGGGGATAATAATAATAACTAACCTTTATCAAGCGCTCATCAGGCCTTGGCAAGTGCTTTTCGAGGTTCTACACACAGATTAACTCTTTAAAAAATTGATTTTGGAGAGAGAGGAAGAGAGAAACATAGATTTGTTGTTCCACTTATTTATGCATACATTGGTTGATTCTTGTTACGTGCCCTGACTGGGGATTGAACCCAGCACCGTAGTGTATCTGGACAGTGCTCTAACCAACTGAGCTACCTGGTCCGGGCCCTCAGATTGACTTATTTAACCCTCCACAAAACTGTATGAGATGGTTTATACTATGAATCATCTTTTACACACAAGAATACTGAGGCACAGGAAAGTTAAGACTCCTGCTCAAGATAACAGTAAGTGGAAGAGCTGGGATTTGAACAAGCAGCCTAACTCCATGGAAGACGATGGGGCCACCACACTCCAACACACTGGCTTCACTGTTACAGCGTTCTAGTCAAAGGAGACCAAGGCCTAGCGAAGCCAGCTGCCCATTGTGGGTGCTCAATACATGCTAGACCAGTGAATGAATGAATAATAGGGTGGGAGAGTGAGAGTGACCTCACATGCCATTTGTGTGAGTGAAGGAAGGAGGTGGCGTTTTGAGTGTTTTATGAAAGGGGCGACTCAGTTATCGGCAGGAACAGACTGGAAAGGGCGTAACAGAGGGCCTGAAGAAATCGAGGAGGAGGTACGGGTGGAGATCTACTCTGGAGATCTAGGGAATTTGTCACTAGGCTTTCAGATGCTAAGGATTTTCCCGGGCTTCCTGGGCCACCTGGTGGTTGGGGAAGCAGAAGGTGGTTCAGTGGCGGGAGGTGGGAGGACTTCTGGACGCCTGGCCTTTCCTTGCACCTGCCTGGAGAGCACATGATATGGTTCCACCCTCTACAGCAAGTCAGCACCTTTCTCTGGTGGGAGAGTGATTTGTTTACTTCTTGTAGGTATTAAAAATTGTGTATTATAGAATTTTAGTTCTGGAAAACTCCTTAAAGGTCAAGACTTCTCACTTTACTGATTAGGAAACTGAGTCCCAAAGGGGTCAAGTGACTTAACAAGGTCACAAAACTAGAGAGGGGAAAGTTCCCCTGATTCTCCAGGCACTAAACCACACCTTTAATTATGGTTTATCTATTTGTTTGCCTGATCTGGAAACAGTCCCTTTGCTGACTTACCTGCCTTGGTGTTTCAGAATAAAAGGCTGGCGTGAGCCAGGGCCATGGGCACACTTTGCCTTTCATCACATTGCATACAAAGATCTAATTAGCTAATTAATCTGCACTGCATTCCCTTGATACAAGGTCATACAACTTTCATCTTTAAGATGGACAAAACTAAGGTAGTGTGCATTTTCCTTCATTTAATATTTAAAACCTCTTTATAAGATGAAGCAGCCCCAAAGAATTCTATTTGCACTTACATTAATATCACTTAATTACAAACATTTTTCAGCATTATAACAAATAGAACAACTACCTTAGCTGTAATATATGTTCTTCTAGCAGCAAAATTTTGCCTCTTTACATAGTTAACAAATGTGCGCGTCATAAGATCATAATAAATTATTTAGAGGGTATTTACTTTTAATTATTATTTTCTCAATAAATTCTAAAATTCAATTCCAAAGCAAGTAAGATGAGTTAGTTATATGCAAATGTTTCACACTGGACTCATTTTGGCTTTATGGAAGTGACTACATTACTTTTATTAAAACTTTCTTTTGCCTTTAATGAGGGAGAGAGGAAGGGACCAGTGTGTCATTTAATCACTCACTGTCTTTCTCCATAATTGTTAACTTCTCTGTAGCTCCTCCTCCTGAATAGAAAATATAAAATCTCCTCTTCAGATCTTCACTCTAATTATTACTCTTATCTGACATAAAACAGTGATTAAAGTAACTCATACCTAGAACCAATTTGATATTGAAAGTTTCTTGTCTAATTCTGATGAGTGATATCTATCTATCTATCTATCTATCTATCTATCTATCTATCTATCTATCTATCTATCATCTATCTATCATCTATCTATCTATCTATCTATCTATCTATCTATCTATAGATAGATAGATAGATAGATAGATATCTTATGATTGATTTTCCCTAGTTTGATAATTCAGCACTATTTTGGTTTTTCTTTAGTTCAAAAGGGAAAAAAAAATTTTTATTCCTACTCTTACCAAGCATTTTTACTTATCCATAGATTCTACAGTCTGTTAATCCAGGTGAGTGATTTAGTTTTAATACTTTTAGGTTGTAAACAGGCACATGCGTTTCTGCTGGTGCATGGCTTCCAGTTCTACCTGATCCCAAGATTCTCTCTATCTCCCTTCCCTCTTATATTTCTCTCTTCTGTTATTCCATTATTTGATTCTTGTGGGACTGATACAAATTAGCACAAAAAATGGACCTCAAGTGTCCGGTTTGAAGCCCCTTTCTTCCTCTGTAGAGCTCACAGTAGAGACAGATGTAGCTCCAGGAATCTCTTCCTTTTATTTGTGACCTCACTAAGGAGCCAATATTATTTTCCATTTTATAGATGGAGATATTAAGACAGAGCCAGCTTGGGCCTTGCTCCAGGTTATATAGTGAATCAGGATTGCAGTCAAGAGGAACAAAACAGGAATAAAAGTAGGTTAAATAAATAAACTCACAGCCCCAAACACAGTGTTAGCTGAAAATGCTAGTATAAAACTCAAGGAGGGTTTAAGTAAAGTTGTGGATGATAAAACCTTAATAAGAGCTTAAGGACATTTAGGGAGTTGCTTCCAAGCTTGTGAGGCCGTGATTATGGAGGAAGTTGTAACTGTTTTCTACAAAGTGTCTCTTGGTAGTATTGTCAGACAGTTGGTCTAAGCCAGTATGGCAATTTTTATTTTGTTATGTTTCTCAAAACCCCTTTCGGTGTTTTATCTACTGGAGCGTTCACTTGAGACAAACAGCTTATGTACTCTTTCTAGCCAAGCAGAAACCAGAATGAATGAGAAAATCGCCTAAGAAAAGCTGTCCTCCTGATTTCCCCCATGAAACTGTCTGGAGAGTCACTGTTCCCCTGACAGGGCCTTGTGCAGCCTCCACCAGTCTTTGTCAACTGCTTGGCTTGTTGTGGGGATGGTGGCAGCTGTTGATTCCACTTCTTTGAAATAAAAACTGCAAATCGGTACATTTAAAAAGTGTGCCCATCCTAGTTCATCTTGCCAGCTGTTTTCCGGGGGGCATTAGATTAGCTGTGTAAGTGAAATATTTTCTGAACCTCATTGAAATCAGGATTTGCCTAGTCAGTGGCTTCATTTATGTATTTTTACTTACCTATGCTTTTATTTATATATTTTTCTTATTTTTGTGAACATTTATTATATACCAGGCACTATGCAAAAAACTTTCTTAGTCAGTTCAGGCTGCTATAATAAGATACCAGCTCTGGAAGCTGGGAGGTCCAAGATCAGGGTGTCAGCAGATTCGGTGTCAGGTGAGGGCCCTCTTCCTGGTTTGCAGACAGCTGTCTTCTCATTCTATCCTCACATGGTGGAATGAATGAGCCCTGGTCTCTTTCTCTTTTTATAAGGACACTAATTTTATCATGGGGGTTCCACTCTAATGACCTCATCTAAACCTCATTGCCCCCAAAGGCTCCACCTCCTAATAGCATCCCATTGAGGGTAGGGTTTCAATATATGTATTTTGGAGAGACACATACATCCATAATACATATAATATCTCATTTAATTTCAAAGCAGGCCTACAAAGTGAGTGTTATGACCTATAGATGGCAATACTTGGTTTAAGTGACTTGCCAATGTTACCCAGCTGGGTGGCATAGTCAGGTCTGGCTGGCTCCAGGGCCTGTGCTTCTAATCAGGATGCCCTCTGCCCCTAACTGGGAATTTTAACAGTCTACAGTCTTGTAGAGTTGAACCTTTTCAGTGGTCCTTGTAGGTGCACCATCTTGAAGGTGGGTTCTTAAAGGGCCATTGGCCCTTAGAGTTTTTGTAACTTCTGAGGGAATGGTGGTAATGACTCAGGCTTCCTGTGAGCGCTATTTTCATGTGGCCAATGTGGCTTCAGGGAGTACTGATCTGGCCCCAGACCTCCTGGTTTGTGCGTGTGCAGGTGTGTGTATATATGTATGTGTGTGTAAGAGTACCTGTGTTTTGTGGCTTGGAAAGTCAGCAATTGCTGATGATCAGAATTTCTCTCATGTCCTCTTAGGAAGAATTCTTACCGTTCCTTTATTAAGAGATTCTTTCCTCTTAATTCTGAAGTGACAAGTGAAATATTGAAGAAAATAAAGTTTAAAATAATCACCACCAATCCCTGAACACCTGTATGCATGCACCCAAAGAATATATGCAATAGATGGAGATGCATTTTCAGAGCACAGATTGATTATCCGGAGCAAGGTAGGCTAATAGTTTCTTCTTGGCATTGCTGGGACTTGCTTCTGAGCCTTTTATTCTGCATCTGAGAGAGTTTTTATTTTCTGTATGCTTTTCTCATATTATTACAAGATCTAAACTAGGAACCTTGAATAACAATAAGCTTTTTAGAAAGCATACTTTTTTCCCTCAGGATGTCCCGCATTCTGTGCCTCAGTCTCACATCCATGGAATGTTAGAATGATGGATATCAGTTACATGATATTTTGGGTTGCAAGTAACAGAGATCAGCTCTGACTCTAAAGCAAAGAAAGGACATATGGACAGCACAGGGGAGGCTGGGAGATCATGTTTGGGAATGAAATGAACCAGGGAGTCAAGAAGCAGGAGAATCTGGCCATGCCACTGTTGTGGTCATGCTGCTGTTGCAAATACATTTGACCAACCCTTGATCTTTGCTTCACTTGCTCAAAATTCAGGTGAGTGTGAGCATCTGACAGGCTGAGCCTTGACTGTAAGCCAGCACTGCCTACAAGGCCTGGGGAGAGGAAGGACGAGTCTCCCAGCTTCTTCTGTGGGAGCTTGTGGGAACCCTCTAAGTATGCTCAAGGGGCTCTTCAAAACCAGGTAGGAGGCAGGTTGGATGCTAGACTGCCATTAAAAAAAAAAGACCAAAAAAAAAGACAAAGAAGACAAAGGACTTCTATGGGAGACCAAAAACATCCCAGGGCCAGTCCAGTGTATTTCCTCAGGACTGTTATTTCTTAATCTCCATTAGCATTCTTAACACGGTTCTCAGTCTCTGTAGCCCTCCCTTTGTTCTCTTAAACACACCCTTTTTAGGTTAGCAATTGCCTTAATACTGTCCGCGTTTCACACCGAGACTGCCCGGTTGCTGCCCGAGTGTAGAGTCGGAATTGGATTCAGAAGATTGATGTCCTCTCAGGCTGCAGACCGTCTGATTACGGGGCCTCCTCTGGGCAACGGGGCTGCCTTCTTCTCCTCTCTCGACCGTCAAGCTTGCACCACAGTAATAATATTTAATAAGAGCCGCAGTAAAACTATGTCATCGCTTCTCTGATGGTCAGAGTGGAACGCCGCTGCAAATAAAAGCGGAGTGATTGTCACACGGATAATACAGTTGTTTTAGCTCTTTCACCTTGAGGAGGGGTGAGGGAGCCTGCGGCTGACTGGTGCTGGCTCCGAGCCGCTGGGATGGTGCATTAGGCGTTGGGGTGGGAGTGCGAGGTGCGCTTGGCCATGTAGTCAACATTTGCGAGCTGCCTGCTGCTGCACGTTCTGACGGCGTCTTGTGAAGCAGCCTCGCTTCTTTCAGGGTAAAGGAATCGGAGCCTGGGTGTTTTCCCTGTTTATTGGAATCAGGTGACTTTTCCTGAGGCCATCCAAGCACTTTGCCAGGTTCATCTGTCTTTTTCTCATGTCATCCCAGAGTAAGTGAAGATATGTAATACGGGGGAACTTCACTTAAAAGAAACTTCTATATAGAGAAGCCAGAATTTTCCAAACAGAAGAAATGTTATTTACATTAGAAAATAATTTTCTTTTTGGTTTTATAAATGATTCACATTAGGATTTCTTTAAACAGCAGATTCCCTTACTGGATTAAAAATGTGAAACTCACGAATATATCTACTATGAAAACAAGCCACGTTTTATGTCATCCAATCTTATAACTGAAGAATTGGGAGTAATTCAGAAAAAAGTCATAGAAACTTGGTGTAGCTCTAAAAAGAGGATCTAGGGTGGCTTATTTTCACTTCCTTACTCTCCTAGAAAGAGAATAGCTTTGATGGAAATAGAGAACTGGTACCCTTCTTTCCAAAAGTCTAGACGATTTCTGCATTAAGTCATGACATAGCATAAGGTCATCCTACTATTCATCTGACATTTTCAAACTATGCTGTGAATAAGATATGACATTGATGGCATGATTTCTTTGCTCTGGAACAAAGAATTTTAGCAAGTTTGACTTCTAAAGATAAAATACATTCCAAGAAAACACTGTCTTCAGATTCCTCACTTTGTAATTTAGGGGAAGACATTTCACAGTAACCTTTCCGGGCCTTAGTTTCCTCACCTGCAAACTAAAGTGTTTTTTTTTTGTTTTGTTTTGTTTGTTTGTTTTCTTTTTAATTGAAATATAATTGACCTATAACATTGTATTGTATTAGTTTCAGATATACAACATAATGATTCAGTATTTGTATATATTGTGAAATGATCACCGTCAGTCTAGTTACCATCCAAAATGAAGGTTTTGAACTAGATAATCTCGGCGGTCTTCTATAGTTCCCAAATTAACTACCTAGTTCTTTATAAGATAGCATAAATCCTGTGATTCTGAGAGTCTATCCCCTTTCTTTTGCTTAATTCAAATCCTACATTAAATTACTGATTGATTTATTTTATGCTTTATCTTCCCATCTTATAAATATACTTATTTAGGGTTTATGAAGCCTGTGTCCTGACTTGTAGCTAGTTAGAGTTCTGAAGAATAGTGCCAAGGAATGTGGGGTGCACCTAGACACTGTTCTCTCTCTGTTCTAATGAGGAACGGAATCTTAGGTTGTTACACAGTGGAGGTGCAAAAGGAGAAAAAGTGTAAGGGAGGAAAACACAGAGAGTCAATGAGCAGAGGTTCCCCTGTGGCGAAGGTCTGGAAGCAGCCCTACTGAATGAGCCCTGTGTCTGGTGGGTTAAAGCAACAACCTTTAGAGAACTGTTGCTCCTAAGAGCTGTGTTATGGTCAGTTCTGAATCCTGAAAATTTCTTTTAGTCAAGTAGAGATCAATATGGAACTTTACATACAGCCTTGAGCAATGGCTTCTGACACTCACTGCCCAGACTTGGGCCAAACTTCACAGGTTAAGGGCATAGTCTTCCGCAAGACTGCTCTATCTGACACGAGCCACAAGCTCAGGGGTTCCCAGGCCATGCTCACTTATGACCAATTCATTACAAATTTGGGGGTTTCCACTAATTTGGAATAATTTGCTAGAATGACTCACAGAACTCAGGACAGTGCTATACTTATGATTACCATTTTATTATAGCAAACGATAAAAATCAGAACCAGTCAAATGAAGGAATGCAGAGCATGAGGTGTCTTCTCCCTGTGGAGTCAGGATGAATCACTCTTCCAGCTCATTGATGTGTGACAATGTACACAGTATTGCCAACTAGTGAAGGTCACCTGCGCCTCTGTGTCTGGCATTTTACTGGGGCTTCGTTACATCAGCATGGTTGGTTGAATTACTGGCAAAAAGATTGAATTCAATCTCCAGCCCCCCATAAGTGGGACTCATATCAGGTGATGCAAAGCCCTAGCCCAGTAATCACAGGTTGGTCTTTCTGGTGTGTCCAGCCCCCATCCTGAGTGATGTCATGAGCTTAAATTAGTTAGGGTCCACCTTGAGTGATCCTAATAGCATAAACTACCAGAGCCCACTGAGAGTAACAAAAATAATCCTATCACTTTGAAAATTCCAGGGATTTAGAGCTCCCTTCCAGGCACTCAGGACAAAGGCCATCCAAATTGTTTATTATATAACACCTTGCTTTTGCTTTTCTCTCTTCCGTAGTCTTTGAAAGAAGTACAAGTTGCTAGTTCTAGCTCTCTTTCTCTGACAGGGACTTCAGGACTGGATTGAGGTCATTGTGGCATAAATTGGATTGGCACCACCAGCACTTCTGGCCCCCTCAATAGCCAGGGCCTCTGGGCCTCCTGAGGCCTGTAGACTTGTGGTCACACGTGAAGTTCACTGTCCTAACTGCATATCCAGCAGTCCCACCTCTGTTGGGCCAGAGCACAGTCCCCCACACCCAACCTAGCACCTGGGGCAAGTTGCGGAGGCACTGTGACTCCGAGTGTGGTGCGGGGATGTGTCTGTGAGGACTGGGGTTTGCTTGAAAGGTGACACGAGCCAGAACCCATACCGGTAAGTCTGGGATAAGGAGCCTCTGGCAGCTGGGTGTTTCTTATCCCAGGACTCTCCACCCACCCAGCAGAACTCGTGAGATCCCACGGATCCTGAGGCTCAGTGCATCTGAGCTCACCTTCTTCCTGCCCCCAAACCTGCACTCGGCCTTATTTCCCCTTATTTCCCTAGAGCTACAAAGTGCACCCTGGAGGCTCCAGCTGTGCCCTCTGTTCTTCCTGGGAAACCCCACATTTCACCCACCGAGTCCAGGCCCCAGTGCCTCCTCGCGGTGCTTACAAGAAAACATTTCATGATTGCGCGGCCTGGGTGAAGAAGCCAGCGGCCCCACCGCAGGGCGCCAGCACCTGCACTGGGTCAGAGAGAGCGCAAGCCCCGAGGCTGTTCTTCAATGGAAAGAGATGACTTCTGGGCCCCTCAAGGCTACCGGGCCCTTCCTGGACTAACAGCCGACCCTAGGACAATGAAACGGTGCATTTGGGGGTTGCTGCCGCCTTGGACTTTGGTAGAAGTCGAGCTGGCACTCCAGGAGCCTGTGCCAGTAGCCCCTGAAACGAACGAATGGAGCTCAGGCTGCTTGGCTTCATCCTGCTTCCAGTGCTCGCCAGCTTGATAATCTCAGGCAAGTTACGTAATTTTTCTAAACTTCGCTTTTCTCATCAGTAAAATGGTAACATCATGGAAATAAGTTAATGCTTGTAATGTGCTTAGCATAGTGCTAGGCACAGAGGAGAAGCTAAGGGTTTGCCATTAACATTGATTTTGGACTTTTGAATACCTGTTGGATATTACTAAATGTCTACTTTTTTAAGGTTGCATTCCCTAACTAGCTCCAGGTCAGATTTCTAGAAGTTAATCCCTTTGTTAAAAGGGAACCTTCCTCAAAATCCTAATCTATACAGCAGAGAAAGTCTGTGCAAAGCGGAGCTCCTCTAGTTGAAGAGGCCCTGGCTCATCTAGGCACCGTCAGCTCCGGGGCATTGAGACATGTTTGAGGAAGTCCGTTTGAAAACTGGGCTAGACCACGGCCAATCTGACTCCCTCCAACCTCCCCCCAGCAGCTCCTGAAACAGGGTTGACAGAAGCACTTCTGTGCAGTAATATAATTTTCTTATTTCAGTTTCTCCATGAGCAAAATGGAGAAGAAAATGCCAGCTTTGTTATGACAGTGAATTAGATAATGTCTGTAAACTATTTTGAGCCTTTAGAGAGCAGCTTTAGGAACAAAGACCCTTGCTGTCTTTAATTTCTAGTCTGTTTTTTAAATCTGGTGTTCAGACACTAAAAAATGGGTCAGGCCCTATTCTGTGTAATCTTAGGATAGGGTGGAAGCAGTGACTTCATTAAGGCAAACATGCTCTGATGAATTGAGAAGACGGATTTTTGAATGAGAGTTATCGAGAAAGTCTGTTGGGAGACCAGGAGAAAGAAGGCTGTGTGGCAGCATCTGCAGAAAGCTGGTCATGAAGCTGGGTTGCAACTTGGCCATTCTGATAATTTCTGTAATTAAATGTCCTTTGCTGAGGCCTGAGAGCAACCTTTGCTGCAAGTTCGCTGTTCCAGTACCACTAGTTTCACAGCTAGGCCGGATGTAGTCATTAACTCTCTTAAGAGGTTGGAAGGCATGGCTGTTAAATGCATCGGCTCTGTTGTTAGACTTGAGTTGGTACTGTTTCCATCGCATTACCAGAGGAGAGGCTGTAATGTGTGTGAGCATGGGGAAGAATGGAAATAACACCTATTACAAAGGTTTGCTGTGAAGATTACATGAGATGATGCATGGAAAACACAATGTCTGTTCCATAGTAAATGATAATTAGATAGCAACTATTTAAACATCATCGGTATTATTATTTTAATTCTTTTTCTATTGTGGTATAATTGACATAGCATATTAATCTTAGTTGTACAGTGTAATGATTTGATATTTGTATATATTGTAAAATGATCACCAAGGTAAGTCCAGTGAACATCCGTCACCATATATGTAGTTACATATTTTTCCTCCTGATGAACTTTCAAGATTCACTCCCCTAACTACTTCCAAATATGCAATACATTATTATTAACTATAGTTACCATACTATACATTATATCCCCATGATTTCTTTGTTTTATAACTAGAAATTTGTACCTTTTGACCCCCTTCACCCATTTCACTCACTCCTGGCCCCTGTCTCAGGCATCCACCAATCTGTTCTCTATATCCATGAGCTGGGTTTTGTTTTTTTGTTTATTTTTTAGATTCTACATGTAAGCGGGATCAAGTGTTGTTTGTCTTCCTCTGTCTGACTCATTTCATTTAGAGTAATGTCCTCAAGGTCCATCAACACAGATGGCAAATGGCAAGATTTTATTCTTTTCAATGGCTTAAGAATATTCATAATATCTGTATCTAGATACCTACATCATCTATATCTATATCTACATATCTATGTAATATTTTCTTTATCCATTCATCCACCCTTGGACCCTTGGGTTGCCTCCATGTCTTGGTTATTGTAAATAATGCTGCAATGAACATAGTGGTACATATATCTTTTTGAATTAGTGTTTTGTTTTCTTTGGATAAATACCCAGAGGTGGGATTGCTGGATCACATGGTAGTTCTTTGAAAAAATTTCTGTTCAGATCCCCTGCTCATTTTTAATTAGATTGTTTTTTGCTATTGAATTATATGAGTTCTTTATATTATTTTGGATACTAATCTCTTTTCAGACATGTGATTTGCAAATATTTTCTTCCATTTAGTAGATTGCCTTTTCATTTTGTTGATGATTTCTTCTGTTGTGCAGAAGCATTTTAGTTTGATTTAGCCCCACTTTTGTTTCCTTTGCTTATGGTGTCAGTTCCAAAAAAATCATCTCCAAGACCCATGTCAAGATGCTTACTGCCTATGTTTCTTTTAGTTTTAAGAATTCAGCTCTTATACTCAAGTCTTTACTCCATTTTGTGTTAATTTTTGTGTATGCTATATTTTGTGTATGGTATAAGATAGTGGTCCAGTTTCATTCTTTTGCATGCTGCTATTCAGTTTTCCTAACATCATTTATTAAAAGAGGACAATTTTTTTCCTATTGCATATTCTTGACTCCTTTGTCATAAATTAATTCACCATGTATATGTCGGGTTATATTCTGTTCCACTGATCTATGTGTCTGCTTTTATGCCAATACCATACTGTTTTGATTACTATAGCTTTGCAATATAGTTTGAAATCAGGAGATGCGAAACCTATTATTATTAATTATACATTTATTATCATGGATGCTAAATATCTGCCCACCTATATCTATGACCCTGACCTAAAGTTCTAAGTTTTAAAATTGCCAAGAAGTTAGAACTTGAGAGGTAATGGCCTTCCACAGTTGAAAAACCTGAAGCTAGAATAGGTTTTAATTTGGTCAGAGGTGTCCTGGGAGTCCTTGTTATTTTAGTCTTAATTATCTGGGAACAGAGCTTCTTATGCTCCCCCTGAAATGATCACTCACAGTATTAATCTTCATTTCAGTATACTTGGGTAATACTTCTGCTTCTAATTCTGCTTATCTTATCAACATCTTTTAAAACTAGTCTCTTGTTGATTGCCTTAAGTTGTTAATTTTAGGCAATACAATAAAAAGAAAAGGAAAACTGGGTACAAAGTAAAATTACAAATCTTATAAAGGATGTGGGATTTCATTCAGGTGACTAAAGTGGTATTGGAGAGCTGTTGAATTATCATGAATTCAACAAGTATTTATTGGGCACCTTCTATGTAATAGGTACCAGGTATTGGAAACTAGTCCTGGATAAGACAGATAAAAATTCCAGCCCTCAAGGACCTGACATGCCATATATACACAGAGCCAGTGACTAATGGATCTGGCAGAGTTAAATCAGTCAATAACTAGAAGAGAAACATCAACAAGGATGAGGCCATAAAAGATGTTTTTGGTAATTTTAAAACATGTCCACATGTTCGTTACCTACGAAAGGTAGAGCCCAGTTCTTCTCCCCTTGAAATGGGTTGGCTTTAAAAATTTGCAACTAAGAAACAGAATGTGGCAGAAGTGATGCTTGTGTGACTTCCCAAGCTAGTCAGGTCATAAAAAGTGATAAAGATTCCATCCTCTCTCTCAGGCGCCCTGAGGTGACATGGAGATATATCCAGCCGCATGAAGCCAGTATGCTGGACAGACCGGGTGTTGGGCAGAGGGGGGAGCCTAAGGAGGCCTTGCTGGTGGCGTCCAGCTGAGCGCCTCCCACCCCCCAGGTGCCAGACACATGACCAAGCAGCCTGGCAGAGGATCCCAGCTTAGGCTTGGACTGCTCCAGCTGATGACAAGTGGAACAGTGATGAGCTGTCCCCACTGTTCCCTGCTCAAATTGCCCACTGGGGAGCAAGATAGGTGTTGCTACTTTAAGCCACTGTTTCCAGTGGAATCTGTTGCGCAGCTGTAGGAACTACAACAGTGCCTCAAAAGAGAATGATGTGAATATCAAAGGAAAATAGAGACCCATGAGAAAACGGAAGAAACCTTTGAATATTTTTGCAAAAACAATCCTCCTTATGATCATTCTGTGAAAGTTAAACAGGAAGTGATGGGGATTAAATTGTGTTGTCATTCAGTTCTTTGTGAGGAAAAACAAATGAAAAAACCACATTAAGTTAAAGATGTTTAGAACTTACATTCTGTTAAATATAATACACATGCTCTCTTAATACATACTTTCACATTTCTAGATAAAGTCCTAATTCAATCCTTTCTGCTCACCATGATTTACTCCTAGAATTTGTTCCCCGTTTTAAGTGGACTTACTTTCAGCAGCCTTTCTCACTTACCAGTTTTCTCTGGTCATCTTGTAGCAGTGACAGGAAGGGAAGGGGGACTGCTGAGTAGCTCGGTTTATTGTGGTTGTTATACAGTGGCTTTCCTCTGGGGAGCTCCAGAGAAAGTATGGCCCGCCTTCTTGTAATCAACCCAAAGCATAAACAGCGAATGAGTTAAGTGGGAGCAGAGCCATCGCTGTATTTAGGTGTTGCAGAGAGGCAATGGTCTTACCAGAGGATGCTGTCCACCTAACCAGTTCTTCCTGAAGGTTCCTGAAACAAAGGCCCTCCAGCTGGTTAAAAAGGCTTTGCCTTACATCAGCCCATAACAACACGACCTGTGGTTCATTAGCACAGGCTTTCACTTTGGAAGCCAAGATGCGGGAGTGCCTTGGAGAGGGTGCCATGCGAAGAGTAAGGGGTCAGCCGGTTAAGTTTCGGAACTGAGGTGCTTAGAGCTTTTGCTTTGCAGTCAGGACCCTTTAGGATGAGCCTGGTGTTTTTTGTATCGATCGCCTTCTACACTAATGTAGTTAGGAAGAGGAGCATTTTTGCAGAATGTGGCACTGAGCAGAGGGAGAATATATTAGACTGGCTGTGTTTCCTTGCCTCCAGGCATGGTTTGTTCCTTGAAGGTTAGAGCCAAGGGGATTCTTTATCTTCCAACATTTTCATTTAGGACAATCAACACCACAATGTGCAGTCTTCAGCTTTAGGGAATCTCAGACTTCAATAAAGAGGATGGTATTTTATTATTTCCTCAGGTTGTTTTCGTAACTTTGAAAAAAAATCACATAAGTACTTCTACTGACTGGATGACTGTAACAGTGCCGAACAAACCACTTGAGTCTGGTTTCACTTAGGAAAGCAATTTTCATTGTTCGAGGCACTTGTAGTAAGGATACTACTACAAGTAAGGTTTTGGATTTCTTAGACCTCTCTAAGCAGCCAGCACTTCCATTTGATTGAGTGCCTGGAGAGGGGGAGTTGCAAGTCGAAGGGATTGTTCATGGTAGGCAAATGGAGGACTCCGGAACTTTGCAAGATCTTGTTATTGCTCAGCACAAACCTGATTTACCTACCCAATATGAGATTTTTTTTCCCCTTCAAAAATAAACCTGCCTCTGAAATCTTGTAGTGGTAAATGTGGGGAGAGCTGCTGATGTGCCTGGATGTGGAGCCAGTTTTCAGTCCCAGCCATGGCTCTCTGAGTGCTGCACAATGTGTCACTGAGACCTGTTGAGTCTCAGTTTCCACATCTCTAAATTGGGGGTAATAGCTTCCTTGTAGCTATGATCAGAGGCCTGCATGAGATGGCCTGTGTTGTAGCCTTAGACGCTACCTAGCATAGAGTAGATGCTCTGTGAGTGTTAATTAGCAACCTACATACTCCTCTCAGCCTTACCTTTCTTATCTTTATCATCACATCAGGAGGCTGTGAAGATCAGATGTGTGTGACAGGGAAACTGTGATGCAAGAGACAAGTAGAAGGCATGTGGCTGTTCACTTCCATGTAGGGAGTAAGAAGGGTACCAGTAAAAGACACGAAAAGGGTGCCCTGCGCTGAATGAGGCACCCTGTGTAACAGCCAGGAGCCTGGTGGCCACGAGAATCAGTCACTGGGCTATTAGGACCTGGGCTTAAGGACTGATGTTCCTATTCCAGATGTGAGCCCTTCCCTTTATACTTGAAGCAGAAGGGAACATTACTGTTGTTTCTAGAAGAAGGTATATCATTCTTGGGCCTGTGACAGGTGGGTAGTCCTCACCTCACCTGAACACTGGCTGGAGCGTTTGGGCTCTCATCCTGATTTACCTGGAGTTGTCCAGCATCACCCAAGTCATTGAGCCCTAAGATGGCCAACACATCTCTGCCAGGGGCTGGTGGCAGCGGTGAGGGTGCGGTGCTCAGCCCTGAACACTTCTGGAGACTCACTTGGGAAAATGCTGTGTCACGAAGCGGGCGCTAGGGCAGGTGCTGTGTGCAGCCAAAACAGCTTCTTCCCTTGGAATATGGTTTTTCAGAACAGAACCTCCTCGCACCCAACACACACGTAAGCGATTAGTTGACGTGGGCAGAGTGCTGTGGTGCAGGAGAGGGACAGCTAAGGTGGAAGTTACAGGTCAACCAGTTGCGGGAAGAAAGGATTTAAGTTATTAAAATTAGGTCATTAAAGTTATTAAATTAAAATGAGGTTATTCAAGTTATTAAATTGGGTTAAGTTATTAAAATTTCCCCAAGTTGGAGGCAAGGTACTTGTATCTACGGAACAGACTTGAAAGTTTCCTTAGTGTTGGGCCCTCTCCCTGACTTTGTGTCTGTCTTTAGCCCTCTGTCTCTGTCCCCACTTCTCTCTCAGCCAGTTTCCTTTTCCCTCTCTCTGCCTACATGGCATCTCTGCTGCATTTCTCTTTCTTCTCTCAGCCTCTCTTTGTCTTTTTTTCTCTGTCTCCGTGTCCCTCTTTTTCACAGAGGAAGGAGGTTTTCTTTCTCACTCCTTTTTATTAGATACAAAAAAAAAAAAAGTGGAAAAAAGCAATCCCCTCCATCGCCTAAATAAGAGACGTTGGATCCTGATAAGCCCCCGCACTGGCAGAGAGAGCGCTCTCATCTTTGATGGCCTTGAGCCGTCTTCATGGACACTAACCTGGAAAAACACAAGGCAGGGATCATCTTATGTGTTAAGTAGGTCGGTCCCAGGGGGGTTGGAAACTCGCCCAAGGTCAGGCGGGCAGTGGGCTGGTGGCAGAGCTGAGGCTGGAGCATATGTTTCCACTGGGGGGCCCTTTCACCTACCATGGAGATGGTCTGATCAGGGCCAAGGTGTTCCACCCCAGGCCCATCTGGTCTGATCTAAAATATGAGACCTGGGTCCAGGTTTAGGGTCAGTCCTAAGGGTGCTGTGTACTCTACCTTCCAGCCGTTTTTATCCAGGTAAAGTTAATGGGAAAGAATGCCACGGGGAAAAGAGGGCTCGGGTGGGGCGAAGAGAAAGAAATCACCAAATGGAACTTGCACCCCGAGGGGATGTGTGGGAGGGTGTGTTTAATTTCATGCAAACTGCAATCAAATTTCCTGGTTCCAGATACCAGCTCAGACCAGCAACTGTGTGATCTTAGGCAAGCTGCTTAACCCCTCTGAGCCTCTCCGCATCTGTAAAATAAGGATAATTGTATTACTTACATAACAGGGTTGCTCGTGAGCATAGAATGAGCCAACGCACATGAAAATGTCTACTAGTACAGCGAAGCACTCAAGGATGAAACCAAGCCCCGGGAATTTGGTTCTGTTTTGTTTTTAACATTAGCTGGGACTGGCTCTCCCCCTACCCCCTGCCTCCCGAGTCACTGTATTTATTAAGTCCTTGTATCAGCTAGGCTCAGTGCCAAGTTCTGCAGAAACAGAAGTAAACTAAACCTCTTTTCTGATCGCAGAGATATTACTGCCTGTTGGGTGAGACATGCATCATGTTCCCGGGCAGTTTCATTTCGGCGTGATTGATGTGTGTTGAGATGAGGTAAACTCGGGGTGGCATGGAGATCTAGAATGAGTTATCCAATCAACACAACCCAAATGTGGACCCCAGTGCTGCTCCTTTGACTTGCAGACCCCAGGCTCACTCTGCACAAGACCTCATCTCACCAGGTTCAGCAGGTAGGAGCTGACAACTGGATGGTTTCAATAGTGCGGGTCACGCCGCGGGCCAGAAGCCTTGCCTTGTGGGACAGACGCTACCACCAGACCGCACAGGCCTTGGAGTTTAGAACATAAATAAAAACGGAGACTCATCCTTTCCAGCCATTTTGTTTGATCTTTTGTGACTGCCTCTCTGAAACACTCTGCAGATGGAGATGTAGCCGCGGGAGAGCGAGCAGCGCTTGCTGCTCGGATGGGCCTCCCAGCGGCACGCAGTGAGCAGTGGCGGGCCTACCGTGTTCTGTGGAGAGCTGGAGGAGTCATTCCAGCGGGCCAGCTCTCCCCGCTTTATCTCCCGAGGCATCTCTTCTTACAATAGCGTTTACAGTAAAGAAACTGCAGGGTGGAGAGAAATAAAACCAAGCCCTGGCCTGTGCTCCAGCGCGGGAGGCCCGGGGAGGACGCCGGAGCGGAGCCTCCGTTCCAGCTCTTCACGGGCAGCAGCGACAGGCGTGGCGCCTGCTCCCCGCCGGGTAGGCTGCAGGCGTTTGGGGTGCAGCGTGCCCGCATCTCTGGCCTCATCACGGCCTGCAGCGCAGCACTGTGCTTCCATTCATGCTTTTTCTTTCCTGAAAACAAGAACATTTTCTCCCAGGTTAGACCACAGTTTTAAAAACAATTCTTGGCACTGGAACATAATGATGATGTGAATACCCCTCTGTGAGAAGATGAGGCTTTGGAAGGAAATTCATTGTTGTTGCTGATATATATACATATATGCACACACACACATATATCCCATATACATACATATATATACACACATATATCCCATCATTGGTCATCACGTTTTCCAACATGGATTCAAAACATCGTTTTTGAGCAGAAGAGCAGATGGGTTAAAAAGATTCCCAGTGCTCCGGCTCCACGGATGACTGACTCTGGGCCAGGCCCTTTGCCTCTCTGCTTCAGTTTCTGCATCTGTAAAATGGGCATCATATACTCCCTGCCCCACAGGGCTGTGTAAGGATAAGTTAATTATTGAAAATGGTTACTGGCTCACAGTGAGTTCTGTGTAAGGGTTGCTGTTATTATTGCTATGGATACACAACCAAACTTTACATATTAGAGACTCTTTGTGGTGGATTTAAATGTACTTCATGTAGCGACCAGCGTGTTAGGACTGGCTCTGGGATCAGCTGGGTGACTCCGAACCCTGGGTAGTACTTCCTTGGCCACATTATTAACCTCTCTGTGCTTCAGTTTTCTTATCTATAAAATGGGGACAGAATAATAACTCCCTCAAAGCACTGTAGTGAGGATTAAATGAGACAGCACATGAAATAAGTCAGTTAACCTCCCTGTGCCCCAGCTCCCTCAAGTGCAAAATGGTGATAATCATGGACCTTACCGTGTGGGGATTTTGTGAGGATTAAGTGAGCATTAGACAGGGTAAGTGTAGTGCAGCGAACACAGTGAGAACACCACACATTTGAGCCAATATTTTATTAAATGAGTACCACGCTTATTATAACATTACTACTACCATTTAATGTGCATTGTATTTAAGATTATGATATAGTGACCTACATATTCCAGCTTGTCATACTCTGTGTTTTCTCAGGAACAGGCAATTTTGAATCTCCCCTGCCCCCCACCCAATTTTGGCCTGTTTATCCACTCTGATTTTTTATTGACTGAATTACTGCTTCCCTGAGCACCATCCACACACCCCGAGTTAACAGCATGCTATTTGCTGAGTGAGGCTTTTTCCCATCTTGCTTCAGTCTGTGAGTGGTCTCTTGAGCTGCCGCCTGACATAAAGAGCTCAGGTATAATGTTATTAAAGCTCCCAGTGGACTGCTGGTGTATCTTGAGTTTGTGACTGTAACTGCTTTTAAGCAATTTCAGAATGTTATTAGCCAGAGGCTTTTGCTCAGGCAGGAAGAGTTAGCATTAATTAATTAATGCTCCCAATCTTGGGTATTTGGAATCTTTGTATGTTTTACCTTCCATGGTGATTGTCAGAACATATAAACTCTGACTCATATAATTAATTCCACAATCTCAATCCTTCCTGAAAGCAGCAGGATATAAAAAGCTAATAATACTAGTTTAAATCTTCCCTGCAATATTAATTAATTCATTCACTATTTGAAACATTTATTGAGTGCCTCTTACATGCCAGGCAATAGGAAGGAAGTAGAGGTGACAATGAGAAGGCTGAGGGGAAGAGAAAGATGTCATAGGAGTGCCCAGACTCATCTCTACAGTGTAAAAAGAATGAATATATGAGTAAGAATAATAATTAACCTTTACTGAGCTCTCAGTATTAGTTATTCATGCTTTGCCATATTTAATCATTGAGAATGACTAGCATTGTACCCATTTTCCAGAGGTAGAAGCTGAGGCTTAGGGAGATCGAACAACTTGCCCAAGATCATGCTGCTAGAAAGAGTCAGAAACCATGATCAGAACCTGGGCTTGTTTAGTTCAGAGCCCGCAATCCTGACACTACTCTTTGCTGCCTCTCAGCCATGGCGCCGAGGCCTCTCAGTCAATGATGGCTGTTCTCTACCCTAAGGGAAGACCAGATGCTGGGAGGTCATGCTGGTTCCTATGTCCCCGGGTGAGAGGACAGCTCCATCAGATGGGAAAACAAGCTCCTGCCGCCTTTTCCTTCGCCTACTTGCCTATTGAGGCTTGTGAGTAAAACAGCGGCCTATGATGCCTTTGCAGCTCCGGACTGATGCTTTGTGGCCCAACGACACGATTCAAAATATAATGTTGATAAGAATAATAACAGCCTATAATTATGCAGCACTCACTAGGTTCTATTCTAAATATTTATTTAATCATCACAGCAACAAATGCCAGTCTTAGTTTGGGGTCCTTAGGAGCCTACAACGGAGACTAGGATTTTAGTATAAAGGGTTTATTTGGGAGGTGAGAAAACCCCTGCAGAGAAATGGGGGAGTGAGACTAGAAGGAGCAGGCAGCCAGTAAAGGGTGGGCAGCTGGAGCTTAGTGCAGCTGGGGGCTCTGGGCACTGGCGGGGAAGGTGTCCCTAGGAAGGAGGTCAAGGGGGCAACTCCTGTAGGGGACTGGTTGAGGGCCTCTCAGGGGAGTGTTAGTTCTCTGGAACTCCCGGCCAGGTGTGGCAGAGCCAGAAGAACCAGCTGATAGAGAGAGCCCCCAGGTGGTTGCTTGAAGGTTGGGCTACCAGCCCCACAATGGCAAGGCCCAAGGGCATGTGAGGAGTGGGCACCAGCAGCTCTGCTATAGCCCTTGTACCAGGCACAGAGGTTAAGTGACTTGCCCAGGGTCACATGGCTACTTAATGGTATTATGGATTGAACTGTGCACCCACCCCATTCATATACTGAAGAACTAACCCCCAGTGCATCAGAATGTGACCAGATTTGAAAATGGGGTTGTTACAGATGTAATTAGTCAAGATGAGGTCATTGGAGGTGGGCCCCGATCCAATCTGACTGTTGTTCTTAAGAAAAGGGGAAGTTGGACACATACACCCGGGGAGAATGCCAAGTGAAGAGGAAGGCAGAGAGCAGGATAATGCTTCCATAAGCCAAGGAACGCCAGAGATTGACAGCACCCGCAGAGGCCAGCGGGTGTGTGTGTGTGTGTGTGTGTGTGTGTGTGTGTGGAGCAGATTCTCCCTCACAGCCCTCAGAAGGAGCCAACACCTTGCTCTTAGGTCTGCAGCTTCCAGAGCTTTGAGACAAGACATTTCTGTTGTTTAAGCCATCCAGCTAGTGGTTCTTGGGTAAGGGTAAGGTAGCCCTCACAAACTAACACATGTGGCAGTTGTCACTTGTCGGTTACGATTTCCGGCTCCAATCTGTGGATGCGATGGCTGAGGTGTAGAGAGAGGCAGGAGGAGGGCAGGAGCTAGCTGGACCTGTCGGATGGCCGCGGCCCTTCTTGCTTCCTTTCCGCTTGTCTCTTTCCACGTCCCCTCCTCCTCGCCGTCCGACATTCATTAAGTGTGCTGGACTCTTTACATGAGTCACTCCATGCAGCCTGAACTAGAAGGTAATCTTACTATCTGTGTTTCACAGCTGAGGCAGCTGTGGACTCAGAGAGGTTAAGTTACTTGTCCAAGGGCGCAGAGTAGGTAGTGGCAAGCTAGGATGCAAGCTCAGGCGTCAGACTCGGGCTACCTCACCTCTTCCATTGCAGCAGCCGGACTGACTCACGTCCATAAAACAAACATGTATTTTAGAACCATCCAAAGGACCAGTTGAAGATGCTGCAGGGGAGAGCTGACACTCGGGGACAGAAAGGGCTTTTTAAGGAGAAACACTGAGAACAGAATAATTAGCGTCATCAGAGCACAAAGCCCTGAATGGATTACTGGACTATTACCTTCTGTTTTGGGTACTTAAATGTAGTCTCCTTTTCTTTCTTTGTGAGGATAAGTGGAGAGGAGATATTTTGCTCCTATCCCAAAGGTGTCCTGCCAGCGCTTTCAGTGTGGGGCTAGAGTAACTGAGGACACGATTCTGCAGAACTGCACTCGTCCGCCACCCCTGCCTGGCTCCCCACCCGTCGCCAGTGCTGCGAGGAATTTGGTTCTACTGCTTTGTCAGTCTTTTTTTCAGCCAGAAAAATGTTCTGCCATGTATCTTTTGTTCTTTTCCAAGGCAGCTGCGAAGTTATAATTTAGTGGCATGTAGAGAAAAGTGGATTTTTTTCATTGCAACTCCATTCTCCCCCTCCTTTGGGATTCTTGGGAAAACCTGATTAAAATGTCAGCCAGAAGAATGGCTGGTGATTCTTTAGAAGGACTGACCCACAGCACTAACAGGAGATGAAAACCCTATGGGGATCTGAGCATGTAACTTTATAGTTATTTGAGTATAGCAAAAAAAAAAAAAGGCAGAAAGAAAGAAATAAGTTTTGATAGAGAGGAAGGGTGACATTAAAATTATTAGTAACAATGCTAATGATAAATGCCTCGAGTAATTTCTGTCCCAGACCCTGTGCTAAACCCTTGCCTATATTATCACTGACCCCTACAGCTTGGAGGTTTGTGGGACTGCCCCCATTCTCTGTACTGAGTGTAAGTACTGTGCCTGTAGTCACATAGCCAGGGCCTGTCCCCTGGGGCCTGAAGGTTGTACTTAGGGTGGGTGTAAAGGCCTTAACATCAGAAGACGCTCCCGGGGTGGGGCTGCACCACTCTTGGAGAATTGGTTTCTTCTGCCTGGAATTTAAGCCCTAAATCCTTCCTGGCTTTCCTGGGACCCAGTCTTTTTTGCCCTGATCTTATAACTGCTTTCAGAATTTCTTGCTAATTGTTTTCTGTTTAAAATTCTCCCTTTGGAAAAAAGCTGATTACAAATCTATGCCGAGAATCATCTGGTTCTCTGTAGAAAAGGAAGAATTTGTTTAGTGGAAGCATTTTAATTTTGTGTTTTCTGAGGATTGGGGTCTACGTGTTGAACAACCCAAAGGGAGAACATCAAAGGGGGAGCAAAACCTGTGGCTTGTTTGATTTCCCCTGAGGTTCCTTGTGGCCTCCACTGCACCCCATGGCTGCCTCGTGGAAGGGAAGCCAGCAGGATGGGCAGGACGACTGACCCCACGAGCTTCTCTCTTCTTTTTTTCTACCATTTAAGCCCAGGCCAGGTTAAACCACACAGAATCTTGTCTCCTCTAGTGCCAAATGTGCTTGAAGCACCCTGTTATGTTGCTCTTTAATTATTTTATTTTATAGTAATAGTCTTTTCTGCATAATGGATTATGAGCTCCATGTGGGCATGAAAAGATCTCCCTTTACTGGGCCTGCCTTCCCTCGTTGCCCCCACCCGTAGTCTGCCTCTGCTAGTAACGCAGTAGATGGTGCTCAGAGTCTGCTATTGAATGACTATTAAAGTTTTTGCTTTTAGAATGTCAATTTCTGTAATAAAGCACATGTTCTATAGAATGAAGAAATGCTTCGTTATCAGGGAGGGAGTGGGTGTGGGGAGCATGAAAGAGAAATGTCAGAAAGAGGAACAGGGACCTTACACACCACTGCTAAGCCCATTGCTGGGGAGCTCCCGTTAAAGGGCCCCGAGATACCTCTGCACCAGCAGGGAACAGGGCATCCAAATGGCATCTGTTCTTCCTGGGCTCCTTTCCAGAAATTGACTACTTATTGGCAACTGGGAGGGGAAAATGTATTACCTGAAAAACCTCAAACTCAAAACTCCTTTGTGTAGAAGGATGGATTTCTGTAAAAGTAGTTGGGTGAGCCACCCCTTCTTGTCTTGATGAAATACAGTGTTGTAACTGGATACCCCCCATGGGTCCCCAATCTCTGTGCTGAGGAAAGTCGTAAACAGGGATGGAACTCTGCTCTGAAGTTTCCAGGCTGGCTTCAGAATTTCACTTCAAGGAGCAGAACTACTCTGGTTGCTGTCATCCACCGACCTCCTGGGCTCCTGGACTGTGCACCTGACTGAAGAATTTTTGTCTTTGAGCAACAGGAGTGAAGGAAATGCCTGGATCTTACCTTAGCCCACATTTAATAGAGTCTAAAGTATGGGTCTCTATTTCTTGGGTCCTGCAATATTCTCATTACTATAAAAAAATATATTTAAAGTATTTTCTTCCTTGGAGGGCAGCGACATCACTAATTCGTGGGGGCCCTAGAACATGCATTTTCTCATTTTTGGTCTTTCCATATACACTTTCAACCCTCTTACCATTAGCAAATCAAGAGCTCTATAGAAGAAATTTCAACTATCAGCTATTCTCTTCCTCTTTTTAATCCTCTCATGTTTTTGTTGTGAAATCTACCCCAAAGGGAAGAGCCAAACTAATTTTTAGCAGACTTCATAATGCAAAAATATACACAAGGGAGCAAAGGGCTAGAATTTAAATTATGTGAGATGATGAATTTTTTTCAGATGATACAGTTATTTGATAACACTAGCTTTTCCTGAAATTTCTCATTTGCAATTAGATGTATGCTTCTTTTTTTGTATTCAGGAGAAAATGTTACCAAATAGACTCACGGGGTTTAAAAGATTTACATTAAAAATGAAACAAAACAAAACAGAAAACCTATACTATTGGTGCTTAATTTTCTAGACATAGGAGACTGGAAATATCACCCTGGTTTCTTAAGCATCTGCTGACCTCCTTAGAACCCATTTTAGGAGTCTGAGTATCTTATCTTAGCATCTGTGTGGTGGTTCATAGAACTATGATATTTCAGGGTTGGCAGGAGCTTGGTTTAATATGTAGTCTAATCAAATACCCAGGGCTTGAATTCTTTCTTCAGTATCTCTACCGAAAGGTCACTTAGCCTCTGCTTGAATACCTCAAGGCATGGGGAACTCATTATCTGCTTAGGTATCTCATTTTATCATTGGATAGTTTTTTAAGAAGTCTTTTTATGTTGAACAAAAATTGATTGAAATATATTTATTGAGTGCATACCGTGTTTCAGATACTATTTAAGTTCTGAGGATACAGCAGTAAACAAAGTAGACAGAAATCCCTTTGCTCTTAAAGCTTGCTTTCTATGGGGGGGGGGGGGGCGGAGACTGTGAATAAGGAAGGTAAAATGAAGAGCGTGACGAGATAAATAAGAAAGGGGGACAGATAGTGCCAGGAGCGGGCACTTGCAATTTTAACGAAGGTGGTCAGGAAAGGCCTTACTGACAAGTGACTTTCAAGTGGAGTCTGAATGAACTGTATAAATATTTTGGGGAAAAGTATTCCAGGCAGTGGGAATAGTAAGTGCAAAGGCCCTGAGGCAGGAGTGTGCTTAGTGTGTTCATGGAGAAGTAAGGAGGCTTGTGTGGTTGGAGTAGGGAATGCAAAGGGGAGAGTGGTGGGATGTAGGATTGAAAGGAAATGGGGACCAGGTCATGTGGGGCTTTGTAGACCATTGTAAGGATATTGGGTTTAATTCTAAATATGATGGGGAATCATTGGAGGGTGTTGAGCTAGAGACTAATATGATCTGACTTAGTTTTAAAAGATTTGCTTTGTAAATAGACTGTACAGAGATAAGAGTGGGCTTTGGGAGAGCAGTTATGAGGCTGTTGGCACAGTTCAGACCAGAGAGGATGGTGTCTGGGATGAGGGGAGGTGTGAAAAGTGGTTCAGTTCTGAATGTATTTTGAATGGTGCTCTTCAAGTTTCACCTGCTGATCCTAGCATTATCCCCCGGGGCATATTTAACACAGGTAGTCCTCCTTCATATATCCGGACTGAAATAAAAACAGGATAAATCTTCCCTTTGCCACCCCTTCTTCACTCCTTATAGGCAACCACCCTACTATGTGGGATGTGTATCCTTCTGTTTGTATGAGTGCTTGTAAAATAGGCACTGCTGTCTTGTCAAAGATTTTTCACTTAAACAGATGGCTTTGTGCTACAGATCATATTTTGTTTCTTCCTAGATTTTAAAGACTTATCTGTGCTGCTGAATGTACTAGAAGTTTGCTGTTTCTGGCTGAAGCAGCTTCTTCAAATGAGAACACTGAACTGTGAAAAGACTATGTTAGCATGTTTCCCCTGAGTTTTCTCCTCTCCAGTCCAAACCTGCCCACTCCTTCCAGCTGTCCCCAGATAACATGGCTTTGAGCCTTCTCTAGGCCTGGCCACTCTCCCGGAGCTTCCCAGGATCTCTCTCTGCTCACAAACCTGGGCTTCTGAGAGCAGCTTCTGTGCCTGGGAACTTTCCTTGACATTTGTCAGACCTGGAAACAAGGTTTAGTAGCTGAGAAATAGGTGTAGGGACTTGGGGGCTACAAAAATAGAAGTCACAGGACAAAGTGAGTCCCAGATTCTAAATGTGCCCAGGGTAGACCTGTGCCTCAGTTTTCATGGACACTGTGGAACAGTGGTTAAGAACCTGAGCTCTTGGATCAGATACACGTAGGTGCGCCTTCTAGTTGTCCTTGGTAAATATTGGCTGTCATTTAAAAATATTCATACAAACCCAGATTATCACAAAAAATTAAATGTGGGGTGTTTATTTGCATCACAAAAGATATTAAAGGATCCTCTTTAATAGCAATTTCTCCAGTACACTGATGATATGCATAAAGCGAGCAAAATTGGGTTCACATACTGCTTTTCAGCAGTAGACGGATAAAGGTGGATTTACCTGTGTGATGACAGTGAGGGAGGTGCACCACAGCATAGCAGGAACCATGTTGAAATTGTCCTGCCTACATGCAGACATGCTGGTGCCATTGTGGGTTTTCTCTCATTAATCCCTCCTTCCTCCCTCCAATCCCCCCTACTTCTCTCCTCCTCTCTCCTCCTCTCTCCTCCTCTCTCCTCCTCTCTCCCCCTCTCTCCCCCTCTCTCCTCCTCTCTTTCTCTCTCTTTCTCTCTCCAATCACACTCAGAATCTGTATGATTGTAGTCCCAGCAGTGGCTTATGTTTTAAAAAAATCTTGGGGATAACACTAAACTTTTAGAAGTAATGTACCCTTTTTTTTTGTTGAAAAATATAATAATGAAATTATAGATAAAGAGGCCTGGATGACACTAGAAGAGTTTATTGTCACTGAAATTACTGGATTGGAAGGCAGCCCAGAAATCATCAAGCACTTCCTTATCTTTCTATAGTTGAAGACACCGAGGCTTATAGAGGTGGGGTGGCTTGGCCAAGGTTGCTCATGTTATAAATGGCACAACGGGTTCACAATTCCTGTCCCATGTTCTTCCTTCTACTCATGGTTTTCTAGTAAGGGTTGGATCACTTTGGGACTATTTATTTTGTTTTAAAAACTCAGAATGGAATTTGTACCTTTTCGTGGTGATCTATCCCAGTAAGAAAGTTTTTCTTTCAACACAGTCCAACTGCCTCTTGGAGCCATTTAAATACCCAAACCCAGGCCTGCCATAGAGCTGTCAGGGTTCCATAACATCTAGATGCAGTCAAGAGAAAGAACACAGGGTGGTCTACACATATTTAATCTGCTTTGTTCTTTCCTTTTGCCGCCAACTCAAACTTCTTAAAGGCTCCTCCTTCCTTCCTCCCCTCCTCTAGTTAATGTCCCTCTCACTAGAATGTGAGCATTCCCAGCTTTGCATAAGGATTAAACATGACATGAATTAGTTTTGTGGTTTTTTTCCTTCAACATTTTGGCAAAATGTCTTGAGCTACAGGAGACACTCAACACATTTCATTGAGCATCAGCATGGTGCAGTAGAAAGTACAAGGACACAGAGAGAAAAGAGTTCACATTCGTGGTCCTTCACTTACTGGCTTGGTGACCTTGGGAAAATTTCGTAACTTTTCTGTTTTCTCATGTGTAAGAACTGGAATGACACAAGCCCCTTTGTACCTTTTATTATAAAGATCAAGTGTAGTAATATCTCTAAAAGCAGAGTTTCCAGGCGCACAGATGCTTTTTTGAATGAATGGATTGAGTGAGAGAATTTCATGCACGATCTCATTTACTTCTTTCACAACTTGGTGAGGTAGAAGCTCTTAGAAGCTCCTTTTGTAGATGAGGAAACAGAGGCTTGAACACAAACTGTAAGAAAGCTAAACGATTTGTCTGAAGTTGGAACTGGAGCCAAGATGACTCATAGAGGAAAAGAGCTGCTCTAAAGCAGCAGCCACGGTTTTCCTGACGGCATCTTTGGTATGTTTGGTGCTAATGACTTGGCTGTGTGGGCAGTGACTTGATGAAGGGACATGGACTGAATCATTGAGCCTCTGCTTTATGTCTCTACTTTACAGAGTGTGAAAATACTTGGGTGAGGAAATTCTACCCAAAACTTTAATATGGCAAAAAATAAAAAAGTCAAGATCCCTCTGAATAGCTTTGCAAAGGTCGATAGGATTAATATCCCCTTTGCACATGGTTGTTGTAGCTGAAAGGAGCAAGCGGCATGGGGGAGCTTCACAGCCTGCTGTGTAATAGCCATGTCCTGCGCTTGCCCTTTGCTTCAGGAGAGTGTGTATTACATGAAACAAGCTGATAGGATAAATGGCTGCACCAAGAAGCTGCGTTCTGGAAATGGGTGGATTATCTGTAAATGTTATTTTACATTCTCAGATTCATCAACATCATTAACTCAAGGTACCTTGAGAAGAACCAATACATAATGTGCAACTAAAATTGATGGATTGGAAACCTGGGGAACATGTTTGCTCTTGGGGACATTTGCAAGAGCCTCCCAAATTCTGTATAATTTAAACAAACTACCTCTAACTCACTTTATAGGTCAAACTTAATTTTTAACCTCTTGTGAAATGAAAGTTAACCTTGGCCCAAATTCATAGAATTTCCCAAGTAGTAATTAGAGTCCCAGCCCACATTAATAAGTGCTCCCAGAGAAAAGGTTATGTAGTTAAAAAGTTTTGAAGCCACTGGTTGAGCAGAATTTTATAGATTTCTTTAGTGCAGGACTTCTCAGAGCCTCTAAGTGCTAATGTGGATTATGAAGCTCCTAGAAGGATGCAAATAGCATGAACTTATTTGATTGTGCAAACCCTGCTGTGTTTTTCCCCCTGGACATTTTTTTAACATCTTGTGGAGTTGGTGTCCTCTGGAACATATTTTGAGAAATATTGATAATTTCTGACTCTTCTCATTTTATAGTTTAGGAAATTGTGTTTCACAGAGTTATATACCTTATATTAAATATCTTGTTTTTGTGTCTGCTTATGAGGTGTGAACTGTAAAGTATTATGATTATAGTTTAATAACCATAGAAATATTGCTTGGAGATGAGTGTTATCTTTCAAAATGGAACTCTTGTGTGTGTTTACATTCAGTGTTTTGATGATGGTGTTTTCATTCAAAACGGTTTCAGATTTTTTCTTTTGGCTATTGCTGCACTAAGGTTACCAGAACTGCCCACAAGATGGTCAGCCTCAGGACTGCAGAGCCACTGCTGACTGGTGTCCTTGTGGTGGAAAGAGCACTGGATTAGGGCATCAAAGACACTTTAGTTCTTTTAGTCCCCACTTGACCATTAACAAGTTAAATGACTTTATCTCTTAAATTCCCAGAGCCCCAGTTCCTTCATCTGTAAATTTGGTCATTAGAATAGCTACCTCAGGGGGACCTTGTTTGGATTAAATGAGATAATACATGTGGACATCCTTTATAGGAGAGAGATTAATTATGTTGGCTCTGGAAATTGACTGCTTGAGTTAGACTTTCAGCTCTGCTGTATACTAGCTTTTTGACCTTGGGGAAATTATTTTAGCATTTCCCCACTTTTAGAATGAGAATATAAGAATTTCTACCTGTAGGGCTGTGTGGATTAAAAAAATAATACATGTATGGTGTTTAGCACAGTGCCTGACACATAGTAAATATCCTATAAATGCTAGATGCTATTAATTAGCCTGTAAAGCATCAGGTAGATTCAAAAGCGATTCCCTTTCAAGGGAATTCTTGATTTTGTTAGGAGTGAATAGGTGGGAAAGCAGGATAAGGAAAACATAGTTAAGAGGAAACGATTGAAGGATGGTATCTTGGGTAAAAAAGTTATTTATTGACTGTTTCTGGCTCAGAATGACTAAAGTTTATGTATTAGTTATCTACTGCTGTGAAATAATATTACTACAAGCTGAGTAACATAAAACAGCAACACTTATTATCTCACAGTTTCTGTGGATCAGGAGTTCTGTGCATGGGTTAGCTGAGTCCTATGTAATGTTGCAAAGTATTAGCCAGGGCTGGCGTCGAATCCGAATGTTTGGCTGGGCCAAGTTTACTTCCAAGCTCTCGTGGTTGCTGGCAGCATTCAGTTCCTTCCAGGCCATTGACTCGGGGCTCTAGTTTCTTGCTGTCTGTCAGCTCTAGGCCACCCTCAGCCCCTCGCTATGTGGACTTTCCCAGCATGACTCTTTGCGTCCTCAAAGTCAGCAAGGGAGAGTCTACTAGCGAGATGGGTCACAATCTTAGGTAATGTAATCATGTTCATGTAATATTGTGTATCACTTCACCGTTGCCAACTTCTGTTGGCCAGGAGCAAGTCACAGACTCCACCCACACTTGAGGGGAGGGGATCACACAAGGGCATGAGCCCTAGGAGGCAGAGGCACCAAAGAATCTGTCGACTGCAGGTTGTTTCCAAAAACCAAGCCCAACTTAAAAAGAATGAAGATTTTGACAGAATGTGTCCCTGAAACCAAATTTAAAAGATGACATTTTTGGAACCAAGGCAGTATGTTTGGAAGATGTTTAGTCTCCCAAAGTGATTGTTTTGAAAGGGCAATACATATTTTCAACCAGAATTTACATCTTATCAAGCTGTTTGAAGCCAGTCATATTATTTCATGGTCAAATTTTGTCAATTTCAAAACTACAAGGATTTTCCTTGTAATCCACATTCGTTCATATACTTTATATAACCCGTTGATGTTCTGTCTTGCATAGACTTTCTCCTGAATGCCTGTCTAGGCTCACAGGTCGACTGAAGGTGCTTTTATTATGCAGCAAATCTTAGCTATGACCTCTCATTACCTATAGAGATCTGAAAAGATAAATTTTCCTTTATTGAAATTTCCTTGATTTTATCTGTTCAGGACTCTGAATTTACCACATAATAGCACAAGTATTTACTTCCCTTTGGCTGTATAGGCCTGTGGGAGTTTGTGTTCAATCGCGCCAATGGCCTTTACTGTGATTAGATACAATCACCAGGAGTTTGGTATTGAATCTCGTGACTTGGGAGAAGTGTTGCACAGAACTTGGTCATGCTCACCTACGTGACAATCATCTTAAGGCGAATGACGCACACAGGCATCATAAAGAGACAGAAACCTGATAAATACCTTTTCAAAACCAATCTTGGGGCATAAGGCCATCTTCACTTTGGGGTATAAAGAAGCTATAAAATCAACAAATCATAGGGTATAAAAAATCTGTTAATTTAGCCTGATGAAGACAGGTTTTAGGATGTGTTTGAACAATGGAGTATGAGATTACAGGCAACCATATGAAAAATGGAAGTAAGCTGGAAGGGTCTTGCTTAGTTTCTGCTCCATAGAAACCACAGCCAATAATAAATGCATTTGGATGCTGCAATTGCTCCCTGGAAGAAAATCTTCTGTGAAGATTTTTCAAAACTCTGGTCCATGCTTCAGAATTTGCCAGTCATGTTATTGATTCATTGTTTTCACTTCATTTAAAGCATTATTCATCTATGACTTTGCTCTGTGGCTGAGTTCTGAGAATAAAATCAGCAAAACGTTTCTACTTGAACTTCATTTTTCTTTGGATAGTCTCAGTTGTACCAACAGAACCTGGAGCATTCCTGACACAAGCAAGTATATGCTTTCATCTATTCAGTTCTGATACACTCATCGTTGAAACTTTGGGTCAGCATAGAGCATGCTGGCTGTATAAGTAAATTTATAAGTAAATCCAAGGTTTCTTACAAATATTATGGCATTGGCAAATTAATATTAGGCTTATATTTAAAAAATTACATTCCTGGTATGAATCAGCTCAAGTGAAAACTCTAACCCAATCTACGACAACAAAAGATCTCATCCTCACGTTATATTTTAGTCCGAGGTCTGCCCTGTGTGCAACGTTGGGCAGTTCGCGTAACCCTAGACTCGGGTATTATATGAAGAGCATTTGAGATCTAGAATCCCATAACTCCTGGGGAGACAGAGGGGTAGCAGCCTTTTACAAATGAAGCGTCGAGTTTCTAACCTCTGATCTTCTGGTATTTTCAAGGCATAGCTGAGGTCACTTTGCGCTGACTCCTGTGAGCAAGGTGAGGGATGAAGTACAGGGATGCTAAAGGATGAATAGCTAGATCCAGACTGCCAAAGGGAAAGTGTCACTGACAAATTCAGCCACATTTAAGTGCAGAGCACAGTGCCAGCTATTGCAGAAGGTGCAGAGGATTAAGATATAGTCACTGCCTTAAAAACGCTGAAAAGACAGAGGAAAAATAAAAGTTGATAAAATAAGCTAAGGCAAGGCAGGGTGCAATTACTGTTACAAGAAAAATTCAGACCAGGTATTATTAAGGTTTACATGGAATGATCATATCTAGTTTGAAGAGGGTGGACCCAGAAAAGCTTTCATTGAGAGAGGACATTTGGAATGGACCCTAAAGGATGGAGAGGAGTTTGCCAGAAGAAAATGGAGGGAAGGGAGCTCTGGGTAGAGGGAGATGCATAAGCTATGGCTTAGAGATGGGAAAACATGGACTTTAGGGATCAAATTGAATAGTTCCCTTTGGTTGGACGGTGAGCAATTGTGTTGAAAGAGTAGGCAATGGGCTTATGACTTTATCAACCACAAAATTATGAAAGCCCAGATAGGTTACCCGATTGGACAGCCTGGCTTATGTAGCGTGCTCATCTTCTGAGACAAACTCATTTTCATCTTCATGTCAGTAGAATGCATTTTAAGGATATAACTGTCATTCCAACAATATCTTGCCTTTTGCAGTGACTCAGTGTAGTTACAGAACTTTTATCTGTCTAATGCAAAGCTTTCTAGCAGCATCAGAGAAATAGCTAACAGCATCATTATTCAGCAACATCAAGTCCCAGCCAACACTCATTCTGTCAGGAGCATTGAAAAAACTCTTCAAAGCTTCTGTTTGGAGGAAACTACTTTCTGTTTATTGTATCCTCTTGAACACGAAAATGGTCTGGTTCTCAAAGGACCATTTCCAAACCTGGCTAAAAAAATGTAGTACTTCTTTTATTTTTATCACCTGGTGGATAGCACCTTCACATCACTTTGGCCTTAACTATCCTTTAAATATTTGTCTGGCCTTCTTTGGAGTACTTGAAAATTTTTTTTTTAGCATGACTGAATTCCATGCCAGCTGCCTGTGTTATTAAAGACCATGCAAAGGTGTACAAGGAATAAGCTGCTCTTGTGCAACTTGCCTTGTCCTTGTCAGCTGCAGGCACAACTCTCATGAATTATTTAGACTCTTACTGTCCTGGAGTGAGCCCAGTGGTGCTTCATAAAGAAGACTTTTGAATCTTCCCTTAAGGAATCACACTCTCAGTGGTAGTGAGTGAAGCAAAGTGGCTGTAGCAGATGTAGGACTGAAATGTATATTGGGCCAAAGTACTGAACTGAGATTTGGGCAAATTTCTCTAACTTATGTCTGTTGGTGTTTAACTTCAAAGCACTTTTTATGCAGAGAAAGGGCTGGTCAATGAGGGAGCAAAACGAAAGTATAACAATAGCTTTAGCAACAAGAAACATCTGCCAGCAGCTTAGGTGCTAGAACTGTATTAATTCTAAAAAATCCCATTTGTGATTATTATTTTCACTTTTCAGATGAGAAAACTGAAGCACTGAGAGATTAAGTTACTGAATCAAGATCACATAGTAAGTGGTGGAGCTGAAATACATAACAGTATCTTCTAAGTGCAGAGGATTCATCTTTGTCATAGAGCTGAGAATAGAAAATATGGAGTGAATTTATGAAGGGGGGGCTTGTGTTCTCTAATATGGCAGATGCTGTAGGACCCTGCCCAGATCTCCTTGTGGGACCAAGGCATTCATTCTCCAGCTCCTGGGAGTGTGGACACCTGATGACTCTTACTTAAGTCCTTCTCTGCCATTGCCCTCAGCAGAAGAGACCACTTCACCTAAGCTCACACCCTCTCCCTGGGGCAGCCAGAATCTGAAGACATGTCTATGGGGAGAATGGGATATGGAGGCCTAGCCGCCTTGCCTTAGGATGAGACACTTCCACAAGGCCAGCCCAGCTCTAGAACCTTACATGAAATTTTGGGATCCATTTCCCAATCATAAATTCCTTCTCCCCTACAGGTGTTGAGGTGAGGGCACTCTCCAAAAATCTTCTGGACACATATCTCCAGCTCAGAGTCTATTCCTGAACTAAGGCATCAGTGTGGTAGAAAGAGTGTGGGCTTTGGAGCCTGGAGACTTGGATTTCCTCCTGGCTCCAACACTTCCTTCCTAGCCATAAGATCTGGGGTTTCCTATATTACCTTCCTGAGCCTCAGTTTCATCATCTGTTTTATGGGAATGATATTCCAGAGTGATAGTTAAGACTAAATAAGATAAATGTATAAAACATATTGTCTACGGCTAGTCCCCAGTTAACACTGTTTAAGGACTAATAAACTAATTGTCTGGCCCTACAATCTCGGCAGGAAGTGGCTAGGGAAGAGAGATGCCAAGAGGTTCTCTGGTGAAGGTTAGGTAGATGCTGGAAGGCCTGTGGCCTAAGCAGTACTCACCGTCCTTTCTAGCGTGAGAACCACAGTCATGACTGCCAGTCCTAGCAGCTTTACTTAATGGCCTGGCTTCATGGGAGTTTTCTAAGCTTGGTTCGTGCTAACATTCCCAACAATTTATATAATATATGACATATAATAATATAATTTATAAAGTATAATGTATAATATATGACATATAATATTATATAATATAATATTGATTTTCCTATATAAATGCATAATAGTATGGAGTAGGGAGAAGGGGAAGGAGGGAGGGAAGGGGAGAGAGAGGGAGAGATTGAGAGAGATCTAGGTTCATGATTTTCAAAACTGGACCTTACCCTCACTGGGAAATACATTTTACATCACTACTTGGTACACATACGCACACACGCAATCAAAATTCAAGTTTCAGAAACTAATGTGTGCTTTTCTATGTGCAGTGCACTGTGATCTCTTCTCTAATGTCTATTCAGTTCTGTTCCATTCCCATTCCATTCCCATTCCCGTTCCCGTCCCCATCCCCGTCCCCGTCCCCGTCCCCGTCCCCGTTCCCGTTCCCGTTCCCGTTCCCATCCCCATCCCCATCCCCATCCCCATCCCCATCCCCATCCCCATCCCCATCCCCATCCCCATTCCGTTTCCCTTCCCTTCCCTTCCCTTCCCTTCCCTTCCCTTCCCTTCCCTTCCCTTCCCTTCCCTTCCCTTCCCTTCCCTTCCCTTCCCTTCCCTTCCCTTCCCTTCCCTTCCCTTCCCTTCCCTTCCCTTCCCTTCCCTTCCCTTCCCTTCCCTTCCCTTCCCTTCCCTTCCCTTCCCTTCCCTTCCCTTCCCTTCCAAGACCAATCTGAGTGTGTGTGGAGGCTCATTTTCTTTCCTTAGCTTAGTAGAAAGCCGGCTCAGGAGGTCTCAGTGGGAACGACAGGGCTGAGCTCCGGTGTCCCTCTCACCTGAAGCAGGACGCCCTGCTCTTACACGTCGCCTCAGTACAGTATGTGGGTCCCTCTCTGCTGACTCGCTTGCTGCGTGAATCCAGGCCAGTCGACCCAGGAGGACAACGAGAGCTTGGTGGCCTCATGCATTCTGCTCTTTCTGCACTTACCAGTCTTCTCCCTCTAAGTCCGACTTTGTATTTACTTTGCATGGTGCTAGAGATACATGTTGGTGCCCACACATCCCCTGCCCACCAGAACCGGGAGATACCAGAACTGGCGGGAGCGGGTGTTCTGGAAAAGCCCAGCGGTACCTGTCTCGTGCCCCCCCCCCCCCCCCCCCCGACGAGAAGCTGCAGAACAACAGCAAAAGCCTCCCTCCGGGACGGAAGGAGCTTCCCTCTGCAGCCGGTGGTTCTGGCCGGAGACTGTGGGCCTTACGGGCAATGGGGAAGACTATGGGCTTTGATGGGGGGAGGTAAACAACCAGAAACAAAACGTGGGTTTTGAGAAAAGGTCCCCCTTTTCTCTTGCCACCTTAAGTTCTTCGGGAAGGTACCTTGAAAATATGTGCCTCAGCCCTGGCAGGACTGACGTTGTGGGCCACGTAATTCCCTGCTGGGGGGCCTGCCCTGTGCTTTGAAGGATGCTTAACAGCATTTTTAGCCTCTGATCACCAGGTGCCAGGAGCACGTACCCCTCAGGGGTGACAGCACAGCCGTCTCCATACATTGCCTGATGTCCCTGGGGGTCCGAAGCATCCTCGGTTGAGGATCACTGCTTTAGATGGACCCTAAACATCATCCATACTTTCCTGTGTCCACATTATGTTATTTTTTGGGGGTGAAAGCATCAAAACACTTGTCCTTTGAACATATGATAATGTCAAACACTTAATAATGTTTTTACTTATTGTCAACTATGGGGATATTACATTTCCACATATAGATGTTTGACATGTTTTTAGAGTGGCCGTTAAAGATGCTACAGACTACTACAAAGCAGTAATGAACGAGACACAGCCATTTCCCCCACTTTCTTTGTCAGTGGCGTCACCCGGGAGAACACTGTTAGAAAGACTTACCAGGTAATGAAAAGGGTGGTTCTGCTGGGTACTGATTAAAGAGCAATGCTCTCACCGTAAGTCCCATGATTAACTCCACGCCTTATCAATAAATAAGCATCAATAAAATATAGTGAACAATCTGAGGGATTTCCAAGGTAAAGTTAATAATAGAGTCCACAGTGGGTTCTTTGAAGAAATGAAATACAGAAGAGTTCCTGTAGTATCGTTCAAGATACGCTGTCAATGCCCTGGCCTTGGCTAGCTTTCCCTTCCTTGCTCCCAAACAGGATGTGCTAGGAGAAGGAAATGCAAAATGTTCCAACCTAAACAAAACCGAAGGAAGGAAAGGAAAGCAACCGGGAAAATAAGAGTCATGCCACAGGCTACAAAGCTTTTGGATTCCCTGGTCTTTTGAATAATCCCACTGCGGTGCTTCTCCCCTAGAAGAGTTTTGCAAGCGGATGGGAGGTGGGCACAGAATCACTCAGAGGGAATGGGATGCCTTTTGTATCCAAGAAACAAACAGTAGTTAGCTTCTCAGCATTTAATAGCCACAGCGATGAGAAGCTTCCCAGAGACAGCTGAGAAAAGATTGTAGGACTTGCCTGTGAAACCTCAATTATCAAGGCTGTTGGGCTTATAGGAAAAGAAACAAATTGCTTTTGAGCAGCGCTATTTTTCTTTCTTTCATCGCTCCTTCTTCACTGTCTTTTATTTGAGCTCAGTTTTTTGGTCCCTTTGCTCTGTTAAACAGGTGCATGCACGTGTGTACACACAGGCACATGCACACACAGTGACATTCCTGCTGGACCTGCATTTCCTATCCTGAAAGCTGTGGAAATGTAAGGACTCAGCCTCTGCACACGTTCTGTTGGGTGAGCTTTAGCTTATCAAATATCTCTTTGCCTCCACTTTGCTCACTTATGATCTCTGTTACAACAGAGAGCAGGAATTTGAAAATAGATTTCAAAATAAGTTTTTTAAAATTGGTTTTTAATAGGATTTATTTATTTTTCCATTATGAGAGTATTACATATGTATGTTAGAAAAATTTGAATTTAAACAAAGAGAGTGGAAAGGAGAAAGGGGGAAATGGAAAAGGGCAGGGGGAGAGAGAGAGAGAGAGAGAGAGAGAGAGAGAGAGCTCTCTATGTTCCTACCACCCAAAGGTGGCCATCAGTAGGCCCTGATCAGCATTATAGAGGACCCAGGACAATATTTTGCAGTTGAACACCTGTAAGCTCCATAAATAAGGAAGGCAGCTAGCCTGCATTTATCTTTGTTCCTTTTGTATTCTTAGCAGAGCCTAGCACACAGTAAAACCTCTATAAATATTTGCTCTATGTGATTATTTTTACTCCAATCTTATTTTACTCAAAATATGCTGGTGAATGAAGAGAACAGGCTAGTAAAAGAAGTGAAAGCATGTGGATCATAGAATGCTGCCTATAGGCATTTTGGCCAAAGCCCTCATTTTAGAGATGAGGGACCTCAGGCTCAAAACCCTTAGGAACTTCCCCAAGGTCTAACAGAGGCAGGGCCAGGACAACCCAGTCCTGTACCTTCATAATCAATCTTCTATAATCTAAAATCCTTTTGATTGAGTTTTCTAAGAAAAGTCCAGTAATATTTGTTTATTTTAAATCAGTCTTCTCAATTTAACCTCAGGTGTGTTTGAACATTTGTCTTTGAATTTCTCATAAAGAGAAACAATGATAAACATTGATAAACATTGGTTTTAGCCCTAACAGTACATTCTATTCATTCCTGAGACTTAAAAAATTATATGCCCAGGTCCCTACTCAGATTTACTCTGATCAGCATTATAGAGGACCCAGGACAATATTTTGCAGTTGAACACTTGTAAGCTCCATAAATAAGGAAGGCAGCTAGCCTGCATTTATCTTTGTTCCTTTTGTATTCTTAGCAGAGCCTAGCACACAGTAAAACCTCTATAAATATTTACTTGAGCATTGATATTTTAAATGCATTTTCACAGGTGATTCTGACATTCAGTGACATTGATCACAGGCAGTATTGTGACATTCAGTGATGTTGGGAACAATTGTTCTGGATAATATACCATTTTCTTCCTTGACAGTATTTCTAAAGTCCATTTACATTCCTATGGTTTTCTACCAGACCGGTAAATTATTAGTATTAGGTGTTCCAATTTACAAATGGGAACTTATAGTGACTTTTTTCGAAGTTAAGAAGTATTGACTTCCAGTATCTGTTTCATCATAATAGAAATTTCAACTATTACACAATGCTGCTCAGCAGAAGACCACAATTCCCAGCCTTCCTTGCAGTGAGGTTTGGCCATGTGCTTGGTTCTGGCCAATATAAATTTGGATCATGCCTTTAAAAGGAAAGAAACTTGTCCTCACCTTCCTTTTTCCACTTTCTGCTGGACAGCCACCATACCAACTCTGGCCCAGACAGAGAAATAAACTTTTACCTTGTTCAAGACCTTGTGTTTTTGTCCTTAACAGCCCTTCTACAAAGCATTAAGGCTGGTAACATCTAAATTATAACACTGGATTCCCTGAATTCCATTTTTAAAAATTTTCCATGGCATAACACAGCCTTTTCTTAATTGGGATCAAGTCTCACGCATTTTCTCTAATTCTGAGTCTGACAATGATAGCTACACCCATTTACTCAATAGCTCGATGTTGAGCAATGCCAATCAGTCTGCACCCTAAAATAGAAAAACCGAGGATAGACAGTTTCATTCTGAGACAACTGCTTTAGCAAAGTGATAGAATCATGGGACACTTGCTCATGAAAATCCACGCTCTCTTTTCCTGGAACACACTGTGCATGACATCACCCCTGTCGCAGGAGTGAGCTATGGCTACTTGACTGATTTCTGATTCCCTCTGTGACATCACTGGGCCTTCAGATCTCCTACCTGCCACTCCACCTTCCCTACTCAGACCAGCTTCCCCTTGGAATCTACCAGAGTCTGTGCTCCCTACCTCACGCTCCCTCTGAATTGAGAAACCATTTCTTTTCTCCTGCCTCATCTCAGCCGTCACAAGATTCCAGATATGTCCAACATTCATCTCGCAGGTTGTAGTTAGAGTGAAACTGCTGAGTCAGAAAAGTAAGACTGTACCAACGTGGTTGCTCTCTGCTTCAAATGAACACTCTCGTTGTTCCTCTCTGCGCTATGGTTTTTACATACTTCTTATTTCCAGCCTTTCTTGGGCTGCATGCCATATTCCTGCCCTTAGGAAGAGTATGCCTGAAAGAGCGTAGAAACATCTTTTATGACATTCCTATTTCTCTGACAGCATAACGCCAGCTGCAGCCTTTGTTTCTTTGTTCTCCAGTTGTCCTCAGAGTGGGAGCACTTGTGTCTTACTAACGGGGGCCCCCTCTTCTGTTGTCGGGCGCTGACTATAGCACGTGTCGGCGGAACTGGAACTAAAACACGGGACAAATCAGTGAGTGCCCATTAAGAGAATGCAAGTGCAAAACCCTCAGCATGGGTGTCACTTCTGAAGCCTTCCTTCTTTGCAAAATAAAAGAGTGACAGTAAGAAGGCACTCATGTGAATGCCCAGAGTACAGTTTTGGATGTCAAATGCTCAAAGAAGTGGTCTTCAAAACAATTGACTTGCATACAATTGAATTTAGTCAGAGAGCGAGTTACTTTGACTTGCAGTTATGAGAAGAAACCTCAACTCGTTATGTGACCCCATCAATGAGCCACCGTTTGGGTCCCCAGTTTACCACCAGTCTGTTCGCTGCACGCTGCTTTATTCGCCTTTGCCTGGCCAGACCCCTGCATTCGTTGGGGTAACACAAGGTCCTCCAGCAAGTGGACCCAATACGTATAATGAGTTCAAACATAATAGAAGTTTATAAATTTCTCACTTTTGGTGTTGTACATGTTATGGGTTTGGACAAATGTGTATGACATACCCATCATTATAATATCAGGGTATTTCATTGCCCTAACAATCCTCTTGCCCTCCCTATTCACCCCTTTGCCCCACCCCATCCCTGGAAACCACACTTTATTTTATTGTCACCATTGTTGCCTTTCCCAGAATGTCATATATTTGGGATCATATATACAGGGTTGGGCAAAAGTAGGTTTAAAGTTGTTCATATGGAAAATAATACAATAATTAATCAATAATAATGTAATAATAAACTGTTTTGTGTGCTCACAACTGTATACATAATTTTGCCCCACCCTATGTGTAGCCTCTTTAGATTAGCTTCTTATACTTAGTAACATGCATTTAAAAGTCCTCCATGTCTTTTCATGGTTGAATAACTTTTCTTTTTGATGCTGAATAATATTGCATTGTCTGGATATACACAGTTTATTTATCCACTCACCTACTGAAAGGACATATTGGTTGCTTCCACGTTTTGGCAGTAATGAAGCTGCTGCAAAATATCTGTGTGCAGGTTTTTGTGTGGACAGAAGTTTTCAACTCTTTTGAGTAAATACCAAGAAGTGCAAGTACTGTATCATATGGTAAGAGGATGTTTCATTTTGTAAGAAATCGCCAAGCTGTCTTCCAAAGTGGCCGTACCATTTTGCATTTCCGCCAGCAACAAATGAGAGCTCCTGTTGCTCTGTATCCTTGTCAGCATTTGGTGTTGTCAGTGTTCCGAATCTTGGCCATTCTAATAGGTGTGTAGTGGTATTTCATTGTTTTAATTTGCACTTCCTTAAAGAGAAATGATTGGAACATTTTTTCATTTGCTTATTTGCTATCTGTATATCTTCTCTGATGAGGTGTCCGTTAAGGTCTTTGGCTTGTTTTTTAATAGGGATGTTTGTTTTCTTACTGTTGAAATTTAAGAGTTCTTTGTATATTTTGGATAACAGTTCATTATTAGTTGTGTCTTTTGCAAATATTTTCTCTGTCTATAGCTTGTCTTTTTATTCTCCCTCTCTCTTGTTTTACCATTACCTAAGTTGGATATAAAAAGAATGAACTTAGCTGTAAAATGTATATAATCCTACCCTAAACATGACACCAAAGCTCTTTCTTTACATAATACACCTGGATACCATTGTGCTCTATGAGACCTTACATGAATTGACTGTGACAATGTCTCTGACTCCTACTGCACATTCTCCCTGTCACTCACTGTCTTCCAGCTACAGGTCTTCTGGTTGTCCTTCACGCAAACCTGGTTCTGGTTCATGCACTTTTAGGGCCTCCACACTTCCTCTTCCCCCAGCGCTTTTCTTGATCTCCTTCTCTTGCTATGTCTTTCACAGAGTGAATATTTTTAATTTTAATGAAGTCCAGCTTATCAATTACTTCTTTCATGTTTTGGGACTTTGGTGGTGTATCTAAAAAGGCCTCTCCATACTCAAGTCGTTTGGTTTCCCCCCATGTTATCTTCTAAGAGTTTTATACTTAGGTCTCTGGTACATTTTGAATTAATTTCTGTGAAAGATGTAAGATCTGTGTCTAGATTCACTCTTCCGCATGTAGATGTCTAGTAGTCTAGCACCCTTTGTTGAAGAGGCTGTCTTTGCTCCACTCTATTGCCTTGGCTTCTTTGTCAGAGATCAGCTGACTGTATTTATGGGGGGCTGTTGCTGGGCTTTGTTCTCCTCACTCCATCTATTTGTCTATTCTTTTTGCCGATATCACACTGTCTTGATACTGTAGCTTTATAGTAAGTCTTGAGCTGAGTAGTGTCAGTGCTCCAACTTTGTTCTTTACCTTCAACATTGTGTTGGATCTTCTGGATCGTCTCCCTCTCCATATACACTTTAGAATCCGTTTGTCCATATCCGTAAAATAACTTGCTGGGATTTTGATTGGTGGTCAGTTTTTTTATCCATTGGTCTCACTCACTTAACTGTAAATTCTTTTAGCAAACCACCATAGCGTGGTGAGAAGACCCAGAGGTCTTGGGTCACACAAGGCCTGGACTGACATCAGCTTTGCTACTTCTTAGGTGTGACATCTTGATCAAGTTACTTTCATTGCTCCTCCTCATGCCCTTATCTTAAAAGCGGTGGTAACGCTGCAGAGTGTAATAAGGTTAACTGAGGTAACATATTTGAAATTTCCCATCAGGACCTGTATATAATAGTTGCTCAATAAATGTTAATTTAACATTGCTGCCTTTTGCCTCTTCCACGGTAATATTCCTTTAGTTGGTTTGTAAAAACATGTAGCTAGGTTGAACTGTAAGTCTTCACAGCATTGTAATAGTAGATGTTCAAGTTAAGACTGTGAACTCTAGCTTATACAGCAGAGACCAGGACAGAAGGAAACCCTTGGAATAGTGTCAGTATATTGGCTGTGCAAGCATTCTGTCAGCTCTGGAGGACTCATCGACTTCTTAACAAATTATGTTAACTCCAGCCAAGCTTGCAGCTGCCTGAGATGACTTCTGTGAATTGTACCCCACCAAGCACTGGCTGCCTTATCGCAGATGAGCCAGAGGCAGCAGGCAGGGCTCAGCCCAGGGCTGCCCCCACCTGACCCACTTAAGCCTCCTCCACAGGCTACTGGACATTGGAGTGAGAAGAGAGAAGTTGGGGGAATTCTGATATTAAGAGAATGGCCTAAAGTGTGTGATAGCTGATTCCAGTCAGTTTAAATTTATTCTGATGCCTACAGCTTCTCAGACACTTTGGGAAGTAAGATTTTAGCCTTGGTCATTTGCCTGGTTGATATGGAGAAAAGGAGACCAAGAGATGTAGACTTTTTACTTGATTACTGTTCTTGCATCTTCAGTTCTCCCCCAGTGGACTATTATCACTGTCATGCCAAGGGGGGATCCAACCTGGGCTGAGGGGCTGTGTGGCATAGTGAGTAAGGTCAGGGCCTCAGAGCTATATATGCCTTAGAACAGTGCCAATGGTCATCATTACGTAAATGTTGGTTAAATATTCATATATAGAACTGAAAAACCATTTCCTCCATTCCTCGCCATGCTTCACAGCAGTATTTATTATTCTCAGTGAAAACAAGGAGCCTCCAAACCCTTCGGCATTTACCATAGTTGGACTTTGATCCTTGGGTAGGTTAAGTGTGCTTATGTGTGTAAACTGAAGCCACATTTCAGGAAGGGACTGCGGGGATGGGAGCAGAAAGTTGACAGAGCATTTGGCACACAAGAAGCCTGTGCCTGGCTTGACTAGGAAGCTAGATTTCTGAGGTTTGGAGAGGAGTAGGTTTCAAGTACAGGATGGTGGCTGGTAATCAAACCTGTCCTGCCTATTGTGACAGTGTCTTCTTGCCTTGGGGAGAAAACAGATTGTGTTTGTGAACTGAGACACATCACCCCCTGATGGCACATAACACAGAGGAAGGAAGGCCCTTTCTGTGTCACAGGGCATTGCGGACACAGCCTGGTTTCCAGCATGACCAGCAGAGGCGTGGATCAGAGCAGAGGTAGAGGAAGATCATGCTGAGCAGTGAGGTTCTCTGGGCTAAGTGAGCTGCTAGTGGAAGCCAAGATGAATTCATGTCATGGGTTATGTTCTCTGAAAGCAGATGCTGAAGTGGATATTTATTAGGAATCAGTACCTGTGGAGGGAAGGGGCAGGAAGCAAGATTGGGCAGAGAGAGAAGTTAAACTGTGATGCAGAACAGACAAAACCTTGGCCAGCCCCATCGGGAGCTCAGGGTAGCACATGGTCTGTCAGAGCTGCCTGAGTGGGCCGAAATGGTTAGGCCTTACATCCCTCCTCCATCAGCCACTGGGTATGGGTTGTCCCCGGAAGGGTGTGCCCTTGGGTGATGAGGTTCTTTGCAGGCAATGGTGGGGACAAGTCCTCCCCTACAGGGGGATCTGGGTGGTGCATTTCCGTGTCCACCAGAGTTCATATAGCCAGAGAAGAGGATTCTCAGATTCTGGAGGAGGGGCAGGAACTCTGCCAAGAACTGGTGCTCCTCTATTAGCAAGTAGAGCTTTGGAACTAATGAAATGTGTGCAGTTAATATTAATGTGACCTTGTTCATACCCATGACCTGGTGAGATCTGGGACTTTTCCAATTACATATGCTAATTGTGCATGCTTATAATAAAAACAATTGAAATAATGACAAAAATGAACTAAAATTCTGCCACCCCCTCTAGTCACCCCATCCCTTCTGGTCTTTCTCAGATTTGTCTATAACTTTTATAGAGTCCCGTTTTATCTTGTTTTTATGCTAATTCAAGGACTTAGATCTGAAAGTCTAAGTGGGCAAAGTGGTCTGGCTGGTAATGGAAGGGGTGTGAGGTGGACAGCGTGGGTGAGATGTGACTTACATCACTGCGCAGCCCAGGCATTAAGTAAAGAGTAGGCTGGAGGAAATAAATATTCTCATAGCCCTGACTTCGAGCTCCACCCCGCTTTTTAGAGAAATTAATCTTTATGATTAAATGGTGGGGTTGGTATCCAGAGCAAGGTTCTTAATATCTTACGCCAGCCTGTTTCTTCTGAGTCATCAGTACAATTTCCCTGAGCTTGTTAGATTGTGCATGTTGCCCTCATAACAGACGGCTGCATTTTGGGTTGATTATTTGCATTTTAAAAAATAGGTTGCTCACACTGCATTAAATTTTTATAGCTGCTGTGTTCATCGATCAGATCACTCTGTTAGCAGTTACTATTCCGGCTGTATATTTTAATTACACTTGAACAATCAGCCTTTCTTAGTCCTTGAGTAATTTGCTGGATTTAATTTGTCCTTTTGTCTAATTCTGACTTAAATTATTTCATTAGTGTTGGCAATCCTGTATTACACACCCTTCCTGCTCTTTTTAAATCAATTTCTCAGGGTTTTAATTATGTAGAACAGTCAATAAAAGTTGATGCCAACAAAAGAACTATTGAGGCAAATGGTCATGAAGAATATATGCCCACAAGATATATTTTATTAATGAACACTCTTAGCATTTATGCCAGGACATTAACTAATTAATTCATACCATACTCCATAGGAATGGTCAGCAATTTTATTTTTCATTTAGTTAATGACAAACTGTGGCATAGAAAAACTATATAAACTAGTGAAAGCTGCTCAGTAAGCTATAGGAAAAATGGGTAGGTGTTTCTGGGTTGAGGAAGCATTAAAATAAATGATTTTTGAAGATAGTCATAATATATTAGACTGTGATCAAAACATTGACTTCAAATGACAGTTTATTTTATTTTCATACTCAAGAAATTATAGAAGGAAGAGACGTAACTGTCTGGTTCAGAAGTTTTTAACTTGCCTGACTGTGGGCTACATTTAACTCAAAGACCTACATTCAGGGGTCTACACAATTTAATTTTTTAAGTTTGGATTTGGATGCCTTTAAAAGGGACATGAGCTCTCCAGCTTCCCATCTCTGCCTTGTGGTCTTGTATTTGTCCTGCTTTACACATTTTTAAGTTGCCTTATTGACTTAATGAGGCACTTGAGTTTGCTACACCTGATTTTAGTTCAATACCCTCGCTTTCAGCTAGAAAACTAAGACCCAGGGGGCTGAAGTTTGAAGGTGCCCATGAAGTTACTAGTCGAGCTCAGCCTAGAACCCTAGTTTCACGGATCCACTTCAATATGTTTTCATTATACCAAGCAGCCTCTACAAATTTCCTTCAGATAATTAAAGCAAGACAATTATTTCATTACATCTCTTGGACTGTGGAAATAAGGCCTTAAAGCTATAATGTAGATCCATGAAGTAAATCATGTTCCCTAGCGCTTAAAAAGTGTGTTAGTGTGGTGTGGCATAGAGAATGTTAGCTGTGAGTCAAAAGACCCAGTTCCCGTCTCAGCTGTGTCATTAACTAGAGGCTACTTGACAGCACAGACCTCGGCTTCCTTGGGGAATTGTAGTAGATGAGCTCTAAGTTCCCTTCCAGCCCTAGTGTTCCATGATTCTTTCGTGAACTCCAATAAAAGAGTACACAGGAGGCAGAGAAAGATAAGCTATTTAATTAAAATGCCGCTACTCTACGCAATCAGTTGTCTGCTGGAAGCATTTTGAATCTGAGCTTTATCATTCTTACCTACTTTTTCAGTTGGAGAAGAAATTCCGAACTATGTAGTCTAGGGAGGTGGCTATTAGTAAATATGCACATTAACACTTAAGAGATCTCTGGAAGAAATGAAACAGATAATTCAGAGGTCTTGAGACTATCTGATCCCTTTGAGGAGGGTATTGCTAAGTCACCACAGTCACATCAGCTAGACCATGAGCTCCTTGAGGACAAGGACTCTCTTTCATTCATCTTGGTTTTCTGTGTGCTTAGAGCATTGTCTGGCACACAGTAGGTGCTCAGTAAATACTGACTGAATTTCAACATTCAGAGAAGAAACATGGACTCTTAGTGCTGGGAGGAATCTTAGAAATCGTATCTAGTCTCTCTGCCAATGCAGAAGTCCTCTCTACAACATCCTAGGAGACTGCTCAACAGGCGTCAGTAGTTGAAGCAGTTATTCATTTCGTGAATATTTATTGAGTGTCTCCTAAGAACAGGAATGATGCTAGGATGCAGAAGTGAATCAAGGAGATACAGTCCCTGTACCAGGAAACCTGCTCTTTCAGCTGGAGCGTCATCGGTGACTGGGATACATTATGTGTGATAGTCTCCACTCTATCAACAACCAACTCTCAGCTCTAACAACCTTCCTCTGGGAAATGAAACCTCCTCTCTGATGATACCAGCATCAGTTTTCTCTGACCTTTTTTCACATGTCCCAGCACAGTGCTCTAGGATCTGCATTTATGAGAGGATGCCATCTGCCTGTCCCCCAGCCTTCACCTTGAGCTCAGTGGCAGCCACCACTTAACATCTCATAAACTACCAGCATGTGGGAACATACCTGTGCCAATGACCACACTCCCCTTCAGAGGAACTAGGCTCGTGGTTGGTCCTGGGAGTGAGGGCAGGAGATGACACTTGTTCTATTTTTCCTGGCTGGGCAGAAAAAGCAGAAGTGACCTGTCATGTTTGGAAACACTGCTTTGTGGTCTAGTCTCCTGGGGAGCTTTATTACCTTATTAACAGTCTTTTCTTCAAAGCCTCATACCTGGTTGAAAGCTTATTATCATTATTTTTTAAAGTCAGAATTAAGGAAAATCGGAGCAGATATGGATGGGGAGAAATACTACTGAGGGGCAGGTGGGCCTATACACCAAGTCATGAAACATGTCCGATTTCAGGAACACAGTGATCCATTCTCCACCTGCATCCTGCACAATCACTTGTTGGCTCAAATCTAGGCTATTTAGCACAGAATCCCTGCCTTCTAACTTCATATCCCATTAGTTGCCCTCATAGAGTCTTTGCTTTAGTTAAGCAGAATATCTCACTGTTTACTCAGTGATCCCTATATGTTCTTCCTCTTGCTCTTAGGCTTTCTCTCAGTTTAGAATTCCTTCCCCTTAACCTAGCAGACTATTCCCTTCCATCTCTGCCTGCCTAAAGTCTTCCCATCATTTAAGGTTCAGCTACCATGCTACTCCTCCATGAAGCATTCTGTGATTCATGATGGTTCTCCCTCTCCCATGACTTTCTCCCCAGCTGGAAGTGTTCTTTCCCTATATTGATCTCCTTTAGACTCTGAACTTTGCCTCTCTTCCCACTTTTAAATAAAATATAATTATAGTGGCCATTAAATGGTAATTATATTAGGTTAAACTCCTTGGAAACAGGGTCCTTGTCTGATATCTTTGAGTTTTCTACAGGCTAGATTGAGTATTTCGTACTCAACAAATACTAAATAAATTGAATAAATTATTCTCAGAAAATGCCAGACAGACAGAAACATCTAAGCATAACTGTATAAAATCAAATCACTATATAGGTCTGCCTTAACACAGGCTTTAAAAAAAGACAACTGTCTGGAACTCCAAAAATACTTGAATAAGCAATTTTAATCTTTAAAAAACCAATCTCTCAAAAATATAACAAAAGCAAATAAGCAAACACAAAAACCAAACAAAAAGGATTTACCTTCACAATGTATAGCATAACTTTAAAAAATCATCTTCCTCAGTTTTCTCTTTAAAAATGTCTCAAAGGCCTTTGTCACGCCTACCTGAGCACTCTCACTGTCCCACCCAGCTTTAGCAGGCTCCCCTCTCTGCTACTGCCGACATAAATCCAATTAGTCTCCCTGGGGTTGCCAATTCTTTCCTCTCTTGGCCCCTAGCTGGGCATGCCATGATTTCTCTGGGTGGATGTGAGTTGGACAGTTTTGTCTCCCCCCATTCCCACCGCACACTTTTAGGAGCATTTAAATTCACTATTAAGAAGCACTGAAAGACTGTTTCACTAAGGACTTGTAAGATAGGGAATTGCCATCACTTCCTAATTTAAAAAGAGCACGGGAGAGCCTACTCTGGGGGTAGTGCCCGACAGCCTCTTTCTGAGCTGGGCCTTTGGACAGACAGAACAACTTCAAATCAAGGTGGGTGCAACCACAATCAGGTGAAAGCAGGACCTGCTGCTGGTTGGCAGCCATCAGCTTCCCAGCTACAATGAGAAAGTGAAAAGCCAGATGCTCTGAAGCCATTTGTTATCTGTGGTGGCAGGCCTCCCCTCCCCTTGTGCGAGGTGACAGTAAGCATTTTTCAGCTCGTGCTTTCAGAATGTAACTAGTGTAGTATTTTTTATTCCAGTGCTGCTTGGCTTGCTTCATTTGCTTTTATGACAGTGCTTGGGCACGATTAAATGACAATTTAATGTGTATAATAACTCATTTAAAGTTTTAGTGAGGGCTTCAATGAAGGTGATGGGGTTTGAGCACACATTCGAGCAAACTGTACCGTTTAAACCTAAGCCAGGGGCAACTTAGAACAATTTCTTGTCTTGGCAGAAAACAGCTCCATTTTCTACATTCTCTCCATTCTCCTAAACCCTTTTTCCTTTACATATAATTCTACTTCTTGATTGTACTGGAAAGACCCCTGATGACTCTGGGCTTAAGCCCCACCCCATGTACTTTAATTTCTTCCTGGGATTCCTAAAGTATCTGGAAATTATCTTGAGTCATTGAAATTCCTCTTAGCCTGAGGCCGTATAAACCAAGACGCGGCGGGTTCAGAAGGTTTGGGACGTAGACAAAGGTTCCAGACTATTTTTCTGTTCCTGTCAGAACATGAGGAGAATGTGAACCTGTCATGTCTTTGTGTCCTATGTGTCTTCAGGAGATGATCAGATGATGTTTGGTAATTTATTTTGCCACCATCCAGTGAGCAGCTGGTATGGGAGGGAGGGAAAGTGGGAGATGAGCTCCCCGTCCTCTGCAGGAGACCCCAGGCTGGCCCCAGGTGCCTGGCCGAGGAGCACAGGCGCTGTGGCTCACCCCTGTACTGTCATCCAGGCCGACCTCCGTGGCTGGGGCCCAGGGGCGGAGAGCAGGGGATCCTGGCCCAACGTCTTTGTCAAACTTTAACGTTTCCTGCAGGTGGAAGTGAACTGAATGGTGGTTTTTCTCTAGGACCAGAGTTTTGGGATCTTAAGCTCTTAACAGTCTGCTGAAGACCCTGTGTTGCTTTGAGAAGAAAAGGTTCTCTTTTGTTCGTTTGTTTTACTTTTTCAAACTTTGAAATGGCATTTCACAGAGTACACCATTTGTAAAACAGCTTACACATAACTACTACCAGGTCTCCTTTAGGTCCAGGGCTCGGCTTGCTGGGAACCTGGGGCACGGGCTCCCCAGAGGGAGAAGACCTGCCTGGAGGTTAGACAGGTTGAAGCAAATCTGCAGAAATTTCAGAATATTGCTTTTCAGCCTAGACATTCTTCATCCTGACTCCAGGAACCCCTAGTTATCTATCCCCAGGAAACCTTTTTGGGTTCCTCATCTTCTCTCAGCTGCTTTGGACCTGAGCGGGTCTAAGCTGTGTCAGGCTGGCATGGACAGAAATGACCCAGTTTTTAGAAATGTGGCCCATTATGGTGGCTTTTAAAAAAACATTATTACATAGTTTTAAAAAATTGTGATAAGAACATTTAACATAATATTTACCCTCTTCACAAATTTTTAGGTGTGTCATACAATATTATTATTATTATTATTATTATTACTTTGTTGTTGTTAATCCTTACCCTAGGATATCTTTTCCATTGATTTTTAGAGAGAGTGGAATGGGGCGGGGGGCAGAGAAACATCAGTGTGAGAGAGACACATCGATTGGTTGTATGTACCTGCAAGCCAGGTACATAGCCTTGCCTGGGAATCCAACCTTAGACCCATCCGTGCGCAGGCCGATGCTCTAACCACTGGGAACACCGGCCAGGGCCACACAGTATTATTAATCTAGGCACTATTGTGCATGTCTTCTGTACAAGAACTTACCTTGCATTCATCTTATACACTATAAACTTTATACCTTTTGAACAGCAATTCCCCACTTCCACCTACTACTCCCAATCCTTGGTAACCATGATTCTATGAGCTTGACTATTGTAGGTTTCTCATATAAGTGGAATCATGCAGCACTTGTCCTGTGACTGGTGTATTTTACTTAGAATAATGTCCTCCAGGTTGTCACCTATTGTAGGATTTTATTCTTTTTTTTTAAGACCGAATATTCTCATATATATATGTGTCACCTTTTCTTTATTCATTCATTTGTCAATGGATATTTAGGTTGTTTCCATATCTTGGCTATTGTAAATAATGATGCAGTGAACATGGGAGTACAGATATCTCTTTGAGATACTGATTTCATTTCCTTTGGATATATATATCCAAAAATGGGATTACTGGATATGTGTTAGTTCTATTTTTAATTTTTTGAGCTACTGTTTTCCACAGTGGCTGCATCAGTTTACATTCCCACCAATAGTGTAGAAGGGTTCCCTTTTCTCCATGTCCTCACCAACACTTGTCTTTTCTCCCCAGCTTTATTGATGTATAATTGACAGATAAAATTGTATATATTTAAAGCACAATATGATGATTTGAAACACGTATACTTTGTGAAATGATTGCCATAATCAGGCTAATTAGCACATCTATCACCTCATGTAGTTGCTGTTTGTGTGTGTGTGGTGAGAATGCTTATGGTCTACTCTCTTAGTAAATTTCAAGTACACAGCGCAGTATTATTAACTATAGTCACCACCATGCTGTGCATTAGATCTCAGAGCTAATTCATCTTGTAACTGAAAGCTTGTGTCCTTTGATCAGCATCTCCCAATTGCCCCCAGCTCCAGCCCCTAGTAACCACTATTTCTACTCTCTGTTTCTATGAGTTTGACTTTTTGTTGTACTTTTTGAATCCATATATAAGTGAGATCACACAATATTTGTCTTTCTCTGTCTGGCTAATTTCAATTATTATAATGTTCTCTAGTTTCGTTCATGTTGTTGCATATGGGAGAATTTTCTTCTCATGACTGAACGATATTCTAACATATATATATATATATATATATATATATATATATATATATATATATAAAACATTCATATATGTATATCTATATATAGATACGTATATCACATATTTTTTATCCATTCATGCATTGATGGACATCTTTTTGTGTACCTGTTGGCCATTGGATGTCTTTGGAAAAATATCTACTTGGATTCCTTGCCCATTTTTAAATTAGGTTATTTCTTCTTTGCTATTGAATTGTATAAGTTCCTTATATACTTTGGGTATTAATCCCTTATCAGAATCCCATTCCATAGGTTGCCTTTTCATTTTGTTGATTTTTTCTTTTTGCTGTACAGGGGCTTTTTTATTTGATGTTAATTTTTACTTATTAAAGTTGTGTTTTAATTCTTAGGTTAGTCCTGAGAAAAATAGCTTTTTATTTTTTCCTTTCATAGCTGTATCTTGGCTGTAGACCAATTAATAACTTAAGTTTACTGAGTTTAGCTTTACTAACAGTCTGTGCCTTCCAGCCAGTCAGGAGCTTCCTGCACAAGGTGGAGGGAGCCAGGTTTCAGTGGCTCCTCTCCTCCCTCCCTAGGCACAGCTCACCTTGTCGGCCGTGGTCCAGAGCGTCCCGGGAGGGCTGTGAGTGAGCAAGGACGTGAGGCTGAGTCTCTCCTTATGGAAGCCTTTCAGATGCAGCTGGAAACGGGGGACTTAATTAAATATGGTTTTTTTGTTTTATTTATTTGTTTGTTTTTTTCCTGCATGAAGAGGTAGTTAATTTTCACAATGCACAACAATTGTATTTCTGAATGTCAAGTTTTAAAGTCATTTTGTTTGCGTCTCAATGACCACTTTCAAAATAGGGGCCAGGGTGGTGGCTGGAACATTCTGAGAATAACAGGGCAGCAGAACATCAGTGGGGCTGCCACTTCATAGGGCAGTCAGAGCAGAGCTGAAACCGCAACCCCTCATTTACCCACTGGTAATAATGCAGAGCGAATTACAGGGTGCTTTCCAGGCGGAACATTTGTTTCTGTAGAACAGGAATGTGCTTTGGATTAGCAATCCCATTTCTCCCTGACTGAGGGATAAGGAACTTGAATACCACTTTTGTCCTCACTGGCTATTTGTGTGTGTGTGTGCGTGTGCATGTGCGTGTGTGCATGAGTATGTGTGCATGCATGCGTGCTGTGGGGCAGGAGAGGAACGGGAGAAGGCTATGCAGGAGGAATCTGAAAAACAGGGAGGAACATAACATGTATTGCTAGTCACCTGGGTTTTGTTCCTGTGTCTTTTCCTTGGTGCCGAATCCTAGCTGTAGGTGCTAGGAAAGAGAAATGGGCCCATGGTGGGAGAATGATGAAAAAGGTGGGGGATGGCAAGGGGGCCCTCTGCTCTTTGTCTTCATCACCAGCGCTTAATATTTGACTCTGAAGGTGAAATTTCAATTCTTTACAAAACAACTTCAACTCACCTTTACCTCCTATCTTAGACTTAGCTGAACAGGAAACATTTAATCTAATCAAGATGATGCTCAGCGCTGCTCTCAGTCCTTGCTGAGAGCTCTATTGAGTCATCTGTTATCTCAATAACTTAAGTGGCATTCACAGTACAGCCACAAATCTAAGAGAGGAGGTGAGGGCCAGGCAGAAAAGGGGAAGAGAGTTGGTTTATGTTACCTTGGGGTAGAAGGCCCTGGACTCAGGGATGTTTATGATGAGAAAGGTGGAGACCACTATTTGCCATCAACATAGAGTGGAAAATAGTTCATAGTTCTCAGTAACACTGTAAAGATTGTTTCTGGTCAAGGAGAGCTTGCCAATTGGGGGAATGTGGCCATTAGTGTCACCAGAGGGCTTTGAAGAGAGTATCTCCTTTACTACTTGCCTCTTTAGCAATGTATTGTCTGCTCACTGATGGCACTTCCAAGGCCCAACCTAGCCTTCAAAGCCCAGGGAGTTCTGTCCAGGGAACCTGGTCCAGGTTGCCTTAGACATGAAAGTGATACTAGGGGGTCCAGTTGTTGGCACGTGAGACAAGGATCTCTAATTCGTCTCAGGATGGTATTTCAGGTGACTTACACAGGCTTTATTTTCCTGATAATTCTTTTCCAAGCCTGTGACTTCTCCTAGCTAACCGGAGGTGGACACACCTGGGCATCACATGCTCCGCTTTCCACTTCTGACATCTTCCTTTATTTTTATTTATTTATTTATTTATTTATTTATTTATTTATTTATTTATTTATTTATTTATTTATATAATATATCTTTATTGATTTCAGAGAAAGGAAAGGAGAGAAAGAGAGACAGAAACATCAATGATGAGAGAGTCATTTATCGAGCCCGCAACCCGGGCATGTGCCCTGACCGGGAATCGAACCCCAATCGCCTGGATCCTAGGTCGATGCTCAACTGCTGAGCCACAGCCACCTGGGCTCTTCCTTTATTTTTGATGCTCTCCACCATGGTGAAGGAACAAATAGCAGATGCTCCCTTCTCTGTGATAGGCCCCATCACTACTAATACCTCTGTGAAGATGCAACCATAGTGGCTTATCTGGATCACAGGGAGAGACATGATAAGCTGGGTATGGTAGCTCCCGAGTCCCCGAATCAAACACTCCAGCCCATGTAAGTATTTGATTATGGCTGTTAAAATCTCAACATCTCTTTCCTGTCTTGTGTCCCTAGAAATAGGAGCTGAGGAACTGGCTATTTACACGTTAGTTTGTGGCAATAAGCACGTTCCACAGTGGAAGGATGCCAGGCTTAAATCACACTGTCTATTATGCTTTAGTCTGAGCTAATCAATTCTTCTTCTGGCAAAGTAGGCTTGGTAGTTGTTTTCATTTTCAGGATGAAATGAGGAATTTACAAACGAGTCCCTAAGCTTGACAGCTGCTCCCTAGCTCTCCTCAACGAAGTCCCCGGACTGGGTATAGGCGAGGGGACACTGTGTGAAGGATGGCAGAGAGCTGCTGTCTTCTGTGCTTGAGGACACAGCCACCGTATAGTGCTGCTGGGACGGGTGGGGGGACTAAAATCCAGCTTGTGCCTCAAGATAGTCTTGAGGCATTTTTTTTTTTTTTTTTTTTTAATTTGCAGAAGGACACTATCTGCTTGCAAAACTGCATCATCAGAGGAGTGACTTTTCTCTTTTGCACAAAGATCCCTTTTGCATCTGGCATGCCATGAATCCCACTGCACATTGCACAGCCAGCACAGGGGCTGAAGGAAAATTTCAAGGCAAACCATTTGGTCAAGTTATTCCATTAGCACCAAAGCATCTGACACACCTGGACTATGAGGGTACATCACCGTGTTAGGGGAGGACCTATTGGAAGCTGGACAAATGGAGGTAGAGTGGGGGACTTTCCTTTACTCCCCCGCTTTCCTTTGCACGCACCTTTCGTGGTTGTCTGGTAAAGGGAGGGAAGCTGAGTTACAGAGGGCAGCAGAGTAAATTTCAGGAATTGATACATTGCTACAAAGAGGAATGCAGTGTAAAGCCTCTCCAAAATGTAAAGCAAAGCGTGGAGTTTGTCTTTGGGCTGTCTTCAAGAAATGCACTTAAATCCAATTTCTATGGCTACACAGGACTCATCTGATCAGCAGGCCTTCCGTTCCACAGAGGCTAAAAGTGTTTTGTTTTCTAAAGAGAAAACGTATCTGCGTTTTCCCTCCTTTGCTTTGTAAAATTGAGTTGCAGAGAACTCATGAATAATAGAAAGAACACTAAGGACTGTGAAATTAACACTGGCACGAAACAGAATTTCTAAAAGGGAAAAAGAAACGACTGGAGGGAGGCTCGCTTCAACCTCCCCCTTCCTGCAGTCAGAAAGGTGAATATTTTCAAATCCTTTAGGCCAGATAAATATTTCTTATTTTAGGAAGATCTTCAAGGGTGGAAACTACAGTGGTTTATGGCTCCAGTGAGAACCATAGGTCAAATTTTGACATTTGTCCATGGGAACTGCCATCTTACTCTTTGATAATGAAGATAGCTAACTTTTATTTGAACATGTACTATGTGCCAGGCACTGTGCTTTACACACATTTTCTCACATAATTTTATAAATACCTGGTGATGGAGGTACACTCGTGCCCATTTTACAGATGCAGAAACTGAGGTGTAGAAAGGTTAACACACAACTATTAAGAGATGAGGTTGCCTGCCAGCCAAGCCTGGCTCTTGGGCCTGCCCTGTCAGTCACCACAGCATTCATTCATCTTTATGTGTCCCCTTAACCCTTGGTCTGCAAAGCCTTCCTACAACTTCCTGTGATGGCCCATTGGTCCTACTTTTTCTTTCCACTCACAAGACAACACCCAGCCCTGTGTATTCCTCATGTTCCAGATTCTCCCTAGGTTGCCTTGGGGTCATATGGAATAAGCTGGGAGGAGAGGAAGTATCCTACAAGAGTGTACTTTATTGGATCAAATACTATCATGGGCTGTTTTTAACCCGAGTCACCACAGCATATGGGGAAATGCTTAAAAACTATAAACCACTGCATAAATGCACATAGTTAAGAATCTGAGCTTTGGAATCAGATGGACCTGGGTTTCATTCATTTATTCATTCATTCATTAATTTGTGGATTGTTTATTGAGCACTTACTATGTGCTAAGCATTGTGTTAGATACAAGGTTTGAATTCCAGAATCACTACTTGCATCTATGGACCTTGGGAGATTTTTTTTCAACCACTTTAATGGGAATAAATCTCTGTGCTGTTGTAATATTAGAAGCTGGCACATAGTAAGAGCTCAATAAATGGTATTTTTAAAAAATTTATCTTTATTGTTGAAAGTATTACAGGTGTCCCATTTTTCCCCCCAATTGACCCCCTCCACCTCGCTCCCACCCCCTCCCCAGGCTTCACCCCATGATTGACTGTGTCCATGGGTTATGCATGCATATAACTTCTTCAGTTAATCTCTTCCCACCCTCCACCCCCCTTCCCTCTTCCCTCTGAAATATGATCACCTGCTACATGCGGCATTGTCTCTGGATCTATTTAGTTCATCAGATTCTTTTGTTCCTTAGCTTCTTCTTAAAGAAGACCCTTCAACTTTTCCTGTAGTGCTGGTCTGGTGGTGATGAACTCCTTTAGCTTTTCCTTGTCTGAGAAGCTCTTTATCTGACCTTCAATTCTAAATGATAGCTTTGCTGGGTAGAGTAATCTTGGTTGTAGTTCCATGTTTTTCATCACTTTGAATATTTCTTGCCACTTCTGGCCTGGAAAAGTTTCTGTTGAGAAATCAGCTGACAGTCATATGGGTGCTCCCTTGTAGGTAACTAATTGCTTTTCTCTTGCTGCTTTTAAGATTTTTTCTTTGTCTTTAACCTTTGGCATTTTAATTATGTGTTTGCTGTGGGCCTCTTTGGGTTCCTCTTGTTTAGGAACCTCTGCGCTATTTCTTTCCCCAGGTAGGGGAAGTTTTCTGTACTTATTTTTTCAAATAGGTTTTCAATTTCTTGCTCTCTTTCCTCTACTTCTGGCACCTCAATAATACAAATGTTGGGTCTCTTGAAGTTGTCCCAGAGGCTCCTTATGCTATCTTCATATTTCTGGATTCTTTTTTCTTTTTGCTCTTCTGGTTGGGTGTTTTTTGTTTCTTCATGTTCCAAATCGCTGATTTGATTCTCAGTGTCCTCTACTCTACTGTTGATTCCCTGTAAATTATTCTTCATTTCAGTTCGTGTAGCATCGATTTTCTCAATTATTTTCGTCATACTCTTACTAATATCCTTGAGCATCCTTATAACCATTATTCTGAACTCTGTATCTGTTCACTTGCTTGGATCTATTTCATTTAGTTCCTTTTCTAGAGATTTCTTCTGTTATTTCCTTTGTGACATGTTTCTTTGCCTCCACATTTTGGGTGCTTCCTGGTGTTTGTTTCTATGTATTAGGTAGAGCTGCTATGTCTCCTGGAATTGGTAGAGTGGCTTTGTGTAGTAGGTGTCCTGTAGGGTCCAGTGGCTCAGCCTCCTCAGTCACCTGAGCTGGGCCTTCTAGGTGCTCCCCTGTGTGGGCTGTGTGCACTGTCCTGTTGTAGTTGAGCCTTGGTTGCTGTTGGTGTCACTGGGAGGAACTGACCCCCAGACCAGTCGGCTGTGAGGACCAGCTGCAACTACAGCCAAAGAGCTGCTGTGCTGGAGACACCCCTATGGAGCAGGATTTACTTCAGTGGGGCTTTGGTATTCACCTAGTGTGCCCCTTGAGTGTGTCACTCGTGGATGTGGTAGGGTTGTAATCCAGCGTGGTGGAGTCTGACCACCAAGTGCACTGTCTCTGGGGCCTCCTGGGAGGTGCAAAGTCAGCCTGTGCCAGTGCCTTGCCCAGGGCCACCCAGCATGAGCTACACAGCAAACTGTAGTTGGCTGCTCCTTGTGCTGGGCTTGGAGGTGCCCAGGAGAGGCCAAGCTATGAGCCAATGCAGCTGCCGCTAGTGCCAGGCCTGGGGCCGCTTATCAAGCCGCGTGAGGCCCACTGCTGCTTGTTTGAGAGATTTTAGGAAAGTCCTAAGCATGGGGCTCGAGAGGCCACTTGCACAGAAAAGCCCCTGGAAATGGCCTGGATGAGCTGCAGGTGGGGGGGGCGGGGCCTCCGGGAATCACGGGGCGGGGCCAAAGGTCGAGTCAGGTGCTGGCGAGTCAAACATGGCGCCTGCTGCCGGCTGTGTGCGGGGAGGACTCGCCAAGGAGCCATGGCCTCTGCCAGCCCTTCTGCCTGGGAGGAAGCCGCCCTCCAGCTCTCGCCCGGATCTCAGGCAGGTTAGTTCCTCCCCGAGTGTCCCGGGTCCTTTCAGGCTGCTCCCGGCGCTGGGCTCAGAGGGAGCGTCCGAGTGAGTCCGTGCCGGGCCCTTGAGAGGAGCTGCTGGGGCTCCCGCGGCCTCCGCAACCCTCAGGGACAGTCCCCGCTGGTTTCACAGCCCGGAGTTGTGGGGATGTTTCTCCCCGGCCCTGGGGCCCTGGGCTGGGGGCCTGCTGTGAGGCTGCAACCCCTCGCTTCTCCGGGAAACCCCCACCACTGAGATTCCCTCCCGGGTTTCAACCATGGCACCGGCTGTGGGCCTGCGGCAGCATCTCCGGGATTCAGCCCCGACCCACCCGCGTCTCCGCCCCTCCTCCCGGTCTCGGTGCTCCTTCAGCTCCCTGGTTGTGGGGCTTCTGTTCAGCTGGATCTCAGGAGGCTCTGAGTGATGGTGGTTCTGGATTTTAGTTGTAATTTTGATGTGGTTGCGGGAGGCGGCGGGTGCAGCGGTTACCTACGCCACCATCTTGTTTCCTCTCAATAAGTGGTATTATTAATAAAAGGATATAAAAGTGCTGTTGTTGAGCCAATGCCCACTTATATTACTTTCCCTTAGGGCCGTGTTTGCCAAGGTTTTTAGCTAGCGAGTGTGTATCACCAGGGCCTGGGAAGTTAATGTGCTTTTGTAAAGGCCTTTTAGTGAGAAAACGGCTTAGCCCAAAGGAATACCTAATTCTGGGCGCAATGGCAGACTCAGATGGAGGTCGTTTCTGCAAGGGACGTGCACATCAAACCAAGTACCTGCCTGCTTTTGCTTTAGTAACTGCCTTCACCTGACGGATAAGCAGCTTTCCTCGTGCATGACCAAAGAAAGAGGTAGTTGCTTAGAAAATATGGATAAGTTTATTTTAAGTAATGAAAGAATTTCCATTTGTCCTTCTAGGTATTAGTAACTCACCTCTGTTTAATGCATAGCTCACTGATGTTAGCACTTTCGGTTTTTCGGATGCCCTCAGTAACACTACTTGGCTAATCTAATGTGATTCAGCTAATAGGTTTCCTATCAGCATTCACGGGCCATCTCATCCACCCACCCTTCTGCCTAAGAGAAGTGTGTGTAGGCAGTAGGCCTGAGTTATCCCTTATTCCCAAAGTAGTTAATTCCGTTTGAAGATCAATGTGTAGAATTTGGGTTTCCATGTGTGTTCTCTGAAACAGAAGGGAAGCCCATTTTTCTCTTCCCAAGTTCACAAAAGAGTAAAGAATGAGCCTTGAAACAATCTTGTTTTGAGAGTAAGGCTTTAAAAAAAATTTACAAAACCTCAGGGTTAGAAATAGTAAGTAATTGGAGATGATTTAAGTTATTAGAAAATAAGGGTGTTCCTTTACCCCCACTCAATAGCCCCCAGTGGCTTCCACCTCACTCTGAGTTCCAGCCAGACAGAGCCAGACTGTGGCTGCCGAGCTCAGTCCTGTCTGGCTCCTGGTTCTCTCTGACTCCATCTCCTGCCAGCCTCTCCTCACCCACTTTGGTCAAGGCACATCAGCTTTTCTGCTGCTGCTGGTCTCAAGATACTTCTGGCACCGGTTGACCTTAGGCCTCTGCTTGCATTTCAGTTTATCAGTGATGCTGTTTCTACTGTCCTGCTACTCTCGCTGACTTTTTTTTGGATCCCTTAACTCCTTCCCCTGCTTTATTTTCCTTCTTAGCACTTATGTCCATCTCCCATACTACTTACTTTCTTGTTTATTGCGTCTACCTCCCCACCCCCGCCCGTACAATGTAAGCTCCTTGAGAACAATACTTTTTCTCTGTCTTGCTCACTGCTGAATCCCCAGGGCCTGGGAAGGTGCCTGGTGTGTAGTAGGCACTCAATACATGCACATTGAATTCAGGAGTGATTATGGATGGATTTTTTTCGTTTTTAGTTTGTTAAATTCCATTCTGGGTGTTTAGATAGAACAACAACAATATTTTACTGTTGTATAGGAATTTAGACATTCTTGGACACTTTTCAATCTAGGCCACTAGAAAGGTAGTATTCAAAATACCCAGAGAGTAGAAAAAGTCTATCTGGGATTCCAAGTAACTGAAAATGTGAAGGTTGCTATAAAATGAACTGAAAGTAGAAATCTTTATGCTAAAAGAAATCTGCATATAAATAGAAGCACAGTAAAGACCCAGATCAAAGGACTAAAGTGGGCTCTGGTTTGCATTCTGACTGGTAGCATTTTTCTAACATCTGGGACTCTAATTTTTTTTCTAGGGGGAGATGTCTTTTCACCCTTCCTTTACTTTATTATATCTTATTGTTTCAGTCATTTGCTTTGAGATTGTTAAGCTGTGGCATGTTATTTGTAATGAGCTAAGGAAGGCACATTGGCTCCTTTGAAACTTTCATTATTAAAACTAATGCAGTGAAGTTGAGCCCCCTCCTGGGACTTCCCTATAGTCATTGCTCGCTATCAGTAAATATTCATAAATCTGCTATCATGGAAATGAAATAGAATGCCTCAGAATTACTTTGGGGGCACAAGGATGGCCCTGAAGAGTGAAATGGGAGGGTACATTTCATTTTCAGATAGGGATGAAGAAAGTATTCTTTCTGTGAGTGATTGACGTGTTCTGCCCTGGAGAAAGATTCCAAGAACCCGAGCAGACCATGTTCAAGGCAACACTCATACAGTGTGGGCGGCAGGTTCTATCCACCTGAGTGGGGTACCTCTGAGGGGGTTGGTGGCAACTTAGCAGTAGTGCTCATCAGTAAAAAGGGGCTGTTGGCATCTGCTGCATTTTGGAATACACTTTAAAACTACTCAGTGCCTTCTAATGCCCATTAGAGAATTTTCTTTAGGCCAATACACAGTTACCAAATACCTCTGGTGAGAGAGGTACAGGTGTAAAAAACCCCAAGAAGGCCCAACCCCCTCTATAAAGGGTTGATAAACTAAGCAACTTCTGATGGCATCTTTAACTGTAGCATTGAATCCTCTCCCCTCCCCCTTTTATTATTGTCCTGTGGGCAAATCTAGGTTCTGGGGTCAAGGGCAGAATGGTCAGTGATTCTGGTGAATTGATGAAGGTGGTATATTTAATCAGAAGCTATTTCCAGAGAGAGATGTCTGTTCTTTGAAATCACTTATAGGAGAACTATAATCTAGAAAATTAAAAGCATCAGCAACATTTGCAGTTGTGGAACATCAAGGTCAGGAGGAAAAAAAAAAAGCCCAAGAGGGCACTCTTGTCACTGATTTCAAAGAGCTAATTCTTAGGGTGATTAGCTGCCTCAATTTACAACGCTATATACTCTTGAACACCAAATGCTCATTATCAAAAATTAAAGAAGCGTGGTGCTGAGATTTGAATTATATTTTAGATAATAGATTTTGGAACATGCTTCATATTAAGATTGACCTGACCTTAGAACTAATAAGGGTTTCTAGTGGGCATGGAATCGCATTATAACACCTTGTATTCAAGAGTATGAGAAAAGCAAGGAAAGACTCCTATGTTTTTATTTTTCTATCATGGTGCCCAGAAGTAGACAAAATTGTTAGGTAGGTAAAGCCTGGCTTTGGAATCTATAGCCTCTACTCTCCTTGGGTTCTCTGTGTCTTTAAGATCTTAACCACTTGCTCTATCTCAATCTTTCCTTAGGAAGGAACAGAAGCAGCCTGTTTTAAAAGATGGACAATAGCTTAGTGGGCTTACAGGAAGCCAGAGAAAAATGTTCTAATGGCAGATTTTCAGGCCTCTGCTGTCCGTATGGGTGGTCTGGGCGGTGGATGGTTCCATCATAGTCTGTATGGTAAGGCTTGCTCGTTGCCGTGACTCTAGCTAACCCTAACCCTCTAGCTCTCCCTAACCCTGCTCTTTACTTATTCCAAGCCAACCTACAGTAAGTGCTAGGAAAAAAAGCTTCACTGAACGTGTTTTTTCCCACAACAATTCTCAAATGAAGAGTGGCTTCCCATTGTATACTGTCACCATCATGGACACATCTGTCTGGCTTCCATAGTCCCTCACGGACCCTTGGATTCTCCTCCCTCTGTCAATGACATTCTAGTTCTTCCTTTTGAAATCCCAACAAACACTTTTCTCATGTTCCCCTGGACTTTCTTTTTCATCCAAACAAATTATTGTCATGCCTCGGACTTGCTTATCATGACTCCTGTGCTTCAGCCCTTGACAGTTCACCTCCAAAATGCCTTTGTCCCCTGTTCCACCAGGCCACATACCTTTACTCAAAAAAATTTGTCTAGAAGTCCACTTCCCAGCCTAGCATGTTCTGATCACATCTCTGGAGAAAGAGATTCATCAGTCATTCTTAATAATTACTTAAAGGTATTTCTGGGCTGAAAAAAATTAGTTTAAATTTAAGCCCTTCCTTTATGGTTTAAATCCATGTGTTTTCTTTTTTCTCATTTTGTTTTCTTAGAATATGAAAAAATCTTGTCACCCTCTTATTTAAGAGTTCATCATAAATTTGAAGGTTGTTATAAAATTGCCTTTTAGCCCATTCTTTCAGCTAAATACTCTTTTTTTCCCACTCCTCTCTTACTGGACATATTTTATAAATTTTTGATTATTACCTGCGACTTTCCCTTTATATCAAATTCAGACAGAAATATTATATTTCATTGATTCTAAAAGGCACCTTTTATCTCACATTTTAACATATCAAATTTCAACATATAACAGGATTCATCTTATAATGATGACATTTAACAATTATTAATGGCAGCAGTTTTTTTTCTTTCTTGGTGATAATTAAAATGAAGCTATATTTCGAATGATTAAAAAAGGCAAGGGGATTAGTATAGATTAAAGCAGATTGAAGAGAAATGACAACCAAATGAAATGTGTGATTTTTTTATGAGATCTTGGATTGAAAAAATCAAGATCAATTAAAGTTTAATTAATTAGAAATTGGCTTTATTGAGGTATAATTAAAAACTAAAATTGTAATATATTTAAAGTGCAAAATGTGATGATTTGATGTATGTATACATGTGAAAGGATTCCCACTGTTGAGTTAATTAATATATTCATTTCACATATTTACTTTTTTTTTTTTGGTGAGAACACTTATGTTTTACTCTCTTAGCAAATTTCAGTTATTCAATACAGTATTTTCAACCATAGTCCCCATGTTATGCATTTGATCCTCAGACCTTATTTATCTTATAACCGAAAGTTTATACCCTTTTATCAGCTTCTCTCTTATTACAGCCTCCTCCCCTGTCGTTGGCAACTACTATTCTACTCTCTATCCACTGTTTCTGTGTGTTCAACTTTTATTTTTAAGATTCCACGTGTAAGTGACACTGTGCAGTATTTATCTTTCTCTTTTTGGCTTCCTTCACTTAGCATAACGCCCTCTGGTTTCATCCATGTTGTCACAAATGGCAGGATTCTTCTTTTTAAAAACTGAATAATCCATTGTGTGGGTCTATTGGGATTTATCATATTTGGTTCTTTTTAGACTTCCTGGATCTTGATGTCTGTTTCTTTCCCCAGGTTAGGAAACATTTCAGCCATTATTTCTTTGAATAAGCTTTACTTTCTCATTGTTTTCTACTTTGGGGATCTCTATAATGCATATATTGGTCTGTTTTATGGTGTCCCACAATTCCCTTAAGCTATCTTTAGTCTTTTTCATTCTTTTTTGTTTGTGCTTCTCTGTTTGGATGACTTCCTCTGCTCTGTCTTCAAGTATATTCATGCTTTCTTCTGATTCATTTAGTCTGCTATTGAACCCCTCTATTGAAATTTTTCAGTTCAGTAATGGTATTCTTCAGTTCTATGATTTCTGTTTGGTACTTTTTAGTATTTTCCATCTCCTTGGTGAAATTTTCACTTCATTTTTGTATTGTTCTCCTGATCTTGGTGAGCATTTTTGTGATTGTTATTTTCAATTCTCTACTAGATAAATCACTTATTTCATTAAAATCTGTTTCTGGAAATAATTGTTTTAAATTTTGGAACATATTCCCTTATTTCTTAATTTCCCCCGATCCATTGTTGGTTTCTATGCACTAGGTAAAACAGCTATCTCTTCCAGTCTTGCCAAACTTGTCTCATGTAGGATATGAACCTCATCAAACCGCCTTGCTCAAGCTCCTGGTTGCCTCTCAAATCTCTGTGATCATGCAAGCCGAAATCTTTGTTCTAAGTGACTCCCAGGAGTTGAGGATTATACCAAGAGCTATCAGTGTCCCAAAGGGGAGAATGTTAATTAGCATCTAGATGTAGGCTGATGAGAAGCTGGACTTTCTGGCAGCATCTAGAAGAGTATGTGGTTAAGTTCCTCCCAGGGAGAAACTGAGAGATGGGTATTTTTGCCTCCTCTTTCTGCCTGGGTGTGTAGTGTGGGGTGGTCCTCCTGCATCCTTTTAAAAACTGCTTCTTTGTTTGCTATAGGCATATGGGACTTGTGAATACAAGCCCAATTGTCTTTCAGATCTATATATTTGGATGGGCTCTTTAAACTCCTAGGTGGGGTGCTCGTTGTATGGTCCAAACCCTTTACTCCTCAGAGAGAACTTGTGTGTTCCCTCCAGATTGTGTGATGTTGTGCTGAGGGTGGGTTTAATGGTGAGAGATGTGTCAGTCTTTCCTGTTTTGATGTAGGCGCTTTCCTGTTCACCCAATATGTAGGAGTCACTCATCTAATTTCTGGATTTCTTTCCAAGGAAATTGCTCTTTGTGTAGTTAAACAATGAATGTGTCTGTGAGAGGAGGAAAATTCAAGAGTCTCTTATGTTACCATTTTGGTTCAGAGTTAAAGTGTTTAATTTTTTGATAACTGGAGGAATATGAATAAGAGCTACATATTAGATAAAATTATAGTATAATGTTAAATTTGTTGAGTGTGACAGTGTTATTGTGGTTATACATGAGTTTCTCCTTGTCCTTTTAAGATGCCTGCTAGAGTGTTTAGGAGTGAGGTCATCTTGCAACTTACTTTCAGATTAGGACAAAAAGTTTATTGGTGTGTTTATAAGTATGATAGAAATATATATATCATATATACATGTAGCAGTTGTGGCAAAATGTTAACAACTGAATTTACCTAACATGAATTTAGGTAAAGAGAATGAGAGTTTTTTGTATTATACTTTCAATGTATTTATGTTTAAAATTTTCAAAATAAAATGGAGAAGTAAATGAAAAAAATGATGGATTCTTAAATTTGATGATATTTGGTGAAGTATGTTAAAACAGGAGATTGTAAAGTGTGCTGTTGACTTGTTTTTATTCAATTCGTGTACTGGATTCTTGACCAAGATAGTCATATAAGGTCTATCAATCAGAAATTGTATCTGGAACAATTTATGTGTATCAAGCATTTAAGTACTACACGTTTTATAGTCATATTGGAGTAATAATAATATCAACATCATAGGTTTAGTGTGAAAATTAAAGGAAAAAAAAGTGTTTTGGAGAGAGTTTGGAACATAGTAAGCCCTTATTAGATATTAGTTATCTACATCATCATCATTACTAGTATTATAATTCTAGTCATCATCTTAGGACTTCGTTTGAAAGGATGTAAACCAGCTTTTATAAACTTCAATAAAAAAAAGGGATTTATTATAACAATACATGAGCCTGGCTGGCATGGCTAAGTGGTTGAGCATCAACCTATGATCCAGGAGATCACAGTTCGATTCCCATTCAGGGCACATGCTTGGGTTGCAGGCATGATCCCCAGTGGGGGGCATGCAGGAGGCAGCCAATCCATGACTCTCATCATTGATGTTTCTATATCTCTCTCCCTCTCCCTTCCTCTCTCTGAAATGAATAAAAAAATATATTTAAAAAAAAAAGAATACATGAGAACTCAGGAAACTCAAGACCAGGAATTGCAGTCAGCTCTCAGGAGGGAGGGAACCCAAGGAACTGGAGAGTCAGCAGGATTCAAGGCAACCACCCTCCTGTGTTTCACTTTTTCTGTCTCTCTGTAGCCACAGGGTCTTCCTTTCATACATTTGCTTTATTACCTTCTCACTATAGACTAATTTTTTTTGGTGCCACATGCATAGATTAGAGCATAGAGATGGCACAATTCTGAATCTTTATCTTCTAATTTCACAAGACCAGTTAAAGTTGTCTAGTATTTTTAGACAGTCACTTAGGGACCCATATTTCAAATTCTTGAAAGAAAATCTGATTGACCCAGCTTGGGTCAGGTTTGTATTCCTGGTGCAATCTGTTGCCAAAGTGGGACTGTCACAAGTCTGCAATGGCCCTATGTGTCATTTTTCTACACACCAGCTAATTCTCTGATACCAACTGGGTGTCCAACAGTTCAATGCAATTCTGACACTAACTCCCAGAGTTAGTATAAACCCCACAGGTTAAGGGCTAGTCTCATAAGACTGCTCCAACTTTAGACACCATCTGATAATTAGTTTTCCCATCTATCTACACTTCTTCCTGGCCAACTACCATTTTGGGGGTTCCTATGATCCCTGTCAGTTTTGATAATTCACTAGGATGACTCACAGAACTCAGGAAAGTGCTGTTCTTACTATTACATGCTATTATAAAGAATACAAATGAATATCCAGATGAAGAGGCACTGTTCCAGTGCAGTTGGGCTGTGTTACCCTCCTGGCACATGGATATGTTCACCAACTCCCCAAATTCCATTGGTTAGGGATTTTTAATCCAGATTTCCTTATTGTATGATTGATTAAACCAATGGCTATTAGTGATTGAATTCAGTCTCCATCCTGACTCCTCTCTCCCAGAGGCTGAGGGTTAGAGCTGAATGTTCTAATTATCTGGTTGGCTTTTCTCATGACCAGCTCCCACCTTGAAGCCATCTAGGGGCTTCTCTACCAAGTATCATCTCATTAGCATACAAAAGACACCCATCACTTAGGAAATTCCAAGTGTTTTATAAGCTCTCTACCAGGAACTGTGGACAAAACCCAAATATATTTTTATTATACCACAGGCCCATAGTATGGGTAGACTCGAGATGTTCTCAAAGAGGAGGTGTGATATGGCCTGAACAAGCATTCCCAGTAGTGATTCCAACATGACTTTGGGACGGCAGCAGAAGAGAGTGAAGAAACTTACTCTCTGGAAGGATGACTCTGTCTTTAAACACATCTCCTACATCTGCTGTGTGTATTGCTAAGGGAGTGCTTCCCTCAAACTGCTCTATAAGACGCTTCTCCTTGCCTTATCCCATCTTAATCAGCTCAGAGTACCCACAAGATGTTACAGACTGTGTGGCTTAAACAACAGGTATTTATTTCTCATAGTCCTGAAGGCTGGGAAATCCAAAATCAAGGTGAAAGCAAGGTTGGTTTCATTCTGAGGCCTCTTCGCGTGGCTTGCAGTCAGCTGCCATTTAGCCATCTGCACACATGATCTCTTTGTGCCTTTGTGGAGGCAGAGAGAGTGGGAGAGAGAGAGAGAGAAAGGAAGGCTCACTAATCCTATGGGATCAGGGCCCCACCCTTAGGATCTCATTTAGTCTTAATTACCTCCTTAGAGGCCTTGTCTCTGAATACAGCTACATTAGGCATTAGGGCTTCAACATATGAATTATTTTGAAGGAGCACCATTCAGTTCATAGCATTTCCTGTTCTCACTACTACCCAAGAGCCCTTCCCCAAGAGCCCAGCACCCTGTTCCTGGAGAATTTGCTTTATAAAAAAGAATTTGCTTTACCAAAGACCACCAGCCCAAATGAATTACTAATAGTGACATTTTAGCTATCAGTAGGAAAGACGGTAGGATGAGGCTGGAAACAGAGAATTGGGAAGGGAAATAAGAAGATTTATTAAGTTTAATATCGTGTTTCTGGGCAACTTTGTATTTTAACTATAATGAAGGCTAAGTTTTTCTCTTTCCAACCAACTTTATAATTAATTCCTGGAACCTGGAATCAGCATTCATTAAAATTCATTTTAAATTACTGACTTCCTCCTTTTGACTAGCTCTTGGCCACTTTTTGGAACTGTTTTTCTTTTCCCTTGAAGAATTCTCTCATTAGAAAAGTTTCTGAGCTCAGCCTTTTGGGACATATCACAGATAGGAAAGTCTCGCTCTTTGTGTTTGGATATTTTTGTATTGGCCCCATTTCTTCTCTGGTTTCTTACTCCATGGGGCTGATTCAAGCTCAGAGCTCCCACTGACTTCAAAGGGCTCTCAGGTAAAGTAAGAAATAGTCTCACAGAAATTTCCCAAAGATATTTTGAATATATAAAAATGCATTGGTATATTTAAAAAAAATATGCATATTAGTTCAGGAAAATGAGTGGATGTTATGGGTACCAGTCAGACATAGTCAAGAAATTCTCTTCAATAGTAGAAAAAAGCTCTTATGAATTCATAATACTTGGCAAATACATTTATCCTTCTGGGGAGAAATTTTTAGGTTCTTTTGTGGTTTCAGATAAGGTAGAATTCCTTATTTTAAAATTTTTATTATTTTCCCCCCATCACCATTTACTCTCCTTATACCCTTCTCTACCTCCACCTACCCCACTAGCCTCCACAATCACCACTGTTCATTGCAGCATTATTTACAGTAAAGATTTGGAAGCATCCCAAGTGTCCATCAGTAGATGAGTGAATAAAACAGCTATGGTATTTTTTTTTTTTTTTAAATATATCTTTATTGATTTCAGAGAGAGGAAAGGAGAGGGAGAGAGAGAGATAGAAACATCAATGATGAGAGAGTCATTGATCCGCTTGCAGCCCGCAACCCAGGCATGTGCCCTGACCGGGAATCGAACCCTGATCGCCTGGATCTTAGGTCGACACTTAACCACTGAGCCACGCCCGGCCGGGCCAGCTATGGTATCTTTAAACAATGGAATAATACTTGGCCATAAAAATGAAAAATTTCCCCTTTGTGACAGCATGGATGGACCTGAAGAACACTATGCCAAGTGAAATAAAGGTAGAATTCTTTGAATCAAATCTGTACTTTACACGTATCAAATAATAGCACCCTATATTCATAAAATGAATATAAAAATTATAAACTATTTTGAGGATGATATATAGTACATACAATTCAAAGTAGATATTTTCTGAATTTCTATAAACTTTACATATTTCTCAGAAATAGTTGCTTTAAATTTCGAGTAGGATCTAGACAGGGACTAGTTGTGCCTGTAATGTTTCACAGGCTGGAGAATATCACACATCTGTATTCGTCTCACTCAGATACCTTCAGAGAAAAGGAAACATTGTAAAGATGTAAGGGTACAAGCAGACAGGAACCAAAAATAGAGTCAGCAAGGCTCTGGGGATTGACTCTTTCAGACTCATTTTATTGGCCAGAGAAACCTTTCTGGTGCTTTACCCCCTTCTGTTTTCTCCCCTGGACTTTCCCTCCCAACTGGTTAGTTTGAACACCATGCCTGATGTGCCCAGTTCAATACTCTTTTTTCCTGTTTCCCAGCATTTTCATCTCTTACACTGGAGCAGCAACTCTGGCAGAGCGGTGCAGAGATGATGGGTGTCCTGAATGTTCCTCTCAATGCAGAGGCAAACACAATAAATGAAACTGAAAGTAGAAATGAAAAAAGCCCAGGATTCCAGCCTATGGAAAGAATGCTGTGAGCATGATAAAGAAATATTACAGAAGCCAAAGAAAGAAAGAAAGAAATGGGGTTCTCTGATTAGGAAGTGGAAAGATGTCTTTCTTTGGTCAAAGAGATCTGTCATTTCTGTCATGCTCCACGTTTGGCACTCTTTTCATTGTTCATATGTTCATTCATACAGAATAACCACGGCCACCACCACCCCACCGTGAGGGGAAAGGACCAAGGTGGTTTCATGATAAACTAATCATCAATGCCTGTCATTTTCCTGGACCCCTGACTAGAGGTTCATCGACAAAGGAAACATTTAACTGAGCTCCTGAATTAGCATGGAGATAGTAGCTTTTCCACTGCTGATCTGTAGCTTTATTGGCGTGTTAAGAAACAATATTTCATTGGGAAGATATGGCATCTCTTACAGGAAAGAATAAATAACCTCTTCCCTAAGTTTAATGGAAAGCATGATATTCATGCTTTGTGTTGATCTTTTCACTAACTCTCCTTCTTATCAGGTATAATATATTCCTGTTGGCAGCTTGATTTAATTGGACTTGTGGTAACTTACTGAATTGAGCACTTTAATTAGGTAATTATTTTGTTATAAGAACTGCTTTTCAGCTTGCTAGAGAGAGGTAATTTTCTATTTTTCTCAAACTCAAAATGGAACCTGGATTCTTTTCTTTTATAACAAAGTGGAATAAAAATGATCAGATATAGAATTAGGGTGAGATTGAGCTGTAGAATGAAGAAAAATTTCCTTGACTTATGAATTGATAACAGACAGCCTGCTTTTGAGAAATGAAGACAGAATTAGAGTTAGTACTGCCACTGGGTAGTTATCATTTTTGAGCAGAGTGATTATTTTTCCCCTGCCTCAGCTTCCCTCCAGAAGTAGAGACTTTTTGTAGACCCCATGCAACGAAATAATTGGGGGGGGGGGAATAGAACATAAAGAAATATTCCTGTCTCTTGATTCTGAACAATGTCGGTGGATCGAGGAAATTTTTTTCTCCAAGCAATTTAATTAATTATTGCCCTCTTTAAAATTTTGTGTGTGACAGTTAGTCATTTGTTAACTTCAGAAAGAGACTCTGTCTTGAAGAAAAGTCTCAGGCTCTGAAAATATTGCCTGAAACTGAGCATCTAGGATAAAAGCTATCCTCTAATTCCCACATACTTGTGAGATTCAACCTTACTATCTTTTGTTGGTTGGCAGGAAGGATTGTAAATAATCTAAGGATACTTCAGATCAGACAAACAAATAATTAGAGTTGACACTGGAAAAGCCAACAAGACCCTAATTAATTGATTTGCTAATAGCTATTCTCCATTTACAGACATTAGCCCAAATTGGGTTTTAAGCTGTGACAAGGGCCACTAGATAAACATTTTCTTTCACTAAATTCCTGATTACCTGCCAACTTCCCAGTCTCACCATCAGCTAGTCTTTGGAGGTTTTTGTTTGCTAAAGGATTGAGGCTAATTCCAAATAGCTACCATCTGAAACATAATATTCATGTATAAGCTCTTTGTGGAATGGCCAGCCAACATAGTAATTACATTTTGCTTTATGATTTCTTTAGCTTTACCTTTTCTTCAAGAAAAGTAGAGCACAGGAAACAGTTCTCATTTAAACAAATGCTGTTGCAAGTGAAGCCTTCCCTCGTGGATGATAAGAATAAGAACATTTCTGTTCCAGAAACCCAGGGGCCAGAGGAGGGCTATGTTCCAGTCACCACTGTGCAACAAACCTTCCCAAAACCGGAGGCACAAAATAACAAGCATTTGATTATCTGTAACAACTTGATGGGTAGAATGGGCTCAGCCGGAGCCATTCTTCTGTCTCTCATGGTGTTATCAGGACGGCCCGCATCTGGGACTCGGCTGGGCTGGAACATCCAAGTTGGTGCACATACATGGCCGGCAGTAGGGTGCTGCCCATCTGCTGGGGGCTCAGCAGTTGACAGGAGCACCTTAGTTTTCTCTACACGGGCTTCTTAAAGCGTGGTGCGTGGGCTGCAAGAAGAGGAGAGAGAGGAAGGCGCCCATCTCTCAAGGCCCAGCCTTGGGAGTTGCACAGCGATTCTGCCACACTGTATCGGAGTGTCACACGGCCAGTGCAGATGCACTGTGGTGGTGATGTACTAAGAGGCATGGTGGGACCATCTGCAGAGACTACTGCCACAAACATCTGGAGTAGAAACAAAGGTGACATTTCATTGAAGTGTTCTTGTAAAGCTCTATCTTGCCCCCTTTCTGTGGCCATCTTTGTTGGTTATTACTGAGGATGACTTCAGCTGGACTCCAGAGTGGGTATAAGGGCCCTCTCTTTAAGAGGAATGGATTTGAGGTAAAAGCTGTCCCAAGATGAGGCAATATTACACTCAGTTGCTTTTCTTATATACTAAACAGAGCCAAAAGGTGACAACCTGCACTGTCTTTGTCTAAAAAGCCGTTTCTCCTTTTTTCTAGCTACTGTGTTTGTGACGGTTGAGTACAAGCTTTGGAGTTAAGTTTCTTGGGTTTGAATTTTCAGCTCCTTCAGTTACTACTAGACGTGTGAATCTGAGCAAGAGATTGGTTCTTGCAAGCCACAGTTTTCTTATCCTTATAATGGGGTATTTATTCTGCTGCATAGATCATAAGAACTGAGATAATGCATATAAATTGCTTATCACAGTGCCTGGAACGTAGTGAGTGCTCGGCAAGTTGTAGCTGCTGTTCTTATGTAATGAAGGGTCGATGAGAGAACCTAAGCACCGAGGAGTTGAGCATAAAGTCATAGGGTGCTGAGCAGTTATAATAAGACAGGAGGAGATCTCCTAAGGCAAACATCTCTGAGTTAAGAGCGGATGTCACTGCACCAATGAATCTCCTATTTCTTATATTTATGGCACATTCATGGCCTCTGCTGCGGAGGCATGTGACGAGGGCTGTTTCGGTGTTGCGAGGAGGCTGGAACTGGGTGGAGACTGGGCAGCAGTGAATGGAAGCAGACCAGGAACACAGATGTCTGGGTTCTCGTTGTCTCCACCTGGACGTTCTGATATCAGAACCTCTTGAATGGTGTGAGCCTGTGGCTTTGGTACTTTTTATTATACCATAGCTCCTACAAAGGAAAGATTTTGTATTACCTATGAGATAATTATCAACAACAAATGGTAGTGACTTGCATGAGTTACGCCACCTGGAAGAACAAACTTTCATATCACATTTTCTCCCATTTCTCACACTCATGTGTCACATACTATGCTGTGACCCAGTGGTTGGAAAAGGGCTTCTTACCAAGGGTTTTCTGCCATAGGGTATGGGATCTCCTTTTCTCTGGCCTCATTGGTTCTGTGGGCAGGGACTTAGAGTAACCCATCTGGCCTCTTTTCCACCCATTCTTTCTTGTGAGTTTCCTGGGTAACATCCACTGGTCCATGGTTCTCAAGGCCCCAAACTCTGTGGATATGTTCTACTTTCTGCACTGCCATACATAAATGAGGAAACCCTCGCTGAGGTGTATGTGTCTTACAGAGCCAGCCCTTCCTTCCGATGTGCTTTTCCAAAGTCCAGTATGGAGGGAGGGGCAGGAAAGGGTCATAAATTATTTAGGTTATAGATTGACAGGCCCATCTTTCAGTGGCTAACATAACGATCAGTGCATCACCTTTATGTATTCATTGGCCCTTAAACAGGAGAAAGAAGAAATGGGTATTATTTATTGGCTCCCTAAAACCCCAAATAGTGACATTTTCCAACCCACACTTAGCTGGGATTGCTTGAATGATTGAAACAAACTCATATCCACTTTTTCTTGAAATAAATATATATTTCTCTAGTGTCTATATATGAACAGTTAAAAAACCCCACAAAATCCTTTTCTTTTTAAAAGCAAACATTTATAGAACTCTTAAAAAGAATTCTCCCTTGCATAGTCTCAGTATGTCGGTTAGTGAGACAGGTGTGTTTCTCTTTACTTATTCAACAAATATTTATTTAGCACCTCCTACATGCCAAGCACTGTCTTAGGTGTTGGAGTTGTCACTGGAAGGAAAAAACAGATGGGCCCCTACTCTTCTTGTTTGTCTTATATTATACTGGGGGGGATAGGCATGAATCTAAAAACTGAATCATACAAATTGTTGTGTGCAGCTGGGAAAAAGAAGACTCTCTTATCCTTTGAGACAGCTTGGAGAGACCTAGAGAGTATTATGCTAAGCAAAATAAGCCACTCATATGTGGAATCTAATGAATAAAATAAACTGACGAATAAAATAGATCCAGAGACATGGAAGCATGGAACAGTCTGAGGGATCTCAGGGGGAAGTGGTGGGGGAGGTGGGAAAAGATTAACCAAAGAGCTTATATGCCTATATGCATAACCCATGGACATAGACGATAGTGCTGTGAAGGCCTAGGGAGAGGGCTGGAGTGGGGTGGAGGGGGCCAATGGGGGAAAAAAAGGGGACATCTGTAATGCTTTCAACTATAAAGATAAATTAAAAAAAAAAAAAAAAAAAAAAGCTGAGACCAGTGGTATGAAGTAATAGTCCATGATTCTATAAAAGTGTTTGAAAGATACCCTGACTTGAGCTGTGTGTGGGATTGGAGATCTGCTAAGTTGTCTCTGGAGAAATAATGCTTGAACTAAGGCAGGCACAAATAATAAATAAGTAAGTAAGTAAATAAATAAATAAATAAATGAGATAAAGTTAACTGGGGCTCTATACCCACAGAGAAACAATTAACTGGCCCTCTGGCTTGATGTTTAGTTGTCCGTGGTGTTCTATCCAGCCTTTCTGAACATTTAGCTATGGCAATGATTTTCTATCATACTTCCCAATTACCCTCACCAGCTTTCCCAAACCTAAAATGAGAACACATGACCTGTCAAAGGATTTTTTCCCCTAAGTTGTCAATTTATTCTTATTTTGTTCACTCATTCACTCACTCTTCCCGTCCATCCATCCATCCATCCATCCACCCATCCACCCATCCACCCATCCACCCATCCACCCACCCACATTTATCATGTGCTTGTCTGTGTCTAGTACCATGCTAGGAAATGGGATGTAGAAAGGCATAAAAACAAAATCATGGTTAATTGACATTAATTATATCTTTCACCGGGCTCCTATGCTGTGTTTCTCTCTCAGCCCTTTCAAGTGTTGTATTTATTAACTTTCATGTTTGTCTCCATCATATGAGACTCAGCTCTGCAGTCAGGCATCATGTCTCATTTATTTTTGGTTCCTGGTACCTAATATGGTGACTGGTTCATAGTTGATATTTAAGGTATACTTGTTGAATGAATGAATTTAATGTATTACTATTATTGAGGAGCATAACATTAAACATCAGATGAATGATTTCTGTTATTGTGAAAGCTAAAAATTGGAGTAACCAGTTTGATGCTGTGGTATGTTAAAAGATGAACTGAAGCACATTAAAATTTTCAAGTTTATTTGAGCATATATGGATTTGAATTGGGCCGTACCAAACCTAAAATGGTTAAGAGCTCTTTGCCCACAGGAGCTAGGGGAGAGGGTGTGTGTTTTTTTAATTGTGTTTTTATTAATATTAGAGAGAGAGGGAGAGAAAGGAACAGAGAGAGAGAAGAGGAGAGAGAAACATTTATGGGCTGCTTCCCATATGCCCCCCTACTGGAGATCGAGCCCATAACCTGGGCATGTGTCCAACTGGGAATCAAACTGGTGACCTTTAGGTGCATGGGACAGTGGCCAACCAGCTGAACCACACCAACCAGGGTGGGAGAGGTTATATATAGAAGACACGGCAGCAAAACAAATCCTTCATTTGGTTGGTTATATCTTAAGCAGTTGCCTTGTTTGGGAAAGGTTAGTTGGCTGTTGGGGATTGGTTCTTTTTATCTTTTTTCTTTTTTAAAAAAATATATCTTTATTGATTTCAGAGAGAGGAAAGGAGAGGGAGAGAGAGAGATAGAAACATCAATGATGAGAGAGTCATCGATCGAGCCCACAACCCGGGCATGTGCCCTGACCGGGAATCAAACCCCAATGGCCTGGATCCTAGGTCAACGCTCAACCGCTGAGCCACGCCCGGCCGGGCTGATTGTTCTTTTTTAATTATTAGTGATTTTAGAGAGAGAAGAAAAGAGAGGGACAGCAAGAGAGAAACATCGATGTGAGAAAGAAACATTGATTGGTTGTCTTCCATTTGCACCCTGCCTGGGGATCAAACCCGCAACCTGGGTATGTGCCCTGACCAGAAACGAATTGCAACCATTCAGTGCATGGAATGATGCTCCAGCCAACTGAGCCACACTGCCCAGGGCATGATTGGTTGTTCTGAAGTTTTACTTTCTTAGGTTCAAGTGCATTGACTCTGGCTTAGATTTGGGTTTGCTTACATAAGGTACCAAGACATTAGAGCCACTGTAATCTAATGGCCTTATTTATTTATTTAATTTTATTTTTAAAAAATATATCTTTATTGATTTCAGAGAGAGGAAGGGAGAGGGAGGGAGAAAGACAGAAACATCAATGATGAGAGAGTCATTGATCGAGCCTGCAACCCAGGCATGTGCCCTGACCGGGAATTGAACCCTGATCGCCTGGATCCTAGGTTGACGCTCAACTGCTGAGGCACGCCCAGCCTTTAAATGCTTTACCAGCTGTAAACTAATAATGCTGTACCTTCAGTGAAGTAGATGGCTTCTGGTGAGACCTCAGTGGCATAGCCAGGAGCCATCAATACCAGCTCCTCTGTCATTTTGCTTTGTTTCTTAGTGCCTCAAGTCTTGGAATCTTTCGGGGAATGAGAGCAATAACACATTGCCCTGCTCCCCAGGAAGATGAATGAAATGACTGATAAAGGGACCCTGCTCTTTGGACACAGGTACTACATAACCAAGATTTTGCTTATTATGACAACCTATGAATTAGCATATCTTAGTCACACCAAATTACATTGTAGCTCTAGATTCTAGAAGAGTTTAGTGAAATAGTCAAAAGCTAAGGAACTGAAACTCTGTTCTTGGCTGCAGGAAGACTTTCTGTAAATTTCTCTTAAGCAAAGTCTGTTTTAGAAGAGCGAATGTGGTAGCTGGCACAGCTCTCTCAACTCTCAAAATAAACCTGTGAGATTCAGATGCAGAAAGGGGCCATAATATCTTCTCTCACAGGTGCAGTACAAATCAGATTATTTTCACTTGTTTTTTCTTGTCATTTTGGGCACCACTATAGCTTTATTACATCTTTGTATTTCCTTCCTCTTTGCCCTACCAATTTCTCCTAAGATTTTTCCACAGTTTTTGGCTGAGAAGTAAACTTGTAAGTTACCTGACAGTAAAGTCAGGGGATAAGTAATTCACCTTCCAGTCTGATAACAAAATAAAAATGTTTGTGGTATGTCAAACCTTTAACAAGTCTATTGCTTCTTTTGAAAAATGTGTCTGTTCTCCTTCCTGCTGAGAGCAGCCGACTCATTCCTTGAATTTTACTCTGATATAAGACTGAAGGTGCAGTGTCTTCAGACTACAAATTATGTCAAACATCTAACCAAGTGGCTAAGCAGCGTGAATGTCTTTTTATTTCTAAGACTATTATTTCATAGTTTAATTCCCTATAGAACAGAGTTGAGCTCTGTGTCTTTGGTAACTCAAGTAGATAATGTAAAATTTGTCCTGAAGTTTCAGGGAGTAAAATTTTAGTCTACAGCCTCTGAGCCATTTATGCTTTCTTGGTAATGTCACCAGGCAGTTTCCTTCGTAGTCGTCTTCAGAATTAGGCTATATATGTGGGTATATGCATTTGTGTGTATATATAAAACTCCCTCCACTCTAAGAGTTGTTCATCTAACCTCACTTAGTTAATGACTGTTGTTCCTGCTGGACTTCAATTTAATTTTGCCCACAGATGACAAATTGGGGACATTTGGAGCACATTTGTCAAACCCAAGTTCTTTTACAAAGCCCAAAGTAAAGATCTTTTAAAAAGATTTTGAAGAATTGTTTGGACATTAGAGTTGAGCAAGCACTTCCGAATCTGCTGAGAGTGATGATCACAGCAAACAACAGGCTCATTGAGCTCGCAGAACTCAACCAGGGCCCTACCAATTTCCAGGTGACAAATTCAATATTAAAGGAATGTGTTGGCCTATTAAATATAGAAACCCATTTTTGACAATAGTCAATAACTGGAGCCTTGCAAAAAGGCAGTTTCTCACAGGAAATTTCAAAAATGGTTAAAGAAAACATTCCTGAGACTTTCCAAGTGGCATCACTGGTAATCTGAGATGTAACATGAATGCTCTTTGTTGAGCTGAAAATAAAGAAGAAATCATACTCTCTTTTCTCCCTCCTCACATCTCTCCCCCCCAGTTCTTACACACACACACACACACACACTCACATGCACACACACACCAGTGGGGGGAGGGATGGAGAATACAAATGTCCATGTAGGGCCACATGATGCTTTTTAAAACTTAGGTATGAATTTCTATGTATGAGAGTTTCTGAACTAAAATATTCTACCTGGCCATGGAAAGGATCTCAGGATCTTTTATTCTCAAACTTGCCACCTTCTCTCCTCTGGTTTCCTATCTCAAACAACTCTTCCCCATCTTACAAATAAGCCCCAAATACCACATCAATATTTTTGGGTTGTTCAACTAATAATAATTTACTTTTCTTGCCCATAAATATTACTGAAGAAGGATGGCTAATTCTCTCAAAGATTTGGTCCATCTTGACATCTTTATTTCAGGTCTAAACACAGGTGAGAGGCCAACAAAACTTTAGTGGGTGTAGCTGGGAGACAAGCAGGCTTCCAGCGCCCTTCGTTTAAAGCCTCCATTATCATCTTTCTCAGGTAGTGAATCAGGTCATCCTCTTTCTCATTAGCCTGCCCTCCCAGTTGGTGCGTTTCAGATGGGTCGCTAGCTGCAGATCATGTGTGCTCAAATATCTCATCGATTCCACATAATTCTCCTAATTGAGAAACTTGTACTTGCATTGCATCCTCAAAAAGCAATTTCCTAATAACTTATTAAAATAATGCCATTTGCTAGCCTTTAAAACAGTCCCACTTCTGCATGGTGTCATGCTATAATTAGCACAGTACCAGTGATTAAGCAGAATACCAATCTGAGGCACGTGCAGAGTCTTAAGGGAGCTCCGTCTCTACTGGGGTAGGGCACTTAGATTGTTCCTTGGTACCTGAGCACTGCAGCAATACCTAGATCTTCGGATTACCTTGAAATGTTGATTTCAGACTCTCAAAACCATGGCAACAGTTGGTTCAAATGAATCCCAGAGCTTTAAAAACTAAGATTTTGTTGTTGAATTTCTTTGCTTTTTTTTTTTTAACCCCTTGGTTCATACAACTCATGAGAAAAGAGTTACAGCCAGGTTTTATATAAATGTGGTATTCATGCACCATTCTGTAGTAAAGGGCAGAACACAGGTATAATTATCTCTCCATCAGAGAGAAGGGAAAAGTAATGTGTGGGCCCCATAACCGGTGTCTAAAGATTGCACAATAGGTAGCAAAGTGGTAAAGAAAACTGTACAGTATTTGAATTCGCGCAATTGTCCAAGCTTAGAAATCACCCCTCCCATATCCACTTGGACACCCAAATCCTCAAGTTTTATTGAGGGAATATTTTTCGTATTTCTCCCCTCCTCCTCAATCTCATTACCACTTCTCTAATCTAGGCAATAGCCTATTAGCCCAGCTCCCTGACTCTTAATTGTGTAGTTGATGCCCAAGTGATCTTGCTACTTGAAAACCTGTGATGGGTCTCCATCACCTTCAAATCTAAATCTTTGACAGGAATTCAAGATTGGTTACTCTATAAACTAGCTCAGACTAACTTTTTAAAGCTTTGCTCTACTCAATTTTCCTCATGTACCCCAAATTCTAGACATACCAGATTACTGATTTTCCCTAAACAGAGCCTGTCATTTCTTTTCTTTCTTTGTTTTTCCTCTTGTCTGTCTAGGACACCCTTTCCTCACCTGGTCTGTCTGATATCTATCAAGATATTTTTCAAGTCTCAGTTCAAATATCCCTTCCTTTCTAAGTTTCTCTGACATTCCTGCCCCTTCCTCTACTTCCCAGAAAACTGCCAGCCATAGTATTACATCCATATCATATTTCATTGTAATTAATTGTACATTTTTATTTTCCTGCTGCATTTTGAACTCTTTAAAGGCCAGGAACTTCCCACATTTAGCTCTTTGTTCACAGCATTTCGCACAATGCTTGTCACATGAGAAAATTCTGCTATTCGTTGAGATGAATTGTCACTAACCAATTCTATAGCCATTGCTCTTTGAAATAGCTCAAGGCAAAATGCTGAAGAAGTTAACGCTTTTTTCATTGTCTTCTTTTATCTTTTCAAACCCAGCCCTTCTTATCAGTCTATTTCCAGCCTTGTAGCTTTCATCAGCGAGTAGAGAATCCCTCACAGTTGGACCTCCTTCAGGACCATCTCCACAGTTTGTACACAATCTGAACAAACGCAAAAGGAAGGGAGCCCAGCCCAAAGGTTGGGAAAGCATAACCCGGGCGAGTCTGGATGGATGCTGTGGTGCCGGATCAGGAGAGCGCTCCTCAGGGGCCCCTGCCACGTTGTCACCTCTCCTCTCCTCCCTACTGTCCTGGACAAACACAAAATTTCATCTTCTCACAGACTCTTACACTCCACAACTCTCTCATACCCTAGGGAGGGAGAGTCCTTTCCTTTCTCCCTTTTGGAGAAGTCTTGTGTTTTTTTCTTTATTTCCCTCCACAATTTCTGATGCCTCATGGAAAACAGGTAAGTTGATATGATCACTTGAAAACTGTAGGTGGTCGTGGTCCATTACCCATAATCTGATCTTCAACAGCATCTGAAAGCAGAAGAGATTAAACTCCAGGGTTACATTTTCTATCCCCCTTGAGAAGCTGCCTCCGTATACCTATTAAAGAACCTCAGTCATTTCACCCTGAAATCCCCAATGCTGTATTGTTTCATCCCAGGGGTCAGAAAGTTGTCCAGCAGAAGCAAAAACTCCATCTCAGACTCTCCTCTGTTTATGGTTTTTTTATGGCTGTTTGACAAAAAGAGGCCAGAGAACAGCAGGCAAAGTGAACTGTGTTTGTGACAGGCAGGGGCAGAAGTAGTCGGGATGCTCCACACGGCTTGCTTGCATTTTCCTATCTCCTGCTTTATCTCTAGGCTTCTTTAACTCTTAAAGCCGCCTTCTGTTTTTAGTGTTACCTTTGTTGCTCATGAGTTGCATCGTATCTAAATATTTCGTAGTTAATCTTTGGGTCATTCATTCACTCATTCATTTCAACAAAATTTCATCCAACACCCAGTGTATTAATCAGGGTAAGTAATGCTAATTATGGAACAAAAATCTCTGTAGCTGAGCACAAGGGTTTTTTTCTTGCTCCCCTAAGTCCAGCATGAATGTTCCTGCTGAGACTGCTCACCTCGTAAGGTGATCCAGGGATTTCATTTCTTCCGCCTTGTGGCACCACCATATTCCAGAATATGTGAATTCTTTGCTTCTAGCCACATGGGTAGAGAAACAACCTCTGAAAGATAGTTTGGGCTGTATTAGAACCAGGTTTGGTAATGCTGTATCTTACAGGAACTCATGTTCTTTTGGACGAAACTCAGTCACATGATTCCATATTCTAGGCTGGAAGTAGGTAGATGCAAGAGTGGTGTGGGAAATGTATTTTAATTATATATCCAGGAAGGAGAGGAGAACTGGTGAACACAATACCAGACATTTGGCTAACTATTGGGAATTAAAAAAAACCCCAAAAAACAAGTAACAGTGCTTAATAGCAGGAGTGAATAGTTCAGGGGGCCAGGCACACATAAACAGAAAATTAAGTATAATATGGTATTAACAGTATTGAGTATATATTTTCTTCCATGCACTATATTAACCCCTTAATATGGTGGCCCTTAATTTATTCCAGTCCCATGAGGTAGGTACTTTTATCATCCCCATTTCATAGATAAGGAAACTGAGGCACAGCAGTTTAAGAAACTTGCTCAGGGTCATACTACAAATAAGTGGCCGAGCCAGGATTCAAACCTACGTGGTCCATCTCTGTAATTTGAACACTTAATCACGATAGCATACTATACCGATGAAGAGATGCACAGGATGTTAGGGGACTGCACGGGAGACCCAGCTGATTGTGGAATTAGGGAAAGGCTTGCAGGTGGCCCCTATACTGAAGTATAATGGCCTGGTTGGAGTTAATCCATTTCTTGTTTGGGAAGAATTCCAGCAGAGGGAACAGGATGAAGAAAGATTGAGCAGTGACAGATATTTTGATGTATTGCAGGATCTATAAGTAGTTTGATGTCAGTGGGTTAAGTTCCAGGCTGGGAGCCGGGAGAGACTAGCTATTGAGGTAGACAGGGACGGGTCATAGAAGGCATTTTATGCAGCACTAAGGAGCTGGGCATTTACCTTAAGTGGTGGGAGACTTTGAAAAGTATCTGTTTTTGTGTGTGTGTGTGTGTGTGTTTGTTTAAATTGAATTTACTAGGGTGACATTGGCTAATAAAATTATTTAGGTTTCAGGTATACAATTCTATAATACATCATCTGTGTATTGTATTGTGTGTTCACCACCCCAAGCTGAGTCTCCTTCCATCACCATTTATCCCCCCTCTACCCTCTTCTACCCCCCCTTCCCTCTGGCAATCACCATACTGGTGTCTGTGTCCATGAGTCTTTCTTGTTTTTCTTTGCTTAATCCCTTCACCCATCTAACCCAGTCCCCAACCCCCAACCCGCTTCTACCTTACAACTGTCAGTCTGATCTCTGTATCTATGAGTCTGTCTCCACTGTGTTAATTAATTTTGTTCATTAGATTCCACATATAAGTGAAATCATATGGTACTTTGTTTTTCTCTGCCTGGCTTATTTCACTTAACATAGTAATTTCCAGGTCCATTCAGCTTATGCAAAAGATAAGATTTCCTTATTTTTTTTTTTTATGACTGAGTAGTATTCCACTATATAAATGTACCACAGCTTTTTTATCCACTCATCTAATTTAAAAGACTTAAATAATCAAATGGCATTTTACCTATATTCCATTGGTGGCTATGTGCAGAACAGATTGGAATGGAACAAGCTCTGGCTGAAAAATCAATTAAGAAGTTTTTAAAGTGGTCCAGGAAGGCCAAATTTTAAATCTTGTTTTCTTTCTTATTACACAGAGAATATAAAATGATAGTGAGTGGCAGAGTATCACTTACCATAGCACTCATCTGTTCTCATAGCACCCATGTGAAAGAGACACTGTTCTTATCCCCATTATACAGATGAGGAAACTGAGGCTGAGACTGTGTGTGTGAATGGCTGGGAATCAATGACACAAGATTCGGCTCTCAGAAGCCTAGCTCCAGAGCCTGTTCAGTGAACCCCTAGTGTACACAATCTTCCGATATGAGGTACTGTTACACTTTATCAAACATACAAAATACTGGGGGTGGGTGTTAGTCAGGTAGAGGAGGAGGGATTGGACAGCAGGATCAGCAGGAGGTGAGCCAATCAAAGGGTCAGGGACCTTCCTCAAAAAGAAGTTTAAAAAACCCATAAATTTGTGTTTAAAGATACAACTACCCTACCCCATATGACTTGTATGATAAGATGAAAGCACACAAAATTGATTTAGAAACCTCCCCTGCAGCATAAATATCCATTTAATCACTGTGTTGGTCAACATATTTAATTGTGGTACTTTATTCTTCCATTTCAGTGTAAGAAAAACATAGTTTTGCTAATGACAATTATGCTTTCATATTACAATGGGGCAGATGTCTGCACTTAATCTGAGAAATTATCTGCATTTCCATGTTGCAAATATCCTTCACAGTAATTAATAACAGACTGTGTAAGCAGACCCTTTCACCTCTCTGACAAATTCAACCAAATCGATGATACATAACCGCCTACAAACCGAGATGCCATATGCTCCACGTAGTGTTCCATTTGGGGCCGGACACTAACTAGTCAGGATTTATTAGGCCCTTATCTTTTACTGCGTCTACCGTTTCTTTATTATTTATTCTTTACTAGCCCTGAAGAGGATTGCTTCTCCCATTTTGCAGGGAAGGCAGTGAGAGGTGTGGTAATTTGCCAAAGGTGGAAGAAGCGAGATGGTGGCAGGTCTGAGATGAGAACCCACAGTCCCAAGGCGGTAATTTGGATTCCACTGCCTCTGTGAGTGGATACGGGCTGTGTGTTCATCACATACTTTTATCTGAGGTTGCTGAAGCATTTTGTGAACAGAAATCTTTTTCCTCCTGGTCTTTCTGGCCCGTACAGGATGTATTATACCACTCAGCACTTATATTGCTCTTATATGTTTCTATTTTCTTTAAATGTTCCGTTTGTGTAAAGGACTTGAGTCCCTAATAAAGTGATGAGCTCCATAACAGCAGGAAAGATGTTTTTCTATTTCTTTTGGTATCCTCTCTCATTATCAGCATAATGCTAGGCATGTGGCCAACCCTCAATCAATAGTTACTGCTCTATGATCCCTTATTATGACCCTTTGTAAATCAGGTGTCCAAAACACAGATTCCAATTTGCTTTACAAAATTAAATTGTGCTTTTTTCCAAGAGGGATCTGTGTTTGGGCTACTTTTGAAATATGGCTAGATTTAACAAAATTCAATTTTGACATAATTTCATGTGTACACATTCGGCAGGGGTAGTATATGGGAGTAATTACCTTAGGGGATCATTTGCTCATGTAACAAAATTATAGAAAACATCTTCTGTGCTCCCTGTGAATATTTGCTTGGAAAACTGGAACTGTGTAAGGCACCATGATCCCTTGTTAATGCTAATGTTAAGTTTCTTATTTAATTAAATGTGTCTGGCTTATATGATTTCCAGGTCTGAGAAGAAAATGAAGGAAAGGATAAGGGAATTGAACTGCTTACCAATGGACAGTGGGAAGGAATGACTGTGAAAATACTAATCCTCAGTTTGAATTATTTTAAAGCCTTTTAAGAAGGATTAGTTGTGTAAGATGATCTCGGCCCTTCCTGCCCTTGCTTTTCTCTTTCCTTCTTTAAGCCTTTGAAGCATTCCATTTTGTTTGGCTTAGAGACTCCTAAGCATTGAGTCCATCAACCCCAGCCCAACCAGTTGCATAGCCTCCCCAGGCAGGGCTGGTAGGCGCCAGCTCCCACTGATGGACCGAGCAGCGGGCATCCATGCTGAGTTATCAGTCCCCATACCATACCGGTTGTAAAGATTTTGACTCACCCATCCCTTGCCGTACGTGATATGGACTGGCTTCATATTTGGGTTCCCTTCCATCACTGTGTTCTTGCTGAACTATTGTTTTCAGCTCCGCTTTGGGTTTCCAAAATCGAAGATGAACAAGGTATAGTGGACCTTTGTTGTTCTTATGTATCTAGCATGGGTTGACCCAGCTTTGGTAACAACCCCCAGGTTTTGTCTGAGGCTCATTCATCCCTGTCGCAGTCCATGAGGTCCCAGTAGAAGTGACTCTGGCCTCGATACGTGTTCCAGACCTGGCCACATTGATTCAGGATGATGTGACCCCATCATGCTTGTTAGATGCCCTAAATTATTTACTACGGCCACTAGGACTAGAAGTAGATCTTCATTTCCACTGGTTTTAGAATCGTAAGGATGGAGGGGCTGGGGCTGAGGCAGCCGTCGTGGTAACAAGTGAAATCTGAGAATGTAGTGCACACAGGCGTAAAACCGGGAGAGGGGAGAGTGAGAGAAACCTGGTCCTTAAAACACTGGTTGAAACTCTGTATCTGGCTGTTCTTCCTAAAGCCAGTTCTACTCCTGGAGGGCTTATTATTATTATTATTAATGAATATACTACTTTTAAGAGCAGCAAAACTGAGCAGAAAGCACAGAGCTTCCATATGTATAACCTTTCCCAGCATCATCTCTCATGTAACCAAAGTGGTACATTTGTTCTAAGGGATGAACCTACACTGACAAATAATTATAGCCCAAAATTTATAGTTTACACTAGGGTTTATCTTGTGTTGTACATTCTACCAGTTTTGACAAATGTAAAATGACATGTACCTACCGTGATCGTATCACGTGGAGTAGTTTCACTGCCTTAAAAATCTCCTGTGCCCCACTTATTTGTCCTTCCGTCGGCCTAACTCCTGGCAACCACTGATCTTTTAACTGTGTCCACAGTTTAGCCTGTTCTAGAATGTCACCTAGTTGGAATCATAAGCATGTAGCCTTTTCACGTGGCTTCTTTCACTCAGTAATGTACATTTAAGTCTCCTCCATGTCTTTCTGTGGATTGATAGCTCATTTCTTTTTAGCTCTGAATAATCCATTTTCTGGATGTACCACAGTTTATCCATTCACCTATTGACACACATCTTGGTTGCTTCCAAGTCTGGACAATTTTGAATAAAGCTGCTATAAACACTCATGAGCAGGTTTTTGTGTGGACATAAGTCCCCTGGAGTTTGTAGGTATAAATTTCTCCCTTTACTTCAGCCGCTTTGAAGCTTCTTATTACAAGCAAGTAGAAGGTCCCAGTGATACGCAGAGGCAGGATTACAAACTGTCCAAGACGCCCTTGCTGCCCTTTTCTGTCCTGCCTCATTTAGGGCACCCACTTTCAATCTTTTCCGTTTCCCCTTTCTTAAGGCAGGAAGAAAGTGTAATCTACTCACCACTGCTGTCGCCTTCCGACTGAATTATTGCCACAACCCTTGAAACTCATCTCTGTCATGAGGCTGTCCTTGTTTTTCCTCCACCATGCAACCGGAGGGCTGCTTCTCGTTTGGAAACTAGATCGCATTGCCCCTCTGCTTTGCCTTTGCCCCCCTAGCCCACGCTCTACTCCTGTTCTGGGATAAAATCCAATGGTCCAACGTGGCCCACAGGCCCTTGGATGAGCCAGTCCTCCTTTCTCAGCACTTCTCTCTCGTCCTCTGTGCTCTGTCAGTTCCATGACACTTTGGTACCTTTGGGTCTTTGCATATGCTGTTCTCTTGGTCTGGAAGACCATGTACACCTGCCCTTCCCCCTTCCTTGCCAACTCCTCACCCTCCGGTTCTCGGTTCGGATATTACTTCCTTCTGGGGCCTTCCCTGATTCTGTAGTCTGGGCCAGGCCTCTCTGCTCTGTGGAGGCCCGTAACGTCTACTTGGCACTCACTAGCACACTGGACTGTGATGTCCCGGCTCCTCTGGGGCCAGCTTTTGATCTGAGCCACTTCATGGAACCAAGCCTCAAACTCACAGATGCAGGGTGGGTAGGTGGGGGGGGGGCTGGGTTGGGAGACCCAGATCTCCAGGGAAGAGGGGATAAAGCCAGGTGTGCCCAGAGCTGGGAGGAGGGGTAGGTAAGGGCGGAGAGGAAAGTATGAAACTCAGTGCGGAGGAATGGAGGAAGGTGAACTGTGTGCGGGGGCTTTTCTGTGCCTCTCTGTGAGATGCGTTTACCCTGTAAGATGGATGTGATTCTCTTCATTTTCCAGAACAGGCTGAGAGGTGTAAGACGATTACTCAAGCCTAACAACTAGCAAGGGGCAGAGTTGATAGGGTTGCCAGATTTAGGAAATAAATATTATGCTAAGCGAAATAAGCCAATCAGACAAAGACAAATATTACATGATCTCACTTATATGTGGGATCTAATGAGCAAAATAAACTGATGAACAAAATAGATCCAGAGACATGGAAACATGTACTCTCAATAAAAAAAGATAAAATATATATATATTTTATCTATAGAACACACACACACACACACACACACACACACACACACACACACATAGGATGCCCAGTTAAATTTGAATTTTAGATTAAAAATGAATACATTTAAATTATTTATTGTTTATCTGAAATTTAAATTTAACTGGGTGTCCAGTATATCATTGAGGAACTCGGAAAGGTGGAGCACTTTCTACTATACTAATGACAGATAATTTCACAGGCAGCATAAACTACCCTAATCTAAACAGTGGTTGAGAATACTGAACATGAGAAAGCAGTGGGCAGGCCAGGGACAAAGAAACGATGCAGTTCTCATTTCCTTGGTACCAGTAAAAGTGTCTGTCAAAAAACCATTAGATGATGTGTTTCCAGGAGGGTCACACATTCTGATTCCCATCACAATTCTGGGAATTTTAGGAAACAGCCTTAAATTCCCATGAAGAAAATTGACATGCCAATCATAAATTGATCTCCCAAGGTAGGATTCCAAAATAGGGAAACATTTTTTGAAAAGATGCTCATAATTTATAAATGCATACACTCCCCAAAGTGGAAATGACACTGGATAGATGATTAAATCCACTTCAGGATATTTTGCAGCTGTTAAGAATGAAGATTACAAACAGTCTTTAATAATATGAGGAATGCTACATGGTAAGATATATAATTGTATGTGTAGGATGATTACAGCTGGTTTGAAGGAAAAAAAGGAAGACAATGAAAATTGTACTTAAGAAAAAGATTGGCAGGAAGTATACCAAATTTGAAAGTGGTTTTCAATGGGTAGTAGGTGATCTTTTTCCTTCTTTCAACTTTTTTTATAGTTTGCAAAATTTCTATCAATGACGTATATTACTTTTATGTCAGAAACAATCAGTATTTTATTGTAAAAGGGAGAAAATAGATACTAATATTATTTGATGTAACAACTTTTTCCCGGGAGATACAAACTTTTAGCATTGCATTTGGCATATAGTAGACACTCAACAAATAATATTGAATGAATGAATGAAGACCAGTTTCTTCTATTGAAAGAATATGTCAGTATTCTTTACCATTGTAGTTGCTGCATCCAATTAGCTGAATGAATGGGGGATTTTAGCTTTTGGTGGTTTTGGACAAGTCTCTTATACTCTGAGACTCAGTTTCCTCACCTGTAAACTGAGGGATTGAACTGTCATCTCTATGGTGGTCTCTAGAAGCTGAGAAATTGTGAGTATTTGATTATACAAGGTTCAGTCTGTCAGGCAGCAAGGGTAGCAGCCAGTTCTGGTCTTATAATTCCAGGACCTGTTTTACCCTCAGCTGTCCCAAATTTAGGATCAGGCGAACCTTTTAGGATGGACTATTTTATGACTTCAGAACTGCCCAGTTGTACAGGGATCACTCATGATTAAATCCACTGCTTTCTGCACGTCAGAGATTTTATGTACATCACTCCAGTGCTTTCTGAATTACTGCTTTGTTTGGTAATGGCAGAGTATCTGGCCTATTTTAGGATTGTTGGCAGTTGTCGACTGCTCTCCAGAGCTAGCTGGACAGTTTGTCACGTCCATACTATATCAGAGAAATGGCATGTTGAGAAGACCCGTTTCTTCTATTGTTACAATTGTTATTTTGTATTTGAATAGTCAAGGATATATTTTGTACAAAAAACAAATTACAAAGGAAAAAGAGAAAATCAGAAACCCTTTATGTTCAGGATTTTGTTTACCCATTTGAGGCACACTGATAGATGAAATGGAAATGTATTCAGCTGAGCTGGTTACATTAGGAGGATGTTTCTGTGTTCAACAGTTTTTATGGTGGGTAAAGTCTTTTTTATTTTTAAGATTTTTTACTTCTGCTCTCTCCAGAATTTTTCCCCAACTCTTTGCTTATTATAAGAGATGGTTAGAAGCTATTTACGAAACTTTGATCAATAGCCCTTAAAATCTTAATTTTAATAATATATAATTATATTTTAATCTTTTAAAAATCCACTTAGTTTCCTTGATAAAACTTATTTCACTTATTATGTGGATAGTATCTTGTGTAAAGAAAACGAGAGTGCTCCCATACCTGGGCAAGTTAATTCCACTTACAACAACAATTAGCTGAAAATGTCATTGATCCAAGGTTAAATCAATTGTGGAAATGTCAGGAAGGTTGAGTTACGAAAGCAACATGTAGCTTCCTTCATATTCTCCCTACTTTGTCCAAGAAAGGTTCAAATAGAGATTAGGACACAGAGATAAAGTAATACACTCATGAAAAAAAACACCCAGATATACAAACTAATGAAAAAATAGTTTCTGTAACCCTAAATTTAAAAGTCATGCTTACAGCACACAAACACAAATGCTTATGAGAAACTAACAATGGTTGGATTTTATGAGAAACACTGTTTCTTGAGAGAACCTTGCCATCAACATCAGCTTGCCCCCTCCAGTTAGTACCTAGCTCTGTAACGTATTTAGCTTTTTCCCTTCACAAAAGCTTATTGATTTTTTGAGCAAACATTCCATTATCTCAGAAAGAAGGAAGAATATCAGATATTGAACAGGCATAAACATTCATACAGCTGGATCCTTGGCTATTCCAGTCCTCACTTTCTGGCTATTGGGTTTTGACTACAATTGTTAGAAACTGAATATAAAGGAAAGAGGAGGCATCAATATCTATTGTAGGGGCAGTTTCTTCCAATCTCATCACTAGCAAATTGAGGGGAAAAGTAAAAATGAAAGGTCCCATTTCTACCTTTTCTAATAAGGATATGGATGTTGAATTTAAACTCGTCCATTAGAGGAGGGATAGCTGGCTTGAGAGGAGTTGGAGGGTGAGGTGGAAAAACATTCTTCAGCTTAGTGAGAGGACCACAAAGTTCCTAAGCTTTTATGGGAAAAATACAGAACGAGGGGCTAATAATACGAGATAGTGTGTTCTTTAATAGACCAGAATGCAGGCGAGCAGTTTAGGTACATATTCATACTTATTTCTTTGCTCTGTGACTTTGAGATATAATTACAGTTCATATCTTAGCTCCAGGTATCTCTAGGATCAGACAAGTCTTTTATGATGGGTATTTTATAAGATGTCAGAATTGCCCAATTGTACAGGGATCACTTATGTAAAATCTGGTCACAACCTATCTTTCCATGTGGTCATTCCTCTCTCTGATCACCACTGTATTCTAGACCCACCGCTGTACTTGAAAGGCTGTAAACACGTCATGTGGTTTCAACCTTACATGCTTTGCCCATATAGTTTGCCATCCCACTGTCTTTACTTGCCCACCTCTATGTCAAGCTTGAAGGCTTGTTTGAAATGTCACTTTTTTATGAAGTCTTTTCAGATACCTTCAGGCAGAAATAAACTGCATTCAGTCTTAAGCTATAATTTTAATTTTAATTGTAAATGCACTGCAATTTAAAAATTCTTTTTAGAGAGTACTCAGATTGTAGCAAGGTAGTGGTGTTTGTCTTTTCCACTAGACTGTGAACTTCTTGAGGACATGCTAATATGCTAATCAACCAGTTTTTGAAATCACTGAGTACAAAGGGGGCAACTAGCTCCCCTATCTTCCATCTCCTTTCTGCCTGTAGGTGACAGGATGGGATTTTTCTTCTGCTGCTTCTGGGTGGGAAGGAGGGCTTTGTTAATGACAGTAAACAAACAGTGACTTTGCCTAAGGGACATCCAAGCGGAGATATAAAAGACAGTCAATATTAGCAAGATAAAGATGTCTCCTTCAATGCTAAAAAAGATCTTTTTCAACTTCTGTGAACTTTAGGGTTCTTCCTCTACCCAACAAAGACAGAGCCTTGATTATATTTCATGGTTTCAAATACGTAAAATATCTCCAAGACGAAAATGAGACAAAGGTAGATGCTGGGGAGTTGAGGGAAATGGGAGGGATCCAACCAAAGCAGGAATTCCTGGAATTTCTTCTGAAGGGATTCCCATGTGGAAGGAAAAACGACTCAGAGGAAAAGATCAAACAGATCCTTTATACCATCGTCAGGACTTTGTGTGTTCGTAGTCATCTAAAACAGGATTGTTTCCATGGATAAGCTTAGGATGGGAGCTTGGGAGTTTCTCTTTCTGGTGTCCTTTCTTTTCCTACCCAAACCATACCAAGTCCCGCTTCATCTTTTCCACTTCCCTACCCTTAGAGTCTCAACTCCATCTTCAGGGATCAACCCTGACTTGGTGAAGGTGGTCGCTACTGTGCTATAAGGAATAAGTGTAGGTCCAACTGGTGTGGACTGGTTGCCCCTCACCTTCCCCATTTTCTTTGCACCAGAGACAGGGCTGAGGTTTTCACCTGCCCAGTGAAAAAGGGCCTTGGACTCAGAATGTAAGTTTAGTCATAAAAAATAAAGTGCTATTTATTATACACTTATGTTTATAGGCTTTGATTCATACTTGCCAGCTTTGTATACGTTTATTTATTTTTTGGATTATGAAAACAGATGTCCATTATGTACATGTTAAAAATATAGAAAAACATAAAAAAAATAATCAATACCTCAAAAACCATTGTTTTATCCAGTTTTTGAGGTATAAAAAGTAAATAAATGGATGTTTCCTTCTTGCACTCATGCCCTTAGTTCAAAATACCTGTTTATTGTCATACAATCCAGAATTTTTAAAAATATAGATAATTATATAGGTTATTGAATGCATTTATTTATTTCTATAATTGAATAATTCCAAAATATTAATCGAGTACCCTGAGTGTGGAACACTATAGGGGGTATTAGGAGGCTGTGTGTGTGTGTGTGTGTGTGTGTGTGTGTGTGTGTGTGTGTGAGTGAGTGTGTGTGCACGTGTGCGCATGCATGCAGAGGTAGGCTTGACGCTTACCCTTGAGGAATCAGCTCACCACGTGTCAGAAGGATAGAAGTGAAAAAGATGAAAATACTTTAAAAAGAAATATGTAACTATATCCAAACACTTTCAGCCTAAACAGATTGAATTATTTCTTAGGAATAGGTTAAGATTTTGGGTAAAAGAAATTATCTTTTTTTTCCCCAGGCCCTCCAGTGACATTTAATACTTACCTTGTTATACTTTGAAGTTTCTGCATTGAGTCACACACTCAGAAATCTAATCAACTCAAATACTATATGGTTTTGTAAAGAAAATGGAAAATCTCTTTTTCTCTAGGCCAGCTCTAGGAATCACCCCTTATCTTCTTGCCTTCCAAGCAGCACTGTGTGAGACCAGGCATGAAGAATGATTGGGAAAACAAGCCCTTCTGTGCTGCTGACAGGAAGTGAGTAAGTATACACTGGTCTTTCATCTTACAAAAATAAATAACATTTCCTCATTCCCTCACCTTGGTTTGGACTTGATTGAGCATGAACAGGGGATTTTCTTCCTTTTTTCAGAATAGCACTTATGAACCTCTAAATGGAAGTCCCTCTGTCTGCTTCTTTGCTCAGCAGAGGGGCGCTTCTGTATCCTCAGGGTGTGCCACATGGACCATGGGCTGCCCAGGGGGAGGTGCAGATCCTATTTCTGGCTCGCCCCCTGGCTCGCTGTGTGACCTGGTATAAATCACTTACACCTTCCCTTTCCCTGAGGGCACGAGAGCTCCTGAAACATTCGCCTCTGTCTCCAGTGTCACAGCCAGTCTCTTACTACAGGCTTGATAACAGGACGGAGTTGTGTCACTTGTCAGAGGAATCAGGCAGCCAGTTACTCATTTTTTCTGATATGATTGAATCGCCTTGTATAAATCCACCAGAGGCTCAAAGAAGATGGTGTGATTTTTCACTTTACCTAATTAAAAAAATAGACCCCCTAAACAACAACCCACCTCAAAACCTATAAAACATCCCCAAAACATTTGGGTAAGGTTTAGTTCATTTTGGGGGAGGTTTTAAGACTTAGATGGTTGGTCCTCCTGGGAATCTACGTATTTTTGGATTTGAAACAGAATTGTAGACATTTTTGGAAACAAAACTTCAGGGTTAGAAGAAATTTCGGAAGTAATTAAGCTGGCTGCTGTTTGGAATCAACCAAGGAACTTTAACAAGGATATAGATCCCCATGTCCCCAATAAAATATATTAATTCAAACGATCCAGGCAGGTGCTCATTTTAAGGAAACTCCTTAGGAAAGTCTGTTTATCCAGTTAGGTTTTGGAACCATGGATCAAGTCCACTAAATTGGACATGCATTCCCTTTCATTGTGTTTGAATACTTCCAGATTTGGGGAGATCACTAGCTATAGAGTAAATTCTGTTTTGGAATAGTTTGGGAAATAGGCTACGATCATCTCCTTTGATTAGGAACTAAAACACTACTTCTACCTCAATTGCTATTACGACTGGCAAGTGTTAATATTTATTGAGTTCTTTCTGTGTACCAGATGCTCTTTTATAGAGTGACCAGCCATCCCAGTTTGCCTGGTACTGTCCCAGTTTTAGCACTAAAAGTCCTGTATTGTGGGCACTTGATCATCCAGATACTTTAAAAAATACATATATATCTTCATTGATTTCAGAGAGAGGAAGAGAGAGGGAGAGAGAGAGAGAAACATCACTGATTAGAGAGAGTCAATGCACGCCTCCTACTGGGGATCGAGCCCACAACCCGGGCACGTGCCCTGACCGGGAATAGAACCGCGATCTCCTGGATCCTAGGTTGATGCTCAACCGCTGAGCCACACCCAGTCAGGCTCATCCAGGTATTTTTAATGCATTATCCCTTTACATTTTCAAAATCAAGCTCTGAAATAGATCCCATTATTGATCTCACTTAACATTTGAGGAAACCAAGGTACAAATAAAATAAGCAGTTTATTTAAGGTTACCCAGCATGCAAGCTGAGAGTTGGGATTAGAACCCAGACAGTCCAACTCAAGAGCCCATTTTCTTCAACATTACCCATTCACAAAGTCGTCCTTTCATCTTCATTTCTTGACAGGTTCACCATCATTTGTGCAAACTGGCCCTTTCAAGCAGCCCTAGTTAGTGCTCTGTGATTGTTTAATATCAGCCTTTCTGTGCCACAGAATCTAAGCCTTGCTATAGTGCTGTGGGAATGAATAATTCCCTTCAGTTCTTTTTATGCAACTGGCTGTAAAATAAGTATCATATGCAGTGTCCTCAAAGGAAAAGATAAGCCATGGTAGAATAAACCCGAGTTGAGGGACTGAGGATATGTATAAGAGGAGGCAGGCAGGAGGTGGTGTTGCCTGGCTGCCAACTTCAGGCTCTTGGCTTAGGAAGTATTTTGATGTGATTGTGTGTGTCTCAATCACACAATCACAATTGGTTGTTTTATTTTATTTTACTACTACTACTACTACTACTAGTATTCTTTAGCATCCGTTGGTAATGCTCTCAGCTTGTCCTCTGTCTGTGGCATGACCATTATGGTTTTAAAAATACCTCAAAGAATTTAAACTTGGACTGAATATTTTATGATTAAGGAATTATTGTCATCTTTTGAGGTATGATAGTAATATTGTGGTGATGTTAAGAAATACAGGTGTCTCTTAGAGATACATACCAAAATACTTAATGGGTGAAATAATTTGATGTGTGGATTTGTTTTAAAGTAATATGGTGGAGGACAGGGGAAAGCAGTAAGGTATGAAGCGAAAAGATTGGCCATGTACTGATAATTATTAAAGCAGGTAATGGCTTCATTGGGGTTCATTTTTCTATTCTCTATACTTTTGGTTTTTAAAAAAATTTCCAAAATAAAAAGTAAAAGACAAGTCCCCAAAGAAGGATCAGGGAGGAGTTCCACTAAATTTCAGGGTGATCATATTGCATAATATCATTCACAGTTTCTTTTGGTTTGATGTTTTACTTCAAATGCCTTCTTTACTTACTTTGACCTGACTCATACTGAAGAGACTTTAGAAGGCACTACATTAAATATGACTTTATTTTAAAATTTCTCTATCACATGGACATTTATTCTACGTGCAGACAGGGCAAAGCCGTAGGGAAGGGCCAGGGGACAGACTCACAGTCTCACTGTCCTACCCTAGGTCACAGAGTTCAGCCAGGGGTGAGCAGGAGTGTGCCAGGTGGGGGTGGAGTGGGGTCTAAAACAAGAGAAGGGACCTTGCTTAGAGCATGATTTGATTCAGCTCTCTGTCTGCTTCAGGACTCCCTTAACAGGCTTGGCACCCCTACCTTCAGCTCGTCTTATTGTGCTTAGTAATTTCCCTTTCTCCCCATTCCTTAAAGAATTCCTTTGCTTTCAGACACCTTATTAAAGCTGCTCTCTCCTGGCTGCTAGAGTTAAGATTTTTTCAGCATTTTCTATTATGCACCTCTCTCAGCTGACACTCTATTCCTAATTGGCACTGTTGAAGTGGAAGGAAAAGACAAAAAGCTTACTTAATGCTGGACCAGGCTAGGATTTCAGCCTTAACGCTGCATTTCTTGGATTAGTGCGTTTCAGTTTGTCCTTTCATTTGCTTGAATATCTTTTATAACTTCTCTGTTGTTTGCAGGGCTGTGTCTCCTGACAACCAAAGGGAAGCAAGTTCCTTTGCCAAGAGGACTGGGGTCTTCACTTAAATTTAACCCGGGTCTCAATAGTTTTCCAAACAGGCTAGCTCCTGTAGTAGAATAGTAACTATGTGGAACACACCGATGGGCGCATCCTTAGGAGTTATCCTGTTTACTCTCCTCATTTTATGGACTTAAAAACAACCTAAGATATTTGAATGAGCTTTCCAAGTCAGTAATCTATTTAGTACAATACAGTCCACTGACTTTCATTTAAAAACTGATTCAACCATGACTATTTTTAAAATTTACTAAAATTAGGATTTTCATCATGAATTAATGTAGGGAATTTAAAAATATATAAATATGTTTTTAAAAATATATATGTCTTTATTGATTTCAGAGAGAGAGAGAGAGAATTAGAAACGTCAATGATGAGAGAGTTGTCATTGATCGGCTGCCTCCTGCACACCTCTGACTGGGGATCAAGCCCACAACCCGGGCATGTGTCCTGACCAGGAATCAAACCACAATCTCCTGGTTCATAGGTCGATGCTTAACCGCTGAGCCATGCCTGACTGGGCTATAAATATCTTAAATATTTATTTTAGCTTAAAATGTGTCAAATATCCATCATTTGTCAGCCATTGGAATTTTATGACACACATAATGTATGATCTTTGATGCTACTTCCTTTAAAGGACTTGTAGTGTTGTAATTCATACCTAATTTGTTAGCAATATTTTTAGAAACTCACCTTTGTTGAGTCTTTTCAAAGAATTCAAGCTGTTTCTATAGAAACAGTAAATCCCTCTCTTCGCATGCTCACATTCCTTCAGTTTTCTTATATTTAATTGAATCGTGGAGTTACAATTCCAAGTACTCAGGCAGTGACAGGTTTAAGAACCAATATTGATTCTTGGTAAGCATAGCAACTAGTGAAAGCAGAAGTATATGGGCATACCAAGGAATTACCTACTTGCCAAGAGAGTGGCATTAGGAGGTTTGCAAACGTAATGAGCCGTTAATGGTCTGGCCAGATGGTTAACTGGGGGCCATTTAGCAGATGATTTTTTAAGTAGACTTTTTCCTATTGATGTTCTTTGGAGCTTGTGAACTAATCTAGGAGGCCTGGTTGGTTCCAGCTTCCCTGCCCCTTGGGATCCTTGTCATGGTCCTAGGACCCACATTAGGAGCACAACTCTACTGGAAGGCTATGGGATTAGCTCACACTTCCTGTTCTATGAAATCAATCAATATCTCCCTCTCCCTCTCTCTCTCCCTCTCTCTCAAAGCACCTGTGTATTTCTGTTTCTGCATTTGAAACTCATTTATGTATTTTGGGGCTCATATTTTATCCAGAATGTCTATCTTTGTTTGGAGAAGGAGACCCATTCACATCAACTTAGTTAATTTGTTTGAAGTCCCCTAGAAGAACTCTCTATTCTAAGTAATTGGTTCAGGAAGAGCTGTGAGTCTTCCCTTGGCATTCTGCAGGGAATCTTTGTTTTCAAGAAAGCAGACATACGTCTCCTAATGGAGGAGTCGTCTTTGTCCTTGCATGCTCCCCACCCCCACACGTCACCTCCAAGTTACCTTGGAAGCACTGCAAGTTATCATTGCTTTTTGTCTCCCTGGAAGCCAGGTTTTAATTCCACTTCCTATTACCCCATCACTCTGTCTCTTGGACATTTTTCCTTTGATATAGATCTGTCAGGCCGCTTTGTAAAAATGTAAAACTATTACATTCCCTTTCCTCACCCTGGCACTAATGTCCTGACTTCAAATAAATGTCCCGAAGCTCTTTTGGCTGGCCTTTACGGAACACCACATTTTTAAGTTACCTTCCATCTACTATCTTCTTGTACTTTGTTTAAGATGTAAAATGAGGGCAAAGAATCACAGGGCTTAACTAATGGTCTTCAATTTCCTGCTGTCTCTGTACCTTTTATGACATTAATTCATGGCCACTTCTCTGACCTGTGGAATCTCTTTTGGGTAGAATAACCAGAAGTTGAAATGAACTTTTTAGAAAATGCCAATTTGATTCAGTAGTCTTGTCAGAGTTCTTGTCAATGCCTCTTTGGGACTGCGTACACTATTGTAGTCATTTTAACAACTGCTCTCTGTGCTAAAACACGTATCTTAATTACTCATCTCCTTCCCTGAAGGTTAGGGTTTTGATTTAGTTTCCTTTGTTTAGAAAATAAGAATTACCCACTTAATGTACTTCAAATCAGTTTCCCCCCCCATCTACTGACTTCTCTTTTTTTTCATTTTTCTCCAAACAGATCATTATGGTACAACTACTAAGAAAAATATCCGGCTTGTGATTTATATTCTCAGTATGATCATTTGATATTCCACTCTCTGAGTTTCTTAAAGCTGTTTTGGTTCGTGTCTTTCAGGTAGTTTGTTTGGATTGCAAGTAATAGAACATGATTCTAATTCATTTAAGCACAGTAGGAATTAATTGGAGATGCCTAGTGGCTCAGAAAATCAAGGGAAGACTTCATAAAGTGGACGGTGTATTAAATCAGCCATTACCACAATAATGTTGCACAACGAACCACCCCAAAGCTCAGGCATTTCAAACAATGAGTATTTGTTCTCACTCTCGTAGGTCTGCAGGTTGACTGAGGTTTGGTGGGTTCTGGGTGGGCTTGGATGGTGAGGCAGGCTGAGTAATGGCCTCCTCAAGATATCCATGTCCTAATTCCCATGACCTGTGATTGTTACCTTATGTGGCAAAAGAGGCCTTGCAGGTGTGGTTGAGTTAAGGGTCTTAAAATGGATAGATTATCCTAGTGGGCCCCAAATTAAATCATAAGTGTCCTCAAAAATAGAAGCAGAGGGACATTTGACATAGAAGGTGATAGGAGATGGCAACAGAAAGAGATGTGATGTTATGCTTCTGGCTTTGCAGATAGAGGAAGAGGCCCTGAGCCAAGGAATGTAGCTCTAGAAGCTGGAAATGGAAAGAAAACAGATTCCAAGAGCACGGCCCTCCTGACACTTTGATTTTGGCCCAGTGGAATTGCTTTTGGGTCTCTACAACTGGAAGAGGACACTTGTTTGTTGTATTCTACCAGCTTTGTGGTGATGTGCTGCAGCAGTCGCAGGAAGCTAATATAACTGGGTGGTGCCGCTCTGGGTTGCAGTTTGGCTGGGCTCAGCTCCAGGCTCTGAGTAGGGTTCTGATGTGCTGGATGTCTGTCCTTCCTCAGGCTCAGGGAAAGGGAAGAGGCTTCCTGGGCCATGCTCTTCTTATGGCAAATCCCTGTAACATAAATATCAAGCCAACTCACCCAAACATATGTAACCTCTGTGCATCATGTAGGCTAATGCTCCTTTAACCAAAGCACATCGCATGACCAAGGCCCATGTCAGTGGGGGTGGGACGTATCTTCTGTCTACAGTGAAAGACAGGGGTTGGTGGAGTAAATATTTGCTGAACTATAATCCAGTCCATCATAGGCAGGGATTAAGTGAATCTGTTGGCTGAACCACAGCCAAGGTGGTCCGCACACGAGAGGAAGAGCGTGGTAGTAATTACTAGATATTACATACTGCTGCTGGCCACTGGGCTAAGCATGCAGTCATTACCACTTATGAACTCTAAACTGCCCCCTGCTTTTCTTTTTTTTAAAGTCACTTGATCTAGAGTCAATGTCTGAGGTGCAAATATTTAATTGGCCAAGTCTAGCTTATGAGTTCAGGGAGGGAAATTGTCTAGCCTTTTCAACTTCCATATTGGGAGGGGGTTCTGCCTGTTGACAAGTTTTGTACAATGGCAGGACTCCCTCAGCTTAGGAAAGGGATTTAGATGCTGGGCAGCAAAAAACAAAACCAAAATGTCTCCCAAGGAGCACAGTGGAAAGAAAAAGGGGTGGGGCAGGTTACTTAAATGCTCTGAAACTTCGTTTCCCATCCTAACGCAGGGATAAAAACAACCATAAAGTTTTTATGAACAGTAGAATATAAGTACTTGACACATTTGATGCTAAATAAATGACAGCCTTTTTTTTTTTTAATGAGGCAACCTATTTTTTCTGACTTCATTTTTCATGAGGACATTTTCATTTCATTGCCCCAAAGGGACCAGTATTTATGGCTCTATGTGTATTTGTCAGCATATAAAGCCAGATCCTCTTACCCATCTCTGTTCTCTGTCCATGCTTATTTCTTCAGGAGAGGTTTACCTTTTCACCTACAGGGCAAGAGTTGGACACCCACATCCACAATCTTCCGGGCAAGGTTAGGTGGTGAAGGTTGCTTGTCTTCTGTGGTCTACTCTTCATTCTCTTGGCCCGTGCTTTGTACATTTGTGTTTTCTGCCCCTATCTGTATGTGTTAAGTTTGCCCCTCCAGTAAGACTCAATGTTGTGAAGGGCATGTAGGTTTATTCTGTAGGGAAGGTGTTAGGAAAACCATATGGGGGCAGGTCCAGGCATAGTCTTGAATCTGGCACTGCCAGCAATTAAGCTGATATTTTGGTATCTTGTTGACCACTCTGTCTATTTCTCAACTGATTCCAAATTCATAGAGTGAAGGTGTGTACGTCGCAATGTCAAACTCTTCAACATTATTTTAAAGTGAGTCAAAGCATAAAGCTTAAAGTAGAGAGTAGTTATCCCAAACTGTCTGCTCAGTCCTGTCCTACTGGACTAGCTTCATGTCCTATAAAATGGTTTATTTTTGCATACATAAATGGCTGAAATCCAATATCAAAAATAACCTGAGAAGGCAAATGACAAATAGTTGAGCAGTAACCACAGTAAAGAGCAACCTAAAGTGTTTATAGGCGTCTGAACTGGCTCAGAGAAGCATCCCGTGGAAGTAACATATAATTGGGAGCCAGAACAGACCTGTCACCAGCTTGTTCAAGTTTCCTTACTTTTGGTCCATATGGGTGGCATGTTTCCTGGTGAATGCACAGGATGCCGAGCTAATCACATCCTAGTTCTTGCCATCTGGGTGTAAGGATGCTCAGAGAAAGTAGTCCAGGGTGGCAAGTTAGGGTCTTTTCAAAGTGATAATAGTTATTTCTTTCCAGAGAAGCAGGAATATGTCTAGCAGAACTATCAATGCAAAGTAATTCTTTTCTTTACTTTCCCAGTCCTGACCTGGCTTCTACCACTTTTCAGGCCTAACCTTCCTGGATAAGCTCTGCTTTCCTTTTTGGACAGCATGGCAGGTGTAAAAGCTTTTCTTTAAGAACACTTGCTTTGTAACTCAGAGAAATTATGCTTGAGAATAGTTGCTCAGTTGTCTATATAGTCATGTACACGTGTTTTAAATTGGAACTTTTCCAGAATGAATCCTATACATCAAAGCAAAGATGTGGGCCAAGAATAAATACATGTAATGAAAGTAAATGAAACCTGATACAAATGAGACATATACAGATAGGGCTATTTAAGAATGCCATGGACGGCAGATTTTTTGCCTGCCCAGCATCCATTTTTCAGTCTTCTGATATCAGCATCCTGATCTTACTTGGGTAGAACCATTCCTCATTCTATGTGGTTTAGGTGGGGCTGACTCTACTTTCTAGATGTTGGGAATTGCCACATGTGTCAAGTTGATTCAAAGATAAAATCCCAGGAATTTTGATATTCCGACTAGAGGTCCTGTGTGTGACTATGAGGGGAGAAACTACCTGAGAATGGAACTATAGAGATCAGCAAAATCAAGAGATGAAGAGAGTACCTGGATTCTCCCATGTCTGGATCCCTGATGCTAATGGACTTTCAGTTTATAAATCTCCTGTTTTTACTCAAATCTGGGTTGGATTTTTTATTACAAATGGAGGAGCTCCTACTCACATAAAACACTGTGGGGCAGATAAGAAAACAGAGACAGCATGAACTAGCAAGTAGAAAGAGGATAGGCCTAGGTTTTTAGCCCCAGTTTAAACACTAAGCATTTCTGGGCCTTCTTTACCTTTGAAATGAAACTGAAGTTTTATAAATGTTTTATTAGGGATTTAAAGATTACATGGCCATGCAGCTAGTTCTAGCATAGTCCTGCAGTGGGGGCAGCTGACCTATATTCTCATTCTAGGGCTCTGTTCACAAGATCTTTTCTCTGGGACTAGTAGCCTTTTATGCTATTGGATTGACATTCTCCACAACCTTTGGAAATCACATGGATAAAATGGTATTGATTGTGGACCACTAATGAATATTTCTCCTATGGTAGAGGAAACATTTAGTATTAGATATAAGGGGGGTATTAGAAAACTGACCCACAATTTTTAATACATTGAACAAAGGATTGATGCATTAGATATTTTTGCCACCTTTCATATTCTTTGAGAAATTTCTGAAGAGGATTTAAGTCAGTTATTTGTTAGATTCCCAGTATCTTAGTGCCTGGTACGTAATGCATACTCAATAAATATTTAGTAAATGGTTGAATATTTGGAATAATTTCTGCTTATATTACAAGGCCATTTAAATTCATTAACACTTCCAAAAGAAGCATATTTCTAGAAGCCTATTCTCTTTGTTATTATTAAAAAATGTTTAAAAGTGGTATTTTCTTATTCAGGTTAACATTAAGAAATGGAAACTTATGTACGATGACTCTTGCATTATTTTTTAAAAATATAGTTTCCTTAAGGACGTCATATTTTTCTGTAAAACTCTGTATTTGCCTCTTATTAGTTTTCTCAAATTTGTTTGACTTACTTTTCATGTTCCTTTAAAAGATTAACTTCCTCCTTCCTAAATAAATCAATATTATTCATGTTGAAATTGTATTGCCTTAAATGTTAACATATTCTACCCCTTCCATCTTATTTGCCATGCTAGTTCCTTTTCACTGCACACAGAACCTGAAATGGATTTAGATGTAATTGGGTGACAGATTATTAAATAACCAGCCTCTCAGCTTAGCCCTGCCAGGCCTCCAGATGCACACACGCTTCCTCTTCTGCCCACTGCTACTGAGCGTTTCTCCCCACTGAAGTCAACAGAACGGAAATTTGTCCGTAACCTAAATTTACTCACTGGGAGAACTCTCTTATTTATACCCCTTCTTTGAAGTCCTTTTTCAGCCCCCTAGTTGGACTTATAATTGGTTTCCTATTTTCAGCTGTTTCCTTTTTCATTTCCCCACCCTCCCTCACGCACTGGCTCTGAAGCTCTCTGTCTCATTACCGCTAAACTCGTTGCCTTCTTTTCCCTTCTTGTTCCTCCTCCCTCCCTTTTTCTTGCTTCTGTTCAAAAATTTTTATTTAAAGAAATGCTTGGAAACAGACTTACCGATAGGCTCCCTCGTGCTGGAAACCCGCGGCCGCTCGCTTGGGTCCCCGCAAAAGGGCTCCAGCTCTACCTTTGGCTTCTGTTTCTCTCTTTGTCCTTTAATTTTTGCAGCTTTAGGCCTCTGAATTTTATTTTTGTCTCTTCCACAAGAACTAATAGTAAAATAGCAACGTGACCTGGCCTTGAACTGGCAGAGCTGCAAGGCGCTGGTCTGTGTCCACGGCCACCCCGAGGTGTGTGTTTCCCGGCTTCCCTGGGCGTGGAGCGGAAAGGGGGGAGCCGCTTAGCGGGTCACAGCAGGGGCGCTGGCCACAGGCTGCCGGGGCTGAGTGCTGGCCCCGCCACTGCCCCGCGTGTGCTCTTAGGTAGGCTGCTTAAGTCCTCTCTCTCCACGTACTTACCTTATTGATTCATTTTTAATACTTTTTATCAAATCTTGGGTGACACTGGTGAATAAAATTACATAGGTCTTAAGTGTCTAATTCTATAATGCATCATCTATATATTGCACCGTGTGTTCCTTCGAAGTCTGGTCTCCTTTCATCACCACATATTTGACCCCCTTACCCTTTTCCACCTCCCCCAACCCCTGCACCTCAGGTAACTACTGTACTGTTTTCCATGTCTATGAGGTTTTTGTTGTTGTTTTTTAACCTTCACCTGAGGACATTTTTTCCATTGCTTTTCAGAGAGAGTGGAAGGGAGAGAGAGAAACATTGATGTGAGAGAGACACATGAATTTGGTTGCCTCCCGCATGCACCTGACTGGGGCCGGGGATTGAGCCTGCAACCCAGGCACGTGCCCTTGGCTGAAACTGAACCCAGGACCCTTCAGTCCACAGGCCGACGCTCTGAGCACTGAGCCAAACTGGCCAGGGCTGTTTGAGTTTTTGTTTGTCTGGTTTGTTGCTTTCAGTTTTATATCCCACATATGAGTGAAATCATATAGTTCTTGACTTTTTTGTTTAATTTATTTCACTTAGCACGATATTCTCAGGGCCCATCCACGTTGTCACAAATGTCAGTGTTTCATTTTTTCTCATGGCTGAGTAGTGTTCCATAAAGTACATGCACCCCATCTTCTCTATCCAGCCCTCTATTGCAGGACACTTCGGTTGTCTCCATGTCTTGGCCACCAGGAATAATGCTGCAGTGAGCAGAGGGGAACATCTATCTTCACAAATAAATGCTTTCAAATTTTTTGGGTATATACCCAGAGGAGGGGTTGCTGGGTCGTATGGTAGCTCTATTCTTAATTTTTTGAGGAATCTCCAGATGGCTTTCCATCTTGGCTGTACCAGTCCACATTCCCACCACAGTGAATGAGGCTCCCTTTCCTCCACAGCCTCTCCAGCACTGTTATTACCTGTCTTGTTGACAGCAGCCACTCTAACAGGTGTGAGGTGGTCTCTCATTGTGGTTTTGATCTGCATTTCCCTAATAGCCAGTGAAGTTGAGCATCTTTTCATGTATCTGTTAGCCAATGGAAAGCCACATATAAAAGAGTGAAACTAGATTATTGCTTGTCCCCATATACAAAAATTTACTCAAAATTGGACAAAGATCTAAATATAAGACCTGAAACAATAACTTACATAGAAGAAAACATAGGCAATAAATTAATGGACCTTGGTCTTAGATCAGATTTTATGAATTTGACCCCAAAGGCAAGGGAAGTAAAGGCAAAAATAAATGAATGGGACCTTATCAAACTAAAAGCTTCTGCACAGCAAAAGAAACTGCCAACTAAACTAAAAAGCAACCAACTGAATGGGAGAAGATATTTGCAAACAACAACTCCAGTAAGGGGTAAATATGCAAAATATAAGGAACTCATTCAAGTCAACACCAAACAAATAGTCCAATTTAAAAATGGGCAGCCTGGCCGGGCATGGCTCAGCAGTTGAGTGTCCACCTAGGATCCAGGCAATTGGGGTTTGATTCCCTGTCAGGGCACATGCCCAGGTTGCGGGCTCAATCCCCAGTTGGGGGCGTGCAGGAGGCGGCTGATCCCATGACTCTCTCATCATTGATGTTTCTATCTTTCTCTCTCCCTCTCCTTTCCTCTCTCTGAAATCAATAAAGATATATTTTAAAAAAATAAAAAAATAAAAATTGAGCAGAGGACCTGAAGAGACACTGATGTCATTTGGAAGTTTGATAGATAATGACAAATTTGTAATGATCCGTTTTAATGGTTGTGTAATATTCCCATGTAATTTAATTTGCTTAATCATTTCTCCAGAATTGGACATGTAGGCTGTCAGAAGTTTCCCCAGCATTATTATGATAAATAATGTTCCCTAAATATTTTCATGATGATATCTTTGTTGGCATTACCTTAGGATTGATGTTTATAAAGGAAATTAGTTGTCATAACATATGAACATTTTAAAGACTCTTCATTCATATAGCTAAATTGATTTTTCAAGAATGTGCCAGTTTACACACCTGCTATGTGCAAACTTTTGAACTTGAGATAGGGCTAAAAGGTTGCAATAAAATGTTATGGTTCTTAATTTCCTATTCTTAAGGTTAATAATATGTTGTAAAAAAGGGCCAGCATTTGGCTGGAAAATGATGAATACTTTTCAAATGATTCATCTATTATTGAAAATTCTCTAGACTTTCCATGAAGAATGTCCTCTGTTTCCTTTGGCAGTCATTTCCTAGTGCTACTGCACTGAGGCAGTCTGGATGTATTCGTGGGGGTCGGGTGAGTTGCCCTGATATGAGTTTATCATATATGAATATGAAATAAAAAATTCTCAGCTCTGGAAATATTCTGTTTCTTTAGAGAAAAAAATGTTAGAAACAATTCCTAGCACTGTCCCCGTGTTTGCAACTGGATTCCAAAATGTTTGAAGCTACTTTTTATTACTTCATAATTTTTCTTGTCCTTCAGATTAAAATAATATTCTGAGGCAAAATGGCTTTTGGATCTTTTGAGAGAAATATTTTCAGTTCAGGATATAAACAGAGGACTGGATTTCCGAACCATTCTAAATCTTGATTTCTCTTTCCTTTTATCTTGAAGATCACTCACTTGTTATTCAATCCCCGTTGCTGTGAATGGTTAATTTTATTTGGTTTTGGTGTGTATTTGTGTTTAATTTCACAATTAGATTTTTAGCTCCTTGAACCTGGCAATTATTTCTTATATATCTTTGTATCCCTTAATAGTGTTAAAAAGTACCTTGACTATAGTGGATTCTTCATTCATTTATTTGTTCAGTGCAACCTTGTCACATATTCTGTGCCATACACTGTGCTGTTTCTGGAGATTCTATGAGAAGATGTAATCTCAGTGCTTCTCAAATATTTATATAATTGCCTATATTTTTCAGTTGGATTGAGGCCATGTGATTATTTGCGACTAATAGACTGTGAACTTTTACCTGGGCTAAGACAGTTAAGAATTGGTGTGCCACCACCATCTCTCTCTTACCCTGATGTGGCAACCTTGGATACGAAATATTGAGATGATGGCATCAGAAGATTGGGTCTCAATCCCTGAGTCACTGAATGGAGGAGAGTTGGAAGTCCCTACCATGCAGAGCAGACTCTGTGTACAGAGTGAAAAATAACCTTCTGTTGCTTTAAATCACTGTGATTTGGGGGTTTACTTGTTTCTGCAGTGAAACTTTTACTATCTTGAGACATTGCCTTAAGCAACTCATAGTCTATGTGAAGTAAGGACGTGTGTGATTAACTTTTGAGTGTATGGCTTGGAAATAGAGTGACCTGTGGACTTTGAGCTTCTTAGTAGAATAGGAGTTCGGTATGATTGGTTTCCCTGGATTTTGGACTCTTTATAAAAAATTTTATTTTTCAATTGCAGTTGACATACATGGACTCTTCTTTAACAGTCTGCTAGTTTGAGGAAAAACACAACATCCCAGAACTGTAATTTCCTCATTTGTAAAATGCGAGTGCTGGCCCTTTTCCCCGCTCTAAGTCCATCTCTGATTTGTAAGGAGCCATGAGAGTGGAAGAAACAGAGACCATAGGACATTCATATTTTTATAAAAAGAGGTACTTTTTTGTGATTTACTGGTTAGGCCCTCACAATTCTACTCTTGAAGTAGCAGATAGAGGCAGGAAGGGCCATTGTCTTCTAACTCTTTCAGTCTGTTTGCAGAGAAGTCACAAAAATCTGTTGCGATACATTCATGACTATCAACACAAATACCTTTTCTTTAGAAAGAGTGTACACACAACACTGTCAAACTCCTACTCAATATTGCATCATAGGACAGTCGCTTCTCAAATATCTTCCCATTCCCTTATGCAAAGAGAGTTATCCACTACCTTCTACATGCTATTTCTAAATTTCGGATACACTTCCATTATTTTACTTATTACATGGTATTTTATTATTGTTTTTTAAACAGCCATTTTTGCTCTACTGGACTGTGCACTCCACAGATAAAGGGCTTCTCTTTGTTATATCCCCAGGGTCTAACCTAGTGTCCAGCTCTCTGTAGCCACCTAATAAATAGTTCTTAAATAACTGAATTATGAACAAGTGAATCCTTCACTGTTATCCAACATTTCCTGGGAAACTGGACTTGGAAATGGGTGAGAAGGTGCTAGAATTCCAACTAATTTGCTGTTGCCAGAACCTCCTCCCACCACTGTTTTTCTTTTAAGAAATGGGCCATTTCTAGGTGACCTGCCATGTAGTTGAATTGCCAAAATCATGTTTTAGCTCTGGCTTCTTAGCTTGCTTTGCAAGGGAATTAGGATGTTTAATGCATTTGTGTTGCTAAAGAGCTTGAGATTTGCTCAGGAAAGTCACTTTAGATTGCCTAAGTGCTAGTATCATAATATTTATTTAGGAATGATGAATAGAATTCTTAAAATAGTCTTGCTCATTGTGGTATCACTGAAAGCATGCTATACTAAATCCCATTTGTCTTGGGTATAGGGTTTCTGGAAGATGAATGGAAAGAGGAAATTAGTGGATTTTGGATTGGATTGTGTAAGAAAGAACAATTTCAATAAAGGTCCCTTTTCTTAAAGTGACAAATGCTAGAAAAATGCCTTTAGCTGCACCGACAGGAGCCTGGTAATTACAAGTCTAACAAATGGGCAAATCCCATATGTTGCCAGCTGGAGAGTATGCGAAACGCCTCTGCCTTGAAGTCGGTTCTGGTTTGGGGCAGAACCACTGAGGGTCACCTCTGTCTAGAATCCCTAAAGCCAGGTATATCATTTATGGTCACATCCACTCTCTGGGAGAAAGGAGGCTTCGTTCTTGTGTTATGCAGAGTTTGACAGCCGTGGTGTTTATGCCAGGCATGGATATAAAAAGACAAACACACATGTCTTCAATGCTGAGGAAGGATGTGGGGGTCAGAGCAATTGCTGGCTGAGGTGGGACGGTCACCTTCCTTTGGGAGAATTTGGACAGTGTGACTCAGAGAGACGGCTAGTGGGGAAGGAAGGGACTCCACCTGATGGTGCTACAAATTCTCTGAAGTGTATTTCAAGTAGCTAGTCTAAAATATGCCCTTCTCTCCTCCCTACAGACAACAAAAAAGGCAGGACTGGACATCTTATACTCATATTTTTGCACTGCCTTCTGCTTACTCAGTTTTCTCCTCAAAGGTCCTCTTGATATTAATTTAAATTTCACTTTACTTCTATGAAAGTATATAGAGTTTCTTGGCCAGGGCCCTCGAGAGACCTGCCCTCTCCCAATTTTAAGGAATGAATACTCTAAAACAGAGAAACTAGTCTAATTTTTTTCTCTAGGAGAGCATTCACCCCTACCACCATCCACAAGCCTCTACAGACTGCCCATTGTATGTAATAATAATAGTAACAATCACTGAAAGCTTAATGAGAGGTTCTGACGCTGGGAGCATTTCATAGTTACCATGTAAGAGAGGCAAGGTAGTGTTTAGGACTTTTCTTAGAAAGACAGGTGTTGATGACCATCAGTTCCTCTGATGAGGGGAAGGGAACATTTTCCACTAAAAGAGAGCGGGAGGTAGGTCTGGATGTGAATGCAGACACAGTTGTCATGGCTGCATGCAGAATGTGTATGGGAGATGGAGAACAGGAAATAATTTTAGCCGGGTGACATTGACATCCTCTCCAGAGTAGAAGCTGAAGTGTTTTACTGAGAGTGGGCGAAAGCGGGGCTTAAAGAGCGTGGTTATTACTCGGAGTAGACTGTAGGTTATCAGATGTCTTCAAATTACAACAAATGCAAATTTCAGTAAATTACAAAACTTAATTTTATTCCCCATCATTACAATGATAAATCCTCAGGGTCTGTGTGTTCATCAGTCAGTGTATGTGCTTTACAGATGGCAGAGAGCTGGCTGAAATTGAGATGTCATTTGAAGGCAACATTTAATGTGGCATTAGGATGTGTGAGCCCTAATATTGGAAAGTTGTGACAAAGACCTCCTGGGCCTCAGGAATTCTCATTAACTCAGAAACCAGACAGAGGACAGGAGAGGTTGGCACCTTCCATTGCCGAACATCACTCTTCTTTCTCCAATTGTCCCATAAGAATTGAGCAGGACACCCATTCTGCACGCTTCATAGAATTTCAGGGATGATTGCATCAGAATGATACAATTTTTTACTTTTTAATTTTGTTGCACTTTTTCTCTTGGGAAGATTAACATTGAAAGAACTCTTTGTACATAGCTTATCTGTTCATGATTTTAGCAATTTGTCTGAATTTCTATTCTGAATTCAACTATTACTCTTTAGAAACTTTACATGTCATGTTAAAAAAAAACCTCTTCTCTTTTTTATAGGCATAAAAAGAGCAGAAGTAGATATTGCTATTCAGGAAGGAGTGGGTGTCATTAGCTCAGCATATCAGAAATCCTCTGAATATAGGATTTCTTCTGAAATGATATAAAAATTAGAGTATTTTGCAAAGAAGACCATTGTCATAATCATTTCATTCTAAAAAAGAATTTGAACCTTTAATCTCTTAATTCTCTTTTCCTGAGTGCTAAGTAGGGACCGTTTATTGGCAATACATATAAAAGCTCATTTTTCTTACTAGAGCAGCAGCATATAGTATGGCCTTCTGGGCAATGAGACAAATTATAACTTAAGGGGATTAGGTTCTTTCAGTCTGTACTGCTACCTGACTTACTAATGCTGTTTACTCTCTCTGAGCCTCAAGTTCCCCATCTGTAAAGTTGGACTCATAATGAGCTTGCATTTACACACCCCTTTGAGGATTATAAAGGGAATGTACTACATAAACCAGGAGCTTTTTATTTATAGTTTTCAACTGAGAATGTTGCTTAGCTAGAGTAGAGAACAGATCAATGAGGAACTACGAAGTAGGATTTTTAAAGAAAAGTTAAACTAAAAGTTTTGTTGAGAGCAAATATTTATATATTAACTTATGTAATCCAATTGGCTTCCAACATTTGTTTGGAAATGTTTCTATAGGAAAGATCAAGTGATCCCAATTCCTAAGAAGAATTCTCACTTGAGAATCCTAATAGGCAATTTCAGGGAATATTTAGCCTTTGTAAAAAATATAGTTTGATAATATTTAATTCTCCTACTCACCCTGGTAAGATGTTAGATGACTATCCTATATGCCACACATACATTTAAAAATACATTGGACACTTACTATTATTTCATTGCATGTCCTTACAGTTCCAACTGAAGTTAGATTTTCTGAGCTGTGACATAGCTGTAGTTGATTAGTAGACATCCCTAGTAGGAGGAGGCATAGGAAAGTGCATTTTCAGAAGAAATGTTAATTGTCTTCATTTAGCATAATCACAGACCTCTTTAATGTCCATGGATGTTGGTTAGGAGAACTAGACCAAAAGAAGATTCGAACAATGGCAATGTTGATGAAATCTGCAAAAGCCCTATTATGGCTGGAAGCAACTGTGACTTCATATCTAAAATACAGCATTGTTTACATTAATAAGTTGACCAAAACCAAATGTGATGAAGGTGAGAGAATTGTTATTTGGAGGATAAAGGATGAAACTACATAAAGAGAATTTAATAAGGCTTCTGGGCTTTATGATGGTGACTTGTGGATAGTCCAGCTGTCTAATTACTTAACAGTATGGGTAGGAAATAGTACTAGATACAGGGATGATCACAGTAAAAAGCAAACCATATGTATATACAAAGAAGTCTTTAAAGAAAAGAGTAAACAAAGCGAGAACAACAATAGAATCATAATTTGGGAACTAAAGGTCTTGGTGGTAGTAGAAGCACCCAGACTTTACATGGGTAGAACATGCCAAGAGAAGTACTGGCTAGAAGGAGAAAATAAATTAGGGAAAAGAGGAAGGGAAAGAGAGAATGGAAAACATAGTAGAGGTTATTGTTTATGAAAGACAACATCACCATATGAAAACTTCTAGAATCTTTTTGTGTTATTTGGTGGTGGAAAATGTGACTTTAAATATGTGCAATATGCAATATTATTTTGTAATGAAAACTCGTGGAATTTTCTTTCTAATATTTTGAAGGAGACAATATAGAACGATCTTTTGTCATCAGTGGCTCCAAACATAAATGATGACGTTGGCTTGGAGCATTAGGGAGTGGTGGAGACTGTGATGATGTGCCAGCTGGTGGCTATGTTTAGAGGAAAGAGGGTGGACTTTCTGACTTGTTCAGTTCTGAGTTCTCGGCTGTAAGTAAATTTCTTTCCACTATATTCAGGACAAAGTGGAATTTGGCTTTGTTGACTAACAGATCACCTAGCAGAAGCTCCTCTCACGTGAACAATGGTATTTCAAAGCCTGAATAAGTACAGCTCATTTCCACAATGGCACTTTCTCTGTGAGCATTTGGTGCCCTATTGCTGATTCCAGGCAGCATAAACTTTGTATGGCTGACATTTCCTGACTCAACTCCTGCTATAATTGAAATTACTTTATTAAACAAGCTTGAATCATTTCAATTACATTGTGGCCTGGAGTGCTGGCGGCATACACGATGACTACATGCTGATTACATTGGAGCTCCTACACCCCAGAAGATGTGCGTACCAGAAAATGGCTTTCTGTTTCTTCTCTCTCTCTATATAAAAAGCCCTCTCTAATTCCTGTTCACTGGATAGATCCCTTTGGGTTGTATATTAATATTCATAAGATAAACCACATAGCTAAAGCAGAAGATTAAAGTCAAGTCTCTTAATAAAGTAGCAAGAGTAATGACTACAGTAAAATCTCCAAAAATGCCATTCTCCCCCTGAAGAGCGAACACTCCTACTGTTCATGTGTTGAAGCTGAGCAGGAGAACAATAAAAGAATGAATTACTGCACTGATTTGGATTTTAAAATCCGCTGGAGAGGAACGAGCTAACGCAAACACTTAAACCAGAAGAAAAGAGTATCGGGTCAGACAACTGTACAGAGCGACAGCTTGAGGGGAGAGTTTAGGGCTCACCTTACTGATACGAGGACAGATTTGTGCTATAGGAGAGAGCACTAAAAAGCATTGCCCTTAAATAGACTGCATGGTTTTTCCCTTGGAGTTAGTAATGAATTCTGAGGGTAAACCAGATTATTGACCATAGAGCTGCCTAGCTGTTCTGTTTTGTTTACCTACTATATGTTTGCTCTCCTTTGGCTACTTGTGTCAATCTCTTCTCGAGGACATGAGGAAGTTAGATTTGCACAGACACCGCCCTCCCTTGCTCCCTCCCTCCCTTCCCTCGGTGGGTATTTACTGAGTGCCCATTCTGAGCTGGGTACTTTCTCAGGAGCTGGGGACTCAGCAATGATCAGACAAAGCTTCTGCCTTCATGACGCTTATTATTCTAGAGGGAAAACAGTAAGCATCTAAGCCAGTTATAAATAATAATATCAGAGTGAGAAGTGCTATGGGGAAAACAGCACTGATCAGGGCATGGGGGTGAGTTGTTCATTTTTGGTGGGGGTTGTGCTATTTTAGATAGGGACATCAAGGAAGGTCTCTCTCTAGGGAAATGGCATTTGAGAAGGAAATATTGGCATATTAGTGCCATAATAATAATTTATTTTTGTATCATGCTTTAGAGTTTACTGGGTACTTTCAAGTAAAAGATATCATTTAATCATATCAATCCTATTAGATCAGAATTATGATCTCAGTTTTTTAAGGGAAGCCAAGAAAGCTTAAGTGACTTGCTCAAATTATACAGCGAGTGTGGCAGGACTTAGGTCCATGGCTTACATTACAGAGATAATTTTACTGTGATAAAGAAAATTTGAGGATTTAGATAAGACCAGAATTCTACAACCACAAAAACTGCATAACTCCTTTCAGTCCGTGCATGTGTATATGTGTACATGTGTGTGTGTGTAGTGATTCAAACATAATTGAACTCTTTTAAAAATTTATTACTCAGTAACTAGGTTGTGCACTAACATTTGGCCAAAGTCAATTTATAGAGGAACCATGACAGTAATTTCTATAATTTACAAATATTCAAGATGTGTCCCTCATGTCATAGGCATATGTTAATCCTGTGGTCTAGTTCATTCCAAATACTTTTTAGCACATCACAGTTACAGGGAAAAATAGCAGCCTCAATACAGTACTTTATATCCTTATGGCTCTGAGAAAGAGGCCTGCAAAATGAAGTTCTTGACATAAGCAACACATAAACCACATGTTTCTATAATCTGGTTGACTGAGTAATATAATTCTAAATGTGTGCAATTTTTTTTGAATTACCCCATATTTTGTATGGCAGCAATCAGTTTCTACCTTTGTATATTGTGAATTGACTTTACGTAAGTTACTAAATGGTTCAGTTGTCAAATGCAGATTTCCTTGCCCCAAACCATTAGTACAATTTCCACTTATTAAAACAATCCCCTCATTTCTCAAAGCTCATCTTGCTTCTGCCAGCGCTTGAAGCAGTTGCATCTTCACTGTTTTCTTCCATTTAGACATATCCCAGGCAGAGGGAACAGAATTTATGGAGGCCTGGGGCTGACACTTAGAGAGTGAAGGGGTAGGGCGACGAAAGATGAAGGCTGAGCAGCACCTAGAGGCCCGATCTGGGCACACCAGGGAGTGTGAGCTCTCTCCTTAGGATCATGGGGAGCCATGGAAAGGCGAAAGCAGGGCATGGGCAAATTTACTTAGCTCCTTTGGTTATTTTTCAAGTGTCACTGTCTTTTTAAACTTCTTGTCCTGTAAATTTCATGAGAACCTGGCTGTGTTTACTAAGTGGGAGGGCGTTTTGAACTCAACCCTGAAGTGTAGTAGTAGACATAACCAAAGTAATATTTCCCTTTCCTTCTGAGCACGGTTCCTGTTGTTACTGGACCAATTGGATAAGCCCTGAAAAATATATTTCATATTTTCAAATGTACTTTTCAACTACTTAAGAATTTAGTGCCATCACATTCAGGTGTTTGGGATTGTTCATTCCATCACTTTAGAAGGCTCCATTTCTCCTGTCTTCTTCCTAGAAAGCACCAGTTACGGTCAGTGCTGTACCAAAATTGGAAAGCAACAAAAATATACCTGGTATTATCATTAAGGTTCACACTGTTTCAAACCATAGTCTTAAAGAAGACTGAAAAATTGGATTTTGGGGTTGAACACTGACTCAACAGTAGGTACCTTCCTGTGGAGGTTAATTTTATATTTTGTCCTGTTGGAAGAAAAGAATGATTTATAAGCTATATTTGACTGAGTGTTAGAGGACTGGAGCTCTTATAATAGCTTTGCTATGTAATAATAGCTGTAATGTACTGTGCTAGGTTATATACATACATATATATATATATATATATATACACATACATATATATATACACATACATATATATATATATATATATAAAATCTCACAAACACAAATATATATAATTATAATTTGCAAAACAACTCTATAAAGTAGGTATTATCCCCATTATAAATGAGGAAAACAAGGGCTAGAGAGGTCAAGAATCTTGCCCCAAAGTCACACCCAAAAGGTAGAACCTAGCTTTGAACCAGGTTATCTGACTTCTAAAACACTGCTGCTTACCATGTCACCCAACCTTTCCCATTCCAGCAAGCCAACTGTAGGCAAATTTAGCCTCTGTGGTTTGCAGTTTTCTGTAAAATATAGAAGTTGGACTAGGTAAAAAAGTCAGACTAAATTATCACTAAACAAACCTTCTAGCTCAGACATGTGGTAACTGGTCTTCTTAGACATTGCCAATTATGAGCAATAGTATTATTAAATAATTATATTTTATTATTTATTATATGTCTTTTATATTTGGTTTTCAGAAACCATTTTTTTGAAGGAAGCAACAAAGAATCAAGGCTGTTGAATGGGCCAATAGTGAATGATAAGAATGGAGATTTTAAAAAGTACAGACATTGGAGCTTGAGGTAGCTGGGTGTAGGTCCAAGCTCTGACACTGACTAAATAAATCACATAACATTTCTGAACTCCAATTTCCTTATCTTTAAAACTGGGGTGATAAGAGTTATATGAAAATTGGAGATGTTTATTTTTAAGTTATCATTGATGTTCAATAAATATTATCATTTTTATAATCAATATTATTATGATCATTGATAATAGTCACTGTCATTATCAGAACCCACAACATTAATGATAGAAAGAGGGGAGCCCAGCCGGAGTGGCTCAGCTGTTTGAGTGTCATCCTGTGCACCTAAAGGTTACTGGTTCAGTCCCCTGTTGGGGCATATACAGAAGGCAATCAATTGATCGATGTGTCTCTCACATCAATGTTTCTCTCTCTCTCTCTCCCCCTCTCTTTAAGCAAGTCCTCCCATGAGGATTAAAAAAAATTTAATAAAAAAAACTATTGAAAGAAAAAGGGAAACTTGTTATGGTTTCCTTTGATATATATCCAAAAATAGATCTGAATTGAAGAATTGATTTACACTAAAAACATTGGGTTAGAGCTGGGCAAGTAGACAATAAGTAGTTGGATATAATATTTACTTATTCATTCAAATATTAATTGAGCACCTAATTTATGCTGTGTTGCTATTTTAAGCTATGGATTTAACAGTAAACAAAAAAATGTTTCTGTGGTCACAGAACAACATTTTAGAGGGCATGACAGAAATAGACAAAATAAATATAAAGTATGTCAGTAGCAATAAGGGCAATGATGAAGAATAAAGCAGGGTAAGTGGAGAGAGTATGAGTTTCTATGTAAGAAACTTTTTGTATATACAGTGTTTAGGGGTACAAGCTCTCATCAGAGGAAAGACCTAAAGGAAATAAAGGAGCAAATGAGGTGAACATCTGAAGAACATTCCAGGCAAAGGGAATAGCATGTGCTAAGACTCTGAGGGGGAGATGCGCCCCAATGCTTAGAGAAGAGCTAGGAAGCCAACGTGTCTAGAGATTATATCAGAGAGATCAGAAGAGCCGGCCATGTGGGGTCTGTAGGCTATCACAAGTCTTTTGGCTCTTCCCCTGATTGAGATAGGAAGCCACTGGAGAGATTTCAGTAGAACAGTGACATAATCTGATATATTTAAAAAGGTTACTCTGTCAGTGATATTGAGAATAGACTAGGTAGGCAAGGGGGAAGCAAGGAGACAGGTTAGGAGACTATTAAAGTAAATGCTTCAAATTTACAATAATGTAGTAATTTAGATGGTTTTAATGAGATAGTAGCAGTGGAAGTGGTAAGAAGCTGGTGGGTCCTGGAAAATTTCCAAGGCACAGCGGAGATGATTTGCTGATAACTTAGCAGCAGTTCATGAGGGGGATGTGGGATCAAGGATGGCGCTAAAGCTTTGGCCAGAGCAACCAGACGGATGGAGCTGGCGTTATTGAGAAGAACACAAGGGGAGGAGGGCGGTTGGTGGTGGCAGTGAGTTAGAAGTCAGTAATTTAGTTTGCGTATGTTAAGCCTGGGAAACTTATGTAGATATCCAAATACAGATGCCCAGTGAGAAGTTGAATAAATGGCCTAGAGTTCAGGGGAAAGGGTGGTGTGGAGGTAAACATTTGGGAGGTATCAGCATATAGTTGGTATTTAGCGGTACAGAATTGAGTGAGATCACCTGGGAAGCGAATGTCAATAGAGAAGTTCAAGGACGGAGCCCTGGGACACGCCGATGGCAGGGTGGGGGGAAGGTGAACAGGAGCAAACGAAGTCTGATAAGAATGAAGCAATGAAGTGGGAGGAAGCCTAAGAGACGGCGGCTTGGGAGCTAAGCAAAGAAAGTGCTCAGGGGGCAGGAGACAAGCTGAATAAAATGAGGACTGGGACACGACCGCCGGGCTCCACAACGCGGCCGCATAGCTTCGACCTCTCCACACGGTGGCTGCGCATTAGGGCTTGCACCCTGATGGGAGCAGACGGACTCAAGAGAGAATGAGAGGAAACAGAACGTGTAGAACTTTTTTCGAGGAGTTTTCCTGTTTAGAGGAGTAGAGGTTGGAAGATGTAGTTGGAGGGAGCACACGAGGCCAAGAGATTTTCAAAGGCTGGAGATGCCATAGTGTGATTTAGGGTGATGGAATGGTATGACTGAGAGTGAAAAATTGACGACGATGATGATGATGGAGGGACACGAACAATTACATGATATCCCTGACTAGGAGAGAGGTGGTGGTCTGGATAGGCGCCCAGACGCTTCGGGGAGCTAAACGGATTGTGGAAATCGGGGATCTATTTAAAAAGTCATGCGAACAAAGGTAGGGACGTAACTACAGAGGCAGGATCAAAACTGCGGTCGCGGGGGCAGCTGTCTGCCTCTGCTGCGGAAGCTGCCGTGGAATACAGCCCGGTGGGAGCCCCAGGAAACGGCCAGCGTGGAATATTTATTACAGTCAGGAGCCCACGGGCAAGAAGTTAGGTGCTTTCTGGGTTCCTGCTGCCATACTGGTAACGCAGCAACACCCTCTTGGGCAGGCCACATTGTTTCACTCTTGGGGCTCATTACCTTTTTGTAAGTTTCCTGAGCGCAGGGAAGATCTATCTTTACATCTTTATGTCCTTCTATAGCTCCTATAGCCCTTTGTATACAGTGGCTGCCACATAGCTGCTTGTAAAATTGAATTGAAGATACTTCTCAGTACTAAAAGTAAGCTTAGGCCAAGGCAACAAATTGAAAAGTGGAAAACTGAGCCTCTCAGTCATCAGCAACCCGTATGACTGATTTCTTTTCAATGAACTGAATCTGAACCGAATTTGACTACATTGACCCGCTTAGCTATCTTGAGATGGAAATGAGGCTTAGTGGACGGCTGTGCATTGAATGACCTTTTCCCGATCCCTCAACCATTTACCAGAGTGTTTGGAGGCTTTCTTTCTAGCTTCTTTGTTTCAGTGAAAATAATGCGCTCTTACTGCGAAGAAACAGAACATTTCTATTTTGTTTTAGCAAATCAGGCTGATCACTATTACCCCTGTTATTGTTTACAGCTTTCTAAATCAGGGACGGACAGGGGAGAGGAGTAAAATGACAGCAAAGAGTTTGTAGGTGGAGCTGAGCCCCAGGGATGAGCTCGCTCTGCTTGTAACCAGCTCTGAGATTTGGGGCAAGACCCTTAGGTTTCTGAGTTCAGGGTCCTCTGCTATGAATGATAATGCCTGTCCGGTTGACTTTGCAGATTATTGCAAAGAGCAGGTAAAAATACTTGGAAAAAGATAAAGTACATGTTCCTTTGCTGGGGACATGGACAAGCTTCAGGGTGTTTAGCAACCTCGTGAAACGGAATGTGAATTGTGCCTTTATGCATTTTCACTTTTCTCCCTAGATTCTCAAACGTTTTCATTCGATTCTTTCTCAAAGGGTTTTGTGAGAGTAGAGTTGAAATTATTTGCTGTGGCCAGGTGTGCTACCCCTAAAGCACAATCATGTTTTCTGTGCTCAGATGAGGGTTGGAAACAGCACTGTGTAAAGTCGTGGTTCTCAAACTTTAGCGCACATCACACCTGGAGAATTTGTTAGGTTGCTGGGCCCACCTCCGGGGTGTCTGATTCAGTAGGTCTGAGGTGGGAAATGTGAATCTGCATTTCTGACAGGTTCCCAGGTGCTGCTGCTGCTGCTAGCCTGGGGCCCACATTTTGAGAGTCCCTGGCAAACAGGACAGGTCAGCTCTGTAGGTATTTTGTAGGCAGGTTATTGGACAAGCTTTAATTTTTCAGGAAGCGGGGAAGGTCCCTGAACAGATAATGGTAATGGTCTCTACTTTGGATTTCTCTGTTGAAAAGAAAAATAAGTGTCTTTGCCGTTTGGGCAGTACATGTGAATTCATCACTAAAGCGGACTGTCTTCTTTCTTGAGCAGCATGCCACAACTCCGCAGCTCTTAACACCTCTTTTGGGGACCAAAATGGTGCAATATTCCATCTGACAACATGCCCGCCGTGTCCCTGCTAATCTCACAAAGTGGCAGAGCGGGAGCCTTGCTGCCTCAGGCCCAGGGACTGGCAGTGGCTGCCATGCAGGCTGAATGAGGCCTTTAATGGGGAAGTCACAGGGTTCCCTGTAAAGCCTTTGCAAGAATTTGAAAATCCATTTTCTTTTGAAAGAGAGGGAAAGAGGCTTTTGGAAATCAGTGCTTTTTGGAGATGTTTACATCAGTGGTGAATGGAGAGCGAGGAATGGAAATGCAAGTACCATTTGTATTTGGGTTCTGTGTGTTTTACTGTGGAGCATGGTCCAAAGCCACCTGCCTCGTTCCTCCCTTTGGAGAAAGATGCACACGTTTTACCCTGAATGGCAACAAATAACACTGGTGAGCAGCAGAGAGATTCCAAGTGCGAACTGGCAGCACCCAGAATGAGAAACAATTGGGCGCAGCTTGTCGCGGCACAGCCGGGGAAGACCATGCTTTAAACACGGCTGACAGTGTGCTCTGCGGCAGATAGAGTTAAAGTTGGCTAATTTCATTTGTCCTCACGAATGTCATTTTTCACAATCTCACTTCATTGCTATTTTAATTTTCTCAGTCCTGCCCTCATCTTCATTTTCTGTTTGCCCTTAATCCTTTAATACATTCTTCTTATCTTTACCTGACTGTTCCAAATACTTAATGTTTGGAGAAACTCTTTTTCCATCAGATCTGGTACCTGCCAAGGAATAGTAAATAAGCAGAGTATTATAGATTCGATTTTAAAAAGGCTATTTAAGTCACATCACTGCGAGCCATATTAATATCTGCGATGCCAAGGGGCTTTCACAGTGATAGAACTCAGAGGAGACGGAAATATCTTAATCCTTCAAATGTGGGAGAGGTAGAAGGAGAGAGTGTTTTCACTCTTCCCCGAGCAGAAGTCTGTTCAAGGGCATGCGGAGTCTTGGAAACACAGGGCAGAAAGACTGGCAGGCAGGTGCTGGTGGAGGGCAGCCTTGTCACAGATTTCTTTAGTGCCCCCAACCCTTATCTGCCCCAAATCTTTTGGGACTTACAAGCACTTGCAAACTATTTTTAAACCCGTCAGAGCTACAGCATTAAAAACGGAGAATGGCTGTAAATTCCCGAGAAGTAGTGTCTGCGTAAAACTGCAGATATTTATGCAGCAGTTTTGGTTCCAAACACCCCTGTTTCTGAAGGCATTTGAATATTTTTGGTTTACAAAACACTTCCACTTGTTTCTTTAATGGTAGAAGTGTCTGCATTTTTATAACTCCTCCGAAGGTGTCTTATGTTCATTACTGTCTCTGTAAAAGCTGGTGACGTGGTGGCAGGGGTGCCCTTGCTGCGCCCTCGCGGGATCCGCGGCAGCCTTCTGTTCAGGCTGGGGGGGAGACGACGACAAACGACTCGTCAAGCTGTCCATTTTCCTAGACAGCGTTACATCTGTTTTTCTCATTTTTTAACCTATTAAATGATCTACGTGTTTGGCAAAGTAAAATGTTTGTGTTGCTTTTGGCCACAACTAAGGGGCTGTGCTCTTATCAACACATACATTTATTTCTTTTTCTAAAAGCTAAATAGTGAGGAGGAGTCTTGGATGCTCGTTCTGTTACGCCGTTAATGACGGGAGTCATTTCTGAGCCTCTCTGTTATAAAGGGGGAATGATAGTAATGCTAAGCTCTGCAGGCCTGGATATAATATGGACCCCGAGATGTAGGAAGATGGAGCGTCATCGACTCCCATCGTTGATGTTTCTATCTTGCTCTCTCCCTCCCCTTTCCTCTCTTTGAAATCAATAAAGATATATTTAAAAAAAAATCTATGCTGGATTTTGCAGCATGGAACATAAAATTCCTGAAGAACAGAGGGAGACAGACTAAGCAGGAGACAAAGAGTCAGTCCTCATTGTACATTAATATACCGGTGTTTTATTTTATCAACCCACTTATGGAAGTTTTGTTAATGCAACATAATCCCACTTGGACCTGACCGCTCTTGGGAAAATGTGGTACAAAGATAAGGGGACAAACATGCAAAGCTAAATCTAAAGACTTAGATTTAATTGTATAAGAATCCTAAACTTTTATACATAAGTGATCATCGTAATCAAAATTAAGGGGGAGATGACAAATTGGGCTAAAACATTAATAACGATGAAAATGATGGCTGAGTGATTAATGGCCTCAGTGCATAAAGGAGTCTTAAAAATGGGTAAGAAAAGCTTTCAAACCACAATAGAAAAAAGAACAAAAGATACGAGTAGGTAATTCACGAAAGAAGAAAATTAATGATCAATAATAATAAAAAAAGCCAAGTTTTATTGGTAATCAAAGATATATGAGCTAAAACCAAACACCATTCCTTCTGATCAAATTGGCAAAGATTAAAAAAGACATTTAATTCCTAGTCGTTTCTTCAGTGCCCGTGGCTGTCCTTGCCCCTGCAGGCCGGCCCCACGGGTTGAGCACGTTGCGACACACTCTCATTTCCTTCCCGGGCAAGGTGGCGAAGGGAATGAGGCCACGCTTGGGGCTCGCACGCTCCTACCTACAGTTTCACCTTGAAGAGACTGCCAATTTTTTAAACCTTTGGAGCTTCTGATATCTATTCTGTAAAATGGGCTAATATGCAGTTACTGTGAAACCAGTAATGCTCCTGGAAAAAAGTAGCTGCTTAAAAATGGTGGCTATTCTATCATCTTACACTAACTTCTATAGTGTCAAACACAAACTTTCAAAATTTGTATTTTGTAAGGTAAAAGACTTGGCGATTCGGAAGATGTGTCCGATACAAAAGCTGGGCAGCAACCGCCTCATCAGTAACCCCCAGGCTATCTGTGCTCTGAGACATTTGACGGTGTGACTCTGGGTGCCATTCGCTTTTATGTAGCAGGGATCATTTCTTTTCAGATAATAGGCAAGTTTGAACTTTTTTCTTTCAACCAAAAATCCACATTGGAGCCCGGCCAGCATGGCCCAGTGGTTGAGCATCGACCTAGGATCCAGGAGATCTCGGTTCTGTTCCCGGTTGGGGCACATGCTCGGTTTGTGGGCTTGATCCCCAGTAGGGGGTGAGCATGGAGCAGCCGATCAATGACTTTCATCATTGATGTTTCTATCTCTCTCTCTCCCTCTTCTTTCCTCTCTCTGAAATCAATAAAGATATATTTTTTAAAAAAAAATCTGCTGGATTTTGCAGCATGGAACATAAAATTCCTGAAGAACAGAGGGGGACAGACTAAGCAGGAGACGAAGAAGCATCATGCAAAACAAGAATATCCATTCCCTGGAGCATTCCTCTAGAGCAGTGATTTTCAACTTTTTCATCTCATGGCACATAGAAACTAATTACTAAAGTTCTGCGGCACACCAAAAAGATATTACTATATTTTTTGCCCATCTGGCACAAAAAATAGGTATCATTTTGATTCTTTCGCACCGCATGGCTATTGTTGTGTTGGCTGTTGTCATGTTTTTATTTGACAACCTAAGGGGAAAGAGGTCAGTGCCCCTGAATGAATAGTCAGGTACTGCATGTTTTAAAAATTCTTGGGGCACAGCGGTTGAAAATCGCTGCCCTGGAGGAGTGCACGCAGGTGGAGAACCCAACCTATTACACAGATACCTGTCTCAGCAAGCCAGGAACGTGTCTCTCTAGAGTTAGAGGACTGCAGTTGATGAAGCTGCTGTACATGAAATGTGGACATTGAAAAGCTAGGGACGGGGACACTGAGAAATGTTCTGATACTGATAAGCGGCCTGTGCATGTGGTCCTGGAAGAGCTCGGAGCCCAGAACAAGAAGACTTGGGCAAGGCCAGGTCAGAAAAGCAGTGGGCAGCCTCTGCCTGGAAGAGATTTCTTCAGTTTTGTGCAGTAATGATCAATTGGAATGACCAATTCTGGCAAAATGCCTATTATTTATTCTGTATATGGGCAGTCCCCATATCTAGTATCTCTTTATTATCTCACCCAAGAAATAACAAGACTTTAGGCCTTTCTTATTCAAAATGCATCTTCTCACTTATTTCTGGGAGTCTTTACAGAACGGCAGTCAGTTGACCTAAGTCATAGCATTAATTTCTATTCATCGTCTTTCTCTTCAGTGCTGGTTCCCACCTGTCTGCACCTGCTGCCTGCAAACCCGTGGAGAGGTGCTTTTGCTGGTACTGACATCATGAGAACCCAGGGCCACAGGGAGGGTGATGTCTCTGGACACCAGAAGAACTAGGCTGAGTCCCAGCAGAGACTGGACAAAGGGTCTCCTTCTCGTCTCAGTCATACTCTTCCAGGTCCCTGAAAGATCTGTGTGTGTCCAGGGAACCTAAATCCTGTCCAAGGGACCCCATTAGACAATAGCCCAACTCTGGTCAATGTATCTTCTGTGTCTTCCTTTATAGTTCCCTCTCCCCGTCAACACGTCCTCTCTCCTCTCCCAAGTACAATCATTCCCCTTCCCCCCTCTAGTCCCAAGGAGGCCCTTCGGGAGGCCAGTGGTACTGCACATAGCTGCTTACTAGATGACCATAAGCCTCCTTACGTTAACTCTTAAGAAGGGTCTTGTACACTCTACAGTATAAGGACCATTCCATTCTCAGTGTCAGTTTTGTCGTCATAAAGTTTTCAAGAAAAGAATCTGCATAGTAGTGGAGCAAATGGAACAAACCTCAACTGGAAATGAAAAGGAACATTGGCTTCCTCGAGCTGGCTGGTCAGTTTGGCAGGCCCCCACCCTTCCCAGAAGGGGCCGAGCAGAGCCTGTTTTGCGCTGAGTGTGCCACACATTCTCTGTGCTTCTGAATAGCTTAAGCTTCTTGGTGCTCGTTTTATCAGCTTACAATTTTCCTCGGCTAGCAGCAAGCAATTTCTCATTTCCTTCTTCCTTTGATGTATGATCTTTCAAATATTCATAGATGTTTTCCCTGCCTTTTCTTTTGTCGTGAACCTGGGGTATTTATCTTCAGTCCTTCAATCACATCAGTTTTGTTTATTCTGAGCTCTCTTCCAAATGTATGACAGCTGGAGGTTTCCAGAGTCTGGCTCCCAAAGTAGAGAAAGAGAGTAAAGGCCTTTGGGCAAATGGCCTTGGGGCTCACGGCCACAGGCAGTGATGGTGTCCTCCTGGTTGAACTCTACCCTGTGCCGCTTCAGTGGGTCCGAACCTCACTTAAGGTTTCCCTGTTCTTTCCACACCAGAAAGAACAAAACTGTGGCACCTAAGGGAAGGGAACTAATCTTTTTTGTTTTCCTCTTGGGCAGAGTGAAAACGTGCAATTTACAAAGCTCTCTGTTCTGTTCTGGAATAGGGTGGGATTCAGGCCTGGGTATCGTCGGAGCGAGAGTATGGAGCTGCATAGAGCTGGCTTGGTAGTTTCCGAGCTCATTTCTCTTGCCTGTGTAATGCCCATAATTTTTGATGCTGAATTGAGATGCTTGAACATGATTCTGTCCATTTGGAGCATACAGCAGGCTCAAAATAAGGAGGAGATATTGCTACTGTTACTATGCACTTTGGAACCAGAGAAACCTATCTTTATATCCCACCTCTGCCACTCAGTAGCCATGTGGCCTTCTGCCAGGGGTGAGGCTCTCTGGGAAGGGCTACATTGAAAATATTTTAGGCTTTGCAGGCCACATAGTTTCTCCTGCAACTATTTGTTTCTGCCACGGTAGTGAAAGCAACTGTAGTCTACATGGAAACAAATGGGCATGACTGTGCTCTGAATAAACTTTATTTATAGGCTTGAAATTTGAATTGTGTATAATTTTTACATGTCACAAAATATTATTATTCTTTTTACATTTTTTCAATCACTGAAAAATGTAAAAACTATTTGTAGCTCCCAGGCCACACAAACACAGGTGGTAAGCTGGATTTGGCCAGTGGGCCATAGTTTATGATGTTCATCTTAGGTCAGCACCCTCAGTTCCTTTCTCTGAATTGGGTTGTGTGGTTTTCAGTTAGGTAAAGTGCTTAGCATATATTAACTGTTCAGTAAATTGTAGTTGTTATTATTATAATTATTATTAACATTAGAAAGTGGAGACCCATATGCTTTAATGGTACATATTTTTAGTTTAATATGATTATAGTCAAGGGAAAAGGTTTCAGTTTAGTCCCCTTCTTGAGTTTGCCTTATCAAGATAGGCAGTTGAATGAAATCCAGTTTTATAAGCTTTCCATCCATTGTATGATAAAGTTCTTATGATCTTTGTCCTGGGGCCTTGGGAGGGACCTTATGACTCTTGGAATTTCCCAAGTGATAGGAATGTCTGTTATTTATGGTGGGTCCCTGGGATCACACCTGAATTTATGCTAATGAGACGACTTGGGTGAACATCTAGATAGTGTCAGCATGGGGGCTGGCCAGGCCAGAAGGACCAGCCATGTGATTAGAAGGCTGAGGCTTTGGGCCATATTATATCAGTCCAGCCTCCTCACCTCTGGGGAGGGGTCTGAGATTGAGCTCAGTCGTGGGGTCAAATACTTTTACACCAAGGCTTAGGGGAGCCTGGTTGGTAATCATATATGATGTGCTGGGAGGGTGATGTGTGCTGAAGACACAGAAGCTTCATGTTTGGGACCATCTAGACCTTGCCCCGTGCATCTCTTCATTTGGTAGGTCCTGACTTGTACCCTTTGTAATAAAACATTAATCATAATCAAACGTTAACGTACTTTCCTAAATTCTGTGGGTTATTCCAGGGAATTATCTGTAGCCCCAAGCTTTTTAGAGAACAGCACTTAGTTTTGCATCTGACTTGATTCCTTGTGCATACTTCCCTGGACCAGACTCTAGAAGGGAAGTGGGTCAATGTGCAGTGTGGGCGGGAAACCTGCCGCCGTCCCTTGAAACAGGTCTCTACAGATATGATGTTTAATCTTTATAATAATGTTGCAGAGTAAGGGTTATTTTATTATCCCACTTTATAGGCAAGGAAAGTGAGGCTTAGATATTTTTGGGGAAGTTATCAGAGCTAAAATTTAGGGCTCTTTCTACATGTAAGTGAGATGCCCTAAGACTTCCAGTTGTATGAACTGATGCTTTACTACTTGCTGCTTATATGTCATCCTCCTAACTCACAGTAGTAGTAATCATCACCATCATCATCACACATCATCGTAATAACAATAATATCAAAATGGCTAGCGTATTATTTATTATTTGCCAAGAATTCTAAGTTATTTTGTGTGTGTGTGTGTATGAGTCTGTCCGGGCTGCTATAATAAAATACTGTAGACTGTGTGGCTTATAGAAACAGAAATGTTTTTCTCACCATTCTGGAGGCTGAGAAGTCCAAGGTCAAGGTACAGACAGATTCAGTGTGTGGTGAGAACCTGTGTCCTAGTTAGTTCAGAGACAGCCGTCTTTGTCCTGTGTCTTCACGTGGCAGGAGGGGTGAGGGAGCTCTCGGGGGCCTCTTTCCTCAGGACACTAATCCTATGCAGGAGGGTTTCATCCTCGTGATCTAATCACCTTCCAGAGGCCCCACCTCAAATGCCATCACATTGGGGATATAGGTTTTAACATGTGAATTTGTTAAATATTTGTGAATATTGACACAAATATTTATACATGTATACATATTTTAATTTTCACAGTACCCATTTATGATAGATACTATTTATTTTTTCCTTTCTATAGGTTAAATAACATAGAGGCAGAGGGAAGTTAATAACTGTCCTGAATCACACAGCTGAGAAGTGGTGGAGTCAGAATTCGAACCCAAGCCAGGCTCGCTGTGGAGGTCGCGCTCTTAGTCACTAAGCTGTACTGCTTCTTAGGAAAATTAGGAGAGCAGCTAACAAACTGGGGGCAATTGCTATGTGCCAGGCATAACACATGCCTATTTCATATATTTAATCTTAACAACAGTCCTATACTTAGAGACTATTAACCCATTTTATAGATGGTTTGTCCAAAGTATAGCGAGGTTAAGTACTTGTTGAAGGCCACCAAGTTTGTAAGCGGCAGAGCCCGAGCCCGCTGCTTTGTAAGAGCATCACCCAGTCCTCCAATTGCTTGAGGAAGGATGTTTCGGTGACAAGACTGGCAATGGGGGGGCAGAGTCCACTGGTGGCTGCAGGGGAACATGGCTAAGCCTCATGGAAAGAAAAGGAGAGAAGCAGGCAAGGTTCCCGCAGAGCCTCCCACACACACTCCTAAGAGGCCCCCGGAATAATTGGTGCATGGCGGACGGGCCCTGAGTTACCTGTGGCCGGCATTGGATATAAGTCCCCACTCCCCCGGGAACATGTCAGGGAGCTTCTTTCCAGTTTAGGCTCTGAGACGACCGACGGGTCCCTGGTGTTCCTCTTGTTTCTGCCTCTCCAGGCAGCCAGGAGGCGAATTGGGTGGCATTTTTGCTAAACAGGACATTCTGAAGGTTGTTTGGACATGTGATGGTGCCTTTTGTCCTCAAGTCTTGCTATCGACAGGGATTCCTGACTTACGCCCGTCTGCCACGTCTTCTCGACAGGGATTCCTGACTTACGCCCGTCTGCCACGTCTTCTCGGCCGTCACAGCCTCTGTCTCCATACCCTAGGGGGCAAACCTCACTCTCACAAAACCGCAACTTTTCTCAACAAGCTGTTACTGTGAAGGGCAGAGACAAACCTTTTTTTAAAAAAGTATGTCCTTTCATTGTTTCACTTGGGGAGAGAAAAAATGAGCTATGAGTAATTTTTACAGAGGTGTGTGCACAGATAATTATTTCCCCCAAAAGAGTAACAGAGACGACAAAGCGCGCCCGGGGGAGCACAGCAGTCGCTGGCAACCTCGATCTCGGGCTGGAAGCTTGTTACCAGGTAAGAAATGACAAAGAACCGCACGGCTCGCGCCCTGCGTGAGCACGCGGCGCCTCGCTGGGCTCCGCTGGCTTCCCATCTGCTTGGGGACGCAGTCCAAGGAGTCAAGGTGGAGACTGCGACCGACGGGCTCGTGGTGACTGGACCCTCACTCCTGACCTGTGCCGCTCTCTTTCTTGGCAGGGCCAGTGACGGCTGAAAGGCCTGCTTCCTCTTGGGAGCAAATTCTGTGGGGGCTCTTCAGGCAGGGAGGCCCGGACAGGGCCGTCAGAGGTAGAGTAAACGTCCTGCTATCCTGCGGCAGCCAAAATCTGTCGATTTTCACTGGCCACGGGCAGAGTTGTTGGGCACTAACATTGGCTTAATTTAGTGGTGACGGCTCTGGAGCCAGGGGAGGGAGGCGAAGGCCAAATTGACTGGGGGACGGGCTCAGCATCTTCTCCCCTTTTCCTCTGTTTCCAGTCGCTGATTCTCCTCTTGTGTTCTTTTTTCTCTGTCAGATTTGTTAATTTCTCCCAGAACCGTCTATGCTGTGTCCCAGCTGGGAACCCTGGAATAATTTTCCAGTTATTTTTTCCTGTTTCTCATGTCCACTGAGCCATCTTAGCCTGACATCTGGTCCTTGTTGCATTTTTTCAGAAGAAACCACCCCTTCCATTATTGAGGTCTGCCTTAGAGCAGATTCTTACCGCGGGCTGCTTGCGTGAAGAGAGTTCCTACCCAGTTTCTGTGCCATCAACGTGGCCTCTCCAGTTTAACAAACACAGGTTCCAGAATGATTTTTCTAACGTGGTGGTCCTCAGACTTCGCTGCATATCAGAATCATCTGGGAGCTTTTAAAACGGATTTCCAGACCGTACCCCGTACCAATTAAATCAGAATCTCTTGGGGTTGGACTTCGGCATTGGCATCTTTTGTAACTTGCTGAATGGATCTAGTGTGTAGTCATGTCTGAAATGATTGTCTCATCATCTCTAATCCTGTTTCTCTTGCTCAAAATCCTTTAATAGCTACCCATTCCCGTAGAATCAAAAGCTTGTATTCCGTAGAATTCTTAGCCCTTTACGATCTGTCCCTGGCCACTATTTTGAGTCCTGTCTCTGCATCACTTCTGTTCTAGTTCTACCCTACTGCCTTGGGCTCCTCACCATTGCTTATATGTGCGATGCCCTTTCTTGCCTCAGTGCCCTTGCTCATGGTTTTTCTTCTTCTAGGGCGGCTATGCTGTCATTCATTGATCCAGACAGTATCTTTACTGTTGGCTGTGCTCAGACACCGTCAGGCAGTGAGATGCAGTGGTGAGCAACAGCAGGTGCTGTTCTTGGCCTCTGGGATCCTGTAGACCTACCAAAGACGTACAACTGCTAACGTGACAGGTGCTGTGAAGCAGAGCCTCACGTGTGTTGTTACGAGGGCTTCCAGTGGGGGGACCTGACCTACGTAGACAGGCCAGAGGCCTCCCCTGAGGAAGAGATGCTGGAGCTTCCTTAGGGGATCTATTAGGAGAGGAAATGAAATCAGGTTTCTTATCTTAGAAAGAAAGAAGACAAAGAGCATGAATGTAATAAACTCTTCCAGGAGGAGCTGTCCAGGCAGAGGGACCTGTGGCAGGAGGGGCCTGGCGAGGACACAGGGGGGCAGGTTGTGCAGGGCCCCCTCTGCACTCAGTTGTAAATGCCTCTTCCCTTGTGCGCACCGGCTGCTTTCTAACGGGATCCTTCCGAGGAGCCGTTTCCCCTTGGTTTAGATGAAGCGAATGATGTAAGAGTTAGATGTGTCCCCCTGTCCTCCCGTTCTGGGCCCCGGCCTCCCTTCCCTGCGTCACGCCCGTCTTCACACGGCAGAGTCCAAACAGAATGCTTTCTTAAGTTATCATCACAGCTTTTAAGGGAGCAAATGAACCTTTTTCTTTCTTTTCAATCACAAAATTACCACGACTTGTGCCTCCCGGTGCAGGATGCTCTGTCGTCCCTGTAGCGCTGCCTCCCAGCAAAGCGCTGTGGCTCTCCCCTGCCTCAAGTCAAACTTAAACCCGTTGGCTTTATGACAATATTCAGTGAAATGAAAATCTCTGAAGCTTCTCTCCTCTGACCCAACATTCGTTGCAGAGAAATGAAGTTGCCATTGTTTGAGCTGATGAAGATTAAACGGACTGCCTCGGAATTTAATTGAGTCTCTGTTTGAATAATAACCACGGTGGGTCCTACTGCAGTGTTTGGTGATTAATGGTGAGAAGGAACAGCAGTAACATCTGGGCCCAAAGCTGTTCTTGGCTTAGGAGGTGTTCATTCCGTGGAGAAAACGGATTCTCTGCATCATTGTTCAAATGATCATTAGCAGGTAGATCAGCTGAGGCATTTTAATTAAAGTTTCAAAATGTAAGGAGAAGAAAAGTTTCTTAACACTCTAATTTTATGTGCCTGTTAAAATAAAAATTCTGATATTAAGATGGGAGGTAGGTCTTTGCTCCCTCTGAAGAGGGCGGGTTAGGAGGTGGCATTTGCTCGCTTGCGCATAGGTGTGTAAAAAGGAGAATTTGGGCACAGTCCACGTGCAGTCGGCGGTTTCAACTATCGTTGCAGGCGCTATTTAAGAGAATGCTGAGGAATTGTATGCATTTGAGGAACGGGTCTGCCTGGTTTTTATTACATACATTTTTAGGAGCTAAGTGTAAGAAAATAGCAGGGATGGAAAATATTAATGACGAATAATTGAGATGATATAAAAAATAAAAGCACAAAAATGTTTTGGAAGATTTTGTTTGTAAATATTGACTAATTATACTGGAATTATTACTTACCTTTGGGGAAATAAAATGACTCCTGAATCTGTGTTTGTTATAGAAAGTCTGTAGGAGGAGGGGAGACAGCTAATCAAATACATCATCAAATTACTTGGAAAGGGTACCTTAGCTGAAGATACTTTAGTCTAATGCTCAACTAAGAATGCAAGGAGTACATTTTTCAGATCCAACTCTTTAAAAGAGATTTAACCCTGAGGAGTTGCTGAGCCTATTAACATTATGAAACAATAAACACAAGCAGACTAGGGAATAAAGATGTGTTTATTTGAAAGCAACATTTAAGTTTAAAAGTTTCATTTCACAACATAAAAAGACAACATTGGTCAAAATGAAAATAGCCACTAGAGGAAAATGAACCAAGAGATATTGGAAGTAATTGCTTTTGTCCAGGTCATCATTGGATATTATTACCCTCCTGGCCAGTAGCTTACTCCGGGCCAGAATGAGTATACGTTGCCGTTATGACCGCTCGCTGGCTTGAGCTTAGGCCTTTCACCGATGCTGGAAAGTAATTTGCTTCATAGGGAGCCAGTGTGTCTTCATTAACGTGAAATCTCATCTACATGATAAAGCAAATGTCTTTTTAGCTTTGTCCTTGTTATAATTGAAAAATTCACATACTTTCTGCCCAAGATGAAAATACTTGGTTTGCACAGAATGACAAGTTTAGTGATTATGTTACATAGAGATAATAGTTTAATAAGAGCAGACCATCTATTTTGTAGAACATAAAATATACATTTAATTACTTTGTAGAGTGAATCAGTTGTAAATACGGTGAGTCGTTCAGCCAATAGTATCGAGCTTCTGCTGTCTATATGGGTGCTATACTTTATGAAGAGTATATCAGTGACTTAGCGATGGCTCTTATCCTCAGAGAGCTTACAGGCTGGGAGGGGAGATCAAAAGGTTAGCGCCCCAGGGAGAGCATGGTGAACATCCCCATGGGTTGGCAGAGAGCCTCTGCTCATTGGAGTCTCTGCTCATCGGAAGTCATGCAGTGACCGCGGTGACAGAGCTTCCTCCAGCTCAGATGCTGCTGCTTACCCTGTGGAGAGAAAAGGGGCTCAGACGTTTCTAATCACACTGCCATTAAATGTTCAGCCTGGAAATGACACAGGAAACTTCCACTGTAACGTAAGGTCCAGAGAGAGTCACGGGGTCTCAACCGATCATGAAGTTCAAATGTGCCAGGCCCAGCGCTACCCGGAACTGGAACCAAGTGACAATGGCATTAATGACTGTTCCAAGTGCTCATCCTCTTGTTTTGGAATATAGAGATGCCCGTGGTTCTGTCGGGTGGGACTCAATGAGAAGACTATTTAACAAGGATGAGAAATTGGCTTTAGATTCACTATGGCAACATATATTTAACTATCTGTGCTGGTGGCACGAACCATGATATTTCATAACAAACAGTAAAGGTACCTTCTTTGCGGACGAATTATAAGAAGAGATTTTTATATCTGCTCTCTTGCTTATTTCCCCCCTGTGACTACAGAGAACAGGAGGAACATTTAATCTAAAGCAAAGCACCTTCTTAAGCAAAGTGACTTGCTAGCCTGATGGCTCTTCACAAGGTGTCTATTGGGCTCTCATCTTCTCTGAGAAGAGGAGAGAGTTAAGTGAATTTACAGAAAGATTTTAGAATTTCTGTGTCTCTGGCTTTTGATAATATCTGGCAGTGTTAACACCCTCACTCTTCTTTTTCAATTTTTTTTTTTTTTTGCTCTTCTTGTCTATTTGTTTCAACATATGAATGTTAATGTCATTTTTGTGCCTTTTGATGGCAGTGTCGCCTAGACAATGGAAGTAGACAGTAACGACCACAACAAAACATACAGATAAATGAGTTAAGTGTGAAACAAGGTTTAATTAATTATTTCTAAAACAATTCTGAAAGTTAAATGAAAGGAGGTGAATAGGTTGATAACGCCTGTCATTACTACTATTCTAGAAGCTCTATATTTATAGCACTCATTTCACAAAGGGATGATCCTCTTGGCAATCACAAATGAATTGAAATGCGTTCATCAAATTTATGAAACTCATATTCGTAAGGGGCTTCTAAAATAAACTAGAATATGGTTCATCTCCAAAGGTGACCTACTGTCTCTGAAATTCTCCAGTCTTACCTTGACAGCGAGAATATGCTTCATTAGCATCATCTGAAAGTTAGTGGTAGTGTAGGAATTTGTTGTATGATCTTGGGAGGGGTTTCAAATAGTGAAAACCCTACTTTTAGTGGAGAGTGGTAATTGTCAGTGGGATACCATGTTGCGAAGGATGGACAGGTTGAAATATACTGAAGTATAGAGAGAGGCTGGTTAAAGAAAGAGAGTGAGAGGAGACGACTTCTATTTTGGACTACAGACCAGGTACTATTCACTTGTATTATCTCATTTCATGCTCATAACAAATTTGAAGGCAGGTTTATTGCATTCCTCAGTGTATAGATGAGGAAACTCCAGCTGAGAACGGCTTGCTGATCAGCTTTGAACTGGGATTTGCACCCCTGCAGGTTGACCTCTGAACCATGCTCTTTTCATAACATTACACAGCCTCCTTGGGTCAGTTGGTTAAGGGAGGGGAAAAAGGCGGGACAATGGAGAAATGGAATCAAGAAGACTTTAGTAAGTGCTAGTGTCTTAGTCTACTTTTCTGTCATTTTCTAAGGACCTTCAAAGTGTTTTACTTTTGACCTTAGTGCTCTAAGTCTATAGATGTGTAGTAATTTTGACCTGAGGAACAACACTGTTGGACCTCTGCAGTTATTCTACTTTCCAGTGATCCTCTGGGTAACTTCAGATTTACTTTCCTTCTGTAAAACCCATTTTGGGAGGTCCTATGAATCCAAAATCAGATCTTTTCAACACTAAAGTACTGTAGCTGCATACCTGTGACCACCGAGGAGAGAAGAGTTCAGGGGCAGGACCACTGATAGGCCCACTTGTCCCCAAAATAGCACTCTGCTCCCCTCCCACCCACTCTCTTGTTAATGCAACTTTTATTCTATCATTAACTCTTAGATGATGATTTTAAAGCATACTGTCTTTGTCAGTGTAAGTCTGTAAATTTTAAAAAGATAGTATGGCCCAGAGGTCTTGTTTGTCCCTCCTGTCCACTACGAATGTTCATATAGACCTTCTCAGATAGCATTTCCCCAAATTGTGCAGATTGCACTTCTTAGCTGTGTGATTTTGTACAAGTTACTTAACCCTTCTGGGCTCCTGTTCCATCTGTAAATGGGGATAATAAAATCCCTACTTTACTAGGCTACTGTGAGCCTGAAATGAGTCGATCTGTTCAAAGCATTTAGAATAGTGCTTGGCATAGAGAAGCATTCGATAAATGTTGGATATTATTATTAATATCTGTAAAGTACTTGGCACCTGGTAAATGCTCAATAAATATGAGTTAAGAAAATTAAGGGAAGAGAAAGAATGGAAGGCAAACTATACTGAATTCACAGTGTTTAGGGCAGGACTTGATGAATAGAAAGAGCCCCAGAACTAACTTCCCCAGCCCCCCCCCCCCAAACTTATAAAACAGTGACCCTAGTGTAGCTGAACACTGAGCTCTCCTACTCCTAGACTTTCTGCTAAAGTTTATCATTATCCATCAAGAAAATGCCGACAAGCCCCTGGGCTGTGATTCACGGTGCTCATCAAACATAGAGCCCATAATAACCTCTGTTGCTGCCCCCCTGAGCGGGGTTTGAACTGGGAAACCCAGCCATTCACCTGTTCATTTTTTAGTACTCGGGCCTCTGCTCTAATGAATGGACTTGCAGGCACTTTTCCTGGCAAAAGCGACAGCAGTGCTTTTAGGAAGACTGTTCAACAGCACATTCACAAGAACGTTAAGCCAGGCATGTAAGTAAATGTGAATTAAGTCATCACATTCTGGCTAATCTCTAAGGAGAGTGTGCCTGCCTTTTGAGCAGCTAAGAAAAATAAAAGAAAGGATTAAGTTATTTGCATGCAGTCGAACTAAGTGCTAAGTTTGTCTTTAGGGCGAAATGTTTGTATTATTTTCTACCAGGTCTGTAAACAAGCTATTGTGCTCCTGGCTAAGAAGATTAAAGGTCCAGCTGCTTGGGCCTTTAAATCATGGGCTTCTAACTGGTCTTTAAAGACGAAAAGGCTCTGACGCAGTGAGGATATAGGAAACCACGAGGGACAGCAGCTCTGAGGCTCACCGTGGCACCTTGGGCTCTGCAGCGAGAATTAAAGGGCCAAGGATGATTGCTTTCTCTACGGGAATGGGCTGTAGAAACCAGGGAGTAATTACCTCCCTGGTAATCTACTCCAGAGAGGTAAAGGAAGTCAGAAATAGGTAATTATGAACAAAAAAGTCATGCTAGGCCTACCTCCTTGAGGACACCAAGTACCCCATTCCCTGCTTGGGGTCTGATATAATTCTGTCTTTTAGAAAACTTGACAAGGATTAGTTTGACTTGTATTGGTGCATAAAGGAAGATTAAAAAGTACTTTAAGAGGAAATTGTGATGACAACCCTGCACGGAAAGCGTTTCTCCCCTAATGAAATCGGTGATGGCGGGTTTGGTGCGGATTGAAAGCAGATTATTTATTAGTCACGGCTCCTCAACCCCAGATGTACTTTGTCCTGCTTTCCCTTCCTCCAGCGTCCTCTCCCAGGGTGTAGAGATATGTGACAATGCTAGTAACAGTAATAAAGATAAGACATTGGAATAGCTTTGGCTTATGAAGTGCTTGCTTTTTTTTGGGGGGGGGGAGAAAGGGTTAGATGTTTTTATTAACCCCATTCTAAAGATGTAGGGAATTTAAATAATGTGTCCAATCTTATTAGCTAGTAAAGGGCAGAGTTCAGGTCCAACCCAGCTCTTAACTACTACTACTGCTACTACTCCTATGACTATGGTAACAACCACTGCTACTAATTACTACACCTATAACTACAACAAGGCAGCTGCTGCTACTGCAATAGCTACAACAGCGACAGCTACCACCATTATATTACTTCTACCGCTCCTACTAGAAATAAATACAGACCTATCAAGTCACTTAAAGTTCAATGACAAAAATAATCCTGAATCACAACTGAAACTCTGTTAATGACACGTCAATACTTCTCCTACTTTTCTATTGAAGTCGTCGTCATGACAGGTGAAAGTGAGTAGAGGGGTTGGGTATGGCCCAAGACAACCCTATCGGAGAGTAGAATTTTCTAGAAGTTTTTTATATTTTTCGTAAAAAATACCCTCAAGTATTGCCTTTTCCTACCATAATACATCCATGTTGGTTTTAATATAATAAAGCATTTGCGTAATAGATTTTGAGTAAAATGGACAGAATGGAAGCTGTGTGAAGTAATCTAGTGACTTCGTGTTTTCCCAGGGTACTCAGGTGTGTGAGTTTATGCACACTGGTTGAAAACATTGAAACATGATGGCAAACAATTGATAGGCTGCCATAAATAAAGGGCTGGAAGTTAATGCCAGCTCAGCCTTGAGTTCTTAGTTCAAAGGCTATCTCTCTAAGAGAAAGGCTTCCCTGCTTTCCCTTGGCCCCACAACAAGATCAAGCCCCCACCCCCTGCATTCCCTCATCAGCATCCAATTTTTCTGAAATATGACAAACAGTAAGTTACATAAAGGCAAAGATTATGCCTCGTTTTTTTCTCCCACCATTAAATTTCTGGATTTGACTCATTACCTAACTCATACTAGGGCCTGAAACTGCTTGGTCAGTGAATGAATAAAGGAAGTGACGAGATCCTGAGAGGCCGGCCTCCTCCCCCTCCCTGCGCACTGATGTGAGCGGCCTCTCAGCTTGGCAGCCTCCCTCTGTCCAGAGCCAGGACCCTTGTCAACTAATTTATTGGTCATCTTTGGAGCACGAAGCAATTCTCATGTGATGTATCCATGTAAAGGGAAAGATGTATTTAAGTTTTCAAACACTAGAACAACAGTCACGTGGACAGGTGTTTATCTGGACACCCTGCACTGGCCACCAACAACTTTCTGGTAGAAGGCTCTTTGAGACAGGACAGTCCCGGCTTCCTGCGGAACGTGTCTGCGCCTTGCTCAGGGTGACGCGAGGTGTGGTGGGGGGTGATTAGAGAGGGCAATGGTGCTTGTCCACCTTTAGGAGCTGACTGCTACATCTTGCAACTCTTACTTCCCGAAAGGGGTGCTCCCTGGGAATGACAAACTTACCCCCATTGGTCGGTTCTTTTTATAGAAACTGTAGGGAGAGGAGAATCCTCTGCAGATTTTCTGTTTCTTTGATCTCGTACTATTTTGGTCAGCTCATGTTGGGCCTTTTAAATAACACTGAGTCTTTACTTACTGGGCACTACAGGGGAGCATGGTGTTCCAGGCCAGGGGGTTTTCTAAATAGCTGAAATTTGTCCTGCTAAATTGCAAGTTTTTAAACCTCTGTATCTATTAAGTTGTTCTTCCTGATTTTCATAGTTTTTCCTGTATCCTTCCTAGTTGGACCCCCTTTCTCCACTGCTTCCAATGTTTACACTGTGACGTAGCATCTAGCCCAGGCCCTTATTGTAACCTAGTGTCTATCACAGTCCCTAGTTGTAACCTAGTGACCAGCACAGTGCCCTGTACACAGGAGGGGCTCTGGCCCTAAGAGGAGTCATCATTTGACCTGAATCCTGAAGAACAAATTTAAGTTAATCAGGCAAAGAAAGCGGCTGCCTTTGTTCTTTACTCAGAGGGAAAATCAATGACGAACCCAACCAGGGCAGAAAAGCCCCTTGAGAATGAGAGGATTGTAGTCTAAGGTGATACCAGGGAAATAAATGCAGTTCATGGAAGGTTTGAGAAATCTGCTGAGGAGCAGGAATTTTATCTGGAAATATAATAAGGAGTCATTGGAGCGTTTTCAGTTGGGAAATTACATGGTCAGATTTGTTTTAAAAAGATCACTTGGGCTTCATGATGGAAAATTTATTCATTTCATAAATATACATTGAGGATCTGCCTTGTGCTATGCATTCTTCCAGGAGCTGGAGCTAAAGGTCTGATTAGTCAAAGTCCCTCCTCTCAAGGAATTCACATCCCAGTACATGTTTATATGTATGGTGGCAGCAGTGGGTGGGGACAAGCCTATGTACTTGTAATATCAGATAGTGACGAGGGATCTGAAACAAAATAGAACAGGGCAGTAGAAGAGGCTGGGGAACGGGGGCATTTGAACTGAAAGACCAGGAAATGCCTCCCTGGTATGTGACACCTACTAGAAGACTCAGAGTGTGGAGACCAGTCAGGAGACTGCAGGCTTGCAAATGGGAGGTAATGAGAGGCTAAAGTAAGGTAGTGGTGGAAGCAGTGGAGAAAGGGGGTCCAATTACAGCAATATTTAAGGAGGTAGAACCTGTAAGACTTGAAGAATAATTAGATGTAAGAGGTGAAGTGCAAGGGTTAGCATTGAGTATGTTTCTGGCTTGCATAGCTGGGTAGATCCTGGTACCATTCATGAGACAGAGGTGGAAGAGCAGGGTTGAGTAGCAAAGATGGGGTTAGCTGTGCCAATGAGATCAGTCTTGGGCATTTTTTTTAGGGGGTGGTTTATGTTTTATTATAAAACAAAAAACTGTATATTTATACTCCTGTATATCCTATGAGTGAATGAATTCTGTACCCCGTTTTTTCTGTACCAGGTCAGGCAGGTATGGGCAGGGTGCTCAGGGTTCTCACTCCTGTCCTCAGCACAGCCCACTGGGACCCTTCGGTCACTCATGCTAGACGATGACCATCTGCACCTCGAGCTGGCTTTCTGGAGAGGTGATGACTACCTCATCCATGTGCTCCAGAATCTCAGTGTCCTCTGATGAAACCATGGTCATAGTGACCTGCCTGGTGCCATTTATGCCTGATCTGGCTATAAGCATGGTTCCCCCACTGAAGGTCAAGGCCACCATCATGGCCACCTGCTCCGTCAGGGTCTTGGGGTCACAATGGTGATGATGTTGGCCTCTGGGCTGAGCCCTACCTTTTGGTCCATGGTTATGTTCTGCACAATGATCTCGTGCCTGGCACAGGCTTGTCAGTCTTGGACATTTTGCTCACTGAAGGTTGTCCTTTCCTTCAAGTCACTTGGGAGACTGAATTTCCTAGCCCTCTTGTGATTGCATGGGTTTATATGAGAAGTTCTGGCCAATGAGTTGTGAGTGGAAGTGACATATGTTGTTTATGGTTAAGGCACTTAGTTACTGGTGTGAGATTTTTTTTTATATATCTTTATTGATTTCAGAGAGAGGAAAGGAGAGGGAGAGAGAGATAGAAACATCAATGATGAGAGAGTCATTGATCGGCTGCCTCCTGCATGCCCCTAACTGGGGATCAAGCGCACAACCCGGGCATGTGCCCTGACCGGGAATTGAACCCTGATCACCTGGATCCTAGGTTGACGTTCAACCGCTGAGTCACGCCCGGCCGGGCTGGTGTTGTGAGATCTTTTGTTCAGTCTCTTACCTTTCTGCATGGACAATGGGGGAGGCTTTGTGTTGAGATGGTGGAGCTAAAACATACAAGAACCCTGGGTTTTTGGGCATTGAAAAAGTTACTCTGGAGTGATACCTGGATTTGAGGTGGACCTGGAGTGAACTAGAAACAAACTGCTGCATGTTAAACCACTGAGATTTTGGAGTTGTGTGTTCTGCAACATAAACTAGCCTGTTCTGGCTAAAACATACATATTGGGCTTAATGTACCTATGAGACCACCAGTTGCAGATGCTCAGTAGATAGTCAGATAGACAGGGCTGGAGAATAGGAAAGGTCTGGCATGAGGACATAGATTAGTGAGCCAGTTGCAAATGTATGGTGGTTGATGGGAATGAATGACATCAAGCAGGGTGAATGAGCGGCGAAGGCAGAGAACAAATCCCAGGAAAAACAAAATTTAAGGTGAGGAGAAGAGAAAGAGAAACCCACAAAAAAGATAAAAAAAGAGTGGCCAGAGAGATAACAAGAATATTGGAGAGTGTTATGAGTTTGGAGAGGCAGAAAGGGAGGGACAGTACAAGCAGTGGTTGCTCTGAAGTTTCTCGGGAGGCAGGGCTCCTGGCTGCAGTGTGGTTGGGAGGGAGCCTGGAGGTCTCACCTTAAGCGCACCTGCAGAAAAAACACAGTGCTTTTGTTGACTTGTATGTCAATCAGAGTTGAGGGAATTGACGAAAATCATGGGGAAGGGCTGATCCCTCACCCCCACTTCTCTTGGTGCTGCTTCTAGGTACAGGGGAAGTATGGCAGAAATGTTTCATTCATCTAATACATATTTATTCTGTACCTATGATGTGCCAGGCATCTTTCTAGACACTGGGCATATAACAGGAAACAAAGTAAAGTCCTTGTTCTCAAGGTACTCACTGTCATTTCAAACAAACAAATAAATATGTAATATTTCAGGAAAATGGGAAGTGAAGCACAGTAAAGTGACAGAGTGTGACAAGGCACAAGATAACTTGTAAGGCATTCAGGGAAATCTGACACAGTGACATTCAAGCAGAGACCTGAATTAAGGGCGGCAGTCAGCCTTCTAGATATCTGGGGAAAGAGTGTTCCAGGCCATGGAGACAGTAGGGGCAAAGGCCTCGAAGCAAGACTGTGCCTGGCATGTTTGGGGGATAGCAAGGGAGACAGTGTTTCTAGAGCAGAGGGAGCCAGGGGAGAGCACCGGGAGGTGATCTCAGAGAGGCTGCGGGGACCGATTCATGTGGCTCTTTAGAAAACTGTGGCTTTTATTCTGAGTGAAATATAGATTTCCTGGAATATTTTGAGTAGAGAATGACACAAAATGACTAACATTAAAATAAAAAAATAACTACTCTAGTGGCTCTGTGAGGAGAGTTTTGTTAGAAGGCAATTGCAAAAATCCAGATGAGGTTCGACAGTGGCTTGGGCTCGGGGAACAGGTCTCGCCAACGAGATTTGCAGGAGGAGGGAGGACCAAAGGTGATTTCAGACTTTTCACATGAGAGCCGGACAGGTGAAGTAGATCATTATTTTGGAGAGGGGCTTGACTCTAGGAGAAACAGATTAGAGGGGAAAATTTTAGTGTAACTTCTGCCTACGTGAAGTTGGAGATGCCTGTTAGGTATACAAGTGGCCACGTCTAGTCAGCAGTTGCAGTCATAGAGCTAGAACTTGGGAAGAGGTCATGGCTGACAATATCGACTTTGACGTTGTCAGTTTATAGATCCATGGCCTGGAGGCCTAGTGAAGAAAGAATTCTAAGGAGAAAGGAATAAAAACCCTGTCTTATACTGCCAGTAGGAGGTTAGATGAGCCCTGAGGAATGACCGTTGTCATGGTGGAGATTGGGAGCAATTGCCGTGCAATGGTGTGGACAAGAGTCTGGGTCAAGAGAGAATTGACAGAGAGGACGTTGGCGCTGCAGGTGTAAGTAACATTAAAAAAATGAGTTTGCTATCAAGGAAAGCGACAAAATGATAGTTGGAGGAGAAAATAAGGTCTGGGAGGGATTTTTTAAAAAAGATAGGTGATACTATCATATGCTTATATAATGATAGGAATGATCCAGAGGGAAAATTCAATGATGTGAGAGGAGGGGTGTACAAAATCCTTGGGTAGGCAAGAGCAGGGGAGATCCGATGTGCAAGCTGAAGGGTTGGTTTCTGATAGGAGCATAAATAGTTCATCCATTATCATAGGAGGGAAACAAGAGTATATGGGTACAGGTGCAGGCAAGGTTATGGCTGTGGGAAGATGTGGAGTCTCTTTTGACTGTTTTCTGAGCTCATAGCTTAGAGAAAGGATAGCAGGAGAGGTGTTGGAGGTTTGGGAGACAAAAGAAGAAAAGGAATATTCCTTTGGAGAGTGGGAGACTGAGGATGGATTAGGGAAATATAATTTGCACGTCAGGAAGCAGTAGGGTCCCGCTTGGAGTTTGTAGTCATAAATCCGAAGTGTGACTAATCAGCATAATTATGTGTTCACCTACCCAGTGGTTTGGGTGCCTGCGATTCAGATGCAGGTGCCGGTTGGGGCTTGTAATTAATCAGGGTTGGGTGTAAGGGAGGTTGGAGCATGTGCAGTGCAGTGAGAAATAATGATGGGTTGTGGAATTTAGGAATTTAGGGTGGGGAAGGACAGTGGAAACATGGAGGGAGTCAATGAATTGTTGGAGTTGGGGGACCAGAGGGAGTGAGCCAGATAGCAGATGGAGCTCAGAGAATGGGATACTTGAAATGGAGCCAGTGGAAGCAGTGCGGTCGTGTGTAATGACAGTGTGTACAGCAAAGGGAAGCTGAGGTGGGTGGAAGGTTAGATCATTGTAGCTGAGAAGGCAATGAAACCGAAAAGCCAAGATACTGGAGGCAGGAGTTCCAAATAGACGCTGAAATCACCAAGAGCAGTGGCGGAGAGTAACAGTGAGTCAGGTGCCACATCTTCAAGGAAGGAAGAGGAGTGGCCCGTGGATCTGCAGGTAAGTCCCACGGGAGGGTGAGCAGGTGATAGAGGCTGCTAGCAGGGCTTCACAGGGAGTCTGAGGGAGAAACATTTGTACCTTACATGGCATCTTGTATGTATCTTCATGATATTACCTTATTCTACATTTTGTTTTAGCCTCTGCATTTATTCTGTCTCTTTTAGAAGCTCCATCTCCTCACTAAACTGTGAGTTCATTCGTTAGGTGCAGGGACATTCGTTACGTTCTTGTTTTCAACCACCACAGTGCTTAATGCAGTACCCCATCCCATGGCAGGCAATCACTGTGTGTTGAATTAGATGGCACCAAATGTGGACATTTAAAGATCGAGTGGCTAGCAACCTCAGAGGATACGATATTGAAATGAAATTTATACCTAGATTTATTGTGTGTGCTAAAAACATAGCACTGTCAGCTAATTATGTGGTTCCAATGGTTTCTAGAGTTCCAAGGACATTAAAAATATAATTTGATCATAAATATTGCAAAGAAAAGCCTGGGGCCATTCTATTTGCATGGAAAGGTGCCATATCCTTGTTTCTGTACTGTAGGAATAAAAATATCTGGGAAGGAGCAGCATTTGGGAGGTTGGACCATTTGCCGACCGCCTCCCCGCCCCGATATTTGCTCATCTAAAAGTACTCTTTGAAAGCCAAAGAATAGTTAATTTTTATTTTCCAAAAGGAACTGTAGCCCTGCCTTAACAGGCAAACTGGGCCATGCAAAAATACTATTCTTGAAAAGTTCCTCACTGTGTATTGGCATTGTGTAGGACGAATCATAAACATCACAAGGAAAGAGAAATTTTGATTGAAACTGTAAACTCAACTTAGATTTGCTTCCATAACTGATTCCTGCAGCATCTAAATGTAAATTGTAAGGGTGAATAACCGTTTCATGTGATGTCCCAAATTGCCTTCAGAAAGCCGCGATGCAGTGTCAGCACTTGGGTTCCGCCCCTGACACAGGTGATGGAGAAAGGGCACCCACCACACGCTGTCACTTCCCGTGGGTAATTCACAGTCTCCTTGTGTCTTTCGGTCACCACTGGCTGAAATGCATAACCAATCAACTTAGATCAAAGATGCTTGATTTGTCCTCTTTCCTACTCATCTCGGCCACCCCTTGCTCTCCTTCTTCCTTCCCTTTCCCTCCCTTTTCTTAGATACTCATAAACCAGAATCACTTAAAGATAATAGCCCCTTAAAAAATGCAACTCCACAGGATTTAATTAAACCTTAAGTCCCAGACTGGCCCGGGGAGGCTGAAGTAGTGCGAGATGAATCTCTGCTCAGAAGGAGCATGGGATTCTAGTGGCTTTCAGGTGTCGGAGACCAAGTGCATTAAGAGAGATTTGGCTTGTCGCTGGTTGTGTGAATTCAATGAGTCAAGCAGTGGGCTGGAGAGTTAGCAGTCCTCCCTTTTGTGTGACCTTGGCAATGGCAATATTTTTTCTTCCCATTTTCCTTTTTAAAAAAAAATATGTCTTTGTTGATTTCAGAGAGAGGAAGGGAGAGGAGAGAGAGATAGAAACATTAATGATGAGAGAGAGAGTCATTGATCAGCTGCCTCCTGCATGTCCCCTACTGGGTGGGGATTGAGCCTGAAACCCGGACAAGTGCGCTGACTGGGAATCGAACCACGACCTCCTGATTCATAGGTCAGCGCTCAGCCACTGAGCCATGCTGGCCTAGCTTTTCTTCCCATTTTCTTATCTGTAAAAGTGAATTTTGAATATCAGCCTTAAACATTGTTGTTACTTAGAAAATAACTTTTTAAACCTTGACCCCAATATTTTTTTCTTTGGTTACAAAGGCTAAATAACAGTACTGGGGACATTTCATTTGTTGCAGATATTTAGGTAAAGACGACAGGGGTTATTTTGTGAATGGGTATCCCACATCCCATCTGGAGTAAGATGAATTAAAGTACATTAAGACCAAAGTTGCTATATCCCTTTAATACTTGTACCTAGGGCAAACTGCTCATAGAAAAACAGGATTTTTAAAAATTTCCTGGCTGGCAGAATTATTATAATAACTTTGACATAATGCTTATAATATGCTAGAGACTGCTTAAACAATTGATACATAGTAATTTATTTATGCCTCATAACAATTGTCTATGATGGATGCTAGGAATTTTATTATTCTCATTTTACAGATAGCGATAGAAAAGTTAAGCAATTTGACAAGGATACCAACAGCATGAGTGTTAGTAGTCAGCGCTCTCCAGAGAAAAAGAACCAATAAAGACATATGTGCTTATTATAAGGAATTGGCTTGCACGATTATGGAGGCTGACAAGTCTCAAGATCTGCAGACCCGGGGAAGCCGATAGTGTAATTCCAGTCCAAAGCTGGCAGGCTCAAGACACAGGAAGAGCTCATGCTTAAGTTTTAGTGCAAAGGCTGGAAAACACTGATATCCCAGCTTGAAGGCCATCAGGCAGGAGGATTTTCCTTCTTACTGATGGGAGGGGCAGCTTTTTTTTCTGTTCAGGTCTTCAACTGATTGGGTGAGGCCTATCAATTGGTTATTCCAATAGTAATTTCATCCAACAGCACCTCTACAGACCTAGGACAATGTTTGACCAAATGTCTGGAGACCTCGAGGCTTAGTCAAGTTGACACATAAAATTGACCATCACAGCATGTAAGTGACTGAGCCGGGATCTGGGTCCAGAGCACATGCTTTTGACCTTTACTTATAACCCGTTATAAGGGCCTTTGTGATGCTTACAGGCACTCAGCATGAAATTCCAGCGGTGCCCTTGCTCAGGAATTCACAAGGGTTTTATAATTTTCACAATTACGAATACCTGGCCTCTTCCCACAAACAGCGTGCCTCTCTACGGGGACCTTACTAAGAAAAAGCTTGCTATTAGAATATTTGACCTTCTCCCCAGGAGATGTTTTGTCTTTTAATATTTTAAACGGGCCCGAAACGACATGCTTGGTTGCCCCATACCAGACCTCCAACATTCCAAATCGGATATCTTACAAACCACAGAAGGGAAAACAGACACTCTTTACTTTTTCTACCTAGATCCTTATACACAGGTAGAGCTGGAACTGTGCCGCAGGCCTCAAGGCTGGGACTTCCTGCCTGATTCCGCTCCTCTGGGAACACAACACAGAATGGAAGAGGGAAAGGCTCTGCTCACCTATTTCACACTGAATATAAAAATATATAACGGAATGTCGGTTAGAGATAAAAATTCTGGGACAACATTTAAGTTGAGAAAAGGAAGAGACAGAGAAATGTGTGACTGAGGCGGCTGCTAACACGGTAGTCGGAGAAAGCTTCTCTCGAGCAGGTGACATTTAAGCACAGATCTGAGTGAAATAAGGGACTGAAGCATGATCTGATCTTCATAAAGAACCTTCTAGGTGGGAACCGTATGAGTCAAAGCCCTGAGCTGGGAGTATGCTATCTGTGCATAAGGAACCGCATGGTGGGAGTGAAGTGAGCAGGGAGCAGAAGGGAAGGAATGAAATCAGAGTCATAGCCCGGCCGGGCGTGGCTCGGCGGTTGAGCGTCAACCTGGGATCCAGGCGATTGGGGTTCGATTCCCGGTCAGGGCACATGCCTGGGTTGCGGGCTCGATCAATGACTCTCTCATCATTGATGTTTCTGTCTCTCTCTCTCCCTCTCCTTTCCTCTCTCTGAAATCAATAAAGATATATTTAAAAAAAAAGAAAAGAAAGAAATCAGAGTCATAGCCAGGGACGGGTGACGTGGGGTCTATTGGTTAATGGAGAAAGACTTTGGATTTTGTGATGGGAAGACCTTGGAGGGTTTTGAGTGGGAGATTGGCATGGGCTGACTCCCATGTTATAGGATCCCCTTTACTGCTCTAAGACAATAGTTACGTGGGAGCAAGTGTGGAAACAGGGAGACCGATGAAGCTATTACAGCCATCCAGGCGAGAAGTGATGTTGGCTTGGGTAGGCTGGGCAGCAGCGGAGGCGGTGAGAATTATTTGGATCTGGTTTACATTTTGCAGGTAGTAGAGAGGGAGACTTGTTGATGGATTCACTGTGTGGTGTGAGCCAAGTCGGTTTCAGTATTAGCCCACTGTACAGAGGTCTTATTGCTTAGCAGATTTATGTGCAAAAGAGTGGGTTGGTACCTAAGGCCTGTTTCTTTAACACACTGGTTTGAATCACGCTTACTACATGCTCTCTGAGATATAACAACACTCAACTATTCTGTCAGCAGCAGTTAAACTTTATTCTTCCTAGATCTAAAGCTCAGCATTTCTTCTTTTGATCCAGGGGGATTTTTAATGGCAACTTTATTAATGCAACGAAACAGAAGCCGATGAAAGAAAATGAACGAATTTTCAGTGTACTAGTGAAAATAGCAGGACCACGTACAATAAAATTACAAAGAAAATCTCAAGGATGCAGATCTGTTATATAAATATGGGAGGAAAGAGGCCCAGGATAACAAAACAACATACAACATAAAACAATATATAAATGGCTCTCAGGGAAGGACCAAAGAAAGGATTATTTCATTTAGCTGCATCGGTAAAAATCACCTGGCTTTATAGCAGAAAAAAATCCCTGTAATCCATTTTTAAAAGTGCTTGCTCCATATATTATGCATGACATTTCCAGGCTGCCAAATTTCTGATTGAGCTGGTGATTAGAAGACAATGCAGGGCCTCCTCTCTCTTCCTTTCTGCCTCACGAAAGTCAGAACTGGAGAGCGCAGTGAGAGACAGGCATCTGAGGATTGACTTGGTTCAAGAGAGATGCCGAGAGGGAGCGGCCAGCCACTAACTCAGTGAGAGGCCAGGCGGGAGAAAGGGCATGGGAGGGGCCAGGAAAGCGAGGCTCTGCCTGCAGTGCTGAAGGTTAGAAAGGTGCCAGGTATCAACAGTACCTGGGTTAATTGCCCCCAACACCAAATGAAATTTAAAGCTCTGTTTGATTTGTGGCCAGCACTGAAGAGAGGTGGCTCATTTTCAACTTGCATGTTTATACCATGTTACTTACTTAGTTGGCCTATTGAAGTGTAAGAGCTGCTGTGTAGCAACAGTGGGAAAGGGGGAAAGGGAAGGGTGTGTGTGTGTGTGTGTGAGAGAGAGAGAGAGAGAAAGAGAGAGAGAGAGAGAGAGGTAATTTATTATGATTGCTTTCCAGACTTACCATAATAGACCACTTCTGAGCAATCGGGTTGTGCCCCTGCAGGACCAGGGGTGGCACAGGGAGGCATTATTTAATTCATCTGGGAGAAAGTGAGCAACAGAGGAGATAAAGTGGGTATTAATCAGGACTGTATGAGCTTTGGGATGGCTGCATCTAAATCAATCCAAGGAATCGTCTGGGAAATCAACTCCCTGTTTTCAGCTGGCTTACATGTTTTATTCTTGTGGGGGGATATTAGATGCTTTTTTCCCAATCACTTCTTCCCATTTTGGTTCATCCTAATCAGCTCCAGAAAATTCATAAATCAGGAAGAACTTGCTCTGACTTGGATTTCATTCCATATTCTCTGAATACTGATGACCGGAAGGGTTTCTGGGACAGTATCTGATAGCCTGAGGCTCTTGTGAGTTTTTTTTCCTGGACACTAGCAAAGATTTCTCAGTAGCTCTCAGGTCAGAGGATGCAGCTGTGCCAGTCTGGAAGCTATGGTGTGTTCAGTGCAGGTGACAGAGGCCACCTGAAATGAGGGATAAAATAAAGAACCAGGAATGAAATGCGAAGGGAATCTTGCTCTGGGTTTAATGTGAAGTATGGAGGCAAATTAATTTACGAACATTTCCCTTGAGAGATATTCTCATTGGCCTTGAAATAACGTTTAGAAGAGGAAACATGTGAGTTTAGAACATACCAAGATTGAAGAGTAGGAGGAGAAGTGCTGTTCTTCACCCTTCTCTTTTGACCACAGCAGGGACCCCAACACCTGGGCTCACACATCACCCACAGGTGGACCTCGGGGTTGAGAAGCACTGCACTGAAAGTTACCTGCTGCCACTTCAGGGTATCCCCCCTTGGCAGTACTCGATTGTAAGGGGTCATCCAGATAATCCAGAATGTACTTACGTTGCTTTGGAAAGATCATCAAAGTGAAAAAATGCACTACATGACTACAACACCTGGAGATTCCCAAAATCATATCCACAGATTCTCTGGAGTCCATGAGAAGATGCACTGGGTGGTAGGGTTCCTCTAAAATAAACCCTGGGGCATGTGAGCTACTCCTTGGGAGTATTAGGTAGAATCTCCGGTAGGCAAATGCATTCTTTTCGGTCTCCTGGGTGTATCGGCCAATACATATTTTTGTAAATTTTTTTAACCTTGAAAATGCATTGTTTTCTCAATGCTACATCTCTGGCCATGCATAAATCAAAGATGCTTTGTACGTTACTGACTCGATGGGCTGCTGGAGATTTTTAATAGACCTCTAAGCTCTGTGGGTTCATGTTTCTGCATATGCCCTACCGGTGTCCATATCCTTTCCCACTGTCTTTCATTTCAAGGGGCTCAGCAACTAATAGACCATCTTATATGGCCCAATGTACATAAGAGATAGTTTGCTCAGGGTTAATGAAAGGGCTGAGACTTTCTAAGATAACCTGACATGATTCAAAGCTTTTGTAACATTGTTTCAACTTAATAAAGAAAAAAGATTGGGATGAGATGAAGTACATGTTAATCTAAACATGAAAAGTATTCGAATCTCGGGAAGGGTGATGAAGCCTAAATTATGATGCTTGGTTACCAAGTCCTGCATCCATTCCAGGACTACAAATATCTTCTTCCCAACGGGTTGTTCTTTCCAACTTTCCTATCTCCTTTGGCATGTGTGTTGTTTATAGACATCAGTAAAGATGGAAGATGTATCGGCCAATACATATTTTTGTAAATTTTTTTTAACCTTGAAAACACATTGTTTTCTCAATGCGACATCTCTGGCCATGCATAAATCAAAGTTGCTTTGTACGTTACTGACTCGATGGGCAGCTGGAGATTTGAATAGACCTCTAAGCCCTGTAGGTTCGTGTTTCTATGTTTAAAAAAGAAAATCAATGCCCTGGCCGGTTTGGCTCAGCGGTTAGCGTACCGGCCTGCGGACTGAAGAGTCCCGGGTTCAGTTCCAGCCAAGGACGCGTACCTCGGTCGTGGGCTCGATCCCCGGCCCGGTCCAGTCTCGTGCAGTAGGCAGTCAATCCATGTGTCTCTCTCTCTCTAATCAGTGTTTCTCTCTCTCTCTCCCCCTTTCACTCTCTCTGAAAAGCAATGGAAAAAATATCCTCAGGTGAGGATTAAAAGAAATAATAATAATAATAAAAGAAAATACAGAGAGGGAAAGGTATGGAGAGATCTTTGATCTCCATGTTACCCAGGGAGAGGAGGGTGGAAGGGAGCTGGCGGCAGAGCGCTCAGTTTACCTTTTGAGAAGCACAAGCAACAGGAAATATTAGGCGTGGCTCCGAGCACTGCAGTGGCTTCCACTGTGGGACGGTTTACTCGGGGACCGTCACAGGGCTGCCCTCCTTGGGCTTCTTTCTCTGGGGGATTCTGAAGCCTTGTCCCACTGGGAGGTACGGTGCTGCCCTCGGTGCATGCTGAGAATTCAGTCCCATTCCCTGTCCAATGGTCCTGGTCTCAAGGAGGCTGGCCAGATGCAGAGCAGGGAAGGCTACAGCCCACGCTGTGGGTTAAAGGCGGGAGGCGGCGGGAAGGAGAGGTCTGCCAGGAGCCTCAACCTGGAAACCTGTTTAATAAAAACAAAGCACAGGGCTGCAGCGATTTTCTTCCTCGGCTTTACAGCTGTCTGCAAAATCCTGAGCCAGCATTGTCTCCTCTGAGCGCATTTCCATTTCCTCCTGTGTAGCAAGCCCGTGTCCAAGCGAGGCCTTTGAATTACGCGTCATGTTTCCTTGGTTAATGAATAATATTAAAACACTCATAGGAGAACAATAATAATGCTTTTATACACATCACGAGAGTAGCACGTTAACAATAGGCAGGCTTCATTCGATGAGCTTCTATTTTCATAATATCCGTGAATAACTGAGCTCAGAGTGAAACTCTCTTTCGTTCTACCCTGATGTGGAAACGTAAAGTGCTTTCCAAGTGTTCCTACTACACATTAAACTGAAAAACACACACAAACCCACCTTTTTTTCCATTGGTTCTCTTGAATCTTAATATTTTGCAGAGAAATCCGAGTTCATTCTCTTGTTCCTTATTGTGAATTTTGGTGACAGAACACTGCCCTCATGGCCCATCCCTATGATCAGCTCCATTTTAGTCACCTGCGGAAAATATTCACTTTGTGGATTAACTGGGGCAAAGGAAAAGCAAGATTGCCCTTCATTTGCCCTAGGGCGCCATCGGCTTGCATTCTCCCCCTGTTACGATATATTTTCAAGAAAAATGCACACTGACCTTAATATTAATTGATGATGCAAAGACCGAGAAACACTCCTATGGGTGTACGTATGGGTGTTGATGCAGCTTCTCCAAGGTTGGGTTTACCTGAACCTGGATTGTTCCTCGGTGACATCGAAAAGCATCCAAGGACACAAATATGGACAGGGGTGGGCAAAAGTAGTTTTACAGTTGTTTGTATGGAAAGAGACACGCAGGCGATGCTGATTACAGCAGCTTTATTAGCTCAAAGGAGCATCACACGACATGGGGCACTTAGGCACAATCTCATAGGTGTCCAGATTGCCGCGTCCTTGTTGACGCATCCTGGTAGCCTTCTGGCGATACTCAGGCCCACTGTGCTCTGCCTAGTCACAGCTGTAAACCTCCTCTTGCTCACCACTGTATATGTTAAAATGGGATATTTCATATTTTTTCCTAAGTGACCTCAACTGATTTGGTAAAGATGAGCCAGAAGCACGCATTTTAATGACAGTAGTCAGTTGTACCTGGAGACACTTTGCTTTCAGGACGATTGACCCATTTACTCCCAGCGTGTTTTTCCAACTCAGTTAACTGTCTCAGGAAAATGATTCAAAGTGAAGGGTTAAGAAATCTCTTCGTCTGCCGAATTAGTGAGGCGGTGAGATGACGCGTGTTTTGATGAGATGAAAGGTTAGCTAGACAGGACTCCCCATGATTTCATAGGATCAGAATTCTAGTTGGTGTTTAATTTTGTGGCTTTGCCACATGTCACTTGGCTTCATATGGCGTTTCTGTGCTCAAATACCTGCAATGGCTCCCCATTGCCTGGAGTGGGCTGACCCTCCCGTTGGCAATCTGGCCGTTCTCTGCACTTCCCTAGCATTAAACCCCTTCTTCCACTTGGCATCTTAACCTCAAGGAGCACAGCGTTTTTTAAATGTTACTGTCCATGCTTCTCTTTTAGAGTGTATTGTTTTAATCTTCATGTTTTCCCTTCAGCCTTAGAAGCTGCTTTTGCTCCATTTCCTCTGCTAAAATCCCACTTTAAAACCAAACGCAAGTCTATCACAAAAAATATGATCTATTTCTCTACTTGGAATGAATTGTTTCCTCTCCTACACTTTTTTAGCACCTGGTTCTCTATCCTGAGTACGTGTTAGAATCATGGTGAGTTTAAAAAAATACCCATGCCTGGGTCTCCCTCCACACTTCTATTCTGTGCACCAAATTCTGACTTTAAATCTGAACAGTGACCAGCAATAGCCTTTTGCTCTTTAACCAGCCCTCTGGACGTATGTGGCTAATATCTCCTTCTGAGGGCGGCCTGAAGACTCCTGCAGATGCTCGAGGCTCAGCTGTGCGTGAAGGGGGCACCTCGTTCCCTTTGACCTGGTGGCGTGACGGGGTCTTTAGTGCAGCTGCCCCGCCTGTCTCTGCTCTGCCAGCCCGGTGAGCACGGCTTATGTCGTCATCGGTGAGGTGCCTGACACCGCAGGCCACCAGTCAGCGGGGTCAGTGGGAAACGGGAATTTGTGGGTAAATGTAGATGACGTGTGGAAACTGAGCGGTCCTGCTGTAGAGCCTACGGAGATAGGTCTGAAAGTTCCTGCTTCAGTGTCGTTCACTATCTGTAATGAAATAAACCTACAGTTATTTTATTGTTTGTTAACGCTTTTTTTACACTGCAATAGTTCCTTTTGTGTTTTCTTGTTCACACACAAACAGTGAAGCTCTCAATTACCAGTGCACTGAACTTCTACTGTAGACTCTGTTTTCCTTCCTGTGGCACCATCCCCGCTGAGGCCACACCCTCCACGCATGTAGCTGATCCACTCTCCTTCCATCATTTCAGGGACTTGCTTCTGCCATTGCCTTCTCCAGCTTCATTATGATCCTCTCTACTCACTCATCTGCCTTGCTAAAAAATAAAAAAATAAAAAAAAATAAAAAAAATTATTCGTTGACCCTTCATTTTCTCTATTAACCTTTTCTGGCAGCCTTGAGAATGTCCTACTGAAGGAAGTGTTTCTGACCAAGGGCCCCAACTGCTGAGACTTGGAATCTATCCTGTCTTTATGCTGAGGCATTGCTTCCTGTAGATTGCTCCTCACCAGGGATGGGGTTTGGCAGGGATACTAACACAGTTCCCTTCTTGGTAGACACAGGACTCTTCTGTTGGCCAATTCTGGCTTGAGAACTGATGGCTTTGTAGCCACTGACACTCCGTTTTGAAGCATTTTTTTCCCTGTTGGTTTTCAGAATACCACCTTGCCCTCCTTTCCCTTCCACCTGATTCCAAGACTCCTTTTCTGACCTCTCATTTCCACTCCTAAGTGCTGGAGTGCCCTTCAGTACAGCCTCAGTTCTCTCCCATGGTGATCTTATCCAGTATTATGGTTTTAAATGTCATCTATATCCAGCTCCAAAATGTATATCTCTAGCCCTAATCTTTTCCTGAAATACTGAATTGTATACCCAACTTTCACTTGGTTATCTAATATGCACATCTTCAACTTCATATGCATATCTTAAGGCAGACCCTCTAGAAAATGGAGCTTGAGGCAAACATCTGATATGATCAATTTATTTTAAAACTGCAAGTTCAGGTCGTGGAGGTGAGGCATAAAGGGAACAGAAGCAAGGGAAGGCATGATGCTGTACCATGAGATGCGTTATTGCCCTGGCCCTAGCTGTACACTGAACTATGGAAGAACGTAGTGAGTCACCCACAGGCTTCCTTACTTGGTACACAGGCCTCCTAAAGGGCTGTAAGAAAGCACTGCACCTTAGAGTGGTCTACAAGAGAGAGAAAGGAGGGAAACTTGATTTGCCTCTTCCCCTCCCACCTTGCGTTTTTCATTGGTCAAGGTTCACCCCATGGAGGGCTTACCCAGCACTTCAGAATTGTCGTATGGTCCCATTTGTGCTGTTTGGGAAGACAGGTTCCATGACCTTTGATGTGCAATTTCACTTAAGTTCTAAAGTGGAGGGGCTACCTGATACAGATGGGTATCTACCTAGAAAAAGAAAGAAATGGGCAGTGATGAGACCTGAGAAGATGCATAAGGTGTGTGATCCTGTACACTCTCTGAAACAGATCTCCGATTTCTTTCCCCTTCCCCAATTAGTTTCTTCAACTTTGCCCCACCAGACTACTCTCAAATTAACAGCCAGAATTATTTACACACACACACACACACACACACACACACACACTGATTTCAGAGAGAAGAAGGGAGAGGGAGAGATAGAAACATCAGTGATGAGAGAGTCATTGATTATCTGCCTCCTGCACACCCCCCTGCTGGAGATCGAGCCCGCAATCTCAGGCATGTGCCCTGACCAGGAATCAAAATGCAATCTCCTGGATCCTAGGTCGATGCTCAACTGCTGAGCCATGCCGGCTGGGCCAGAGTGATCTTTTAAAATAATCAGATCACATATTCACCTGCTCAAACCTTCCAGTAGTTTCCATCACAAGTAGAACAAAATCCAAAGTTGTCCTAGTGGCCTCCAGGTCTATGTGAAAGTCTCTCTCCCTCATCCTTCTGCTCCAGCACCTTCACACTTTTGCCGTCCCACAAACATACCGAACTTCCTCCCTACTTACGGTCTTCGCACATGCTGTTCCTGCTGCCTGGAATTCTCATCTTGGATTTTCCCGTGGCCCATTGCCCCGCTTCCCTCATTGCTCTGTCTCTTTCAGATCCCCTCTTCAGTGAGGCCTTTCCTGCCTGTCTTATTGAAAATCGGAGCCATTTCCATTTTCTTTCCACTTACCCTGCTTTATTTTCTTCTAAGCATGTATACACCCAACATTATATTATATATGTTTTTACAATAGCCTGTCTCCCACTAGAGTGTTAGCTCCATGGGAACTGGGACTCTGTCTTTTTCACTGCTGTTTCCTCAGTAACCAGAATAATGCCCACAGCAAGCATTCAGTATTTATTGAGTGAATTAATTCTGGGGCATGAAGTGTACATTCCAGGGGGATGAAGAGAGGGGGAAGGGAAATGGTATGTATCATTTATCAGAATACATCTCCAGAGAGCTTTCTTCTTCTCTTTTGTATTATAAAGAGATCTACTCACCACAAACAGAAGAAATTTCCACTGTACAAACATGGATCGCGTAGTGCTAAGAGCGCGCTTGAAAAGGCAGCTTCCCCCACTTCTTCATTAAATGGCCTGTGTGTCACTAGCCTCCTTGTTGGAGAGCTAGGTCAAGGAATTTACTTTGAGTAACATGTAGAAGGGGTGGTGCCTGGCAGTCCCGTCCTTGGGTCTGGGTGGGCCGCTTCTGGCCTGGCTTTCTGTGTTGTGTCAGTGATGCCTGTGTCTCTTTCCAGGCTGAGTCCAGGCTTTCTTAGGCAGCGCCTCTGTCTGTGGCTGGGGTGTGAGGAGCACAGCTTTCTGCTAGGTAATGAAAAGAAAACATTCTAATAAGGACTCATATTTGCAGCATCTGTTTCATTTGGGTAGTTTTACATGGCTAAAACCCACATCTCAGAATGACGAGGGCTCCTATCATTTTACAAACGATCGCTGAGGTGTCTCTAAGCACCCGCCACAGTAATTAATAGACTGGAAGGGCCAGGAAGAAATAGGACCCTCATTAAGCTCAGGAAACAGCATCCCTTTAGGGCAAACTGACACAGAAGAAAACAGTGTAATGGCTTCTCTCTCCTAGAAAAGCCTGGGGAAAAAAAAGGCGTCTTTCCTTTTTTTTTTTCCTTTCTTCAAACTCTAGTAGTAAGTTAAGGATTGTAATATTTCTATTAACCTTTTCTTATCCAGATACCAATGCTTAATTAATCCCTACCACGTCTCAGAAGAAAAACAACTTTATTCAAAGAAATTTATATGCATAAAAATTGAATTTTAAAGATGCCAACCATTGTTGCTGAGACCTTTTCCCAAAGACAGCACTTAATAGAAAGGATAGCCCTTTCACTCAGCGTGTGCTGGGTGGGAACACGAGGGAGATTGGAAGCTGCTAATTGTATGGCAAAGATGATGAAACTGGAGGCCTATAAAGAACACTTTCTCTACTTTTCTACTTCTCACAGCCCGTCCCATCAGGCTTTGAGCAAGTGCTTAATAGACATATCTTGAAAAAAAGGCATGACTATAAGTGTCGACAATAGTGGCAAAATGAGAAATGCCACTGATTTCATAACATGTGGATCCCCTTTTATCCAACAAATTTTACTCTATTTTAAATATCAAATTAAAAAACCCTACCACGGAAAGCAAAATGATGGAGTGCTTACTTTACAATCTGTGAATTTAAGTGTATTCTAAGTGGGTTCTTTGTCAAGCGCGGCTCCTATTTGTGTGGCTCTGAGTGGTAAACAGAACACTTCGGCATATGTTATCTGGTTCGATCCTCAGCATCATCTCTCCTGAAGTGGACCCCCAAAGCCTTCTCAGAGCCAGCAAAGGTTTCAAAGTATTTCATTGCCACCCGGACTGATGCTGCTTCAGAACGTGAAGATGAAACGTTCTTCGAGATGGAGCTGTTTGGGCACCCTGACTCTTCTGCCAGGTATCAGTCTGGAGCGTTCTATGTGCTAAGGTTAACCTGTGGCTAGGTTATACCACATTGTTATGTTAATCAGGAGAGGATAAGTTAGGCTGTGGTGACAAACAAGTCCCATATCTCAGTGGCCTAACAGAAGAAAGATTTCTTTCATGCTCACAGAGATGCCTGCATACCCAGGCCCCTCTCGGGGATGACTCAGTGGTCACCACCTGTGATTGCACCATTGGAAACATGCCCCTTCACGTGGGGTCACTGTAGCAGGAATGGACTGTGCCAGCAAGTTCGTACTGGCAAATAAATGTTTTGCCCTAAAAGTGACACAGAGCACTTCTGTTTACCTGGGTATAATCTTCCCCTATAACCAGACAGAGAGGAAAACCAGATGTGATTAGGAATTTCTTCTACATAAGATTTTTCTTTTATCAGTCAACAAGGAAGTACTGTTTTCAGCAGAGTAGACTTAGCCGAACCTGTCAAGGTCTGTTGCCTCTTCCGCTAAATGTATTACAACTGTTACTCTATAATGACAGAGACAACTCCTATTTACTTTTTATTTATTTATTTATTTATTTATTGTTAATCTTCACCTGAGGATATTTTTTCCCATTGATTTTTAGAAAGAGTGGAAGGGAAAGAGGAAAGGGGAGAGAGAGAGAGAGAAACATCGATGTGAGAGGGACACATCAATTGGTTGTCTCCCGCATGTGCCCCGACCAAGGCTGGGGATTGAATCTGCAACTCAGGTATGTGCCTTTGACCAGGATTGAACCCAAGACCCTTCGGTGCGAGTGCTGATGCTCTAACCACTGAGAAACGCTGGTCAGGGCAAGACAGTTCTTTTTTAGAACAGTTAAACTGGGCCCCAGATTTTCTCTGATATCAGGCTATAGTAGTCTCATCCTCACGCCAAAACCACCCAATAAATTCAGCGGTGGAAGGAAATGGACCTGGGAGGTTGGTAGTGTGTAGAATGAATAACTGTTGAGTGTTTGGAATATTCAGTTTCCAGTACATCAGTGAACACTGTGAGAAATGCTTTTTGGTCCTGGCCTTTTCTTCATGAAATTTTGGAGAAACTGTAGAAGCAGGAAAGACTGAGGGTCGTATTGTACCCTCATGGGTTACAACTTTGTGCTTAGGACCAGACTGCAGTCTCCTGCAAATACGGTTCTGGCCTCCTCCCCTGTCGATCTTACACCAGCTAGTGAACTTGGTTTAACAAATCGCTGGCCTCTAAACAAGTGTGTGTATAGCCCTACCTAAAAGTGAGCTCCTTGAGTGCCTTTGTCCAAAACACAGTGATGGGGTTTTAAACTTGGTGCTTATTATTGGGAGATATGTGTAAGAATTACCCAAGTAACTTGTAAAATTCAACTTCCAGGTCACCACCCTCAAAAATTTTGATCAGTGTTGTAGAACCTAAGAAATCACATTTTAAATAGAAAACTCAGTTGATTCTGATGCTTTCTAACACATAGGCCACATTTTCAGAAACGACGAACTAAGTAAAAGAATATGGGTTGGCTGGGAAATGGTCAGAAACTTGTGCATTCTGAGCAGCCCTCAAAAATATCTATATTGTCATGTAATTTGTTCAATATTCTATACAAAGGACTTGGAAAACAGTCTGCATAGTAAAAGCACAATAGACTTTCCAAAGATTTGACTGCTAGGGACTGCTGTAAATTTTCTAAATAACCTGTACAATGGTTCCAGGCATTTCTTATAGTTAATATTGAGGGCTTTCCACCTACTTCATTTACTGGTGCCCTTTAGGATTGTAGAATAGAACGGCCGGCCCTCGATGAGGACAATGGGAAGCAAGTTGAATGAATCCCAAAATGGCATATTTTACTTGAAAAACATGCATTATGCTCTTTTCCAAGTAAACTGCACAGAAAAATGTAAATGAAGCATAAAGCTCTTTCGAATTAGGCCCCAAGCGTTTTTCTTTTTAGCATATAAACTGCCACTAAGAATGTGATAGGAATGCATTTTCTACTATTTTTCAAACTGTAATTACGTTTCCCTAGTAAAACTCAAACACTTGATATGGTCCTGTTGCAACTGTACCAGACAGGTAATAATTGGAAAATTTAACGCAGAGCTTTATCTCTTAAATGCTAAAAGGTAGGGCTACTCACAGCATACAGAAGAGCTGGCATTAAATATTAAAAGTGTGAGCCTGTTGTTTCTCTGTGATGTTAATTTTGCATCTGGAAATGTGTTCCAAAGCTGTAGCACCCTTTTAAATATATTAGAATAAAAGACAATTCCTCCCCAATCTTCACCTGAAAGAGCCTATAAGCTCTACCTAGCATTCAATAATTCTGTTTGTCCCCTCACATTTACTATATTTCAGGTGAGAATGTGACGCATTTAAGTCCCAGAGCAATAAATTAACTCATTTAAGTAGCAATGAAATAAAATGAAGCAAAAAGGAGGGAAATTCTCTAGAGACCACTGTTCAATTGCATATCTAGACCATCAGAAAAGGGTCCACAATAAAATTCATATAGAGAATTAAAAAGGCTTGAGCAATGCTCTTCCTATTTTTCACCATGGTAGATTTGTAGCCAACATTTTTTTTATTACTGTCTTTTTTCTTCAGTAATTCTAAGACTTACACAACATTAAAGATGCATGAACCTGTACAGATACTGAAAGTTACCTTAAACCTTCTATGTGAATTGATAATACTTTTTTGCAGATAATGCGAGTTAAATACTTTCCACATGGGCAGATCATGTGCAATTTTCTATGGGAAAACCATAGATTCACAACTTGAGGACAAAGCCCACCATTGTCTGGAATACAATCTTACATTGTGAGGTGCTTAGAAGACCAAAAGCTCTGAAATAATTTTGATAAGATTTCTTGCGAAATTTTCAGCCTGACTTTGCATTTTCAGCTAGGAAAACTCTGATGCTTTCTAGTGCACGTGGAGCCAAACTCCACAGTCCTTTGACAAGTGCTCATCTGTACTTTGTACTTGAATTCTTATGGGTTTCATCCAGACCTGATGCATCTTGTTTTTGTGTCTATCAAAAGAAATATTAATTTATTTCCGCAGGCCACTTTTCATCACTCTCATGACTGCCCACATTTGGTTACAAGGGACTTGCTGTCATACAGCTTTGTAACCCTGAATTAAAGTTATGATTCCTGAAAGCATTTTCCAACTTTTCTGAAATCATCATCAGCTTTTCTGAAAGCGTGTATCACCAGTGTAACTTTAATCCCCAAACTAGAGGTTGCATTCAGCAGTAAGTCAGACTGGAAATCATCAGATAAAGTGGAAACAGGTAGCTTTTGACAGCTGGGGAAGCAACAGAATATAAGGATCAATAGCTCAGGCTTTGGAATTAGACAAGTTTGAAATCTCAGCTCTAACATTTACTTGTAGTCTTGACCTTGGGTCTGTGCTCTTTGAGCTCAGTTACTCCCATGTGTAGAGTGGGTAAAGCAGTAGTTACAATATTTAGGATGGGCTAACTGCTGTATCAGTTAGACTTCCAAATGTTTAATGGTTCAAACACAATTAAATTTGATTGTGTTCACTAATGGTACTTGGTAGTGACCAGGACACCTCTCCTCCAGTAGTCACTCAGAGACCTAGTCTGAGAGACATTCTACTGTCTTCAATATGTAGCTTCCAAGGTTGCTTTAGAGCACTGTTTCTTAAATGTTTTTTCTTCCCCCAACGCCCCCCAGGAGAAAAATTGATTAAATCCCATTAACTAAAATTAATTAAATGTAAATTCTCCCTAACAAGAGGAATTAAATACTAAGAAATAAGATTTTTATTGGGTAGGGTTGAGCTTTTGAAGAGCCACAAACTATCATATCTAAGAGTTTTTTGTTCCCCTACTCCCACTTATATTCCTTGGCTAGGACTCAGTGAGATACGTGGGCACCCCTAATCACAAGGGAGAGGAAGAAATGTAATCTAGGCAGAAAATACTACATTGTTAAGTATTTAAGGTGTTTTGAATCTGTTTAGGAAAAAAAGGAAAAAATTAAGAGATAAGTAATCCTTCATTATTTAATATATCAGAGAATAAATAAAAAAATCTTAGAGTTGGATGAAAAAAAATCATCAATTGGAAGGTTGGACACTTTAAGTAAAGTGTTCGAACACTACGTAAAAAGGAGGCAGTATGTTTCCTTATTATATCTGGAGCTAACCTGAAATTTTTATTCCAGGCAAAAATCCATATCCTCAGACTTCCAACTGTCCCATTCTACCATTAGTGTTTGCTTGGCCTTCTGAAATTTTTACTAATTAATTCATTCAACGGATGTTTATTGAATGCCTAATGTACATCTGCTAGTGTGCTGGCCTCTGGAGATTCAAGATCAGGAGTATTCTCCTTGCCTTTGAAGACTTGAAGCATTCTGCCCTCCAAAAGCCAGGGGCGCCTGCCTTAGCCTTTATTGTGTTCCCGGCCCCCAGCACAGTGCAGGCACTTAGCGAGTGCCCAGTCAGTAGTGGTTGAATGCGTGCGTGTGATGGGGGAGACCGAAAACGTAAACAGGCAATGTCAGTAGAGTGAAATGGGTGACAGTAAGGAGGCAGTGCCTGGCTCTGGGGGAGCAGCCAGCTCGGGAAGGCAGGGAGAGGAGGTGATATCTGAGCTGAGTAATGAAGGAGGCGAGAATGCACTGAGCTAAAGAACGGGGGAGGGGACTTTTTAGAGGAAGAAATAGCATGCTTCAGGTCTAGAGATGAGAGGACTTGTTAAAGTGTGGCGTACCAGGTTAAATAGTGTCCACCAAAAATTGTGTCCACCAGGAACCTAAGAACATGAATTTTTTTGAAAATAGGGTCTTTGCAGATGTATTACTTCAGTTGAAGTCATATCGGTCTTAAGGTGGGCCCTAAATCCACTGGCTGGTGTCCATATAAGAAGGCCATGTGGAACTCACACAGAGGGAAGGCGACCCTGTGAATACAGGCAGAGGGTGGACTTATGGTGCCACAGCTAAGGAACTCCAAGGATCGCTGGGAGCCCACAAGTTAAAAGAGGCAAGGGAAGGAAGATTCTTTCCTTGAGTGTTCAGAGGAAGCATGGCCCTATCGACACCTTGATTTTGGATTTCTGGTCTCTAGAACACTGAGGGAATACATTTCAGTTGGTTTAAGCAGCCCAGTTTGTGTGGGCTTGTCAAAATATAGCCGATAGAGTCGGCGAGAGGGCTCAGCAATCAGCAGTGCTGTCCTGTGAGGCTCATGAAGGCTTTGGTGAGGTAAACACAGGAGGAACTTCTGAAAACTTTTTCAGCAGATGAACTAGGACTCTCAATGTCCCCCCCCCCCCCATACAGGATGCTTGGCTGGACACTCCTAGTTAGTAGGTTACTCTGTAGTTTGCCCAAGTCCTGCTCTCAGGAGTTGAGCTGTATGCTTACCAAGAATCAGTTTGTTTGCTTCCAAATCCATTTCTGTCCTTTGTACCCAGAATTATGCAATATTATTATGTTACATATATGTTATGGGTAAATTATGAGCATGGAAGGAGAGTTATTATTTCTTTGAAAAATGATATCTTTTGGAAAGACTGAAAATATTGTAAAAATCAAGAAGGCCTATGCAATCAGATTGCTTTTCAAGTATCTTAATGTACTGCATGTTAAAGAAACCGAAACTACCCATCGTAGAGGAGGCATTTTGAGAGTGGTTTATAGAAAAAGAACTTTGAGGAAATTCAGGTGGTGTTTATATATCAGGGATGGACACATGAATATACGCTTGTATGTTTGAAGTCTAAGTTAAAATATTTAAGATATCTGTTTCTTCAAATAATTTTCTGCTTGAACCAGTTTTTATACTTAATTTTCCTGATGACAATAGGAACTTTCTTGTTCCTATCATACACTGGCAAAGTGACTTGGGTGGAGATGCCAGCAGGTGCTGGCTTCAGGGTTACTGAGACCTTGCTTTCAGTCACAATGAGTAAAGAGAGAATGTCCCTCTCACCTGGCGAATGGCTGTTTTAGGAACTGGGATTTGCGTTCCTGGCGCCCTGTATTCTGAAGTGGGACTGATGTTCCCTACATAAACAGGATCATAAGTGATGTCTTACTTCTCAGGCCTGGGAATCTATTTAACGCAAGGTCATAGATGACATTACAGGTAGAGTCAGAATTGGAAGTAGGTTTATCTTTTACTCTAGGTCATGTTCTTCATAATGTGCCTCATCAACACACAGGGAATATCACGCCAGTCACTTAAAAAAAAACTTTATTGATTTCAGAGAGAAAGATAGAAACATCAGTGATGAGAGAGTCATTGATCGGCTGCCTCCTGCACTCCCCCTACTGGGGATCAAGCCCACAACCGAGGAATCGAACCTCGATCTCCTGGATCATAGGTTGAAGCTCAACTGCTGAGCCACACTGGCTGAGCATGCCAGTCACTTTTTAGTGGAAACAAGGCTTTGTTTTTATTTCCTTTACTCCTTCCTTTTATCTTTTTCTTGAGAATATGTTTCAGGTTCTAACCCCTAGTGTCCATATACTTTTTTAGAATGCCACCCATTTGCAAGTTGGAATAGTCTTGTAAGTATACTTTTTTTTTTTTTTTGGCATATTTGAGTTTCAAATTATATTTTGTTTGGATGAACATTAGTATTTAAGTTCCCTGAACATAAATCAATTGATTATTGGGCATGTGATCTAGAAACAGGAAAAAGGCCAAATGGTAGGGGAATTTAGTCTGGGTTTGAACTTTTGTTGTGAATTCTCAAGGAATAATTACAGAGTTTTTAATCAGTCAGAAACTATTGTTTACATGTCTTGCATTTGCCAGGCACTGTGCTAAGTGCTGGCATATGATAAACACAAAGAAGAAAGACTCTATTCAGGTTCTGGAGATTCTATGTTGACATGATCTCTGTCTTCTGAGATCAAAACTAAAATTGCCAAGAACAGTAGCTCTAAGTCTTAAAACTGTGTTGGAATATTTAGTACCACATAAATGCCATCAGGAGGAGAGAGAGTGCTAAAATTTAGGTCCCAAGATTTAAGAAGGCGCTTTCCACGCTTAAAATCACCAGTTAACTACTCAGGAGCACACAAAGTGCTTGGCAAGCTATTCGCCTTGAGTTAGTGTGGTATGTTATAAAGAACATGATCTAGACAAAAACAAGACACGTTTTCCAGTCTTAGCTCTGCCAAGACAGGCTGTGACCTTGGGCTTTCCAGTTGGATTCTTGGGTCCCTCCTTGGTACTGATTGGATGAGGTGATGTCTACAGTCTCTTCCTATTGTAAAATTCTCATTAACTGTAGAATCTCAAGGCTATTTGAAGGACCCAGAGCATCCTTGATAGAATATTTGAACTACTTCATTACCCTCACCACACAGCATGATATTTGAAAGTATAGTTTTGTCACAGTGACATTATATGATCCAGTCTGCTTTCTTTCACCCCATTAGTACTTCGGTTGGAGGGAGGAAACAAGGAGAGCCACTATCTACTTGCTGATTTGAGGAATAGTTGAAGGAATTGAAAATGTTTAGTCTGGAGTAGAATGACCGCGGGGGATAGAAAAGCCAGTGTGGAGTATTTGAATGGGTGTCTCAAATGTAGGCACTCACTACACAAGGAGGAACGAGACATGGTTTTTGTCCTTAAGAAACTCCCTTGGTGGAGGAGACAGACACGGTAAAAACACAGCATGAGTCCTATTGTCAAGGCAGGAATAGTTGGGTGTCAGAGGACCCTGGTAGAGACACAAAGGAAGTACAAAAGGAAGAACACAATTTTGTGTTTCCCCAGAGAGTGGAATAATAACATGTCGGTAAAAAATACAGAGGGCAGGTTTGGCTCAATAGAGGAAAGGGCTTTCTAATAGCCAGAGCAACCCACCTCAGGAAGGAGAGGAAGACTCTGTTCGCTTTGTACTAATCAAAATGATTTTGGGCACATCTGTTGGACACCTGCACCAGGCAGGGGTTGAATAGGTAATCTCTAACTTGCCTTTAGCACTCAGACTTTGTGAGGTGCCTCTCCGTGGGCCAAACAGCCCCCCCCCCCCCCATTGGAGTCATAGTGTAGGAATCCACAGGGAAGATTTCATGTTATCAAAGGAAAACACCCGCAGAAAAATGAGCCCGGTCTACTGAAAAGGAGAGGCATTATTTCCATCACCGTCGCTGTCTCCATGAAATAGCTCACTGTCTGTGGCCAGAATGCATGAGCCCCGCCAGGACAATGGGAACGGGGAAGATCCAAGGACGCCTCTTCCTCAGCGGGCGGTGGACCCAGGACTTCCGAGGGGAGGGACGCCCGAATGTGGCTTCATGGAAGGCGGCTGTGACAGGAGCTTCTCCAAAGTGCTAAGCTAAGATTTCCTGCCAGCCTGTCGCCTTGAAGTTGCATGACTCACCGGTAAATTCACAAAACAAAAATGTGATCACGGTGGTCACATGCCGGCAGTGATTGTAACAAGACTTGCCAGGCACACGTTGACCCCCGAGTCACGCTGCCTCCTGCAGAGATGATCGCCGTCCAGGGCGAGAAGAGCGGCCCAGAAGCGCCACTGGAGTTAGACGGGGAGAAACGTGGCAGGTCATCCCCGGGCAGTGCGGCAGCTGGGGTGAAGGGGGAGCGCGGGGACAGGGCGCGGGAGAGCAGGTGGCCTGCAGCGCCCAGCAGCCCGATCCCCCGCCATCTCCGGCAGAGGCCACGGAACAGGGCGGCCCTGGCACAGAGGCTGCCGTTTACGTTTAGTTATCTGGCGTTTCCTGCAAGTTCTCTAATCGTCCCAGATGCGTGTCTGTCCAAGGTGGGCTCGCCACGGACGCTGGAACCGCAAGTCCGATGACCATGTTGGGGTTCAGGGGTTACTTAGCTATAGCTTTGTAGGTTTTAATTTTCTTTCTGGATTAAAAAAAGATTTTTACTTCTATTCAAAGAGAACCATGCCTTGAATTTCACAATTTGAGGCGTGTATTTTGATAGAGCCGTTGGGTTCCTGAGTGTTAACTTTCTCTGTGGAAGTTGCGGGAAGGTGTGAGCTGTGCTGACCTCCAGCCGTCCCTGTCCCTTGCAGCCAGTTCGGCCTGGGCGCTGCCGCGAGCAGCTCTGTGCGCAGGCTTATGGGCTGGTCCCCCAGGCTCCAGCCCCTCTCCCGTAAAGACGGGGAAAGTCTGGAGACTACACATTTTCCAAATGCAAGAAGTGTGAATCCTGCCCAGCTCAGATGAATTAGGGCTGTGCTTTTTCTTGTCTTTCTCATATCAGCAGTCATGGAAAGTGCCTATTAGTTGCTGAATGATCAAACAGATGTAAGAATAACTGGTTTCTAGCAAAATCAGATTAAATTGCCTCAAGAGTAACTGAGCTGAAATGACAGCATGTCACCCGGAAAAGAACAGAGATAATGGTTTTCAAAGGAATGACAGAGCATTTTTGGAGAAAATGAGTGTTAATAAGATAGTTGGAAATGGAAAACATGACAGTGTTCTTCCACATGCTACTGGTTGATGACTGTTTCGTCTAGTGGAAGGGACTGCACCGGGCTGTGTGCAGCCGTAGAATCAGCTGTGCCATTGACTGTCAGTGGGACCCTAGGCAAGTCTCCAGAGTGTCCTGGGCCTCAGTGTACTCATCTGTAAAACAAGGATTTGTATCCACATAACCTCAAAACGATGCACACAGTGCCTGATGCAGTCACTCAGTAACTGCTGCTAATGACAATGATGATGATTTTGACAGTGGGAGCAGTGACGATGGTGATGATGGAGATGATGATAAAATGATTATGATCGTCAACGGATCCTGTCCTTTAGTTCCAAATTCTGTGATTCTGAGAGGACTCTTTATTTGTTATGAAAGCGATTTTCAAAAGGTTGTTTCTTGTAAAGGTTATGTCTCATGGGAAGAAGCTCGGGGAGTTATAGTTCTCTGCTTGGGGAAGCAATGTGAAGTCAGAGTCTTACGCTCTAGGAACATGTTTTTCAAAGTCTTATGTCCCCTGACCTCACTTAATGACATCTAGCCTCATTGCGCTGCATTGTACGTGGCAGAGAAGCAGCCTCTCATGTTGCTTAAGAGCTCAAGATCATAGTTATATTTCTGCTCTGCCACCTACCAGCTACGTTCCTTTGGGAGGTTCTTGAACCGCTCTGTGTTTCACTTTCCTCCCCCGTATACTGGGATAGAAATGGGCATATCTCACAGGGTGGGTGTGAGGACGGCACGTACACCTAGGCACCTAGATTAGGACCTGCCTGGCGCAAGTACACATTCAGTAACTATCAGATATTATTATTATATTTCCTTCAGAAAAATTAAGGTGTTAGCGAGACATCACATTTTAGTCCTTTGCATTTGTAAATGAAGTTGTGAAACTTACTAGAGAATATGTTAATTGATCGTACTTTTGTAGTTGTCAACTCAGCATTGGATTTCGTTCTTAAGTCTTCCTTGAAAAAAGTGTGTGTGTGTGTGTGTGTGTGTGTGTGTGTGTGTGTGTGTGTGTGAACAAGGCCTCCGCACATGCATGCTGATGCCCCGCCTCCCCACAAGGTGGCGCCGCGCCCCTGCTGTTCCTCTCCCTGAGGGAGGCGGGGGATTTTGAGCAGAGTCCAAGGAATCGCCTCCTCTCTCCCTGCAGAGAGCACAGAGCACAGGATGGTGTTCCATCAAGTGCATGTCTCTAGGCCTTGCTTGTGATTTCATAGAAACTACCAAAAAGCCACTTTAGCTTTTGGGGCCCCCACCCCCATATTTTATTGCAGTCCAACTTTGACCTTTCAAGGACATGCTTTGCCTGTCGCTCCTTCCATCTGAAGGACAGCAGCAGAGTGAGAAATGGGAGAGCGTCTCCTGCCTGTCTAGATCGGCTGTGGGACTGAAGAGAGACAATAAACAGACAGACACCGCAGAAAACAGGAGCTTGTGTATCTACTGGAGGTGGAGAGTGGGTGGGACTGCCTCCGAACAAAATGTTAGGTGAGTTTTGTCTTCAGTGTCCCCGCCCCTTCCCTCTTTGTCAGGGTCTCTTCCTATGACCTTCAGGCACCCCTGGGCCTGTGCTGCCCTGTGTTGACGCTCGTTCCTCAGTGTCGCCCACCTTTGCCTGCTCCTCACTGCCCCCTCATCACAGCTGAACTCTTCTGAGATGCACCCCTGTAGGGTCCTTCTAATGCACCGAAACTAACCTGTTCAAAGAATCCAGTCCTCTAACGGGTACTGTGCATAAATATTCTGACAAAGAAACACATTTAATTTTTATTCAATGTACTGATAATCCCAGAAATTGAGGGATGGGGTTCTCTGTGCAAAGATGCTCATCTGTTAACTTAGTTGTGGGCTCTGGTATTATTTTTGCAAGAAATTTGTATTTAAAAAATGATTTAACTACGTGAGTTTTAAAAAAATATGTTTTCATTGATTCATAGAGAGAGAGGAAGGGAGAGAGAGCTAGAAGCCCTAATGTGAGAGAGAAACATTGAGCAGTTGTCTCCAGCACGCACTCTGGCTGAGGATCGAACCTGCAACATGGGCATGTGCCCTGACCAGGAATCGATCCGGCAGCCTTTCAGTACATGGGACAGTGCTCAACCAACCGAGCCACACCAACCAGCGCAGAAATTTGTATTTTAGAAAAATCATTTATAGAACTGATGAACCCACTTGAAAACTGCAAAGAACTAGATCTTAAAAAATCTCATCACAAGAAAGAGAAATTTGAGGTGATGGATATTAACTAAACTTACTGTTGTGATCATTTAGAAATATATACATATATCAAGGAATTATTATGGTGTATACCTGGTACTTACACAATGTAATATTTCAATTATATCTCAATAAAACAGGAGGGGGGATTCAAACTAATGAACCAAATTAATTTGATCATGTATATGTATCCCATGTATCATACATGTGTGTGTAACATAGTTTTGCTCTCTGCCACATCTCTGTCACAAAAGCCCAATTCACTGACAGCAGGAACCTCCTCAGATTGCATCAAATTGCATCCGACATGGAGAGATAACAGGATGCTCATGGAAATTAAATGGCCAAGCTCAGCTTTCTGGTAAGAGCTGGTCTTGGCTCCTTCCTTACAGAAAGACCTGGCTGGCACCATTCCCTCTCTCCCATCCTGTGCCATCTGAAATCTGTGCCCTGAGCCTGCTGGCAGCTTTCTAAACCTCTTTATTCCAAATTTGGCACAACCTGTCTTCATCTGAGACCTCGGAGTCTTCTGTTGTATTGCTCCACGGTTCAGGCTGGAGAGCAGAACTGTTTCATGAACGTACCAGTTCCCACAATAAAGAACTTTTTTTTTTTACCCTGAAAAAATCTGAAAGACATGCCCCTTACACACAGAAATTGTTAACTTATCATTTTGAAGACTATTTTGAAGTCAATGAAGGCTACCGTGATGTTGTCCTCTTGTAACAGAGCTGAGTGGCTTTTATTTGTCCATTTTCACATTTGCCACCATCTAACCCAGTTCCTCCAAACTGTTGCAGCGATCTGTAAAAAATACCAGCTAGGTAACTCGACTTCTGGGCGCAAAACACTTCCCAGACCTCCCGTTCTTTCTTCCGACCATCTTTTATGCACGTACCTCAGAGCACTAATGACCATTTGTCACGCTGCCACTTGCTCATTTGTTTACTTGTTTATTTTACATCTTCCCACCTGGGAAGGCTCTATGAACAGGAACCTGTGGCCCTTGTTTCTATTGTATCTCAGGAGTGAACACAGGGTTACATAGAGGAGACAATATTATTCAGGAGCAAGTGTTATTCTTTAGCTGTCAGTCACTTTTCATGACCCAGACTTCTCCAAGTCCATAACCCACGACGATGACAAAGTGATGATGATGGGGAAAAAGATCATTTATTGAGCACCTGCTAAACGGCAGGCGTTTCATGCACAGTAACTTCGTATCTTGGATTTGCAGTGTTGATATGATTTCAGCTTTATAGAAGACAAAGGTGAGGTGAAGTGAGGGACCCAAAGGCACACAGAGCTGGAATAAAACCCACATCTATTTGGTTTCAGAGTCGATACTTATTCTGTTATCCGAGGCTTTGTCTTTATCACACAGTCGTTACGTTTCCCCTGACCCTAAAGATATTATCCTCTATAACCCGGGGTACAGTGACACGGAGATAAATTTACTTGCATATTTTCCATCCTGATTGTAGAGACAGATATATTAGGGAGAAAATCTATTTAAAAAATAAAGCAACTGTGATGCCCTCAAAGATTTTCAACGTAAATTACCTTGTAGGCAGACCAGTGGCCCCAGGATCCAGAGGGAAGGGAGGTTCTTTGAGCCCCAGTCCATGTTCAGTGGAAATGAATCCTGGCTGTTTCAGGAGGAGGAACGTGTTTCTGAGCTTTGCAGGGAAACGCTGCCGTGCTTGTTGCTGATTGATTCATTGTATGATGGCAGTCCAGCCGTGAAGACCGTCATCCTGACACGTTTAATATTACATTTGGCCCGCCGAGGGCTGGGTTGATGTTGATAAACACTTAGCTGAAAGGGAAAGTGTCGCTCTTGATAGGGCAGTTGTGGAAGTTTATAGAAACAAGAAGGCAGGTGGCCTTAGTGGAGGAAAGATCAGGAGAACTGCGAGCGATTCCCACAGGTCTAGTCTGTTCCTTTATGTGCTGTGAGGTAGCATATTTAACATCTGCTGGGGTGGGACTTGGTATCTATTTCCACTAGAGAGGAAAGGAAAAAAAGGAAAAATGTTCCAGGAGATTCCATCTTGTTTAATCTTTGCAGCAACCCTAAAAGGTAATCATTTCTAATATGTTTATTTGCCATATGGAGATGTTAAAGCTTCAGAGGTTAAAGAACGTGCCCAAAGCCACACAGCTGTACTGTAGAAAAGCTGGGATTAGGAATGGGTAGGTTTAACCCTAAATATGATCACCAGGCTCATGTTGGTGTGCAGGTGCTTGCTTTTCTACTAGTCACAGGACAAGATTGTTAACCGTGATACCATGGCTTATTGAAGTGTCTAACAAAGAGGAAAATCACTGTACTTCCAGGTGGGAGAAGCCCCTCTGAAGTCCTGGCTGGTGGTGCAGCTCATGTGCAGGAAGGCAACGCATCCCTTTGAATCCCACACTGTTTGTCAGCCTCCAGTGAGTTAGAGGTGGCTTGTATATTGATTGACTGGAGTTGCATGGGTGTTTTGTGATCAAAGGCAAGGTACCATCAGACCACAGCTGCTGTTCGTGGTGTGAGAAGACAGCCTGTTCAGACAAAGAAAATCATTATCCGTTGCTTGTTGCAGAGGAACCTGCCTGCACCCTGTGCTGCCTCCTTCTGCTTGGGTTAGAAACCCATCCGTCTAGAGACATAAATAGGATGTGCCTTTTGCTGATTTGGTGTTCATATTTCAGGAGTCCTGCGCATTGTATGTTTTAAAAATTCAAAGTGTGCAAAAAAATATATGGTTTTATTTTCTAAAGATGTAGCAAATCTACCACGAGTCCTCTGAGAAAGCAGAGGGCTTAACTGGTGTCATTGACCTTGGGCTCTTGGAATCCTCTGTGGCCACTGTGGAGAAAAGAGCACCATTCATTCCAGATCAGAATTATATCTGTGAGTCTTAGAGGGCACCTTGATGCTTCTGAGGCCTCAGTTCACCACACGGGGTGAGAAAAACCTCTGTATGTCATGGGCACAGGGACTAGATAAACAATGCAAGCAGTGTGTTTACAGATATGCAAATAAGCATGCAAATTAGATTCCTGTCGGCTTCATTTAGAATGTAATTTAAAATTAATTAAAAATTAAGAGGTAAATTAGAAGCTCACATTCAACACCATATGGGAAAACATACATATTTATCAGACTGGCATGTATGTGTACAACATGGATGGGAGCCAATTGTGATGTGTGCAAAACCCCTCCATTTTGGCACTGCATAAAACGCATGTGGGGAACCCCAATATATTGCAGGGATGACTTTTTAGGACTCTATGAATTAAAATTTACTTTAATTTATGGATTACATGAATACATTTCACATACATAAGCTTCTCTGTAAACTTATGCTAAAGGACACAGAGTTTCACAACTGGAAAGTAGAATGATAAATCAGGTATACAGTTTACCTCCATATGCTATAAAATATTCGTGAAACTCATTTTTCTCAAATGGGGTCATTGAGCACATTTACCCTGGCAGGCCTTTTGCATGTTGTTAATATTCGATCTACACTTGGAAAGTAATGATTTCCCTCTCTCAGCCACTCAGGAGTTCTGGGTGATTAATGAGTTAATGGCTGTATCCACACAAGGCCAAAACAACTCATTGAAAAGTGAAAAATTCAATCACTCCACTGACTGTTTTGTCTACAAAACAACCAAACAACCTCTGTGATTGATTTTCTTTTCACTGAATTGATTGCTATTTTTTGGCAACTTTATTGAATTAACCAGTTGTTTGATGCAACCAGAGTGTGTCCCAACTCCTATGTGACTATTATAAAGCGATTCCATATCAACCTTTCTTTCATCCCTAAAAATACATTTAAGCAAGGATTCAACTTACATTATCTGTGTATGAAAATTAGGATTATTCCATACTTTGGCTATCTTGGGCAAAAAGCTTTGTTTTGAAATGTAGGTAGTTTTTTTTAATATAATGGCAAGTAATGCAAAGGGCACCTTTTAATATTTCTGAAAAATTCACAGAGACAGAGGGATCTGATGGCAACCAGAATATAGCAACTGTAGAATATGTATGCTATAAAGAAAAAGAGATGAAAATCGGCATCAGTAGTGACAACGAAAATGTAACACAGTTCCCACAAAACTGAGGGAAATTTCAGAAGACAGTGTAACTAGTGAGCAAATTAGGAACTGGGAAGCATGTTCTGAGAGCTAGAATGGTCAGTGTTGACCTTGGAAAGCAGGTGTGGAAGGTAAAAAACAAAAGAAGGAGATTCAGGAAGACAAGTGTTTGCTCTTGGCCGGCACACAGATGTACACAGTGTCCTAATAGAATTGAACACTGAATAAAAATAGTTTCTCTATTCATTTATCTCTGTTAACTTTGATTGATTTATTTTTAATAACGCTGGCAGGCTCTGGCTAATGTGATGAAAAATATTGTTCTTTCAAATGTTGGAGTGGAGAGCGGGGTGAAACATACCCATTAAAGAGTCAATTAACATTTGGAAAGGGAAGAAAGAAAATTGTATTTTTAGGAAGCATTGCTTCTTATTTGTCCTAACTTCACAGTGGAGCATGTGTGCAAAGGGGAAAGAAAAGTTCTCATTGTTATTTGCCTCAACTGAACGCAAAGAATCCTATTTCAGGAAGGTAGACGTTTATTGAAACTAATGGCATCACAGAACAGAAATGAGCCGTGGCGATCAGTTACCCCAAGAACCCTTCTTAATTTACAGGTGAATCTACTGAGGCTCTTAAAGGTGAGATTGCCCAGTCAAGGCCCCTAGACCCATTCAAGGCCAGTTTGTGCTGGAGGCAGAAGTTGCCAGATTGCCTGACTCTCAGGTTAGGGGACAGTCTGTGTGTGTCATAGATGAACTAGCAAGGTAAGTTTTTTAAAAGTTAGAAGAAAAGGTCGAAATTCATTTAAGAACTGAATTTGAATAGAGGCTGCAGTAGACAAAGGGCTCATACCCAGACCTAAGAAGGTTGAGGCCAGCTCAGCATCCCCTTCCTGGGCTGCAAGAGTTAATGTCACAAGCAGTTGCAAAGTGCTTCCTAAAGGGGCCTTCCAGGTGCCAGGGGAGTAATGGGTCCTGGGGGAGGCCTTCCCGCTGGTCTGAGAGAGAGGAAGAGACACATGGGAACAGAGAGGGAGGGTTGAGATGAACTGCTGAGTTTGGAATTTGTGTTGATGGTGGAGCCAGTCTTAAAGTAGTGGATGAGAATTGCCGTTCTGGGAGATTAAAAAAAATTGTAAGAGAGGAATTTTTAAAAGCTCCAAATATTAAAAATATTAAATATTAAAAAAACTCACTCCAAATATTAAGTCTTATTGAACAATAAAATAATTGCCTTGCTGAATTCAGCTGCTTTAAAAAAACCTACATTCTAGAAAATATTATGTTAAGTGAAATAAGTCAGAGAAAGACAAATGCTGTATTATTTCACACATCTGCGGAGTCTAAAAAACCCACAAAACAAGTGAACAAGCAAAACAAGAAATAGACTCATAGATACAGAGAACAATCTGATGGCTGCCAGAGGGGAAGGGGTAGGGCGATGGGTGACAATAAGAGCGCAAACTGTAAGTGTGTCAAGGGCTGCAGTGCGGAGGGTAAAGGTCAGGGTCAAGGATCACGCTCCGTGGAGCCGGGCCGTGGCCGGAAGCTCAGGCTGTGAACCTGTGACGGACGGGAGAGGAAAGGTTAGATGTGCATTTGACTCAGATGCATTTTAACAAAGTGTCCACATAACTCTGTCGCTTCTCTTGGGAACACTGACAGCTTGTCACTAGACATTGTGGTTCTGTTGTGGCCTGAGTCATTCATATTCAGGAGACTTGGCCGACGTGTTTGCCCACTACCAGCCTGAACCAACAGCAAACTAAACCGAGGCTGGCTTGATTTTTCAAGGAAGAGCTGCTTCTAACCAGAGATGTGAATTGACGGCCACAGGCTCCCAGGGCTCATGAAGTCCCAAATTTTCACAGGGCCACTCCTTGGCTTACATATGGGTAGGAGGGTGAGTGAAAGCAGCGAATGGCTGGCTAGGGAGGGGTTAAGACGGGGCTGGTTTAGCAGTTGGCTTAGGGCTCTCCATTCCCAGAGGGTGGGAGGACGCAGGACAAGAGAGAAAGAAGCGAGGGTCAGTCCTGCGTTTCTTCCCTCTTTCACTCCCTCTCCCCCTCCTCTCTCTCACTTTCCGCCCCCCTTTCTCTTTCCCTGCCCCCTGGAAATAGAAAGGCATATAGGGCACCGGGTAGGGAGACTCGGGGAGGGGCCAACCCCAGTGTGGGATAGCCATAGTTAAGAGAGGAGGGGGTCTCGTTTCCTCCTCATGCGATGCTGAGTTCGTAGCCAGTAAGCCCTATGTAGCAGCTAAAGGACACTTAGCTGCCTTTCACCCCCACCCCAGCTCCCCCGCTCATCACCACTGTAGGGACCGAAGTACAGGGAAGGGAAGTCTGTTTGAAAGACAGAGAAATTCTATTCAGGAGAGACTGGGTACTCCCTAAAGCGACTGTTTAAATTATTGGATCAAACTAAATTTAAACCAGGTTAGACGTTTAGTTAATTTATTTTTCTCTAACCAGCAGGTGGAAGTTTGGAGGAAGACAAGATTATAGACGAAATAAAGACACTACATTTTCTCTGATAAAAAAGTCTCTCATCATTTTCATATCCCGTTGGTTTTCCAGGATACACAGAAATCATCTCAAAATGGATGTGATGGATCAAAGATGGGAAAACATGCCCTGCAATGCCTAATGGCAACATTAGTCTATGTCTTCACGCACAGATCCATGTGGCCACTGAATATAGGCTTTTTTTGCATTAAAAAAATCCATTTTGGAAATCTTTTTCACATTTTTAAAATTAAAATATATTTGACGTACAATATTATATTAGTTTCAGGTATACAACACAGTGATTCTACATTTATGTATCTTATGATGTGATCACCACCATGTGTCACCATACTAAGTAATTACAATATTATTGACTGTATTCCCTGTGCTGTACACTACATTCCTATGGCTCATTTATTGTATAACTGAAAGCTTGTACCTCGCATTCCCACTCACCTTTTCACCCATCTTCCTACCCCCTTCCTTGTGGCAACCATTAGCTCTCTGCATCTAGGAGTTTGTTTATTTGTTTTATTTTAGAGTCCACATATATGTGAAATCACACAGCATTGGTCTTTCTCTGACTTATTTCACTTAACAAATGCCCTCTCAAATACAGGTTTGTTTTTTTTTTAAAGCAGTTGAATTTGGCAAGGAAATTATTTTACTGTTCAATAAGACTTAATATTTGGATCAACTGAATGTCCTTTGCCCTTTATTTTGGAGAGCTATGTTCACAGTCTCAATATGAGAGTGAAAATTTTCTGATAGAAGCTTTCCATAGTCTTGTGAGTGAGATTTAAGGCATTATTTATCTGGAAATAGTCAAGGGAATGTTGAAGCCAGGGTACTATGGGACTGGGTTAAGGCCAGTCCCATTTAACAAAGGCCCACTGGCCCTTTTTCCATGGAGAGCACTTGAGAGGCTTCCACTGAGGGTGAGAAGAGGCATCAGAGAGGGGCAGTGCTGTGAAGAAATAGGAGAAATAGAGAATAGTTTTGGATGGGGGAGTAAGGAGGGCTTCATAGAGGAGATGGCCTTTGTCCTGGGCCTTGAAGAAAGACTGAATTTCCATAGGTGGAGATTATTCATGGGAAGGGCATTTGAGCTGAAGAAATGTGGATAAAGGAGTGAAAATGAGGAAATGCTCAGTGGGTTTATGGACAGCACAGTAGTCTCATGTGTGCAGAATACTAGGTGGTCTCCAGTGGAGACAGAGGAATGGACACAGGATGGGTGAGGGTGGGATAGAATGGGGAGGGGGGTCAGGAGATAATGTTAGAAAGGAAGGCTGGAACCTGGGATGGGAAGTGCCAAAATGCCTTGTAATTTAAAAGTATCCTGGTCTTGGGTGATTTAAAAACAAGGCCAGCACAGCCTACCTGAAAGATTCAGAGCTCTGATTCTTTATGACCTGCCGTGTACAGCTGGGATCTTCAGGCCTGTGCTCGCGGGCTCCATTGGATTAGACCGACTAGCTCTCTCAGACACTGTCAATTCTGCTGAGGGGACACCTGAGTCACCACTCAGGGACCATGCACAGCCACCCTTGGCCTGAGGATCAAAAGGAACACAGAAGAGCTTAGTAAAAAGGAAGTGTGGCTGATAATGAGATCTCAGTTCCCATACTGGATAATTAATAGAGGTGGTAAAGTCTCAAAATAGCCCTGGCCAGATAGCTCAGTCGGTTACCAGATACTAAAGTTGTGGGTTCAACCCCTGATCAGGGTACATACAAGAAACAACCAATGCTCTGGCTGGCTTGGCCCAGTGGTTGAGGGTTGACCTATGAACCAAGAGGTTACGATTTGATTCCCGGTCAGGGCACATGCCCGGGTTTCGGGCTCCATCCCCAGTGGAGGGTGTGCAGGAGGCAGCCGATCACGAACATTATTGATGTTTCTCTCTCTCTCTCTCCCTCTCCCTTCCTCTCTCTGAAATCAATAAAAACATATTAAGAAAAAGAAACAACCAATGAATGCATAAATAAGTGGAACAACAGATCGATGTTTCTCTCTCCATCCCTCTCTCCCTTCCTCTCTCTCTAAAATCAATAAATAAAAATTTTAAAAAATCTCAAAATAACCTCAAACCCTACTTATCTATGAGATTCAAGCAAAGCAACAGGCTCTTGTGGGTATAGTATAAAATCTCTCTGTAGACCGGTGTTTTTAATTTGTTATTTGAGTGTAACACCTGTGTCGGTTCATTCCTACACAAATTCCTGAGGTAATTAATTTCACAGAATATTGCTAGGTTGGCATATTTCCCTTGCTCCTATCACTTCTGGGACTATTGAAACTAGAAGACAGATACTCTTATCACAGAGTTATATTAATAAATTTAATTAACATAAAACAACATTAATCCAGTGGCTGGCACCTGAGGCTAGAGCGTTCTCTTCTCTGACTCTACCACATTGCCAGCCATTGTGAATACCTGCCAGCTAGCGTTTTTTTTAAAGTCAGGTTCATCAAGGTGTAATTTACATATAGTAAAATCTCCCCCTTTTTGACTGCGGATCTGTGAGTTTTGACAAATGTATAGAGTCGTGTATTGACCACAGTCAAGACAGAGAGTGTTTCCATTACCCCCACATTTCCTCATATCCCTGTACAGTTACTTCTATCCCGTCACTCCAGCCCCTGGCAACCACTGTTCCTGCTACTGTAGTTTTGCTTTTCCATACTTTGGCCATTTCCTTAATGCCTTTTGTGTGTGGCTTCTTCTACTGAGCATAATTAATCTGCTTTCCAGATTCATCATGTTATTGAATGTATCACTTTGCTCTTTTATTGCTGAGTAGCTTTCCATGGCATGGACGTGCTTGAATTTGTTTTTCCAGTTACTATCTAATGAACATTTGGGCTGTTTCTAGTGTCTGATTATGACAGTTGCTCTAAAAATTTACCTATGGATTTTTTGTGTGGACATATCATCTATTTTTCTTGATGATCGATGGTAAGATTGCTGGGTCCTATGGGCATGTGTGTGTTTAACTTAATAAGAAACTTCAAACTCTTTTTGCGAGTGGTGGCACCCTGTTGACCTCCTACCAGCAACGTGTGAGGGCTCCAGCTGCTGCACATTCTCGCCAGCACTTTGTACTTTCAGCATTTTTAATAGATGTGTAGGAATATCACACTGTAGATTTGTTTCCCTGCTGAGTAGTGATGCAGAGTGTATTTTCTTGTGGTCATTTTTCACCCATACTTTTTCTTTGGTGAAGTGACTCTGGCTTTGGCAAAAGGATAGGCATAAAGATCAATGGACTATGAGAGAGTCCAGAAACAGCCCACACTTACATGGTCAACTGATTTTCTACAAAGGTGCCAAGGTAATTCAGTGGAGAAAGGGTACCTTTTTTCAAGTACTCTATTTTTTTAAATATATCTTTATTGATTTCAGAGAGAGGCAGGAAGAGGGAGAGAGAGAGAGATAGAAAGATCAATGATGAGAGAGTCATTGATCAGCTGCCTCCTGCACGCCCCCAATGGGGACGGAGCCTGCAACCCAGGTACATGCCCTGACCAGGAATCGAGGCGCAATCTCCTGGATCCTAGGGTGATGCTCAACTGCTGAGCCATGCTGGCTGGGCAAAACTATTGAATATCAGTGTACACACACACACACACACACACACACACACACACACACGCACAGCTTAGACTCATACCTAACACCATCTACAAAAGTTACTTCAAAATGATTCATAGACTTAAAGTGTAAAACCTGAAACTATAAAATGCAAGAAGGAAACACAGAACAACATCTCTGTGATGATGGGATAAACAAAGTATTCTTAGATTGGATTAAAAAGCATAGACTATAAAAGAAAAAATTCCTAAATGGAACCCAACAAACTCAAAAGCTTCTGCTCTTCAAAGACACTATTAGGAAAATGAAAACACAAACCACAGACTCGGAGAAAATATTTGCAAAGAATGTATCCAATAAAAGACTTATGGTATATAAAGGACTCACAATTCAATAAGAAAAAAAAAACCCCAACCCAATGAAAAATGGGCGAAAGATTTGAGCAGGACTTCCCCAACAGGTCTTTGAAGGGTGACTACATGACACGCTTCCTCTCAGGCCTCGTGGTGATCTTGAGTCCAGCGCAGCTTTTCTCACCTGCTTTGGGCTCTTCGGAGACCCCAAAGGCACCCACATTACCTCGGGCCACCTGTGTGGGTGCTGGCTGCCCTCCTCAAGAAGGCTTTTGCCTGCAGACATGAACTTTCCTGGGTCACAGAGCGCATTGCCTGCCCTCCCTCCCTCCCTCCCTCCCTCCCTCCCTCCCTCCCTCCCTCCCTCCCTCCCTCCCTCCCCAGCTTCTGTCTTATTTGTTTCTGACGGAGCATCATTTTGGCTCCAATAGCTTTCTGTCATACCACGTAAAGAACTTTTCCTTATATTGTGAAATTTTAGAACAACCAGGGAGATGGCTGGGCATCATTTAGAAGTGCCGTGGCCGGAACGCGGGCGCTGACCCCAGTGTTTCAGGCTAGCAGACTTCTAGGCTTTATTTTCGCTCCCTAAAGAGACCTCTTCAGGTCTCCATGGGAAAGGGAAAGGGAGGAATTTGCAAAGACACGAGGGGCTCCCGGGCACCCTCTGAGTTGCAGAGCTCTTCAGGGTTGTCCCCTGTCCCCCCTGTGGCAGGTGAGGGCAGGAAAGCAAAGGAGGCTGAGCAGAGCTGGGTCCCGGGAGCACGCTGCCGGGGAAGCCTCCCGCTCGCAGGAGAGCGGTGGTTTGCGCAGCTGGCAGGACCCGTTCCTAACGGTCATCTGAGCCCGTGCTGTAGTTGCCTAGAGCGAGGGCTGCCGCCCCAGCCTTTTCTTAAAGTGAGAACTAGTTTGGGGCTGTGGCTCCTCTCCCCAGCTGCTCTCAGGTTAGAAGCCAAGGAAAGCTCTTTGGAGTGGACTCATCTGTATTATGGGCTGATTAAAGGGAGAGAGCTTTGCTTTTTGTAAAATACACACATCACACAAATAGGAGGAGTGTGTGAGGGGGGAAGGACATTGTGTGGTGTTCAGGCGGGGACGCAGACTCCCAGTGACAGCTTCTAAACCACGCTTCAGTGTCTCAGGAGCTTACCCATCCAGAGTGACTGCTCTGGTTCTGGAGTTTCCTCCTCAGCAATTAGAAACATCCCAGTGTCAGCTGGCTCGCCTCTGCAGCCCATTGTACAGGTTCTTTGCTCTACACTGAATGCTGTTTTCTTTTCATAGTGAATTTCAGCTAGAGTTGGTGTGTGTGAGACTGAGAGAGGGAGAGAGGGAGAGAGGAACGCTTTCATCTGAGGTCTCTATTGGCAGGGAGTTTCGGAATTAATCCTTGAACTAGAGAGCAGATTCCCAATTCTTTCAGTTAAGGATTTTGCTTTTTAAAAAAATAAAAACTTTCCTTCAATCGTTACCTGCTAGCAGTTGCATTTCTGGTCTCTGTAACTAAGAAAATACAAAAGGGCATCATGACTTCAGTATGTTTGTAAATAATTTTTAAAAATCATACTAGCAATTAAAAACGGTGCAGAGATGGATGGGGCTGGATGCAGACCCTTTTGAACTAAATCTGAGGACCATCAGGTGGGGTGAGCCCATGGGCTGTAGAGAATGGTCCGGCTGGCATGACATCTTCATTTCATTTTTCCCTTTGCTTCATTTATTTGTTCCGCAGCACTTACACTGCTGGCTCAGAGAAGAGAATAAAAGTCACAGATCAGAACAGGCCTCAGCTGGCAGGAATCTCAGGCCCCCTTCCGTGCACAGCCTCATCTTACGGAGGAGCAAGCTGAGCCCGAGAGCGAGCGTGCATGGCCCGGCTCCAGGCGGCTCATCTTGTGGCGGGGCTGGGAGTGTGCCGGTCACTTTTATACTTGTCTTCTCTGTGCCGGTCACTTTTATACTTGTCTTCTCTGTGCTGGTCACTTTTATACTTGTCTTCTCCAGCCCTATGAAGCACAGCTGCTCTCTCTCTAGTCTAGTAATGCAATGCGAGCAGCCACAGTTTGTGTGTCAGCTTAATGCTTCTATTTAAAAATTTTTTAATGTTAAAAGCTCATCCCTCAAGTTCAATTTGTTTGAAATCATATTTTTAAAAGGCCTTTGTTTATTTGGGAAGGTAGCTGAGCTGACCAGCATAAACAAGGATGCTCGCTCCTGAGTGGGTGCTCATTTCCTAGCGTGCCGGCCCTGGAAGAATAGCGGTCAGGGCCCAGCTCTCAGGTGGTGTCTGCCTGACTTGGCCGCTCTGATCCGTCAGCCCGAGTGCCTTGGTCAGTGGTCATTTCCACAGTGCCCTGCAGAGGGCAGCCTTTGCTTTCCCGTGTTTCACTGTTGCTAGAAAAAGCCCTGGCCTTTACCTCGAGTGGAATGGGCTTGTTTGTCACCTAAGTGCAAATGTCATTTTAGCACTTCGCTGGTCACAACACCCTTTCTGGCCTTTATAGGCGATGACATATTCCTGTGTTCTTTGTCTCCAACACATGCTGCAGGGAGGCGAGGGCAGTTATTATGCTTTAAAAGGTTGGAGAGAAAATGCAGAGACCTGTAGGCTAAATACCAGGCAGCACAGAGAACACAAATCCGGTTTCAGTGTCACCTGGGTCTTGTGGAAATTAGAGAGAAGAAAGAATTGGCTTTGTGTCCTGTTGCTATTAACAAGCTTTCCACTGTCATTTCTCTTCCCTGGGTCAGAGGGATATTAAAACAAGATTGGCACTCTCCGGGCCAGGTTGGCTTTTTCCTTCCATCTCTCTCAGTGTCCTTTGCCCCCAGCCCTCCACTTTGCCTTCCACCGCCTTGCTTTTGGCCCCGGCTGTGTGCCCCTGGCACCCAGGTCTCTTTTTCAGTCCGCTGAGCTGTTCTTGGCTCAGATGCAGCAGCTGAGAGGTGCCCCTGACAGCACTCCCAAATGACCAGCGCCTCAGCTGCTAGGGAGCCATCGATCTGGTGGCATGTGACAACTCAGGGAAGGAAGGTTAGAGCAATTTCATGGCCTATTACAGCACTGCTGTTCTCAGGGTGCAAACTGAAAAGTGGTTCCATTCTACCTGGGTCTCCGAGACATTGAAACTTGCTTTTAATTACAGTCATTACTGTTCCCGGCCAGGCCTTGCCCGCAATGGCCAGAGACACAGGGAACTTTCTTCATCAGTGGGAGCAGAGAGGAAAGTTTTACTTTAAGAAAGTATAAGAATGTTGTGCTGCCTCAGTTTCTCCAAGATGGCCTGTATTGGGAGCCAAATGTATTAACTGGTACGGATGGTAGTAAGCACTGGTGTCACTGGCTGTTTCTTCCAGCAGGGCCATCTCGACGCCACAACCGTCTCAATGTGTGCTGATGATCACAACGCACAGGGTGTCATGGCTCATCATTGTCAGAAACAAAAATGCCTATCCTCGCCATCCCTGGGGGCTGCGAGAGTGCTTCGGAGAGCCAAGCCTTACCTTTAAGTTAATTAAATTCTCAGAGACTGATCGTGTGTCTGCTGCATGTCAGCTCTAAGCTCAGTTCTGGGGATGTGGAGACTCGTAAGACACCGTCTCCCCATCTAGCACCGCGTGGTTGGAGGGGGAACAGCAAAGTCTGCAGGGCCAGAAACCCATCTCCACCCCAGCGCCCCCTCTGCAGGGGTCTCGTAAATGGGTGAGACCCAGAATCTTAGTCAACAGGACCCCAAGTCCTAGACTAGAGGAATTGTCCCCCTCTACCAAGTGGGCTACTACCCGGGACGTAGCACACTGCACCTCCCTGTAAACTCCTGGCAGAGGGAGGAGGGTGCTGTAGGGCTCGGACGTGGACTGGAGAGGCGAAGCCTTGACTGCAGAGGCCCTGCCGGCTGCTCACTTAGCAGTGCTCCCCAGGCAGTATCTCCATGGACCACTGCCACACTTGGGGGGGGGGGGGCAGGCAAGGGAGCAGCCGCCAGAGGTGCTGTGCTGGGGACTCCGTAGGGCCCGCTCCACCCCAGGCCGCTCTGAAGCCTCATGTTCCACCACTTGCAGCCTGGAAGGCAGGAGCTAGGATTAGCCCCACTTCATCGATGAGCACATTGAGGCACAGAGTGGCTAAGTAATTTTTCCAGGGTCACATAGTAAGCACGTAGCAGAACTAGGACTTGAACCCAGCAGCCTGGCTGTAGAGTGGGCTCCTAGCCACACACCATCGTGCCTCTGGAAGTAGAAAGTTACTCTGTGGCATGAAATGTTCTGCTCAGGAGAACATTTTTGTGTAGGCAGCAGATAATGATTTAGTCGACTGTTAAAAACAGATGTTTGGCTTCAAATCTGACCAAATGCTGGGACGGCCAGCTGGTTGGGAAGCAGGCAGGTATCTTGGATCCTAGGTGAGTGGAACTTGGCTGTGACCAGGTCTACTGGCATCAGGCTCATAAGTCAGGGACAAGTTCCTAGTTTTAGGCCGTAAGGGTCCATGACATAAAGGGCTCACGTACAAATCCTGCCAGGAGCCTCTGTCCATGGAGGAAATGGGATTTGGAAAAGAAGCTCACAGCTCGTAGAGCCACAGAGTGCTGGGCTGAGGAGCTGGGCTCTCAGGAACTGAGGGCTGATTAGCACAGAAGAGGAGGGAGGGGACTTTTCCCCCAGTGACCCAGTGAAGCTCGTCCTGACTTGATTATGTTCCCTACTCCCCAAAGGTAAGGACCTGTCCTCTGTGGTACAACAGTAGTTGCTGTGTCTGTCTCCTGAGCTATCCTGTGCACTTTAAAGCAGGTGACTGCACTTTATTCACCGTAACATTTCCAGAGCCTGGGATGGTGCCCCTCTGGTACTAGGGACTTCAGTATTACGTGAATTGCTTAAGGAATAGGTTTGTCTGTTAGTCCAAGAAGTGATTATGTAAAGCAGAGCACCATGTTGATTACAAAGATAAGCTTCATATTTTTCAGTAAATAGCCTGTGTTCTTGGAGAAGGGAGAGAAGCAGAGGTGGGGTGGAGGAGACACAGACTGGGTGTAATGTGCTTCTGACCCAGGAATGTAGAACTCAAGTTCACTCCCGTGCCATTTGGAGCCTGGCAGGGAGGGTTGTCACATCAGGCAATTGTAAGAGAATGTCACATCAGGCAATTGTGCTTTTGAGTGTTCTCCATACAAGGAGCCTGCCACGTTTACAAACAGTTTGCATAATACCTTGTTCATTAAGGCCCATAAATTAGCACTGTTTTAGTGGATTCCCTAGAGGCAGTAAATAAAATGGCACAGAATGACATCAAAGGGAGGAAATGACACTGGGTTGGTGTCTTCTTACCCTCCCTGGATTCCCTGAGACCTGACAACACTTCCCCCTCATCTACTCCCTGGCAGGCCTTTGTTCAGGGCCATTCAAGTAAAGACCACTACCCAGAACAGGGTCCAGGGCTCCAAGAGAGCCTCAGCTCCTAGGTTTGGTGTCAGGTTGCCAGGGCAACCTGTGAGCTCAGAAGGAATAGGTACAGTCAGGCCTCAGATGAGGGGTAGCAATTTTGCTAATTATGGTAACAGCTCCAATTGTGAAATGAAAGTTTTGAGCCCTTATTAAAGCAATTCCAGCCATTATGCGCCCGTGTCATTAGAGCCACCCTTGCTCGCTCCCTGGTCTCTGGCTATAAACCAGGCCACTTTGGGAATGGCAAGGAAGCTAATGTTCATGAGGTTTCTTCTATGCCAGATCTTGCTCTGGGTGTTACTCATGTGATCTCACACCACAATCGTGATAAATTGGGATGGATTTATCTATTTCTGCAGATGAAAGAATATAGATTCAGAGAGGTTAATTATCTGGCCAAAGAACACACAGCTTGCAGGTAATGGAGCCAACATTTAAATCTGTGTCTGTATAACTGCAAAGTGTGTCTTCTTTCTACAGAATTATGTTGTCATAAAAGCTTTTGTGATTTGATCATAGGAGAAGCCGAAAGAGGCCACTGCTCCTTAAATGGTTCCCCCTTCTTTGCCTACTGATGCATGACTTTGAAAGAGAAATTGGATGACATGAATGAATAATTCAGTGTTTATATAAATCTATGTGTTACTTCTCAGCAACATTTGCATTTAAAGGGAGTAGTAATTGTGGAATAAAGATATTTGCACCCTGGCTCAGCGGTTAGAGCATTGGCCTGCAGACCCGAGAGTTGCGGGTTTGATTCCCAGTCAAGGGCATGTACCTGGGTTGCAGGTTCAATCCCTGGCCCAGTAGGGGCATATGCAGGAGGCAACCAATTAATGTGTCTTTCTCATATAGATATCTCTCTCTCTCTCTCTCTCTCCCAGCCTCCCTCCCTCCCTTCCACTCTCTCTAAAAAAATCAATGGAAAAAATATCCTTGGGTGAGGGTTAACAAAAAAAAAAATTTTTTTGCTGCTTATTTTTATGTTTTGTTTATTACTCTATCCCCAGTGCCTAGAATTGTGTCTTTGACATGGCAGATAATCAATATGTCTTTATTGACTCAATTAAAGCAACTTCAGTAATCATAGGTAGTTTTGGAGAAAGTTTGGGGGGTAGGGGAATGCATAACAGGGGTGTATTAGTTCCCAGAGCCCCTGAAATCCATACCATCGGCAGCGGCTCGCTCAGCTTCTAGATAAAGCCGAATTTGTGTCTTTAAGTGATGCTCAGGGGTAGTCTCAAGACACAGGCCGGGGTATGCAAAGCCAAAGTAATTAAAGACAGGGGAAGGGATAGGAGAGCGATGCGACAGGGACGCAGAGCTGTGAGGAGCAGGAGCGTGCCCAGTGCCCCTGCCCTGCCCGGAGTCTGCAACATTGATTGGGTGCCCTCCCCACCTCCTGGAGCAGGACAGGGCCCTGGAGGTTAATGCGGCGCAAGCATGGGGGCTGTAGGGCTCCCAGGATGGTGAGCTTGTCAGGTCATTGCTGGATATAGCTACCAGATGGCAGCAGGGCCCAGCCTCACAGTCCCCCATTTCCCGGGGCAGTAATTCAGGAGAGAAGCCCGGGACGTGGGTGAGGAAAGGGAGGGACTGGCGGTAACGGGAGGGGTGTGTCAGGGTTGAGGGTGGGCAGAGGAGATCTGTGGGAGAAGAGGAACACCCCTGGTGATTCTGGAGGGCAGTAGGGCTTGATGAGGATTTGCGGTTAAACTACTTGTACTTCTTAAGCAGATCAAGTGACGTGGACAGAGCATAGACCAAAATAACTTGTTGTCTAGATCCAGCCGATGGTGAGCCCCAGGAGGGCAGGCAGTGCTGGCCTAGTTCATTGTTTAACCCTGGTGCCTAGTAACTAATCAGCTACCTGTAGTAAATGATTAGTAAAGGTATTCCAATCACTTTCAATCAAGGGTCCTGTCGTTCATGGAAAACATCCCGGATTTTATTCAGTTGTGGGGCGTGTGTGTGTGTGTGTGTCTGGGCTCATGTGAATTTTTCAGGGAGAGGAAACTTTAGATTTCATAAGATTTTTCAAAGAGAATTAATGGCCCCTAAACAAATGAGCCACTGGTCTGGTTAAAGCTTTTCAATTGATATGATCAAAATTCCATAACAGTTTCCAGGTCCCTCATCAAACAATTAGCTCCTGTACTAGCTAGCATAGCACTAGTTGCTGTAACAAATAGACCTCCAAAAGTATATTGGGTCAAACAAACATCATATACAATAGAAGTTTATCTCTTGCTCAAATAATAATCCAAGGTAGTGTTTCTGGTCTGTGGCAGTCATTGAGAGACCAGGACTTCTGTGTCTCTGCCATCTTCAATGTATGGCTTTCAGTGTTCTCCTAGAGGCCAACACCACAGCCAGAAAGGGAAGAGTGACAGAGGCTTTTAAGAGTTGGACGTGAAAATGGTATATCCTACCTCCTCCCACATTCACCTGAGCCAGTCACTCAGAAGTAGCGTTTGCAATGGAAGCTGGGACGTGTAGGCCAGCTGCACCCGGAGAGCAGCGACAGAGGACCTTGGTGAGCAGCTAGAGTCCTCACCACATGCCCTCCTCCGTTTATAAGGATGCCCGTTTGCAGGACTCCTCTTCGAGTGGCAGTGCTAGTGCAAAGCTCTAATGATGGATGGCCTGACTCTCTCCCGAGACTCAAGCCAATTTTTAAAACCTTGATAATTAAGGATAGTGGTGCCTCCTGCTTTCAGTGGCTTAGGTTATTTTTACAGAGTTTCTGTCTACTTTGACATGTGGACTTTTCCAGGGGACAAGACAAACTCTCACACATGTCCTCATCTAAAGTGGTCAGAATATTGGAGGATGTTTTAGGAGAATCTTCCAGAGGCACGGGCTCTTGCGTTTCTAGCTCTCTTATTGGGAACAGTAAGCAGAGCAGATAAGAACACGCCTGATTCCGACTGGCCATGCGGTAAATGTTTGATGTGGATCGGCCAATATCCTTCTTGTCTTTCATTGATCTGAGAAGACCATGGCTTTTTGTCCCTCTTGCTGATAGCAAGGATATGATTAGGCCGAGAAGAAGCAGAACAGAAGAAACAGATTTTTATTTGGAAGGGGAAGGACTTTCAGAAAGAAGAAAATAAGGGATAGATGAAAAGTCAAAGAGGGAGAAAAGTCAGAAAATGGAAGGAGAGAGAAAACAAAGGACATGGAAGGGGAGATTCACTGTGTAATGTATTTCAGCGCCACGGGATGTTCCTAATCATGCAGAATTATTCTGTGGCCTGAATTTCCGCGCACCACGTGTGTTCGCCTTTATGGATACTCATTTGTGCTTAGTCCTGATTTATTTATCTTTGGAGTGGTCTTGAAGTATTATGCTTATTTTTGTAACCCACCTGAAGTCTGGAGTAAGGGTACTGATGTATAAATAACATAGAGTTGCCCTAGGAACCTAGTTTGTTATTACTTGCCATTTTTCAGTGTTAGCTACTCCTAGCAAATAATAGTACTAATAGGTACAGATCATTTATTTGAATATTACTCATTAATCCCAATTCCTTTTTTGTCAGGTAGATAAAATACGCATTGTTATTCCAGCAGGGAATGGATGTCCAAGGAAGAACACAACAATGCAGAAACATAATTTTGCTGAGAGGTGGAGCTGTTTATTAATGCATGCTTGCACTACTTAATTAATTATTGGTTTTAATAAATGTTTTCTGAGGCCCTATTGTGTGGGAGACACTAGAATAGATACAGAGACTTAAAGACAACTGTTTCCTTTAAGAAGGACCTGACAATTGAATGCCTGCCATGTACCAAGGGCTGTGCTAGATGAGGCCTGCGCATTTAATTCTCATCCCCACTCTGCAAAGCAGGATTCTTATCATTTCTCAGCTAAGAAAGCTCAGAAAATTTATATAATAGGCTGAAAGTCAGATAGGGAGTTAAATGGAGGAGCTGGATTTGAACTCAGGTATCTTGGGGCCCAAGTCCACCTTTCTTCTAATCATGTTGCTTTTTGGTTACAATGGGCTAATCTTATACCTATAAAAATAGAATGAATAAACTAAGTCCACTAACGACTCATCTCCTAGGGCCCACATGTTAGTCAAACTGGGCTTTCGTTCCTGAACATTACGCAGTCCCTTGCCTTTCCAGTCATCTCCACTTATAGCCCTGCTCATTTGCTAAGGGACAGCTTAAATGCTCTCTCTTTGGTGATGATGAAACCTTCTCTCATTTTTCTAACAAGAGTGATTTCTCCCTCCTTATAACTCGTACTTCTCACTCGAGATAAATTGTCTAGTTGTTTTTGTGTTTGTCTTTGTGTCTTTGTGGTAGGCAACTCCTCAAAGGGCCCCCAATTATCTTTACCTCCTAGTCTTAACATACTTTTGTATAGTCCTCTCTCCTTAAATATGGGCTGTTTTAATTGATTTTCTTCTGAAAAATAGAATATGGCAGAAGAGATGGGATGTCAATACTGATACTGGCTGATAAAAAGATTTTGGCTTCTATTTTAAACACCCTCTTTTGCTTTCTTCTGGAGCTCTTGCTCCAGAAGAAGCAAGCTGCCATGTAGAGAGGTCCATCTGGGAAGGCATCAAGGTCCATGTGAGCGAGTCTCATGTGAATGGATTTCCTTCAGTTGAGATTTCAGATGAGACTGTAACTCCAGCTGAAAACTTGGCTACAACCTCACTCAAGACCTTGAGATAGAGACATCCAGCTAAGCTATATGTAGATCATGACCCAAAGAAATGTGATATAATTAATATTTGTAGTTTTATGCCACTACATTTTGGAGCTATATTATATTTTTATGTTAATTATATATTATATATTATATTATATGACATTATATCATATTATTAAATATGTATATTATAATGCATTATATTATCAGTATCACCAACATGGTCCTACTAGACTATAAATTGGTTTCTGAACCAAGTTCTCGCTGTTAGCACAGGAGGGGCCTATGAGCTGGCAGTGGCCCCAAATATTCCAAAGCACAAGGAACGATGTGACTAACCCCCTAATATCTGTTCCCAAAGTGAAAAGCCTTGCCACTGTTGGCATGTGCATCTCTGTGATGAGTATATGGCATGAATGATTCAGGACATTGAGCGCTTTATGGGGTTTGAACCCGGCTTTGGGTCTGAGTGGCAGGGGCCTGTCATACAGAGGAAGTAAATGTATGTTCAAGGGCAACCCTAACAACGCCCTGGTGGAAGAGCCTCATCTTATTTTGCTTTGTGTGTTTCTTATCACAGTTGTAGCTAGTTATCATGTGGGAGAAAGAGATGTTCTATTTTTTCAATATGTTCTCATTTGTTTCCTGCCAATTTTTTTGCAATATTGCGAACACATTTGTTGCGTGCGTGTTTTAATTAAATCTGCCTTTGTCAGGCCAGCAAGTTTCTCATTATTGGCAAATAAGGAAATACTGGAGTAATGTGTTATTTATTGACAAAGACACGTTAAGGGATAAGGTTTCTTTTGCGGGGGACAAAACTCAATGTATAGTCTGCCCTTTAGGAAGGAGCTTGTTGAATACCACCTTAGGACTGATCATAGGAAGGACAGACTTTCCAGAGAAATTAAAAAAGAAGCAAAAAGAAAACAGCCACGCAACGAACTCCTTTAATTTAAATAAACACCGATTGAAGGAACAACCCACAAGAATGATCTTCAGTATTCCACAGCCAACGGCAAAGGCTTTAGCAACGAGCAAACCTTTGAACTTCGCATTGTACGCTGCCAGGCAGAAGCACTAAAGACTTAGGCAAACAATGTTTACAATTGCTTTAGGGAGTTGCTAGGATAATACCTCGGCTTGTATTTCTGAGTAGGCTTGATCCTTCCGTCCCAGTCTGCATTTCCCAAAAGCAGAGGCTGGAAAGGCCTAAAACGGGATGAAAAAGCAGACTGTCAGGAGTAGCACATTGAGGACGATTCCCCCTGTGCCGTAGCCTTCCCCTTCTTGTTAAGTAGTGGGTGGGCATAGAGGCAAATCAGGTCTTCACAGTGTTATTAATGCTAGAGTCTGGGAAAATCCTACTGAGCTCATTTTTGGAATCTCTCAACACTCAGGCTTAAGCTATGTGCATCTCGCCTAGACTGTGAAAGAACTGGCCGGGCAGCAGGTCACCACAGTGGACAGCCTGAGGCTTTGGAGTCCGGTGGACCTGCGTTTGCTCTCAATCCTGCAACTTCCCTTGAACAAACTATTATTCTTTTAGCCCTTGTCTTCCCATCTGCAAAATGGGAGATACAATAGGGAAGAAAGTATCATGTCCCATAACATCTGTGTCTGATGAAGAGTGTGGATGTGTGGTAAATGGGAGCTTCTAAAGAAGTGGTCAATTCTATCAAATAGGAGGGTTTCAATGACTAAATGTGGTCGTGAGTAAGGGAGCATCCCCAAAAGTGGTCACTTATAAGCGTTTGTGTCTTCCTACATGCCCGGTTATTAGGGGAGACTGACCAAATAAACCAGTAGAGTCACATGCAGGCTACACACAGAGGGCCAGCTTACACCATAGAAGTGAGCAGGGCCAGCATCCAGGGTGAAGTCCCAGTCACTGGCGGTGTGGCAGGCAGAGAGGCAGGTGTTGGTCTTAAGCCAGGCGGCTAGAGTGGGGGCACTGGCCAGTGGAGTAGAAGTCCAGCAGGACTCCAGCATGACCTGTGGTAGAGCCAAGCTCGAGAGTTGGGTGGTTGGAGCTCTCTGAGTCCTTATAGCCCACAAGGGGTGGAGGTCCCACTTTTATTGGTGTCCAGGTGGAGTTTTCATCCAAGTGTCCAGACTTGTGGTTTTGGGCATTCTGGGCTCCTCCTAAGGGCATTCCCATTATAGCTCATTACCTGGGTCTTGACATAGCACTTGACATAACTGTCGTGGCTGACAGGGACTCCATACTGGATCGTCAGCAGTGTTCAAAAAGTCTGCTCTGCCTTTGCTCTATACAAATATGTTTAGCTTTAAAGCTGAACTAACTGGAAAGTTTGATTAAAAGCCTGATTGGGTATGTATAGATATGCAGTTTTAGTGGAAACATATCAATCAAAGCAATGATTTGCCACCAGGAGCTATGATGTTTACCACAAATACTTGGTTATCGGCTGTGTTTCCCATTTATTAATTCCTGGCATCAGCTACATCTTTAATCTTAGAAGCCCTTAGTTGGCATGAGAGAGCAATGTGGTTCTCTGATTTTCCGACCTTATAACCACAGAAGAATTTGAGTAAAAGTAAGATTAAGTCAAAACCGTTAGCCTTCTCTCGGAAGAACTGTTTAGACGAAGGCCAGCTTACTAATTTATTCACTGCCTGGCACTATGGAGTGAATAAGAAATAATCTTTGGTTACATTAGAGCCAATATGCATTTTGGGGCCTATTAATAACAGCTAACTTGCCCTCATTATTACACATATCCTATTACCATGAACTAGAATTTCCATGGGAATGCCTGTAAGTTTCATCTATCCAAATATTATGCCTTTGTCAGTAACAAGGCGCCTACTGGGTTTCACGAAGAAATCGAGATTGAGGAAAGGCAGAAAGAGGCACACAAAGATATTTAAGATACTTCATGACCATGTCTTCTCAGCTGACACTATTCATAACGTTAAGATTCCTTTTCAAGTTCATTGCGATTGCTTCCCTTTGTGCCTCGTATGGAACTGACAAAATTATTCCTGTGAGTGGAAATTACCATGGTGGTTGCTTTTGCTTATTTGTCAGGACATACAGAACAGTCACCAATATCAAAGTAGAGTTTCCGGCCGAGGGGAAAGCAAATGCAGAGGAAAGGAGAGAGCGGGGCAAGTGGAAGTTTGCTGTTGACTTTGTGCGAAGGTAGTGACAACTGAATAAAAGTCAGTGTTAAAACTGCTTGCGTGGTACCGGCTGCCAGCCGCATTGTCAGGGAAGAGTGAAGCTTGTCTCACATCAGATGTGTGACTTTGGCAAGTCAATAAAATTCTCTGGGTTCCAGTTTTTTAATCATGAAAAAAGATCTGACCAGATGATTTCTAAGGTGTTTTAACTCTAAGTATTAGATTCCAAGTCATAAAAGTGAGCGTTCAGTGTGCTGATTGCCTTACAGTAATCCTCCCCTCACTGCTGGGGGACACGTTCTGAGACGCCCAGTGGATGCCTGAAACAGGCTGGCAGCAAACCCTGTACATACTATGTTTTCTTTTATACGTATGGTAAAGTTTAATGTATAAATTAAGCACAGTAAGCAATTAACGTTAACAATAAAGCAGAACAGTTATAACAATATGCTGTAATAAAAGTTATGTGGATGTGGCATGCTGAAGTAAAATAAAGGTTAACTGAACACAAGCACTGTGACGCCACCACACTCCATCTGAGAGCCGAGACAGCTTCGGAGCGAGCAGCAGGCAGGTGGTGCACGCACGCTGGACAAAGGGACGATTCATCTCGGGTGGGACGAGGCAGGGATCTGAGACAGTTCAGCATGCTGCTCAGATGGCATCCAATTTAATACTTATGAATTGTTTATTTCTGGAATTTTTTCTATAATATTTTTGGACCGCGGTTGACCATGGGTAACTGAAACTGTGAGAAGCAAAACACAGACAGAAGGGGACTGCTGTGCGTCGGTGCTGCAGTGCAATAAATGTCAGAATACCCCTCTGCTCCCGCCTTCACCCCAAATGCCCCACGGCTCATTAACATACATGCAAAGCGCCGCTTCCCAGGGCTTCGCGGTGATGCTCAGTGACATCTTGTGCAGCTCCACATGGACAGGGCATCTGGGGCAGCTACTTTCAGTTTTAATGGAAACAAAGCAAAGTAGCAGCTGCTTGGCATTAGAGGGAATTGTGAGCCCACATTCCAGTTCCTCCAAAGGAAGGTGCGAGCAAGAGTCCAAACCATTTCAAGCCAGCCAGTCTAAAACATTTAAGGCCATCTGCATTCTCTCTGCAAGCTCCCATCACCTGGAATATGCTCTCATTTCCCTTTAAAACCAGAACCAACGATGATTTATGGTAGGGTACAAGATGCTCTGGCATTTAAAATACTGAATTCTTAGCTCGTTGTCAGTGCCCCTGCCATAATTATGAGTTATTTGTCTAAGCCTGATTTTCCATTATACCTAAAATATCGTAACAAGAGATCCAAGTTTTACATGGTGAGAACAAAAGTGGATCTTGTTTTTCCATGGCAACGTGTTTGGGCTTGAGAGTGAAGTGGGAACCTAGAACCATTCCTGTTCCATGCCTGAGCACTGCGTGCTGACGCCTGGCGCCTGAGCGTGCCGTGTGACACGCGCAGCAGTGGATCCTCCCCACCTTCTGTGTCTCAGACTGTCATGGCTGCCTGACGCCAGTGCACTCTTTAAAGTTAGGTAGCAACAATTTAAGATGCTCATGCTTATCCTGAACTCCGAGTCCGAGTCCCACCTGTGCTCTTTACTCTGCTGTCCCGTTACTCCTTTTGCTATTTCCTAACTCATTCATTCATTCTTTGAGTTCATATTTCTTGAGAGACAGCTGTGTGCTAGGCATTTTAATAGGTGCTGGAGCTACAGGGGCAGACAGGATAGATTTATTCCCTGACTGTACCATCTAGGGGGGAAAACAGACACTGAGCCAGTAACTGCAGGTACAGTCAGTGAAGTTTGGGAAACAAGACAGGGGGAGCTGAGCCTTAATGAGTGAGTGGAAATTAGCCAGGCGGAGGGCAGAGGAGGCCTTTGAAGGGCTGAGGGAAGCTTCAGCAAGTGAACGGATGCTGGATTTGTTCAGCAAAAATACATGGGATCCCTTTGGGGACTTTGGTGTTTGTGTGTCACTGGAGTGTGAAAACAAGTCAAGGAGGTGAAGACATGGGGCAGGAATGCTTGGCACGGGCCTGATCCCAGAAGCTCTCAGGTGCTGTTTTGGGAGTATGCACTATATCCTGTAGGTTCAAGTCAGTGAGGATTTAATCATATACATCAGGTGGTTTTATCTTTTAGAAGGATCAGCAGTGTGGGAAGTGGATGTGAGGGAATGGAAAAGAGCAGGACTCGCCTGAGAAGCATATCTATACTGTGGTGGGCGTCACAGCAAGGGAGAGACCCCTCTGATTCTCCCTGCCCCTGAGCCGCCTCCCATTGGTGCCTGCTGGTATACAGCCTACGCCAATGCCCAGCGGAAACCCCCCTCATTTGTGAACTCTCTCTTCTTCATTCCCAGGACAGGCCTCTTCCTTTGAAATTCTCTACTTCTTGTCTGTTCTCTCACTGGGAGTAGAACGCATCTTGCTTGAAATTCGATTTATTATTTTTCTCTATAAATCTCCTTTTTCCTACAAAACGCCCAAAGGATAGGAAAGTATCTATATTTCTTTAAATCTGTAGCACCTAAGACAGTGCCTTGAAAAAAATCCCGAGTCTTAGAGTTGGAAGGAACCCCAGAGATCATCCAATCCTTTTTATTTAATGAACAGAGAACGCGAGGCCCAGAGAAATGAGCGCAGCCTTAGATCTCTCAGCTCTCGGCTTAATATCCTTTCAGTTATCCAACAAGATGAGTATTTTTTATGGATGATGAATTAGATATCTATGGCTTTATTAGAGAAACACCTTCCTGTTATAATAGTTTAATGAACGATGTGATTCTTTGAGGATTAAGGGATGAGTATTGTTTATTAATAACACTTTTCATTAATAAAGGCCAGGTTAATATACATTGTTTTCCTCCCACGAGAAAGCTCAGCAAAGTCTATAAAATATTTGAGCCACACTACGAGGTCAAGCTTTCAATGTAATAGCAGCTGCTAATTAGATTAGGGATTTACCCCATCGCCTGAGAACATAGCATAGGTGGACCAGTTTTCAGTTGGAAAATAAAATAAGAAGCAATTTTTCTTAAGTCATGGGTACTCTCAGGGCATACTGCCTATTGCCTGTCTTTACAGGCCATCGCCCCTCTTTCCTAGTCTCCCACAAATGATAAAGCCCATCACAGTGCCTTCAACTTTGGTGTAAAGGGTGGAGGCCGTGAGGAATGCAAATATGTCTCCAACCAGGGACACATGGGAATTTGGAAATGACAAATCCTTTACTAAGAGCTTAATGCTTAAAGCAGGTTGCAAACTCCACACATACAGAGGCCACACAAATAATGCAAATGAGTAAAGGCGGCTGGGTAGAGGCTGGAGACTTAGACAGCGAATGAATGAGAGCTGACACGATAGCTCGTTGTCAACGCCAGTCATTTGTTGCCATGAGAGAATTTGTATGAGTTCTGCCAGGTTGTCTGACTTTTCAGGGCAATGCAGAAGTCTGAATTTTCATGTGAAATATATCAAATTTGAATTAATGGTCAAGGCTTAAAAAATTTAAAAATAAGCAAGCTACTCTTGTAGACTGGCCTTAAGTCCTGTTAGCTTGCAACTTTTGGATTTAAAAATTCCAGAAGCTTACTTCTAGTTATCAGCAATATAAACTAACCAATCTACTAGCAATAATTTTGGGGGTCCTTTGTGTATGTGTGTGTCAAATATTTTTCAGGATACTTAAGGGAACCTATAGAAATTAATAGCATGTTTTGGCCGACAATAAACTTTCAGTCTAGCTGGGAATTATGAAACCACATCTGAAAACAACCCGCAGCTTAAATTACTGCGTAAACTCAAGCGAGGCACCTATAAATTAAGAGCCCTTAGACCTCACCCCTTGAGGCCAAACTACCTATGCTTTAGGTGGTATGTTATGGAAACCTGTGTATCTGTAAACTCATAGACTGTGATTCAGCTCATTATAGTATACTTAAGAAATAAGAATCTACTTGATCCTGCTTAAAATTTAAAACCTTGAAGTCATGACATACAATTTATATTTGCACCTCCTATGTTTACCACAGTGGCTACATATGATAGTTGTGAATTAAATGTTTGTTGAATAATCAGTAACATATTGGACCTATAGGAGTAATTGATCACTCCCAAACACAGTACTTGTTTAATAAATGAATACATTCATTAAATGGTAAAGAAATAGTAGCAGATGGTAAAGAAAGACATGGAGGAGAAAGTCACATTTTCAGTTGGACTTTGCTGTGAGTAAATGAGTTTTTCATATGTGGAGAGCCCTATGAAGGGCATTTTAAGTGGGGAAAAGTTTGAATGAGGTTATGATGAAACTGAGTGATTTAGAATACGAAATTCCATTTTTTATTTTTTGTTCAAAAATGGTTTGACGTGGTTCAAATATTGTATATTAGTGTTCTGCGTATATACTTTTTTAGGCTGTTTCCATCCCAGGACTTAGCACATTTAGGAATAAGCCTATAGTCCTCCAGGGAGATGGGCTGCAGACCTCTGTGGGGTCACGTCCAGTGTAGTGACAGGTCTTTCTTTCATCCACTTGCTTGGCTAGGACATGCATACTGAGCAAGGAATCCTTGTGACTCGCTGCGCTGCTCGCTGTGGCGTGGAGAGGGATAATCCCTAGAGCTGTCTAAAATGGAAACCAATGACTTTGGGGGATTGGATTTTATTCTTTCAAGAATTTCCCCTTTTTTTCTGTACTCTGGTTAATAGGACATGCTCAAGAGGCCTTGGAGACAAGATCCTTCCATGGACACAGTGTCTCTTCTACAAAGCATGTCCTGTAAGAAACTGGGTTGAGAGATTGGGGACTGAGCTTCCAGGCATGTCTGGGTACCTTGGTGACCTGTGGACCTTGTCCATGAAATTCCCTGTCCCTGAAATTTTAGCTGGCCCTTCTCCATTACCAAAGGCTTATTCTAGAAGCTTTTTGAAGTTCTTTGAAGAGCTTTACGTTCTATTTACATGTCAAAGGCGATATGATTTTTTTGTTATAGGCTTTTTCATAGAGCTTATAAAAAGAATATTTTAAGAACCACTCAAAAGTAAATTTATCAGTCAGTCTAAAGGCTTATTTTTTTACTATAACTTTATATATTCATGTATATTGCAAGTGATCCATCATTCTGCCAAGCATCTTGTACTAAATGTGCTAATGAGCAAGCAAATCAAATATTTTGAAAGTATGGACATATGTAGCATTGATTTTCAATATTTGGATCACATCAATAATCCACTGAAAGAAAACAACTTTATTAGGATGGATTTCCATATACCTTATTAATAGTTGACAGGCAAAATAACACTTGTTACACTCATCGTTGATTTATTTCCTATAACTCTGTGTGCCCTCAGTCCCCGGAGTCCATAGCTACAATATTAATTATTACCGAATTGTAATATTAATTATCTTCTGGTGGAACCTTGCTTTTGGCTTACAAGGATTTTTCCTTCAAGTAATGCAAATGTTTCTCAGATTATTTTAGGAAATAGGTTGTTGACGCCAGTTGAAAGAGTCTGGAAGGGAGAGGGCAGGTTCTCTCATGCCCCAGCCCTGAGCTGGGGCACTCACGTCACCCCCCTGAGTCTCAGGTTCTTCATCTCTAAACCAGGGATAACAAGACTTGCCTCTCACAGGAATGTGAACAGTTAAGTGGATAGAAATACCTGGAAGGCACCCAGCCCAGTTTAACCCAAGATAATTTAATTCTTTCATCTTCCTGCTCCTCCTCAACCCACAATCTCTCCCTCTCTCTCTTTTTTCCATGGCCCATTTTCCCCAAAATGAAAGATAAAACCTGACTCAAATATGTAAAACATGGATGTATTTGTTGTGTCAAATGACTTAATGTTTTAAGAGAATGATAATGTTAACTCAGTATACTAGCAAGAATAGGCAGTCAGTTTTGTCTGACACCCACATTTTCTTATTTTCTGCAATAGATAGAGAAATAGCATTTGTGGAGTATTTATGATGCACCAGGTACAGTGCACATCTAACTTAATCTCATGATAACAGCATAGGATATCAGTGTTCCATTTTACAGGTGAGGGGCTGAGGCAAAGAAAGGCTCTTTATTTGTCTGATATCACAAAGATTATGAATGAGTGGCATCAGTTGTTATTCAGGTCACTTTGGCTATTACTACTAAACCACACTGTCTACCTCTGTGGTTCTTAGCTCGGGAGGGGGGCACATCTGGCTCATCTGGAGGTGCACATGGGTGGTTTGAAGAATTTCCTCCAATAATTCTGAGAGGCCCTTCTCTAGCTGAGAATCTTGACCTGGGATCCTGGAGTGTCTTAGAGGCAGAGATGCTGGCATCCTGCTGGCTCTGCTTCCCAACCTGGGGAGGGTTGGGCATCAACTGTCCTCAGTGATCATCACAGCAACTTGCAAATCTAACACAATGTTATTTCCTTCCTAGTGGATTTTGAGTCTTTTATGGATGTTTTCTACATAGTGTTTATCAAAACAAATACACTAAGAATCAAAACTTGAATATGGCCTCTTTACATCTCTTTTAGGACAACAAAACATGAAAAATAGGGAATAGAGTTTAAATATTTTTTTACGGTCAAAGAAGCCTGTTTCTTAGAGCTTGGCAGGGGAGACGTGGAAGCTACCATAGGCGTTGGTGCTGTTGTTTACTAGCCGAGGTGCCAAAGACATCCATCTGTCAAGACAATGCGCAGGGTGCGTATCAAGCCTGGAGCCTCTGACACTGAGCACCCCGCTGGGGACTGAAGATGCCACTCCAATGAGCGTGCGCCTGCCTGATGGCGCATCACCTCTGTGTCAAGGATTTCCATCCATCTTTTCACTAAAAAAAGGCTTCCACTGCAGCTGAAAAGAGGGCGTGGGAAAGTTGCCTTGATTTTCCACAGCGAGAGATGCACCCTGGGTGTTCCATGTATCAGAGACCTGGAAAGATCATTTCATTTTGAGCTTCAACAAAGGAAAGCAACCATTGACATTTTAATACAATGAAAATAACCACCCTCTTCCCAACCACCGCTGGGGGTAGGTCTACAAAGGAAGGTATTTGAACAGATCATAGGTGTGGCTTCAGCCTTCCCTGGCCCATATTTCCCTCTCCCTGGTCCATGCTCTATGTTCTCTCTAATATCCTGTCTTCTTGTCGATCAGGAGAGCCACTGGGTGATCAGTATGTAACAGTTAGATAATCTGTGTGCTTTTTTTTGTTGATTGATATTGGACACTGGGAAGAACACCTGAAATCTAAGATACCGACTTCCCAGGAGGTCCTGAACCCACCCGAGACTTTCGCGGTGCTCCCGCGAAGGTACCGCATGTTAGCCGTCCCTAGGGCTCTGAGACAGTGACAGGGACGTGAGCATCGCCTCTGCAGGTGGGAATCCTCCATGTGGGGTGAAGGTAACATTCTGTTCGCTCATTCTTTCCCTCTGTCCTACGTGAAAAACGAAAACACTTCTATTTGTTGTGGGTATGTGTCATCATGGCGACAGAGGTGAAGTGCCGAATGGACAAGGAGCTGAGAAACTCTGGGAAAGGGTTTACCTCCACAACCCTGTCGGAGCGTCCTCTTGCTGCTGAGCCTGAGACGCCGCGCTACCCACACCCACAGCCTCACCCAGCCGCCGCCGGCGTCTCGGCCCGCAAGGTGTGCCGGTCACTGGCCAGCCGTCGGCAGGGTAGGCCGCGGCCCCAGAGCGGCCAAGCTGCCAAAGCCAAGAACCGGGCAGCCTCTTGAGAAGGACAACCAGAGAAGGCAGTCACTCGGCATCTTGTGGGCAGAACACCTGGCAACAAATTCAACTCTTTCCAGCTAATTTCTTAGATGTTATGGAGCAGGATCATTCCGTCTCCCCACTCCCACCCTCCCGCACTTTCTCCGTTGCTTTTCCTCGACTCCTTTTGGAGGCAGTGTGAGGGTCCCCCGAGAGCTGCGCTCCTGGAGTGCGTAAAGGCTCTGGCATAGACATCCTTCCAGCGGCCCCTGTGTCCCTCCTCACGGGTCACCACTCTCTCGCGCTTTGGCGACCCTTCCGACGGCAGTGCTTCGGGGAAGCCTCCTCTGACACCTCAGCCTCCCACCCTGTACTTTCCTTCAGTCTACTTAGTAACAATTTACTTAAGAGGCAGTGTCCCTCAACAACACAGTCTCCACGAGGGCACAGGCTTCTGTTTCGTGGCCACGGACAGCCCAGCATCTGCAGCGGCGTCTTCCTCTCTGTGGGCCCAGAACCTTTCTGGAAGAGTCGGTGAAGCGCCGCGTTGCACTCACTGACCAGCGCTCGCTGGGAGCCCTTCGTGAGTCCGGGGCCATGTAGGGAGCGGGAAGAAGCAGAAGCACAGGTCATACCCCCCAGGGCTTCACAAGTGCTCAGGAAAACTAGTTCATCAGAGAGCTGTCTGGTGATTTTTAAAAGCACATTGATTTTTTAAAACCACACAGCTTCACAAATCTTAAGTCCTAAGAGCAATACTACTGCTGCCGATAGGAACGCAGTAATGAGGAGCAGGCTTTCCTCAGGCGCGCAGCCGCGTGCACAGCCCGCTGCCGTCGCTGATTTGCGTGTTCTGCCCCGTTCCGGCCTAGTCTGAGCACAACGGCCTGTCTTCTTCCATCCTTAGCTTCTCGTCGCCCCTCTTCCTTGCGTATGTTGTGGTCTTTCCTGTACAGTGTTGTGACAGGTGATTTGAAAAGTAGCTAACAATTTGGGGGAAAATATCCATGTGATGATTAATATTATAGACCAAGATAAAATATAGAGAGTTTACAAAGACAGACATTTAAAGGCAGAGAGAAGTAGAACTAGATATTTGTTAAAATTCTAAAAGAGAGATTGACTTTCTCTGCTTTGAGTGAGAGAAGAAATGATAAGAAACATCCTTAGTTCCCTGATAAAATCCTTAGTTCCCTTATCAACAAAATGTTAATAGGGCTGACACAGAGTAAATATCCCTAAATATTAATTATTATTATTTTATTATTACAAAAGGATATAGCCAAAATAAAAATAAAAAGCAATCTAGAGAAACTTTTCTTAAACAGGAAATATGACAAAGTATGAAGGTAATACTTTTATTGAAGAGTTCATATTATTGATAAATGGGCAAAAGTCCTCATAGAAATGATGTATAAAAGAAGATATTGTAGAAAATACACATAGAAAAAAAATTCAACCTCCCTAGATCCCCCTATTAAGTTTAATGAATAGGACAAATTAAAATATAATTGTTAATACTACAGTAACATTGGAAAATAATTTAGAAGTATGCATGAATGATAAACTATGCTAAAAAAAATCATCATTTAAAACATTGAAAACTCATATTCCCAGAGAATTTTAACAAAGCATTTCTTTTCTTATTGGTGGAAAACTATAAGCCACTTAAAATTTAACAATGGGGAAATGGTTAAATAAATAAAGCATTCTTTAGCTGTGTGCCCAATGTTACACAACTATGAAATAGGCAGGATACAAAATTTTAAGTTAACATAATATAAAAAAATGTTAGCTTTAAATGGTAATGTGGCAGTACTTATCATAATTTAAAAGATCTCTTGGCCCACTGCTTTCACTTCTGGGTATCTGTTCTATGGAGCATGTGCACAAAGATGTATGTACAACATATATGCTGCTTGTAGGAGCATACTTTGCTATATTTCCTGTTTAAGAAAAGTTTCTCTAGGTTGCTTTTTATTTTTATTTTGGCTATATCCTTTTGTAGTAATAAAATAATAATAATTAATATTTAGGGATGTTTACTCTGTGTCAGCCCTATTGACATTTTGCATATATTCTGCTTGACTTTAAAGCAAAAAGTGGGGACAACCTAAATATCTAGCAATAAGGGTGTGGTTAAATTAATTTTTTATTGTAGTGTGATGGAATATTATGTAGCTTATCACAAGAATGATGTGCCAACAAGGAAAAATTTCTAAAATATATTAAGTTAAAAAAATTAAGTTGCCAAATAAAATATACAATATGATATAATTTTATTAATACAAAATAAGCTATATATGTATAGTTCAAACATATGGCTGTATATCAATCCATAGAATAAATTTGAGAATGAGTCACGCTGAGATGTTAACAGTTCTGACCTCTGGGAAGGGTGTGGCAGTGGGACTGAGGGAGGGGGTGGCGGGGACTTTCATTCATTACTCTCCACACACTTCTGAATTGGTATTTTTTTAAAAAACAATGAGCTTATAATGATGTATTGTTAGTATAATGTTAACAATAATGTAAGAAAAACTAAACATTGCAAAGCAAAATACTTAAAAACAGTACTTGTTATTGTAGGTCATTAGATTTTGGGTGATTTTTTCCCTACAACTACTACACTATGCTTATAGAGTCTTTTTAATTTAAAACTCGGAAAGTTTTCGTCAGGCACAACGTTTCTCCTGAGACAATGGCTTTCAACCTGGATTTTATAGCCCGTAGTGGGAAGAAGTGGAGTGAAATCCTTGGTTATCCCAGCTGCAATCGTAAAATTCCTCTAGATCAGAATAGTTTTAATTTAAGTAAAAGGAAACTTCCCATAATTTCAGACTCCCCCACCCTCCTCTGTGTGTGTGTGCCTGTGTGTGTGCACAGGTGTGCGCGCACGGGTGTGTGTGGAGAGGTTGGGGTAGGGCAGTTGTCATATAACAAACAGCTGGAATATTTGATTCTCTAAAGGTTGGGGATCACTGCTTTAAGAACTAACCATCTAAGAGAGACGACATGTGACACAGACGGATATGAAAAAAAAGACATGCAGACAACTGTACAAGAGTTGAAAAGATGAAGTATTTACATTATGCATGAATAATATATCTCTGTGCATGTCTCGTGGGTGAACTTGTCAAGTTCTCTTTCCCCTGTCCGCTTTGGTGTTTATTTTCAAGCCATTTCTACCCTGGAAAATCTTTTTGTATTGCCTTGGGCCCCCTGGAAGTGGCTGACTATGACACACGCTGTATACGGCACTGCTTTTCCCCATAATTTTTACTTTCTGATTTGCTAGTTTACTTGGAGCTCGCCGCTCACTGGATAAAGATGATGCCGGCTACCTCAATGTCCTTTGTGTTGTTGGCACCGCATTCTGGCTTCTAACAATGGCGAAATAATTTATCTCCACTACAGGAAATATTTCCTGAGCCTTCCCACATAAGCTGGCTTGAAAACCCTCCTCAGGAAAACCTAAAGGGCTGCATGACTCCTACCATATTATTTTCACAATAACAAGAGCAAGATCTAAAACATGAAGAGGTAAGAGAACAGAATACTCGAAAACAGTAATGGTTATTTTAGGTCATGAGATTAAGGGGGGTTCTCTCCTCTCTTTTCCTCTACAACTAATATAATATGGTTAGACTGCTTTTATACTTAAAATTCAGAAGGAAAGATCCAGAAAGAAAACAATCAGCACTTGTTTGCTTTAAAAAGAATAGTTGCAAATGGGATCAGCCCCCAGAGCCTTTCCCGGGCCTCTGTGTCGTGTTGCAGAAGCTGCCTTAGATTTGCGTTCTGCATTTCTTTTTCCACGTTAATATTTCTCCAACTGCATGGAAATTCTAGCAAGCATTTGAATAATTCAACATAAAGGGAGAACAATACTGTAGTTGAAAATTAGCCTGAGAAAAGAGAATGTAACCTTTTTATATAAGAAAATAAGAAGGGTGAGGAGCCAAATTAGCTGAACAAAGAGTTTCATAATGACCCGATACACAGATAGGAGTGTCATCTAAATTGGAAACTGGGGCGCTCGCTGAAGAGGAATGTGGAGACAATTGCTTTTAAGTGGAAAATCGGAAGAGTTAGGGCAAGAAACAAGATGCTACCAGCAAACTATTAAAAAGGAGTAATGTTTCAGAGGCGTATTCCCTGCACATCCCTTTTAAGCTCAGATACACAGGGGCCACCAGAATGTCTGGGCATAATGAGAGTGTTTGAGACCATTAACTCTGATGGAAGTGGCTGGGTCACTTTTGGGGACCCATGCACCAGAGACCCAGCCCGTGTCCCGCCCCTGAGCTGCTGCTGCTAACTGTGAACGTTCCCAGGGGTACCGCAGCCAGTTCGAGCCCCCTGGCTCCTCTCCTGGGAACCCGGACCCAGATGCTCGGCAAAGCTGCTCCTTCCGACCCCCATGCTTGGCTCCTGAGTGTGTAAAAAACGGGAAATAGGGAAAATCTCCTCTATTCCTAAAGACTGACCTTAGCATGGAGCTTCCCTCCTCCCTTTCTCTCTGCTGTGCGTAGGGCCAGAGTGGAACGTTACAGGCGAGTTTCACATTTGGAATGCCAGGCTCTGCTGTAGTTTTTGCACTTTTCCCCATGGGAGGGATTTCCTATCTTACCCTCAGGAGTTTTGGCTCCATCTCTCTCTCTAAAAAAAAAAAAAAAAAAAAAATCACAGAAAAAGATACAATAAACTCAATAACTCTAAGGTAAATTATCAGTAAGACTTAAATTATGACCACCCCCTTTCTGATGTGCTTACAATTGGTTTGAAAGCAAGGTAGGCAGAGGGTGTCCAAGAGAAGAATTTTCACAGCCCTTTGTACAGTGATTCTAAAAGTATTTGCCCCAGATCACTGTTTTTATTAAGACTGCCCCACTTATAAACCATACACTTAAAAAATTCTTACTAAAATAAACTTATTGTTTTCCCACCAATGATCTCATGGGTTGGTATAATTTTAACGAAAAACAGAAACTTAAGTTAGGATATGTAGTTTTATGTTGACCTGGTTTGTTTGTGAAGACCAATATGGTTGGGTGAGAGAAAATGCCACTAAGGAGACAAGAAATACCCCCGTGGAAGATATTTCCTGGTTACCTGCATCTTATCAATCACCAAATCTGTAAGTTCTACTTCCAAAATATATCCCGTACTTACCACTCCTCACCGATTCCAAAGTTCAAATGCGACCCGAAGACAATGTGATTTCTCACCTGGAATCCTGCCGCAGGCCCCTAACTGTTCTCCATGCTTCCACACTTGTTCTCCCCTCCCCTCCTCTCCATTCTTTATTCAGCAGCCAGAGTAACGGGCTCAAAGGATAATTCAGGTCATGTCACTTCTGGCTTAAAACCCTCAATGGCTCCCAAATCCAATTAAGATGAAATCCAAAGTCTTTTCCAAGACCCAGAAGGCCCTAAATGATTTGTTCCAGATTTTCTTGCCGACTTCACCTTCTGCTATCCCCTCCCCTCATCCCCTGGACTATGCCACAGTGGCTTTGATTCCTCTTGTATCTAACCAGGAAAAGTGTATTCCTAGCTCAAGGCCTTTGTCCCAGTTGCCTGCTCTACCCAGACTACCCTGCCCTCAGATCTTCATGTGACTACCTTTTCCTTAGGACTTAGATTTCAGTTCAATGTCCCCTTGTCAGAGAGGTTTTGTCTGACCGCGCCCCCATCTCCCACTCACTCTGCCTCCATGGTCACTTTACTTTCAGGGCATTGTCCCTGCCTGGAGTCATCTCCTTCACCTGTTTGCTGACTTTGTTTATTGTGTGTCTTCTCCCGCCTGACCATGTGCTCTGTGAGAGCAGGGGCATTGGCTTTCTTGGTTCTTGCTGCACTCTCAGAGCCTAGAACAGTGCCTGTCATTCAGAGCTCAAAAAATATTTTTTGAATGTGAAGAAAAGTACCAGAGGTCCTATCGGCTTCATTTGCACAGCCACAAAGTGTTAGAACAAGTGACCAGGTACCACGTAGAAACAATGAGCAAAACAGTGCAGCGCCTGAGAGCAAGGTGCTTTGATGAAAGGATGGGTTCTAGTGAAACAAGGGGGAGTTTTTCGAAGAGCCCAAGAGTGCGCGGGCTTACATCGTGGTTGGCTGTGTTGGGTTAGTCACCACGTGGCAAAACACACATCAGCCAGGTCGGAGGTCTTAGCATGTTGCATCCTCTTTTATTAAAACAACAGTGTTTTGAAATGACTCGAAGCTTCCAGTTCCATTAAAATGACTCATCAGCTTGAAAGATGTGCTTCTTCAGGGTGGGAGGAAAGTTTAAATGTCTAATTCATTGCTTGCAACGTTCACTTACTAAGGCGCAGCCATGTCCCCTTACACTCTCCTTCAGCGACGTTGTGCCTTTTTTCTCTCCTTTTCCATGCTTTATACATGAATGTGCAGACATATAAGTAAGAAATAGTGCAATGCGGCTTATGTTGGTAGGAAAAGCAGTCTGGATATTTTCACGGGCAGAGTAGAGCATGCTTTCTTTATTTCATTGGACTTCGCCTTGCAATTTTAAGTGTGGAGAGACTATGGACACAGAGTGTATACTTCCTTTCCCTTCCTATTTGTGACTCCAGACAGGGATTTCATTGAGTTTCTGTTTGGGGCTATGACTGAAATGAATCGGGTGAAGCTCATGGAGGCCTCTGAATTAACTGAATGATTCAGTTTCATACAAGCCAAGGAAACGACGGGCCCCTGTGCGGTAGAAGGCGCAATCTGTGCACTCATTTCTGCAGACTGCCCTCCTCACCAACGTCCTGTTCAGTCCCCGCAGTCATCAGGCTAGTGTGCAACCGCCAAATTAAACAAAGAGGCTATTTTTACGGAAGGGGGTGGGAGGCAAGGCAAAACATTTTTTAAAATAAAAAATGACTTTTCCTCAAAGCCCAGAACAGTAGCAGAAGGCTTTAAGAACAGAAACATAACCAATCTGTCTATTCCGGGGGATAAAGTCTGTGTTTCTTAAACATAAAGGAACAAAATTTCTAAGTAGCAAGCAAGTTGGAAGCATTTGCATAATGGACTCTATTTGCATAAATTACATTGCTTATAGGAGTCATCTGATAAAACTTGGAAGAGGTGGAAGGCCGAAGTTGGAGTGGAATGAAAAGAGGGGTGAATGTATAGCTGTGGGACCCCTTTCAGCCCATTTTGACTTTTCCCCACTCTTGGAAGTCTGTGCTTCTTTAGGGGTTAATATGTACATTTGCCCCAAACTTTATAACCATGGATGTCAAGAAGAATTAGATTTGGTCATTCCTGAACTTTCCGTATCCCCTACCCTGTTTTATTTCCTTTTATGAAGGTGAAATGAGTGTATCTGTCAGCTGCTAGAGCATGTTAACTCTTGTATGTTGGGATTTGACAGCCACCGGCTGTGAATTTTCTTGCCACAACAACCAAAGAAAAATGTCAGCAATGACTCCTGCGGCTACGTGCCAGGTTTTCTCTTTCTCATATGCACCATTTCCCTTGGCCCAAATAGAAAGTTTCAGTTGCTTTCCATGGCTCCAAAGCCAGGAGCTTGTTTTGAAGGGTATAACATGATAGCTCACAATACACAGTCCTTCCAAGAATGGGGAAGTGTTGGGGGTGTTGGGCGGAACCTTAGGTGCATCTTTATCAGGATCTTAAGTTGGAGAAAGACGCTCTGGCCTCACAGATGTCTAGATGAAGAGAATTTATTGGTCTAAGAGGGCTATTTCCTAAGATTGTTTGGGTTTTCTGTCCCAGCTCTCTGGAACCAGTGATGCTTGAGCTGAGGGAAGGATGTGAATGATGGGGGGGCAAGCGTTCACATTCTGCCCTGCCTTCCCAACTCAAGGTCTTTGATCTGATGAGAACTGGGCAGAACAGAATTTATTCCTCAAGCCCCGAACTCCAGAATTAAATAATGACATACGCTCATTTATCTACAGTGAGATTGGTCTTTGCAAATGTATAAACCTTCGGTCAAGCTTATGGGACAATTAGGAATGTACTTGGCTGCAGCTAACAGCATCCCCAACTAAGGGTGGCTTAAGCAAATAAGCACACATTGTCATACCATGAGGAAAACTCTAGAACTGGAAGTTTCTGGCACTTGTTCAGCGGCTCAATGATACAGTGAGGGACACAGGTCTTCTTCAGTCTTCCCCCTCTAGCACCCCTGGTGTGCTGGCTTTAATCCACATGCTTGTTGCTTCATGGTTGCAAGACAGTTGCCTCAGCTTCGTATGTGGAAACTTCATTTGATGCAGGAAGAAGGGGGTGTGGAGAAAATGGACTAGGCCAGTAGCATCTGCTCTCTTTTATTAGAAAAGAAACAACTTCCCCTCAAAAGTCATCGCCTGCCTGACCCCAGTTTCCCCTCAAGGTTTATTATGTTTGTTTTATTTTTGCTTTTGCTTACGTTTCATTAGCTAGAATGTGTCAAATGATCAATTTTATCTATTAGTGAGGCTGGAGAAGTAAATATTTACCTTTTATAGGTATCTAATGACAAGGCAGGCAAGGGAAAATGTACCAAGTGAGCCCAAGCTATGAGGTCAGCCACAATTACCAAGGAATTACAGTACTGTGAAAAGATTATTCTACAGGCAAAGTCAGAAGTTGATGTTCTTTTGAGTATTCCAGGGCCAGTTCTAACTTTTGCTTGTCCACTAATTTCTACTTGCCTTTTAGAATAATGCATGTGGCTCAATTCTTCCTCTGTAGCCTTCTCAGAATGGTGGCTGAGTTCTTGATGGGTTACTTCCTCCAGGCAGCCGAAATACGATTCTAAATACACTTTAACTGAAGGGATATTGGAAACAATTTTGAGTATGAAAAAGGAGATATTGCTTTCTGTACTTAAACAAGTTTTGTTTTCATGATTTTAGAGTCACTGAAAATCTAAGAGGATGACTGCTTGCCACTCTATAAACTTTAAGGTATTGACTTATCAACAAAATTTCCCATCATTTCTCCTACCTCGCCCAGGACACATATTCAAAACATTAGGGTAGAAAAATCTTGAAAATATGTCTTCTCTTATTAAGAAGAATGCATAAGAGGAAGTCCCTCATATGAAGTTTCACTGAAGTGATGTGGCAAATCCCCTGGGATATGCACCAGTCAGTCCCAGCAAAGCCTTCCCAGCCAGTGCTGCAAAGACAGAGCAATGCAGCTTGTGGTGAGAAGACACATATTTCTCCCTCCCCCTTGGCGTGAAGCAGGCGGCTACCGCGTAAAGGTAGCTGGCGGGGTTCCCAGGGACAGGGCTTGGTCCATGGGTTGGACAGAGAAGCAGTTGCCATCTCATTATTTCATTGTCGTGTGGTTGCCGGGCACACCAGCGGACGCGCAGAATCAAAGTAAAAATTACTACTGTCAGAAAAGTGATACTAATGGCAGCGACTCTGTTCAGTCCTTCAGTGTTTTCCAGGGACAATCACCTCAATTTAGTAGACCTGCTCCCAGCTGCATTAACCTCCCAGGAAGGTGGCTGGAATATGCTTCCTGAACTGGTGACGCGGGTGATTTGTTTTAATAATGGCCTGAGGGCCGGATGAATTAGTCACTGTCACTCAAGGGGAGAGGAGGAAGGTGTACACAGAAGCATCGCAACAGAGAAAACAAAAGTAACGCTTAAAGCAAACCCCCCAATCCTTCCAGCCCTTTAAAAGACAATACATGGGAAACACACCGCTTGGGGGCGGGGGGCTAATGCAGAAACACTGGAGAAGTGGTTTCACTCATCATTACGTTAATCAATAGGAAGTCAATATTTCGGCAATTGGTGCTTATGCTTGTTACTCTTAGTACCCCTTCCCCATTTCTCTCTCTCTCTCTTTCTCTCTCTTTTTTTAAGTCCTCACCTGAGGATATTTTTTCCATTGATTTTTAGAGAGAGTGGAAGGGTGGGAGGGGAGAGATAGAGAGAGGGAGAGAGAGAGAGAAATATTGATGTGAGAGAAACACATCGATTGGTTGCCTCCTGCACATATCTCTCCTTTTTAATGCTTTTGATTAGGAATATCTGAAATCTCTCGAGGCTGGAGTGACCAGATGGACAGAGATAACCCGAGAGCAGGCGGTGAGCATCCCTGCAGGTCGGGCCCCGTGCTGTGGAGAGCGGGGTCGCATCCACCACGTCATCTCACAGAATAGCGCGCCTGCAGCCATGAATACACAATCTTGTTTTATTTTGTGAGTCTGTCCATGCTCCAGTGCCTTCGTATTGTAAGGGACGTTAGGAGTGTCATCCTACTCTGAGCGGTTTCCCCCAATATGTATATGCATGCATATATGTTTGTAATTCTATGTGCATAACTTATTTCATTACAAAAACCCAAACTTAAAGTGCATGAGTATATAGGACCACAGGATTTTATCCACACGGGAGAATAAAAGTGAGGTCAGGGTAAAGAAAATAGAGTGCTAAAAAATAATCTAAATCCCTGCAAAAACGGTATAGATAATAAATGGTCTGCAATCTAAATTATTCAGTTGGGGTGGGCTGCAAATTTGGCTCTGAGTTTCCTGGCAGCCAAAGAAAAGAGAGAAACTTGATATTCTCAGTTCTGTATAATGGAAACAAAGCAGTTGCTGAAAAGGAACAAAAAGCTCTGTCCTACTATGAAATCTGAAACAACTTTTTTCCTATTTCAGTAGGCTTAATTTCATAGGTCTAGGAATTCTGTTAAACAGTGTATCACGTATAAAGCACTGTGGCAGATAGTGCAACAAACAAATAAATTAGCTTTATCTCTTTCTTTGAAGTGTTGAATTGTCATCAACTGGGTACTTGGGGCACTGAATAGAGAAGTAAACACCATTAAAAAGAGAGATTCCACTAATGTTTTAAAGAGATTAGATGGCATAAAAATATTTTTATTTTCAGAGAATCGGGATGATTGGGGGAGCTGAACTGAGTCATTGAAAAATGTTAAAAGACACACTTAGGAGAGCCAAAGAGAATCAGGCAACACAAATGTCCCCTGCTCTCTAAAAGGTGTTCGGTGACCTCCAGAGAGTTGCCACTGGACATACTATGGTCACTGAGTCACCAGCCTGAGCCCAGGGCCAGGGCACGTGCCCCAGGGTGGGTAGTGGACAGGGGTGGCCGACAACAGCCGCTGCCCTGGGCTCCTCTGCGCTTCGAGCCCGCCGCGTCCGCAGCGTGGGGCCACCGAGGGCCGCGGTCCCCCCGGGCGCCGCCAGCCGGGCTGCTCTTCGGCGATTACACCTGTTCTCTTTGCGGAGGCCGAGAGGGTCTTTTAATGTTTTCAAATGTAAAACATTTAAACTGCGTGTTTGGATTTCCTCCCATGTTTAGCATCACCACATCCTAACATTTGCTAAATAACAAAGACTTGAGGGCACTAAAGCCTTTAAAAAAAATCTCCACTTGAATTATTTGATATAATGGGACATGGAGAGACCTATAAAATGGACAGAGTTTAAGAGAGAGGACAAGTCAAATAGTGAAATTAGGTGTATACACACACACACACACACACACACTATACACATCTTGGGAAGAGCTGAACAAGTCACAGAAAGTAACTTCAATTTAATATAAACATATATACATACATATGTGTGTGTGTTTATGATAATCTTTAAAAATTACTAGAATGTTACCTCAAAGCAGGCCTATATCCTATATATATAGATGTTTAGATTTATCAAGGTAAAAAAAAAAAAAAAGATACTTTTTGGCCAGGACAAATAGACATTAATCAACCAATCAGCAAGTAAGATACTTAAACAGAAAAGCTATTTGTAGAAGACACATTCTTTAATTCTACACCCAAGCATTGGTAAAGGGAAATATTTCAGTCACAAACTAAGAAAAAAAAAGACCTAGTAGGAGACTAATGGCTCATTGATGCCCTATATTATCTCCTTTCCAGCCGACAGAATGAACACAGACACACCTGCAAGGGTCTTTGGAGACAGCTTGGCCACCCTTACGGGTAGAATATTTTCTTTCTGAATGTGAAGGTAACCATGCATGCTTTGTAAAAATCGTAAGAAAATGTGTAAAGCCTAGTATTGAGGAAAAGAGGTAGAATGGCACAGTGAAGACATGGGACCAGCTATTTATTATAAAATGCCCATTTCTGGTTCAGGTGCATTTTTCTCCCCAGTTCCAAATCTCTCCCCCCCTTTTCCCACTTTCTCTTGATTTCATGCAGCAAAGGTAGAGATCAATAGATATTGCTTTATTGAGCATTCCTTTGTTGTGAGAGTGTAAGGCAAGGGGAATAAGGGAATTGGACCAATTGGGGGGTCAAGCTAGGTCGGTGTTGGATAGGGCAGGGTGAGCTGGCTCTTTAAAATGTCTTGTTCAAGGGGAGTTTGCAAAGCTAATTACTGGGACGTTATATCAAGTGGATGATTTGGTGGGGGAGGATTTTATATTATGCACATGTGAGGATACTTAAAATGGATTAGCAGTAGATACTTATTACTTGGTGAACTGTTGAAGTTTAAGAATTAAATATTTTTGGCTGATAATGTTTATCAAAACATGTTCAATTATATAAAGGAAGACAGAACACTAACGATTGATATAAAACACCATCTTATTTTTTTTAGCCTATCTGAATTTAAAATATAAAGCTTTCTCTAAGTATATTGGTTAGGAACTTTGGGTTTCAAGGAAAAGAGCCACTCAGGTAACTTCCAAGACTGGGAGGGAAATTATAGGCCCCGGGGAGGGTAAGTCAGGCAGGAGTCTGGGCCACGATGTGAGGGCTCACGGGCGCCCAGGAAATCCTCGCAGCCAGCCCCCCACAGAACAACAAGAGCGCAGAGAGCAGGAGAGAAACCTTGCAGGCTAAGGGCTTCCTTGGAAGTTGAACTGCTGCCTGAAGATACTAAGAAAACAAATAAATAACCAACCCTGAAAGCAGCCTATTGACTTCGGATAGGTTATATCCACCTTTGAGTTCTCTCCCATCACTGTTGCTAATCAAGGTAAGGCTGGTAACCCTTGGTCTTCTAAGGGCTGCAGTTTGCACACGATCTAAGCTAACAGATGACAAGTGCAACTTTAGTTACACAAGAGCGGCCACATTCATTCAGCACCAAATCTTCACGGGCCTGTCTGCTGTGTGTCAGACCCTGTCCCGCAGCCTGGGGAGGCAGCCTGTGCCCCCGGGCCAGAGGACCTTGGCAGAGTCGAACAAATCACGGAAAGTAGCCTCAATTAATGACTTTTGTTCTCTCTCTCTCCCTCCCCCTCTTCCTTCCCCCCCCCCATTTGGAAAGTGAAGTTGCTCAACGGCGAGTTTCTCTGGTTGCCCAGCTTTTCTGTTCTCAGTGCACACTGTTTGTCAGGCGTCGCTGCTGAGTGTCCTCACAGGGCCGTGGATGGCTTCTCAGCCTCCGGGCATCCGCTGGGCCTTCTCACTCTTCCTAGGTATTGCTTTAAACTGTGGGCATCCTCGGACAGGGGTTTCTTCTTTTTCTGACCCTTATAGAAAACCCTGATATAATTTGCTGAACTCTGATCCCATTAACTTAACATTTTAGTTTTGAAAGGTCAAGGGGTTATAGTCATCACTTTTCTTAATCTTGGAAATAAATGAGGCCAGCTTCATTCTCTGCCCCCAAAGGGACACATTCGTCAGGCAGTGGGGAGCTCGATTCTGAAACCACCCACAGTGGACACCTGGTTTAACAGGAGCAGCATTAAGCTGATGGTTGCACCTTGAACGAAGCATTTCTGAGCAGTTCAGTGTGGGCGCTGAGTAAGGTGGAGGCCAGGCTCATCATGGCTTTTATGTGTCTCAGACTCCGTGCTAGGCACTGGAGGGGTACAACCGGATTTAACTCAATTATAGCAAAGTAAATCCTCAAAGAATTTTGAATATATTTTTGATGTCAAACAGTTTAAAGGACTAATAAGTGGCCCAGAGTTTGCCTTCTGAGGTTTAATATATTATGAAAAGCTTATCCCAATTAGTTATGAGCATTTGTGGGCTGCAGACTGTGGAATAAATATAAGGGCTTCATGAAAAAGAGAGGGATAAGGGTAGGTCAAACAAAAAGGTTGCACATTTCACTTGTGGTAATCATTTCCTCCTACAAGACCCTGGTGTTTAAAACAAACCAACCCCAAACCAAACACAACTATTGAAATGAGCATTTGAAGCTTCTATAATTTGTAGAAACCCCACATTTACATAATGCTCAATTGGAAGCTAACAAGAAAGAAACATTAGGCAACTGAATTATCTTTACAGGTTAATAAGACTGCCAGAAAGCAACTAAGAAAGTGCTTTCAAGAGGGGAATTATTTAACATAATGACGTTTCTTTTCATGCAAACCAAATTAATTTCTGGAAGTGCATTAGGATACACTCATGCCTCCCTCTTTTATAAGTTTTCAACCTAAATTGGGTTTGATCTAGAGAAACATCAAATAGCCCCCCTGCCTATCTTCAGGAGCCTTTAAAATGAAAATGTGGGTGAATGAGAGTAGAAAGAGTGATGGCATGAACCAAGAGAGCTAGAAAGTCAATCCATATCAAGGAGCAAGCATAAGGTCTGCACTGTCAGTAATTAGCATTCATACTGGGAAAGAGATTACATATTAATATACTGTGTGTTATTTTATTAGGTGGCTCATTTTTTAACAGTGACATGCCTGTGGACAGAAATGTAATTCTTCAGAGAGATTTAAAAGGTTGGGACTACATGAAACTCACCACATTAGTCATTAGTAGATCAAATAAGCACCCGTTGTGGCTTTTTGGTACTCATGAAGAGTTTAGAAGCAGCAACATGTTCTGTTCCAGAACTGTGAAGAAATAAAATCTGAACAAAAACGTAAGGGGAGAAATGAAGGACCTGGAGAATCAAGGAATGTTTCTTATTTATTTCCAAAATCCGTCTTCTAGTTCCATAACTGAGGTAAAACTTCAGACTAGTCTTAGAGTCATTCATCTGGCCGATTTGAGCCGTTTGTTGTTATTAATTAGTGTAGGAGATAGGATAAACCAAAATGTGTAACAATGCTGGAAAATATTTTAAAGATTTGCTGCTATTCAATCAGTGTTTGAAAGACACTTTAATGCCAGTCCAGCCCTTGCTCCTGCGTGTTGCACAGCGCCTGGCAGTAGCAAGAGGGAGAGAGCCTTTGTTCCTGATTATATAACACAATCCGATAGACGCTTATGGTGCAGTGAGAGTGTAGAAGGCTAATCATCTTTAAACGCTATAATGCATTTCCACAGAATTGGAACATAGAGGGGCACAGGACTCCTTATAGTTTATCCTTTAAAAGATAACAACAGTGGAACCAGATTTTAAAGCATTGTTCATAAATCCACGTTGTGGTATTGTTTAAAATAACCTGATGTGAAGCATGAATTCCATTCATACATGAAAATGAAATCCGAATGCATTGTGCTAATGGAAGGCAGAAGTCAATTGTCATTTAGGTCGCTGTGTGACGGCAGGAAATCATTTTAATGAAGCTAGTCCTGTACAAAACAGTTTGTGTCTCAGCGTATAAAAGAATATGAGTTCCCAAACAGGATTTCACTGGAGGCAAATGCTATCAAGCAAGCCACTCAAGTGTACAGTAAAAGCTCCCACTAGCAAAAGGTTGAATAAGCTTGAATCAACAAAATAAATGGTTTTAAGTATTTTGTTCACATTTTTTATGACTTTCAAAGTAGTACCCAGCTGTCTGCACTGTGTGAACTTTGGGGGCAGAATTATGCTCGTTGCAATCCTTACAATAGTTAAAGACTATGCTCCATTTAATTAAAGTTATGCCCAAAGGCAAACAATGGAGAACATAGAATCTTCACTGGAGATAACACAAGCCGAAGTGTATTAATTACGTCATTACTTGTCAAGGCCCCCTCGCCCCCTCCTCTTCCCCTTCCCCCACTCAGAACCTTTTCATCCATTCTCAATTCTACTTTTTTCGCTCCTCCTTCAAAATTGGCAACCCCACTCTGAAGAAACGAAATCCTCAGCGAGCCGTCCAGGGAAAGGTGCTCTTTGTGGACGATTTAATGCTAATAGGAGCTGCAGTTCCTACATTTATGATCTTTTTCGAAAGACAGCAAATGTTGGCCAGGAGCTAAGAAAGTCCAGTCCCTAGTCCAATCTGCATTTATTCAAGGCTATGCCGTATGCCCTTGGGCAATCAAAGAGTTTTGGAATGTGTACCAAGTGTCACGTCCTTGAACTTGCTGCTGCCATCGGCTTTCCTCACCCAGGAAGGCTGTGGGGGAAGGGGACAACCCCAGGGAAATCAGGGCAAGTTTATTCAGCGTTTAGTCTCAGGCTATTGGTTAAGGAGACAGTGGGAGCTCTGGATACAGAGACACTTCATTCCTGCCTCTCCCTTTTTTCCACTTAGTAGAGAGAGGCAATTGAGTCAGTGTGGTCAGATTTATTAATACGTGAAGATAAAGAAAGTATGTCCACAGGAAGCCTGTGTGTCAAAATTTCCCAATTCTTTCTCATTATATGCATTTTCTAGATATGTGTATTTTTGTTTAGGGATGGAGAAGAAAAACGTTTATTCAAACTATAGATTGGTAATAAGCAAAATTGGGGCATTGCTGGGAATCCTGTCCCTCTAGTGCTTCTATGGCATTTTGCACTTTGGAGTTAGAGATATTGATGTTAGTAAACAAGTAAAAGAACTATTATGTAAGAAGACAACTGATAGGCAGTGTGATGGAGTGATTGATTTAGACACCATGGAGTGATTTGGTGTAAGGCTGAGCTGTGTGACCTTGGCAAGTGACTTTAATTTCTTTGTCTCAGTTTCTCATCTGTGAAATGGAGGTACTAAAATTAATGGCATGTAATTGGGTGGAGTGACATGATGTATTAAAGAGCTTAGGATATTGTCTGGAACAAGTTAAATGCTGGTTAATAATAGTGCTAAAATAATATCATAAAAATTCAAAGGATTACATTTTTAACTTTTGTCTAGGCATTCTGTTGGAGTTAGCTACTATTTTGCAATAGTACCTTTACAGTTCTTTCTTCAGTCTGCCAGTTTGTCTGTCTTTCTCTGTAGGAAGGTATTTCCTGTGGCCCGGGAATTTGCATTAGGGCCCAAAGAAGAAAATACAGTAATAGATATTAAGTGTTCCACATTGAAACAAAACCCCACCACGTTTGAGGCCAGACTTCTGTCTACAGGGCTTAATGAGGGTATAGAATTACCATGAGCCACCATTACAATCTCCCCTTTCTCAGTCCATATCAAATGATTGGAGAGGGGAAAAAGGGCCTTCTGGGTGAGTCTGGGAACAGGGTTTGCAATGTGGGAGTAGGACAGAGTGCTTACATTTGTCCAAAGTCAGGGGAAGGGAGCCCAAGAGAGTCACTTGCAGAGTTGAGGACATCTGCATTCGGGGACCTGGCAGAGTTCCCATAAGCACTTTGAGGACCGCATTCCCTAAACTTGGTGGTGTAATGATGCTCCAGTTTCCCATGTACCACGCAGATCACATGGGAGACTCCTGAGCTTGAACCACTGAAACATATTTAAGGGAGCCCAGCAGCAAGTGGGGGTGGACTGTACCACAGTGGAGATGCTGAGGCCGAGTGGGAGACATGAAGCTGGACCCTGGTCTCACACTAGGGAACTGTGAGGCGAGGCAGCCCTGTGCGACTCACTGAAGAATGTCTGTGTTGTCCCACAAGTGAACCAGTATCTGGGTTCCTACCACATGGAGGTCTTAACGAAGGGAGCTATGACACCAGGGGAGGAACTAGCCACAGGGGATTCAATAGGGGAGCATCCTCGAAGAGGGAGGGGGGCTTTTAGAAGTTGTCCTGTTTCCACCTGTCCTCCAAGGCATGCTGCTCTTACAAAGGTGAAAGATCAGACCTTTCCCTACCCCCCACTCTAGGACCCTTACACCAGGTGTCTGGTCTGCATGAGAGGATAGCAAGAGCTGGAAGTTTTTACCTGGACTCTTTTCTCTATCTTAATACACAATTGGTACTGAAAAGAAGTGGGCTTTTACCAAGTAGGAATAACTATAGGCCCTCCTCACCTTTACTTTAGAGTTATATCAGCTCTCTAGCTCGGAGCCACAATTTAGTTTGCAGGGACTTGTGTTATCCCACTGTCCCACAGGAAATCATGTTGCTATACTGTCTTCGTGGCATGATGCTGGTAGGACCTCTGGAGTAGATGCCTTTAGAAGATACGTAATTGCCACAGGGTAGGGAATAAATCTCTCAAAATACAAGGTCCTACAATTTCAGTGAAATTTTCAAAGCTCCACTGGTCCGAGAAATGACTGGAAATACTTTCAAATGGGAAAGACAAGTTGCTAGATGTTTCCCTCTCTATCAATAAGGCAGAGATAATGCTTGAAGGGCTTCTTTGCATTTTGGAATCAATACAGGGGTGGGCAAAAGTAGGTTTACAGTTATTCATATGGAAAACAATGCATTAATTAATAAATAATAATACAAGAATAAACTCACATCCCCACAAGTATAAACCTACTTTTGCCCACCCCTATATATGCCACATATGACACATTTTCACATCTGCTAGCTTTTTGTGGAGCCCAGAGCAAAAGATGCTTCTCCAGCTGGTCTTCACTGTAGTCAAGGCAACTCTTTCAACTCTTACTAGTTGGTGGATCCAATTAGTAGTGGTCAAAGTGTATGAAACAAATGGAAATGTTTATTGGAGCCTGTGGCAGAGAGGAGAATCAGAGTGGAAATACCTAGGCCTTTGGAGCAAAGCCATGCTCTTTTCAGTAAGTAATGATTCTCTCTTTGAAAAACAGATCTTGCCTTGTTAATGGACCCTGACAGAGACTAAATTCTGACCAAAGACATAAGGTGACCAAGCCATGCAAGCTGCCCAGTGTGAACCTGAGTCACCTGAGTCACAAGCCATAAATCTGGGCTGCCTAGAGAACTGGGCCTCAGCCAGCAGTGAAGGCGAACTAAGATGCACGATCAGGTGGATTATGCTTCCAGCGTGCTCCTCAGGTCTCTAAGCCTCATGTTTCTCAATCTGTGTTTATAGCATCATTGTGGGTTCTTATGATAAATTGATTGAGAAAGGAAATATTTGAGCCTATTTTATAGGTGAGTTTAATCAATATGCTAGCACTAGTCATCTCTACTGCTGTGATATTTTCATGCAGTGGTGGCTTTGAGAGACAGTGAAAGGGGAAATCTCTTAGGAAATAGAGCTCAGTAATGCACACCGTTATCTAATTTATCTGAAAGGGAAGATGGCGGGAGATAAATTTGTATATCTCTATTCATAGACAGTAGCAAATGATTTGGTGAGATGATCAGAGGTTTAGAAGAAATGAAATTGGAGGATTGGTGACAAGGCGATTGGAAGAAGTATATAGATGAACCTCTTATAATTGGTTCATAATATCTATAGCTATCATTATCTATCATCTATCATCTATCTATCATCATCTATCTATCATCTATCATCTGTCTATCTGTCATCTCCCATGTGAATGCTCCTAAAAAGAACCTCATTGAAAGGAAGACTCAATAATCAGGTGAGGATGATTTACCTTGTGCCTGTCAGCAGCTTTCTTGCCTACCACTCTGAGAAAAGTTGCCATGAGTGAGGAGGATAGTTGATTTCATGTTGATGCATCAAATCAACAAGATTGATTCCCTGTAATCAGATCTGACTTGGCTACTCTTACTTCTCATGTCAGAGTTCAATTCTGAGTCCTTGATATGTCCCAGTGGCCCTATTTTATCACTAAGGGTAAGTGATATGTCTTTTTGGAATAGACACATATTGTGGATTTTTATTTTTCTTCCTATTATGATGTGTTGTTTCTTCCAACCAACACTCATAGACTTCCTTACCACTTTATACAGCATTATTACAATAATAATGCTTCTCACCAGGGAACTTCATCAAAATGAAAGAACAAAGCCATGCTTTGTTCAGTAATTATTCACAGTGAAAGAAGTAAGACAATAGGCTAATGCCTGTGATATCTGTTAGTCATAGTATGTTTCCCCATCATCTAGGACCATGAGATTGCCTATTGGAAACTCAGTCACAGCATTGTCTGAGAGAGAACACCTTTTAGTTTAAGATACTCTTCTACAGATTGTGCTTTGCCCGCTGAATCCACCAAAACATGGAGTTGTTTCCTCAGTAGCCGAAATACCCACATCTAGACACAAGGAGTAACAGAGGGAAGGGTGTGTCTCTCTACTGTGGCTATTGATTCATTTATAAACAATGTCCTCATTGTCCCCAAGTCTCTGGATTTTGCTGGTTTAGAGATTTTCTACCCATGCAGGGAATCTTTCCATGTTGGGGGTTACTACTGTAGTTTTAAGAATTCGGAAGCTAAGACATTAGTCGCTGGTGACTAGACAGAAAAGGGGCATTGTGTTGGCTGTGATGATTGGTTCTGATTGTCAAGTTTAAAGCTACCCAATGGGAGTCGGGGAAGGATGGAGAAACCCAGACTTTCCGCTGTGGTTCTTCTCGTTACTGTTGTGTAAAGCTAACCATTTAAAGAATCCTAACAATCTGAAGTGTTGGTTGTGGGCAAAGCAATGATGGAATGGGGAGGGAAAAGAAATAATAAATACAGTCTATGGTCATCTGATCATATGCAGGAACATTCATTTCATCTACCAGGATCTAAAACTGTAGGTGTGGCAGATTGTATTGTTGTTCCCAAATACTTGCCACTTTTCCCTAGGGAGAGAAAATATATTTTCCACTCCACTAATGTCAGACTTAACTATTAATATCTTTGACCAGTGAAAAATGAGCAGAAGGGATGTGAATTAATACTAGCAGAAATTTAAGTCAGTGTGGGTGAATAGTTCTCTGTATTTCCTGTTTGCTTGGCCATGAGATCAGCAATATTCCAGATGGAGGTTGCTCCATTAACAGGAGTTTCAAGGTACAGACTACGTGGAGGGAGTTGCAGCTAACCCACAATCTTTGTTGTTGGAACCACTGAGGTTTCGGGGTTGTTAAAGAGGGTGTTGGTAGTGGTTAACTGTGCAGTCAAGCTCATGGGTTATAGAATAATAAAACTGGACCAAATATACCTAGATGAGGATTGGATCTCAACCAGTGACTTGACACTGGATACAGTAACTGATACTGCTGGTGTAAATAGCTGATAAGTATATTTTTTGGTTATATAATAGTTGTAGTATGTTAGAGGGGAAATTGTTAGGAGGTGCACATATAAATATGGAAAGAAGCATATATGTTGGCTTTGGGCACCCAGAAAGGTAGACTGTGGTAGATATTTACCATTTTTTTCAGTTGTCCACCTCTGAATGCACTTTCTATGTTTGTCATTTCTATGAGCATAATTGAGAGGCAGAGCTAGTCTCTCACCAAGAAAGGTGAAAATTCCAGATAACAACTCTCCCAAGTGTCTCTCAAGCCGATATCATGACCACATGACCTAGGCACCAATTAGATGCACAGTGCCAGGCTTTTTTTTTTTCCCCCCCCCTCTCAGAGTGGGGATTTGAGGAGACAGGAGATGAACTTAGATTTTTGTGATTCCAAACCCATGGCTCTAACTAAGGTGTGTCATTAACAAATGGGAGTCAAGTGGCTCCACCACCTACTGGCTTTGTGATCCTGGGCAAGTCATTTAACCTGCCTGAACCGCAGCCCCTTGTTTGGAAACTGAGGATAATAAGAGTGCTCCTTCATGGAGCCCCTGTGAGGACTACATGTGCAAATGCATACAAAATGCATTAAATGAGGCGATGTGTAAATCAAGCACTAAATAGTTGGGAGCTTCATGGTGCAGACAAGTAGGGACTGTGGGGAACGCTCTTTGGGGGTGGCGGTGATGGCAGTGGGCCTGAGTTCTTAGCACACCTGTCGCAGGGACGTCAGCCAGTGTGCGGTGGCCGTGCCAGCTGCGGTGGTGGCCGTGTCCTCCCCGGGCGAGTCCTGTGTTGTGAGGAGGCGCTGCTCTGTCCGGGAAGCTCCGGCGTGGCTCTCCAGCCCTCCCGAGGATTCTGTGAACTGCCCAAGGGTCCTTGACCATAGTCCTGATCTGCTCTGTGTGCCAAGTCTGCTTTTCGTTGCTTGGAACCGGAAACTTTTGCTATTTTAATAGGCGTGGCTTTATCCCTGGTGGTAAAAAATACACGAATTTTAGAAATCAGACAAATCTGGTTTGAATCCTACTGTGTCCTTTGTCAACCTAAGTAACTCGTTCAGATTTCTTAGGCTCTTTGAGCTTCTAGCTTCCTATCTTTAAATGGAGATAACAAAACTTTATAGAGTAATCAGAAAGAAAACTGGGTTAATTGGTATAAAAAAATGCCTGTGACGGGATTTCAGCTCTAATAAGCGGTCAGGACAGGTTAACTCCCTCCCCCACCGGGCGTGGGTCCTTGTCTCCTCCATGCTGGGCACCGGGCTGTATAAACGTTAGACAAGCAGCTATTGGCCTGGATCTTGAAAGGAGTCAAAGAACATCTCTGAGGGAGAGAGGCCTCTGAGAGGACGTGGACAAGGAGAAGGGAAATTTCTTTAGCTCTAAGCCTCTCTTCAGGGAGTGGAGGGACTGGGGGTGACACGGAATGAAGCAAGCTGCCTCTCCGGCTGCCTTCGCCGGCACGCGGTGGCCACCGAGTCTGCATTATTTGTCATTTTCTGCATTATTTGTGCCGGGCCCATTAGGCAGCTGCATCGTTAGAGTCCCATCCACCAGCCTTACCGTGCAGTTATGCCCCAGTGGCCTCATGGAGACATCCAGGTGGACTCGCGTGGGCATCTCCTTTCTTTCCTCCGGTGTCCTCACCCCCACGGGCACACTGTCTCTGCCCAGCTCTGCGTTCGCGACAAAGCGCCGGGACGATGATTCAGTGAAGCGCGTGAACTCGCTTACTTCAGGCATTAGACATATCTTATGGGCTGTTTTCTTGCTCTTCTTGAAAGCGCTACTGTAGAGCAGAGGGTTTTAAACTGCAGTGTGTGCAAAAACCAGGAGGCCCGCTAAGCGTGCGCCCCATGCCCACTGAGACGGGCAGGCATCATGACAGCTTAGTGCCCACAGCGTGGGCGCGGGGACAGGAAGGTAAACGGCTGGGCCGCGGCCTTCAGGGAGCCCGGATTTCATCCCAGGTGTTTCTTGTCCTGACTCCACACGACACAGAGCAAAAAAGGGAGTACTGCGCCCCCGGAGAGCCGACTAAGAACAAGTTTAGTCTTAGTATTTATTTTATTTTTTTAGTCTAGTGACACAGGTAGAACTTGTTGTCTTTATTTATAGCAGATTTTACCAGCCTTCAGTAAGGGAAGACAGTCCACCTTCCCTCATGTCTATTTCTTCTCCCTGTACCTTTCCGAATTGAGTGAAAATAGGTACGTAGTGAGTGTGCACCAAAGCAGACCCTCGAAAGGGTAGTCATGTGAAAGGACTTGCTTAGTTTTCAAGATCTGCCAAACCTTTGCATGCATCTAGGATTTAGGATGAGAAAGAGATCCTTTGGGACTGTTAGGGGATTATGATCTTGGAAATTCATCCACGGCAAAGATGTGTTTACAGCGCTTGGACTTTGTTAAACCTTCATCTAGAGAAGATTCATGACTCTTCCCCCCACGGCCCCATTTCCAGTTTTTCCATCGCCGTTTGTTAAATGCTCCCTGTCCACAGTTCCTTTCTATACGCTACCTTCTCTAATCCTTTCGGCCGCCTACAAGGTGGATCTTACTCGTCCCCTTTTCTGGATGGACACAAAGCAGCTTAGGCCGGCTGACCTCTCTAATACCACACAGCTAATGATTAGCAGGGCTAATTTATTATTAAGGACTCCAGTTCCATCTCACTCTAAAGTCTGTGCCCTTCCCCACCAGCACTGCCTGTCTAGTCAGCAGAATCAGAGGGCTCCATGTTCTCAGGATAAGCGGCCATCACTTTCAACAGTAGCAACCACCAAAAAACCAAAAACAGGCTTCATAGTCCCCGCATGTTATGGAATAGCTCTAAGGAGCGAGTTAAATTTCAGCGGAACGAGACGCTCGGGATCTTTTCATGACACGGTAGCTGTTCTCATGCCCATGACAAGAGGGCAGAAGGCCGCCAGGTGCCAGGAGCCGGGCGCAGGTCTCTGCGCAGCCTTTATTAAGCAGGCCGCTGGCTGCCGCCCGTGGCTCTGTGGTTGTGCCTCCCGCCGAGCACACGTTTGATCTCCCGATTAATTAGGTGCACCTTGGCTAGAAGCCCACGATCCAGCCTACATATTTCAAAGCTTAAACTGGGTTCCTCCTAAGATGAAAGCAGAATGTTTCAAAGTGCAGCGTACATCCTCATGTTGTCTTCTTGGAAAATGAATGACATTAACCATATTAATTTATTGATAAAATAAAAAAATATTATAAAGAAACAATGCTCTTCAACTTTTTATGCAATCTGTATTTTTATGACAGATTTATAAGGATTTGGGGTAAAGTGACGGTGATCTTTTGGAGGAGATCTTTAATTAGAACAGATTAATTCCATCCCTTTGGCATTAAGACAAAAAATTGGACTCCCAAAGATATTGTCTCTTAAATGCTTATAAGTCCGCTCACATTCTTTCTGAGATGGATGCATTACATTACTTTTAGTGTTTCTAAAAATGTTTCAATATTCTATGGGACAAGTAACATTTCCCTATTTAATTGCTATTCTATCTAAGAGCAGTGTCACCAAGCTCCTTTTTTTTTTTAAGAGGCTCCAACTATCTGAGTTGCCTATTTTCTCTCCCTTTCTTTGACTTTTTCCCAAACACGTGTCTTTCATCTCTGCAGCGAGCAACAAATTACCAGCCAAGACTGTCTGCCCCGTCTTACCCCCTCTCTCCGAGCTAAGGTAGTCTCAGTGTGTTGTGTTCCTTTCTCCACAGTGGCTAGAGGGCTGCCAGCACCTGAGACACCAACAACTCATTTCCCATCTTCAGCCTTGTAATTAACAGCAAAGATGAATAGATAGAGCAAGGATTCATTTGCACAGCCTTCGTGGCTCTCTTTGTGTACTATCTAGAATGGATGATCTATATTTTTATTTTCCTGCTCATTTGCTTACCTTAATAGGGTGCCCTGATAAATGTATAGTCGCAACCAGACATTTGCGAATCAGCCCTGCAGTGTAGATCATTCTTTATTTAAACTAGCGTGTGTGACGCTGTTAGATCAAATGGGGCTAGCAAAAAGAGCCATGAAGAATACAATTTGAATTGTCCTTTGTATATCATCTCTTATTACTTGTCTTTAATAAATCTGCTAGACTTTTTACATTCACAATTTTTGTTATTGTATTGGATAAAACATACTAATGCAAATGCACTCTTGTTATAAGGAGGAAAAAAAGCCTTTTTAAAGGGAAAGTTAAGAATGCTCTGTGCTTCCCATCTGCTTAAGTAGAATGACAGTGCTAACAGCTAAGGATGTATGTTTACATTCCATGGATACATACATACATACATACATACATACAAATCTACATATGTATGTATATCCATGCTTTAACGTTATTATAAAACTGATGTAATATATGTTCTTCTTCACAGTTATTTCTGTTTGTTTGAAATATATCTGTTCAAAAGTAGTCATTGCGTATCTCTCTGTGCCAGGCAGTGTTCTAGACCCTGGGTATGGTGGTCACTGAGTGAATAGCTTACTACCCTCATAAAACATACGTGTTAGCAAATCATGGATGTCCCTCAGGCCAATAGACAAAGAGCCAATTGATTTAACAAATGGCTTCATAATCTTGTAAATTTTTTCTACTGATAGACATTTATGTATTTGCCATGTTTATTGTTATTGCCAACAATGCTATAGGAAGCATCTTCATATATATGTTTGAATGTACCAATGCTTTTTTCTTTAATAGGGTACATTTTTCAAAACTGGAATATGTGGGGAAAACAAATACATGCTTTTAATTTTAATGAACATTGTAAATAACTTTCCAAAAGTTTGGAACATCCTTAGATGCAAGACCTCCGCCATCCACATCTTCACCAAAAATGTAGAAGAGCGTTTGTTTTCTTTCATCCTGGATCCTGGCCCTCTTTCACTGTTCACAAATTGCCACTTGTTTATTTTCCAAAATACACAAAGTGCTATTTTGAATATAATGTACATTTTCCTAGTTACTAGTGAGACGGGTCACTTTTTTTTTTATTAGCCATTTGCATTCCTCTAGACTCTTGTTGGATTTTTTTCTGTTTCTTTTTTGTTTGTTTCTTTTACATATATATAAAAAATATATAATATGTAATATATAACATATAAATATATAAATAAGAGATACTGGCTCTGTTTATCTTCTGTGTGTTGCCAATATTTCCCTAAGTTCATAATTTGTTTTTTCATTCTCTTTTCGGTCTATTTTTTTTTTTACATAAAATTCTAAGTTCTCTATGTAGTCAAAATTTCCCCCTATGAGTTCTAGGTTTCCTCCCCCACTTAAAAAATTCTTTTCTACCCCAGGATTATTTAGGAATTATCCTAAAATTTCTCCTAAA